>NC_092709.1:322849928-323504615 GCF_047496885.1 Scyliorhinus torazame
TGAACACGTACTACCCGGGCCCTGACTGGACCACAACCTATTCCTCGAACCAATTACTGTCCAAAACCAGATCTCCCACCCAGAATGAACTGTTGCACCTCTGCTCTGACTACTGACTCTTCTGGGAGGCCTTACGTGCCTCCACCCTCACAGCAAAATCTGCGAACATAAGATCCAATCGGGTTCTGAACCGACGGCACATGAGCAGCCACTGGTGTGACCCCCATGACTGAATAAGGGCTTGAGTTATACAAATACAAAAAATTAGCCAACCTCTGGCAAAGGGGTTTATCACATTCCTTTTTCATGCCATTCTTTAAAGTTTGGATGGCCCTCTAATGCCACTGGGGTATTAGCTGTTTTGAGGATCTTCAAACTTTCCCTGGTGTATGTTGAAAGTTTGGCTGTAGTATTCTTCAAGCTTAAGGACTGCTTAAGGGGTCTACCATTTATACTGAAGACAATTACAATCGGAGTTGTCTTATTCAATTGGACAGCATTGAACTGATACGTTGCATGTTCTTCTTCAGAACTCTTCTCCACAATGTTCATTGGTGCTGTGGACTGCTGCTGCTGTTTATTTTCTCTGGCGCACTTTGCCTCACATGGCACCATGCTTGAATGTGCTTCCTTCAGTTGCATCAGAAACACACAAACATCTTATGGCCATACTGCCCCATACCTGTTTAACCTCCCCTTCAACGACACTTTTAAGTCCAGTGGTGCCTTTTTTGGCGCACTGAGTATCTCAATCGCTTTTTTCAACGTAATTATGGTCTCCGCCAGAAGCTTCTCTGGATATTAAGGTTGTGAATCCCACAAACCAGCCGACCGTGCAACATGTCACTAAAGGTGGTTCCGATCTTAGTGCTCAGCTAGCTGACGAAGCCTGGTTGTGAAAGCTGAAACAGACTCTTCATGGTCCCTCACTGCGGAGTTAAATTTATAACTTTGGAAGATAATCGAGAACCTTGGGTTGAAATGTTCTTCAATCAATTTCACTATCTGGTCAAAGGTCTTTGAGTCGGGTGCCTCCATTGATATGAGTTCTTTAATCATATACGTTTGGGGTCCGCAAACTGTCAGAAGTATCACCTTCTGCTTGTCCTCCTCGCCTGTGATCTTGTTTGCGGTTACAAAAATGGAGCCGTTCGATGTACTGACTCCAATCCTCAATCTCTTGGTCAAATGGGTCCAGTTTCGCAATGATTGACATTTCCACTCACAGTTTAAATAATTCCGACTTTTACTGGAGCCTCTACTTTCTCAACTGTTCCTTCCTTCTCCCTTCAGTTAACGGCGACTGTTGGCTGCTGTCGAATACCTTTACCTTGTTGCCAATATGGCGGCTCGAGACATATACTGGAGGCTTCCAGTCGTAAACAAAAGGGTTTATTGATCTGTTAGAGTTTTGTTGCGGATGGATAGGATCCTGTGGGTGTAGTGTATTTGGATTTTCAAACAGCATTCGATCAGGTGCCACACAAGAGGACATTAAACAAAATTAAAACTCGCAATTGGAGGAAATATACCAGCATGGATTACGGATTGGTTAATGGACAAAAGAAAGAGTGAATAAACTGGACATTTTCAGATTGTCAGGCTGTAACTACGCAGGTGAGAGCAAGGCCTCAATTATTTACAATCTAGATGAATGACTTAGATGTGGGGACTGAGCACACCGTATCTAAGTTTGCTGACATTACAAAGCTAGGTGGGAAGTAAGTGGGAAGGAAGACAAAGGGATCGCAGAAGGATATCGAGAGGTTGGGTGAATGGATCACTACTTTACAGATGAAATAAAAGCGGTGAAGTTGTCCACTTTGGTAGAAACAGCAGAATATTTTTTAAGTGGTGAAAGGCTAGCAAATGTTGACAGTTCAAAAGATCTGGGTGTCCTTGTGCATGGATCACAGAAAATTAACATGCGGGGACAGATAGCATTTAGGAAGGTAAGTGATGTTAACCTTTATTACAAAGGGATTGGAGTATAAATACCTATAAAAACCCACCTGGTTCACGAATGTCCTTCAGGGAAGGAAATCTGCCAACCTCACCTGGTCTGGCCTATGTGTGACTTCAATGTCCATCACCAAGAGTGGCTCGGTAGGACCACTACTGACCGAGCCCTAAAGCAGCTGAGGTAGAAGATCAACCATGACCTTCTTGAATGGAGGAGCAAGCCTGGAGGGATGAATGGCCAACTCCAACTCCTATTCCTTATCTACTCAATGGTTTGAATCCTCATTGCTCCATTCTCTGGAACAGTTTGTTGGAGTTGCAGTGTAGTGCCCAGCCAGTTGTGACCTGCCTGATTTAAGAATCATACTTCTTTTTTTTTGCGTCTGCATTTTCTGCCTTTGGGAACATGCTACTCTTGTACAAATCCACGTGAGAAAATTAAATGCATGAATTACAATATTTCTAGTTCTGATAGATTAACAATGACACAACTGTTTGAGTTTAAGCACAATACAGGAATCTGTACAGCAAAGGCAGACTTTGAGAACCGTAGAATGCTTTATTGCTTTCACTAACTATCTCTCAAATATGCCGACAGATTTGTTTATAACCACCTGCCTTTTAAAAGAGTGAAAAGTGGAGGCACAATTCTGGCATTGTCAGGACAGCAATTTTCCACATGGCCAGGTCCAGCTGCATCTCAACCCATTTCCAAACTAGCATTTTGCATACCACTTGTCTGGATTGTGTAATATTCATGCCTGTCACTATACCTGACCCTGGGGATCGCAGAATTCAGCTGGATTGACTATATGCTACCCTAATCATATTGCAATTGGATTCAAATAAATCAATGCACTAATGGAACGAGAGTGACACATTTGATGAGCTGGGCGATGGCACATTATGTTGCTCTACCCAACACAGAGGGTTATGCAATGGTAACATACGCATTTGATTCACCAAAGCAGAGTTTCTGGTGCCAGCTATATTGCTATTCAATTAAAAAAATGAACAGATTTCTGCACCTTCAACTACAAGAACAAAACTACATGTCTGATTAATGTAATGTGTAGTGACAGTGTTGCAAAGAGTGGGATCTCACCTCAGTAAGATTCAGACATATAGTAGAGTGTTACTACCATTTCAGGTATGCGGAGAACAGTGGACTCCAGGGACCAATTACAAGATAGTAATCTCATTGAGAGTTTCAAATGACTTGTTTCTGTCATCTGATCACAGGCTGATGTTACAGTCTGAATCCCTTTCTCGTGTACCTTTCTTTTTGTTTCAACATTCTATTTTATATATTCTAGTCAACCTGCTCAGGTGTTGACACAAGGGAGTCAAGACCAAGTATCGTCTGCAGGTAAAATGAGTTTAGAGGGCGAAGGATAATTGAACCTTGCAAGAGGAGTAATTCAGTCTTCATTTTAAATTCTACAATTCACATTTATAATGGAATCTGCCTATGTAAACATGTCACATTTTAATTCCACCCTCTGACAAGTGGTGACACTGTGTTACCTGTACTGGGGATAACGTATAATTACAATATAACAAGATTATGTAGGAAGCTTACATTAGAAAGCTGGACACGGGAGTTTATAATTGAAAAAGGTAAGAGGAAGTTTGCATAAATGTTTAGTGTATTGAGCCCAAATATGCTGTCAAAATAATGGTGAGGTTAATAGAGCTTGTCGTTATTCATGCCTAAATAGTACAACTATTTCAGATGAAGGGCAAATGCATGGACAAATGCCAATGCCCAAAAACTCTGACCAAGTTCTCCCCTCCCCGCCGCTAAGAGCTGGAATCCCGATCAAGCAGAGAATCATGCGTCGGCCCAAAACCGTGATCTACGCTGGTCAGTAGCGCCATCCCTAGTCTCTGGTCCCACCTCACCCGCCATAGCAGGCCTCCGCCCCGTTCCAGTGGAAACATGCAAACAGCTCATATGCATTCATTTGAATACATTTAATGGGCTGGAAGCCGGAATCGCCACCCACTATGCTCCGATCCCCTAAGCGGAAACCCCACTGGGTGGGTTTTGGTGCAAGTATTGACAAGCGCTTTCCTTGCGCATTGGGTCAAGGAGGTTAGTCCATTCCTCATGTGCTGCTCTGCCACTGTCAGGCTGCAGAGGGACGATCCCCCAAGGGTCCTGAGGATTGTGTGGTCTCAAGCTGTGGGTAAGGGATTGACCTTGGGATCCTCTCCCGGGTTGA
The DNA here is from genome assembly GCF_047496885.1 of Scyliorhinus torazame. Classification (NCBI taxonomy): domain Eukaryota; kingdom Metazoa; phylum Chordata; class Chondrichthyes; order Carcharhiniformes; family Scyliorhinidae; genus Scyliorhinus; species Scyliorhinus torazame. The sequence goes on from NC_092709.1 coordinate 322,854,119, forward strand.
GGGTTCTGTGTCTGGACTGCCTCTTCAAGCCTTGAGCAATCTGAAGAACACTCTTGGCTTGGTGATCTCAGGCAGCCCTCACTTCAAAATTGTCACCCACAACACTTGAAAAGCCTTAAAATCCCCTGTGATGCTTTGAAATGCTTAACATTTTTTCAATTTCACATGCAGCACCTTTGATTGATAGCTTAATGGTTTAAAGACAGCAGGCAGGAGGTTTCTTTAACTTTCTCTCTATGCTTGAATGCATCTGAAGTACCCTCCATTGATCTTGACCAAAAAGTCAATGAACAACCTTGTTCTGATTGACAGCTGCTGGCCCCTTCAAAAACAAGTTCACTTCCTCTATTCTAACCACATAGCCTTAGTATTCAAGTATTGTGGTCTGTCTAGGAAGGCTCAGACCCTTCAAAAAGCAGCACTTTTAAAAGTATATGGCTGAGGGAGCAGATCTGAGGAAAGTGAACGTCTTCCTGGCTTGCATCTTCAGTGAAATGTCTGATCTGCTCATCAGCTGCCAGGCAAAGCAGTTCAGAATGAGACGGTTACTTCACAATTCAAGCAGGTCAGACAAGGATAGGGGTGTCGGGTGGGGAGGTCTCAGGTCACCGTCATGCATGCGTGGTGTGGGCGGGGGGGGGAGGGAGTGACCATTATTCCCGCAGTGGGGTTGTAGGGGCGCTCCCCTTAATCGGCAGGGGGGGGGGCGGTGTGGTATCAACATTTACATTGTGAATTGAAAGGGGGCCTGCCTCTGGATGCTGGGATTGATGCACCAGTTCAAAATGGTGGCCCGAGTCCAGTGAGTGCAGGGAAACTGGTGTGTTCGCCGTTATGCATAATTTAGCATCGTAAAGGTATGTCAATGCCACCTCAGCGGCATTCCCAGTGCCAGTGGGACACAGTCCTCATTCCACGCTGGCTGGAGCACTTAGGGCGGGATTCTCTGATCGCCAACGCCAAAATCGCATTCTCTTTTGACGCCGAAATCGGGGGCGGCACCTGTGGTCAGATGCTCCGCCCCCTCTAAAACGGCGTAATCGGTGAGCACGCCGTTGAGATGGCCTCAGGACGACAACTGAAGGCCCTCCCCAATGTGCCGACTTCCTGACTTCATGAATCACTTGTGGTCTGAGGTTTCGACATAGTCGGGCGGGGGGGGAGGCGGTCCGCTGGTCAGAGGGACTTCGGCGGGGGCTGTGGAGACTTGTGAAAGGTGGTCCAGGGGTGGCGAGGGGGGTTACAGGGGGCACTATCTGGCAGGCTGGGTCCACACGCGGCCGGTCGCCATGTTGTACGGCGCGACCGCTGCAGGTCGCCACCGTGCAAATGCACGGTCATGGACCTGGCAATTCTCCGTCTATAGCTGCAGGGTAAGCCGAGGGTTTTACGTGGCATGGCTGGTAGCCCCCCATCGGGTGGAGCATCGGCACGGGGGCACCGCCGACTTTTTGGTCGTAATACTAGACACATGCCGGACATAGCCTCAGAATCGGAGAATCCAGTCCTTAGTCTCTGAACCAGAGAATGCTGCCCGGCATCTTGCTGTCTACATCACCATTGATAAGCATTGAATGTTATGAAATTTCTATATGCACATTAGATATGACCAATGCTCTCCTCTTCACTGTTTCATACACTTTAAAGGTTCCTGACATCTACAAATTTCAACATAATGTCCTACCCAATTCCGAGTCATAGCTGTGCACCAAATACAACTGTTGCCCTTGTTTTGACTTCTGATGAACACCATTGTATCTTCATGTCTGAGAAGCACCATTTACCTCAAATCACTGATTTCTACCAATTTTAGACAATTTTATATCCATAATGCCCCATTATCAGATGGCCTTCCATTTTGCTAATAAGCCGAGTACGTAGTACTTTATCAATCTTCTTTTGAAAGTCCATGTGCAAAATCAGCTGCAGTGCCCTCACCCACCCTCTTTGTCCCCTCATCAAAAACCTCATTCAAGTTAATTAAATACAATTGCCCCTTAACGAATCTGTCCTGATGCTGCTTCGCTAGCCCATGTTTGTCAGGGGCTAGTTTAGCACAGGGCTAAATAGCTGGCTTTTAAAGCAGACCAAGGCAGGCCAGCAACGCGGGTTCAATTTCCGTACCAGCCTCCCCGAACAGGCGGCGGAATGTGGCAACTAGGGGCTTTTCACAGTAACTTCGTTTGAAGTCTACTTGTGACAATCAGCAATTTCTAAATGGCTGTTCATTTTCTCCCAGATCATGGACGGGATTCTCCCCTACCCGGCGGGGCGGGGGGGGGGTCCCGGCGGGATGGAGTGGCGTGAACCACTCCGGCGTCGTGCCGCCCCAAAGGTGCGGATTTCTCCGCAACTTTAGGGGCCAAGCCTTCACCTTGAGGAACTAGCCCCGCGCCGGAGTGGTTGGCGCGCTGCCGGCCGGCGGGAAAGGCCTTTGGCGCCACGCCAGCCGGGGCCGAAAGGACTTCGCCAGGCGGAAGTCCGCGGCGGCCATGGTGAAGACTGTGGCCGAGGAGGAGGGAAAAGAGTGCCCCCACGGCACAGGCCCGCACGCGGATCGGTGGGCCCCGATCACGGGCCAGACCACCATGGGGCACCCCCCCGGGACCTGATTGCCCCGCGCCCCCCCCCCCCCCCAGGACCCCGGAGCCCGCAGTACCGCCTAGTCCCGCCGAGAAGAGTGGTGGTTTGATCTTCGCCGGCGGAACAGGCATTCCAGCAGTGGGACTTCGGACCATCGCGGGCCGGAGAATCGCCGGGGGTGGGGGGGGGACTCGCCGACCGGCGCGGCGAGATTCCCGCCCCTGCCGAATATCCGGTGCCGGAGAATTTGGCAACCGGCGTGAACCACTCCGGTGTCGTGCCGCCCCAAAGGTGCGGATTGCTCCGCAACTTTAGGGGCCAAGCCCTCATCGTGAAGGCCTAGGCGCGCGCCGGAGTGGTTGGCACGCTGCCAACCAGTGGGAAAGGCCTTTGGCCCCCCGGCGGGGCGGTCGGAGAATCACGCCCCATGTTTTCATAATGTCCCCACCTCTGATGTTAAACTGACTGTCCTTTAATTCCCTCCTCACCCTTTTTGATCATTTGCAATTCTTTGGCACTGCCCCATATCGAAGAAGGATTGGAAGATTATGGTCTGTTCCTCCGCAATTTCTACACTTACTTTCCTCAGCAGCCGAGGATGTATTCCATCTGGATGACTTATCCACACTAAGTACTTTCTAGTGCCTCTTTATTTTTTTATCTCATCCAGTATCCGACAACCTCCTTATTTACATAGCTTTGGCAAAGTCCTCGTCCATATTTCCATAGCTTTGGCAAAGTCCTCGTCCTTGGTAAAAGCTGATGCAAAGTACCCATTCACTTCCTCAGTCATGCCTCCTGATTGTGCCAGTGGAGCTCCCTTTTGGTTCCTAATCCCATCTTCTTCTCTGACAACCTTTTCACTGGTAATGTATAAGTAAAGGACCGTTGCATTTCCTCTTATGTTAGCTGCCAATCTATTCTTGCACTATCTCTTTGTCTCCCTTATTTCCTTTTTCACTTGTCCTCTGCACTTTTTATATTCAGTTTGAGTCTCCCTTGTATTATCAAGCTGACATCTAACATGACATGCCCACTTTTTCTGCCTCATCCTATTTTGGAACTGATTCATCATTCCAGGATCTCCAACTTTGCATTGCCCTCCCTTTCCCCTGGTTACAATTTCGACAGTCATGCAAACCATCACTTTAAAGCCTCCCATTTCTCTTGTGAAATTCTCTGGAAATTCTTGCTGTTACTGGCTGTCTCAGCATCTGATTTGCCAGATCCGTGCCTCAGTGTCTTGCTGCGAACAAGGGGAACTGTTTTTAAGTGCTCCCTCACCATCCACTCCCAGTCAATACACAAACATGGCAGCGCGCAGATCTACTTTTCACTTTGGGGTGCTGAGCTGGACAGGCTTCTCGCTGCTGTGAATGAGAGATGGGGCATCCTGTTCCCCCGAGACTGTTGGAGGGCCAGCATCAGGGTCACAAATACAGCCTGGGAGTAATGGCGTCGGCTGTCAGTGCAGGCAGCATGACCAGGCGGACTGGTGGCATTGAAGTTCAGGGCCGCGGTGACTTTCCCGGCCTCCTCCATGGGGCTCCAAGTCCATGAGGACACGGTACAGTTGCCGCACTGTATTTTTGTGGAGTCGGAAATTCCTGTGGCATATCTCCGTCATTTCATCGAAAGACCAACAATGCCCGTACACCTTGGGCTGTTGCAGGCGTCCTCCTCTGGGTTCCACCTCGGCCTGCTGTTCTGCCGGCTCTTCAGGGTGTGTGGCAGCCCCCTGCACATGGGCTGCCGCATCCAACCTGTGTCGACGCTGTCATGATATACACCAGTATATCATGGTGCAGATATACACACACTGATGGACACACAGCGGGACCAATCAACACACACAACACTGCAGCCAATCACCAGTTTGAGCACACTCACTATAAAGATGGGGCATCAGAGTTCCCGCTCATTTCGGGATGCAGCCTCCTACAAGGACAGAGCTTACAGCTTACAGCACAGATCCTCACCATGTGCTGAGTGCATAGACTGGTTCGGACATGCATAGGTCTTTAGTTTAATCTAACATCGTGTTAACCCACAGTGAAAGTATGTTCAACAGTTTCTAACTTAATAAAATAGTGTTGCACTATTTTAAGTGTTGGTGGCCTATATGTGTTCCACGGATCCAGAGCACCCAACACATCAGACGCTTCTGGCTTCTGGCCGCCTGGGTTGCCACCAGCACCACGAGGGCATCCTCTGCTGATCCGGCACTATCATCCAATTTGGTATATGTAAGGAATTGAAGAAGTAGAGAGACCGACAATCAGTTAGACCTTCCACCCCAGGATCCTCAGATCATCCAAGCCTCCCCCACCCTTACGTGTCCTGCCTTATCTCAAGGCCATCCACCAAACTGGTTGTGCTGGAGAATCTCACTCTGCACGCACACCCCTGGCCACATTAGGAGCCCTGATCCACACACTTACCCTATGGTCGTGAGGATACCTCCAGTGCTGAAGCTCTTGATTCAGTAAGAAGTCTTACAACACCAGGTTGAAGTCCCACAGGGTTATTTGGAATCACTAGCTTTCGGAACATAGCTCCTTCATCAGGTGAGTGAAGAGGGAGGTCACACAAACAAAGCCAATGATGCAAGATGATACTTTGAATGTGAGTCTTTGCAGGTAAGTAAGTCTTTACAGGTCCGGACAGTGGACCTGGAGCGGGAATTTGCCCCAGTGGAGGCGGAGCATCACGGAGACCCCAGGGAATACCAGGTCAGGCCCGCTAATGATATGCCAACGGCGTTGACTGTATGTGTGTTATGGAACGCATTGACGCTGCTGTTGAGGCACCATAGAATTGCGATTTGGCGTTAATAGAGTCCTGCCACGATTTTGGAGTCCAAACCGATTCTCCGCCCAATCGCATTTCCCAATTCCGTCGCCGACCGATGGAGAATCCCGCCCAAGATGTAGATCTAGGGATTTTGGGGGATGGGGGAGGTATTGAACCAGAATTAGTGGAGTGAAAACAGGGCTAGGGATGAACAAGACCAAAATAGGAGGAGCAGAGAAAAGGACTGGCGAGCTTGAAAGGACTGCAGAGTTAAGGAAGGCAAGGCCACAAGGGATTTGTACATATTTGAGAATTTTAGGTTTGAGCATTAGGTACCTGGAGCAAGGTCAGAGATGATGGGTGGGTGGGAGTTGCACAGGACAGAATACAAACATCAGAGTTTTGGATGGCCTTAAGTTTATGGAAGGTCGTAAATGGGAGGTTGGTCAGGAGTGGATTGGATCAGTGAGTTTGGAAGGGACTGAAGTATGGCTGGGAGGTCCAACACTAGATAGTCTGAGCTTGGGATAGCGCATAGGATCAAAAATATTTTATTTTGTCCTTGGATGCTGTTCACCATTCAGTGACATCATGATTGATTGGGAACCTCATTCCATATTCCTTCATAACATGTATCAACCAAAAAGAATCTATCTATCTCAGTATTAAAATAATAATAATCTTTATTAGTGTCACAAGTAGACTTACATTAACACTGCAATGAAGTTATTGTGAAAATCCCCTCATCGCCACACTCCGGCGCCTTTTCGGGTACACTGAGGGAGAATTCAGAATGTCCAATTCACCTAACAGGCACGTCTTTCGGGACTTGGGGGAGGAAACCGGAGCACCGGAGGGAAACCCACATAGACACGGGGAGAAGATGCAGACTCTGCACAGACAGTGACCAAGCCAGGAATCGAACCCGGGTCGCTGGCGCTGTGAAGCAACAGTGCTACCGACTGTGCTACCGTGTCGTCCATATGGAAGTGGAAGTAGTTAGTCTTTGCAATTGAAAGGATAAGTTTAGAATTTCAACTAAAGTTCAATTAAATGCCGAAATCTATTTTGTGAGGTCATGGAGAGTTGTAAGGACGATCCTTTAAAACAGAGATGAGGAGGAATTTCTTCAGCCAGAGAGTGGTGAATCTGTGGAACTCATTGCCACAGAAGGCCAAATCACTGAGTGTCTTTAAACAGCGATAGATAGGTTTTTGATCAATAAGGGGATCAGGGGTTATGGGGAGAAGGCAGGAGAATGGGGATGAGAAAAAATATCAGCCATGATTGAATGGTGGAGCAGACTCGATGGGCCGAGTGGCCTAATTCTGCTCCTATGTCTTATGGTCTTATTTACAAGGCTAACACACAGCTCTTGATAATTCCCAACTGGGTCTTAATAGTCACTGTCCAACTGGCCGACCTTATATACAACATAGATTGAGTTTCCTCCAACCTCTTAACGACGGAGTCCGTGCTCCAAATGGGACACAGGGAAGACAATCATCCCCACCCTGTAAGTCCTGTGCAGTGGGTTACGACATATTCCTCATCTTATAATCCCTTCCTTTTCTTTCTTTCCTGTTTTCACTCTTCCTCTTCACATTCTGTTGTTCATCCTTCTTTTTCTTATAATCTTCTTTAGTCTGTGCCTTCCATCTTCCCTGTCCTTTTTTGTCCATTTGGCTCTTCATCTCCCCCCCGCACCTCAGTCTTTCCATATCTTTTTTCTTCCCTCATACACACCAGAACAAAGATTTCCAATAGGTTCAGAATCTGCCATAGCCAGCCCTAGCTGACAAACTATTTTCATGTTCCTGTGGCACTCGATCAGTTCACTCATCAGATAAATGCATTTCCAGCAGTGACCTGCAATGCAACTCTTGGACCTTGACAAGCATGAAATCAAAATAAATCAGGTTAGTCCTATGTGAATGTGCAGTACTTAACTGAAGACCTAGCTAAGCGTGTAATAAATCTCAGCCTTGACTAGAAGAAGCTCATTGGAATTAAAGAAACTCACAGCAACAATTGGTCTGGTTAAGTCAGGAATAATTTGTATGACCACTGTGAAGTCGCAATCCAGGAGGAAACCGGAGCACCCGGAGGAAACCCACGCACACACGGGAAGAACGTGCAAACTCCACACAGTCACCTGAGACCAGAATTGAACCCGTAACCCTGGAGGTGTGAGGCAGCCGTGCTAACTGAAAGGATTTATTCAGCTTTTCTGACAGAAAAGCAGGTGATTTTCCATTGAATGTATGGTATTGGAAACAAACAAAAAATGTCCCTAAGGATGTTTTCTGCGAATGTTGTACCGTCAATAACCGGTCTGTTGATGTGGTAATCAATGTTCTGTGAGGAATATGGCCTTGAACATCTGTTATGACCCGCTGAGCTGGACTACTGCTGGAATAGGCAGATTCAAATCCATTGAATAATTGTAGCTTTAACTGAGAGAGAATGTGAATACCTGGAAACCAGCATCCTTCCAGCACTGCCCCAAGTGATTAAAGACAGCTGGAGATGGATGGCAATTGTACCGAACATTGGCTGATTCCATGCCAAAGTAACTGCAGGTTGCCCACACAATTTAGGAACATAATGAACTTTTCTTAAAAATTGCTGTCAGCAGATCTATTTAGAAAAGACAGTTATGTTTTTATTACAGGTTTCTAGTGCATGAAAGATTAAGCACCCGCTAAACAAAATGAGCTGCAATCATAGTGGTACTTTAATTTTATATTACTGTCCAAATACATTTGTGACTAACTGTACTTTCATTTTGTTACTGTTTTCCCCGTGGACCCTCTAAAGCCCAAGAAATGTTCTTTGCAAACATTGATGTCCTGGCACATAACTACCCAGTGATTTACTTTTCTTTTCCAGTTTTTTCTACTCCCTCCTCTGAATATAGTAGCTCATATTGACCACGACTGTATGGGAGCCCACAGCCCTTTGGTATCCTACCCAATCTTCACATACGTGTTCAGATAGATAATGTAGTGTCAACAACAATATCTTGGTAAATTTACAGATGCCATCCAATAAGAAGATGTATTTAATACAGAAGGGGATGTACATCAAAATAAAGGAAAACATTAATCGGTTTGCAGAATGGCTATGTAATTGACAAATAAAATTCTAATATAAGTAAGTGTGAGATGGTGCATTTTGGTAGGAATAATGAGTTCACAGACTCATTGTAAAACAGAGAAACAAAGGGTTCTGGGGGTATTGATAGATCACTAAATACTACAATTCAGGTTAATAAGGTCATTTAAAAACAATCAACGCACTGCGGTATCTTTCTAGAGGTATAGAAGTGCAGTTTGGAGTACTGTGAATAATTCTGATCTAACTTCCATGGTTGAAGAAAAGCACTGAAAAGGCTGATGTGGTAAAACAGGATAAGACTGAAGTTTGTTAAAGTGGTAAATGATACACCTTTTGTATCAGTCTGCCATAAGGCACCTTGTCAAAGGCTTGACTGAAGTCCATGTAAACAACATCCACCGCCCTCCCCTCATCAAGTTAGTGAGGCACGACCTCCTCTTCACAAAACCAGGCTATCTATCACTAATGAGTTAATTTGTTTCCAAATGGATATAAATCCTGTCCCTGAGAATTCTCTCCAATAATTTACCTACTACCGACGTAAGGATCACTAGCCTATAGTTTCCAGGATTATCCCTGCTACCTTTCTTAAACAGCGGTACCACATTAGCTATTCTCCAGTCCTCTGGGATCTCACCTGGAGCCAATGACGATACAAAGATGTCAGTCAAGGTCCCAGCTATTTCCTCCCTTGCTTCCCTCAATATTCTGGGGTAAATCCCATCCGGCACAGGAGACCTATCTATCTTAATACCTTTTAAAAGACCCAATACCTCCTCCTTTTCGATGTTAACATGATCCAGACCTACCCAAGTTTCATTTTCCACAAAGTCCCTTTCTTTGGTGAACACTGATGCAAAGTACTCATTTAGTACCTCATCCATGTCCTCTGGCTCAACACATAGATCCCCTCACTGTCCTTAAGTGGTCCAATCTTTTCCCTGGCCATCCTCTTGCTTTTTACATTTGAATAAAAAGCTTTGGGATTCACTTCAATCCTACTTGCCAAGGACTTTTCATGACCCCCTCCTAATTTTCAGCTTAAGTACCTTCCTACTTTCCTTATACTCCTCAAGGGCTTTGACTGTCCCCACCCTTCTGGACCATACAAAAGTCTCCTTTTTCTTTTTGACAAGGTTCACAATATCCCTCGTTATCCAAGGCTCCATAAACTTCCCAAACTAGCACAGGGCTAAATCGCTGGCTTTGAAAACAGACCAAGGTAGGCCAGCAACACAGTTCGATTCCCGTAACAGACTCCCCGAACAGGCGCCGGAATGTGGCGACTAGGGGCTTTTCACAGTAACCTCATTTGAAGCCTACTTGTGACAATAAGTGATTTTCATTTCATTTCATTCATTTTGTTCTCTCAGGAACGTGACTTTCCTGAATCCTAATCAATTGTCACTTGAAAGACCCCCACATGTCCGATGTTGATTTACCATCCAACCGCCGCACCCAATCCAAATTCTTCAATTCCTAATTATCATAATCTAATGTTATCGTAATTTGCCTTTCCCCAGTTTAGCACCTTAATGCGTGGGTTACCCTCATTCCGATCCAAAAGTACCCTAAAACCTACCGAATGTGGTCACTATTCCCAAAATATTCCCCTACTGAAACCTCAACCACCTGTCCAGGCTCATTCAATGAACAAAGAAAAAAGAAAAGTACAGCACAGGAACAGGCCCTTCAGCCCTCCAAGCCTGTGCCGATCACGCTGCCCGCCTAAACTAAAATCTTCTACATTTCCAGGGTCCTTATCCCTCTACGGGTTTTCCCCAATACCAGATCCAGTACTGCCCCTTCCCTAGATGGACTACCTTCATATTGCATCAAGAAGCCTTCCTGGATACACCTTACAAACTCTGCCCCATCTAAGCCTCTAGCACAAAGTGAGTCCCAGTCAATATAGGAGAAATTAAAATCCCCTACCGCAACAACCCTGTTAGTTTGCACCTATCCAAAATCTCTCGACCTATCTGCTCCTCGATCTCTCGTTGGCAGTTGGGGGGCCTGTAATAAACCCCCAACATTGTGATTGCCCACTTCCTGTTCCTGAGCTCTACCCAGATTGCCTCATCCAGAAGATGAGAATGCAGGGGATTTGGGGGTAGAGTACTAGATTGGATTGAGGATTGGCTGACTGACAGAAAGCAGAGGGTCAGGATAGATGGGTCCTTTTCTGGCTGGTGAATTGTACTAGTGGGGTGCCGCAGGGGTCAGTCCTCGGACCTCAACTGTTTACAATCTACATAAATGATCTGCAAGCAGGAACAGAGTGTAACATACCAAAATTTGTGGATGATACTGAAATAGGTGGGAAAGCAGGCAGTGAAGAGGAAATAAAGAGGTTACAGATGTATATAGATAGGCTAGGAGATTGGGCCAATATTTGGCAGATGGAGTTTCATGTCGATAAATGTGAGGTTATCCAATTTGGCTGAAAAAATAGAAAGGCAAATTATTATGTAAATGAAAAGCAGATTCAAGTTCCTAAGATTCACCTGCTTCTGAGAGAAAGAAATTCACCTAATCTCTGTCTTAAGGGGAGGCGGTGGCGCAGTGGTATTGTCACTGGACTACTAAACCAGAGACCCAGAGTGATTCTCTGGGGACCCAGGTTCAAATCTCACCACGGCAGATAGTGAACTATGAATTCAATAAAAATCTGGAATTAGAAGTCTGATGTTGGCCATGAAACCATTGTCGATTGTTGTAAAAACCCATCTGGTTCACTGATGTCCTTCAGGGAAAGAAATCTGCCGTCCTTGCCTGGTCTGGCTTCCAAGTGACTCCAGGGCATTTAGGTATGGACAATAAATGGTGGCACAGCCTACAACACCCACATCCCATGAACGAATAAAAAAATAACAAAATGGCTTGTTTTTAACCAGCTACCCCTGATTCTAGCTTCTTCCAGAAGAGGAAACATCCTCTCTACATCCACCCTGTCAACACCCCACAGGTTCATAAAAGTTTCAATCAATTCATGAATGGTTAAACAGCACAAAGTACGGCAGAATTTATTTTATTTTTTAGAATTGGGCCGAGAGTTGATAAATGAAATTCAATGTTAAAAATGCAAAGTTTTTCATATTGACACAATAATTCCAAAATGGTACTATAACATAAATGGAAATAAAATACCATATATGTAAAATGAAAGTGATCTGGAAGCTCTGTGTGATAATAAACTGAAGCCATCACAACAATGCTCAGTGGCATTGAAAACAAACTCACATGTTAGAATGTATAAGAGGGTCAATATTGAATCTAAATTGCAAACCATTGATGTGACCACAATAGATTAAGTTAAAAGCAAATTACTGCGGATGCTGAAATCTGAAACCAAAGAGGAAATGCTGAAAAATCTCAGCAAGTCTGGCAGCATCTGTAGGGAGCGAAAAGAGCTAACATTTCGAGTCCAGATAGATTAAGTTATACTGTTCTGGTTGCCAGAACAGTAGATGCAGGGGTCATGCCAGAAGATAGAAAGAGCACCCCTTCACCTTTTCCAGTGCGGGTAGCAGGTCATCATACATTGTCCCGTTCCTGGCTCCAGGCCCCAGAAACAAAAAAGGCAGCAGCAAACAAACACACAGCCTCTACGCATGAAACATGAAACAATCAACAGGACAATAAAGTCACAAGCAATCCGCAAAAGCCCTTCTTTAATGCCATCATCATAACGCTCATTCGGCTCCCTCCCGCAGCTCCCAGCAGTAGACCCTCAAATGTGGGATTAATCCATATTGGAAAGTCACACTGACACAGAGCATGCCAGAAGAAAGAAAGAGGACCACTCCCCTTTCTCCAGTGCTGGTTGCAGGTCATCTACACCCTCCCGTCCCCCGCTCCAGGCCAGAGAAGGAAAATTGGTGACAGCGAACAAGCACACAGCCTCCAGACAGCCACAGCATCATTTGGACCACTCCTCCTCTCTCTTCCCCCTCCCGCAGCTGTAAATGCACCCCATTCAGACATTTTCAGTCACCAGCAGGAGCGAGCAGCAAACACAACCTGCAGCCACCGGAGAGCTGTGAAATGCTCACATAACTAACAATGTCAATTCCTTATGATATGTAGCTAGAGGCTGATCACAGTCAAAGGGAATTAAAGTGATCTGCACCATATTACCATGAACAGGGCTCGGTCCTGGAGGTGTTTGATGGAATACAGGCTGCAGCTGTCGTTAACTGTGTTCTGGGTATACACAATCTGGGGGATGGACTATAGGACTCTCACCCCTGGCCCAGGGGGAACCCCGATTGATGGCGGCCAGCCCATGACCAGGCCCTCACCATCCACCACTGGGGCTCCCCCACACTCCATCTTGCTACTACCAAGCACGAGGCCAGTGGCTCCAGTGCCCGTGGGCTGCATGCCCATGTTTGAAAATGGCTGCTCACTTCCTCCGATCCCCACAACAGCCAATGTGCTAGCTTCTCGCTCTTAAATAGGTGTGCTAAAAGCCGCCCGTGTGACCTCCCACAGGGGAGCTGGTTAGATCCTGTGAGGCCATTAGGTAGGGTATCCATCTCATTAAGAGATAGAGTTTGACCGAAATTGGTGATAATTAGTTCCTCACCACATCCGGGCGGGATCCAGAACCAGCCAATGGGAGCGGGCCGGTTAGATCCCAAACTAATCAGCGTCTGGCGCGGATCCCGATTTTGGCCTTTCCCAAGATCTAACTGTTGAATAAGGGATCTGTGCTGGGAGCAACTCGGCCGTTAAATCACACCGGATTTCCGAGAGCGAGTGGTAAACCTCTCAGAACAGACTCCCTGTTAAATAGTAGAAGCATGGTATTGATTCATTGATTGGATTGGATTAGATTTGTTTATTTGTTTTGTACCGAGGTCCAGTGAAAAGCATTTGAAGACAAATTAGCAAGAAATATTTAGAAAATAATATTCTGGGGTATAGTTCATCAGTAGTTTGAGACAAAACACCTGGGGGGTGACATGGTGAGAGCTAACAGGCAAAGTCCTGTGGTTAAGCTTTCCGCCATTGGCAGTTTTCTCACCTCCTGTTTGGGCCTGTCTTAAAGTCATTTATAGAGATTGATTACCACAATCACTCAACAGCTTCATTTTGGTGCATCACATGACTATCAGGCTAGTAGATGGTGAACCTTTTTATTCAATGCCAGCTGAATCAAAAACCTGCAACCACATTACAACCAGCCCTGTGGGTGTACCTACATCAGATGGACTGCAGCAGTTCAAGAGGTAGCTCACCATCACCCTCACAAGAATGGACAACAAATGCTGACCTTGCCAGTGGCACCCCATGAAAGGATTGAAAAAAAGAAAAAAAAGTTTCATTTTTCTAATTGCTCTTAAGAAGGCGATGAGCCATCTTCCCGAATCGCTGAAATTTCTGTGACATACTGTTTCAACCTGTCAAGGCTCCTTTCATAAGTACATAAGAACTAGGAGCAGGAGTAGGCCATCTGGCCCCTCGAGCCTGCTCCACCATTCAATGAGATCATGGCTGATCTTTTGTGGACTCAGCTCCACTTTCCGGCCCGAACACCATAACCCTTAATCCCTTGATTCTTCAAAAAACTATCTATCTTTATCTTAAAAACATTTAATGAAGGAGCCTCTACTGCTTCACTGGCCAAGGAAATCCATAGATTCACAACCCTTTGGGTGAAGAAGTTCCTCCTAAACTCAGTCCTAAATCTACTTCCCCTTATTTTGAGGCTATGCCCCCTAGTTCTGCTTTCACCCGCCAATGGAAACACCCTGCCCGCATCTATCCTATCTATTCCCTTCATAATCTTATATGTTTCTATAAGATCCCCCCTCATCCTTCTAAATTCCAACGAGTACAGTCCCAGTCTACTCAACCTCTCCTCGTAATCCAACCCCTTCAGCTCTGGGATTAACCTAGTGAATCTCCTCTGCACACCCTCCAGTGCCAGTACGTCCTTTCTCAAGTAAGGAGACCAAAACTGAACACAATACTCCAGGTGTGGCCTCATTAACACCTTATACAATTGCAGCAGAACCTCCCTAGTCTTAAACTCCATCCCTCTAGCAATGAAGGACAAAATTCCATTTGCCTTCTTAATCACCTGTTCCACCTGTAAACCAACATTTTGCGACTCATGCACTAGCACACCCAGGTCTCTCTGCACAGCAGCATGTTTTAATATTTTATCATTTAAATAATAATCCCTTTTGCTGTTATTCCTACCAAAATGGATAACCTCACATTTGTCAACATTGTATTCCATCTGCCAGACCCTAGCCCATTCACTTAGCCTATCCAAATCCCTCTGCAGACTTCCAGTATCCTCTGCACTTTTTGCTTTACCACTTATCTTAGTGTCGTCTGCAAACTTGGACACATTGCCCTTGGTCCCCAACTCCAAATCATCTATGTAAATTGTGAACAGTTGTGGGCCCAACACTGATCCCTGAGGGACACCACTAGCTACTGATTGCCAACCAGAGAAACACCCATTAATCCCCACTCTTTGCTTTCTATTAATTAACCAATCCTCTATCCATGCTACTACTTTCCCCTTAATGCCATGCATCTTTATCTTATGCAGCAACCTTTTGTGTGGCACCTTGTCAAAGGCTTTCTGGAAATCCAGATATACCACATCCATTGGCTCCCCGTTATCTACTGCACTGTTAATGTCCTCAAAATATTCCACTAAATTAGTTAGGCACGACCTGCCCTTTATGAACCCATGCTGCGTCTGCCCAATGGGACAATTTCCATCCAGATGCCTCGCTATTTCTTCCTTGATAGATTCCAGCATCTTCCCTACTACCGAAGTTAAGCTCACTGGCCTATAATTACCCGCTTTCTGCCTATCTCCTTTTTTAAACAGTGGTGTCCCGTTTGCTAATTTCCAATCTGCCGGGACCACCCCAGAGTCTAGTGAATTTTGGTAAATTATCACTAGTGCATTTGCAATCTCCCTAGCCATCTCTTTTAGCACCTTTCAAACCCGTGAGCTCTACCATCTAGAAGACAGCAGCAGACACATGGGAACTGCACCTGCAAGTTCCCCTCCAAGTAAGACACCTTACTGACTTGGAAATATACCATACGATCGTAAGACAAGGAGCAGAATTGGCTATTTGACCCATCGAGTCTGCTCCGCCTTTCAATCATGGCTGATATGTTTCTCATCCCCATTCTCCTGCCTTCTTCCCATAACCCATGATTCCCTTATTAATCAAGAACTTATCTATCTCTGTCTTAAACACACCCAACGATTTGGCCTCCATAGCCTTCTGCGGCAAAGGTTCCACAGAGTCACCACCCTCGGGCTGAAGAAATTTCTTCTCGTCTCAGTTTTAAAGGATCGTCCCTTCAGTCTGAGTCTGTGGCCTCGGGTTCTAGTTTTTCCTACCAATGAAAATATCCTTTCTACGTTCACTCTATCGAGGCCTCTCGGTATCCTGTAGGTTTCAATAAGATCCCCCAAGATCCCTCCTCTTGTAAAATCCAATGAGTACAGACCCAGGGTCCTCAACCGTTCCTCATATGACAAGCTCTTCATTCCAGGGATCATTTTTGTGAATCTCCTCTGGATCCCTTCCAAGGCCAGCACATCCTTCCTTAGATATAGGGCCCAAAACTGCTCACACTACTGCAAATGGGGTTTGACCAGAGCCTTATACAGCCTCAGAAGTATGTCCCTGCTCTTGTATTCCAGCCCTGTTGACATGAATGCTAACATTGCATTTGCCTTCCTAACTGCTGACTGAAACTGTGCATTAAGCTTAAGAGAATTTAGAACTCGGACTCCTAAGTCCCTTCATGCTTCTGATTTCTTGAGCCTTTTCCTATTTAGAAATAGTCTATGCCTCTATTCTTCCTACCTTCCACTTTTCCACATTGTATTCCATATGCCATGGGCCGGATTCTCCGCCGGTGGGATGCTCCGTTTTGCTGGCAGCCTGGGGGTTTCCCGACGACCTGGGGCTATCCTACAATGGGAAACCTGGTTGACCGGCCGGCGTAACGGAGCATCCCGCCGGCGGGGTGAAATAGAAATGTGGCACGGCGGGGCAGAGAACCCACTCTACTAGCCTGTCCAAGTCCTTCTGCAGCCCCCGCTGATTCCTCAATACTACCTGTCCCTCTGCGTTACTTTGTATCATATGCAAACTTAGCAACAGTGCCTTCAGTTCCTTCTTCCAACTCGTTTATGTATATTGTGAAAAGTTGAGGTCCCAACACCGATTTCTGAAGCACACCAATAGTCACCGGCTGCCATTCTGAAAAAGACCCCTTTATCCCCACTCTCTGCGTTCTGCCAGTCAGCCAATCCTCTATCCATGCCAGGGTCTTACCCTTAATACGATGGGCTCGTAACCTATTTAACACCCTCCTATATGGCTCCTTGTCAAAGACCTTCTGGAAATCTAAATAAACCACATCCACTGGTTCATTTTCTCTAACTTCCTCATTACCTCCTCAAAGAACTCTAACAGATTTGTCATACATGACCTCCCCTTGACAAAGCCATGCTGACTCAGACCTATTTTATCATGCACTTCCAAGTACTCCGCGATCTCATCTTTAATAATGGACTCTAAAATCTCATCAATGACCAAAGTCAGGCTAACCTGCCTATAATTTCCCGTCTCATGCCTCACTCTCTTCTTAAACAGGGGTGTTACATTAGCCATTTTTCAGTCCTTTGGGAGCCTTCTTGCTGCCATTGATTCCTGAAAGATCATCACCAATGCCTCCACAATCTCCTCAGCTATCTCGTTTAGAACCTTGGGGTGTAGTCCATCCACTGCAGGTGATTTATCCACTTTTCCCCAGAACTTTCTCCTTCGTGATGGCCACTGCACTCACCTCTGCCTTGATTCTCTTGAAGTTCTGGTATCCCACTGGTGTCTTCCACTGAGAAGACTGATGCAAAGTAACTATTCAGTTCCTCTGCCATTTCATTGTTTCCTTCTCCAGTGGTCCAATGTCTATTTTTGCCTCTCTCTTACCTTTTAACTATTGAAAAAAACTCTTTGTATCGTCTTTTATATGACTAGCTAGCTTAAACTCATCCTTGAGATGAATTTCTGTTTTGCCTCTTGAATAACCCCAAAACCCCCTGCCATTGCTGTTCCACTGTCTTTCCCGCTGGGCACCCCTTCCAATCAACTCTGGCCAGCTCCTCCCTCATGTCTTTGTAGTTACCTTTATTCAATTGTGAAACCGTTACATCTGATTCCATCTTCTTCCTCTCAAACTGCAGGGTAAATTCTATCATATTGTGGTCACTGCTCCCTAAGGGTTCCTTCACCTTAAGTTCCCCAATCAAGTCTGCCTCATTACACATCACCAAATCCAGAATTGCTTGTTCCCTAGTGGGCTCTACGACAACCTGTGCCAAAACAACATCTCATAGACATTCCACAAATTCCTTTTCTTGGGATCCGCTACCAACCTGTCCACCTGCATATTGAAGTAGCCCATGATTATTGTAATATTGTCTTCTTATATGCCTTTTCTATTTCCTGATTTATTTTCTGCCCCACATCCTGACTACTGCTCGGGGGCATGTACATAATTCCCATCAGGGTCTTTTTTCGTTTGCGATTCCTCAACACTATCCACACAGATGCTATGCCTTCCGATCCTATGTCGCTCCTTGCTATCGATTTAACTTCATTCCTTAGTAACAATACAACCCCGCCCCCTCTGCCCATCCTTTCAATAGGACAAATAAACTTGGATACTTAGATCCTGTCATAATATGCACCCATGCACATCATGGGGTAAAAACAGGCAGTGACAGACACCCAGGTTAGCCAATCAACATACAGGACAGAACACAACCAATCACCAGACAGAACACCAGAGGAGGGCTTCCAACTATAAAACACACGAGGCATCAGCACTCCGCCTCTTTCCACTGGTGACAACTGTACTGACAGTCAGAGTGTATATATCAGTCAGCACCTTCGACACGTGGTCAGAGCTAGCCTGGTCTAGTAAGTTAGAGTTAGTACACTTAGAGTAGTAGAGTGTCAACCCACAGCCAGCTGTGTGCATTGTTACAGAAGTTCAATAAATCGTATTGATCCAACGCCTACATTTGGTGTCTGCTTTCCAGTACAACTGCATCCAGTTGCAGTCCGTGTTACCCCAGGGTGACTAACACGACAGATCCCAGCCCTGATCCCCTTGAAGCCACATCTCTGTGATGCCCACAGCATCGTACCAGCCAATTTCAACGTGCGCAACAAGCTCATTTATCTTGTTTCATATACTGCGTGCATTTATGTACAACATCCTCAGTCCTGCATTGACTGTCCCCCTTCTCATATTTGTCCCCTTTTTTGCTCTACCATTCCTGTTTCCAGCTGTGTTGTGATGAAATTATTGCACAAACTGTGTAGCAAGGTAAGTGTCCAGTTGTATATCCACACTGAAAAGTAAAGAATAGGAGCAATCTGAAGGTCAGTACGACCGTTTTCATGAGGAACAGATGACAGGTCACTGATTAAACACTGAGAAAAGCAATGACCAAGGAATTGAGTCTAAGGACATTCTTTCTTTGCACATAGAAGTTCAATATTACCCTCCAGCAAAAGCACACTTTCCATTTAAGATCGCTTTCCCCAGTATTAATCTGTCACCTCCCATTAACCAGTTTCAACAGTATTTGTGCTTGGCAGGATTTGAAGTCATTAGGTTAACTTTCAGTCTAGTCCTTTTCCTGTTTAAAAAGAACTAACTCGCTGGACAGGCAACCATTGTCGGTATATTCATCAGTGCTGCAATCAAAATAGCTGACCAAATCTGCACATTTGCAATGTTAATCAAACAGGCAAACATTTACATTTTATTCCCAAATTGTTACAAAGGTCTACACTGTAGCAACTGAGTGGAAAGCTTAACACAACTCCATCAAAAGCTTTGTTGAGGATAACCAAAACAAGGTGGAACTAAGCCATACAGAAGGTCAAGTGTTGATTTCCAGCCTGTGTTGGGCTCGTTGATCACAACTGAGGTACAACGCGGCTAACAACCTCAGTGTCCCTATTGCTAGGGAGGGTAAAACCAAACAGCTTTTCTGCTCCTGATTGATGATCCCTGCTTGAATGTATGCAGCAAAAAAGGAAGATAAGGACATGCCAAGGGTCACCTGTTATGCGTTCCATGATCAAACTACCTGCCCCCAATTTCACTGAATGAGTGCCATTTGGGCAATATATTAGAGTTGCCTGTCAGACTGAGTCAGTGCATCCTGGAAAAGACTCAGTGGGGAAAGCTCAGGGATGAAACATATCCAGAGAAATCCAAGAAATTTAATAAGAAATCAAGGTAAATGTATAAACGAGACTGAAAGACAAATAGACAGTACCCACTGACAAGGGAGAAAAGATTATTTGAATGAAATGAATGAAAATCGCTTATTGTCACAAGTAGGCTTCAAACGAAGTTACTGTGAAAAGCCCCTAGTCACCACATTCCGGTGCCTGTTCGGGGAGGCTGGTACGGGAATTGAACCAGGTTGCTGGCCTGCCTTGGTCTGCTTTAAAAGCCAGCGATTTAGCCCAGCGTGCTGGACAGGGTTATGACTGTTTTGATTGTATTCAGGTATCACAAGCCTTTGAGTACAATTGCATTTTTTTCCCCCTCCAAGTAATTATTCATTAAATACGCGCATTTTTACACACAATGCTCTGGATCTGTGATATCCACCTTTATAAAAGTGCTGCAACTCAATAATTTCACCAGTATTATAGTGTACTGGAAAGGGGAGTTGTAAGTAAAACCTGCAACATTAATGGTTTTGTATTGAAAAAACAATGGCACAAAATTAAGCTATGTTGCACCACCTCCATTGTCACTTTGTGAGGTGCCCTGCCCAATAAGTTGACGTGATGCCAGTGTGCCATATTTGGGACAGATAGCTCCAGCCAACATCTTCATCAGTTACTCCGTCAATAACTTGTGTTCTGTAACACTAGCATTATTTAAAGGGTCAGGCACCCAAATATCAGGTAAGGTAATATTTTTAGAAATGTTTCTGTTGCAAAGTATTGTGATGAAGAATTTCTGGATTTGCCCAAGAATGTTTCTGCATCCTTACAGGGGGAGCAGAGGTGTAAATGACAATCCCATACAATAACTGTCAGAGATAGAGGGACTGTGATGACAGCAATCGACCTGAGGCTGTGGAGAGGACAAGTACCGTGCAAATGCCTTTTAAAAATTGGAACCAGACACCTTCTTGGCAGTGAACTGGAGGCTGGTTGACGGATGAGGCAATGCACCCAGCATCTTGGGTCCTTTGCCATCGAGGTCCTCATCCACCACAGCAGAACTCACCTGTGACCTCACCACCCATTGAGGTAGCAAATTGACCATTCTTTCTGCCTGATTGCAGCCCATTCTTGCCTGGATATATTCTATACTTGCCTCCAAGATATATGGAATTTCATTCACGGGATGTGGATGTTGCTGACAAGGTCAGCGTTTGTTGCCCATCCCTAATTGGCCTTGAAACTGAGTGGCTTGATGGGAAATTCACAGGGCGGTTAAGAATCAAGCAGATTATGGGTGTGGAATTGCATGTAGGCCAGTTGTAATGAGGGCATCACGGTAGCGCAGTGGTTAGCACAGTAACTTCACAGCTCCAGAGTTCCAGGTACGATTCCCGGCCTGGGTCAATGTCTGTGCGGAGTCTGCACGTTCTCCCCGTGTCTGCGTGGGTTTCCTCCGGGTGTTCCGGTTTCCTCCCACAGTAAAAAGATGTGCAGTTGGCCATGATAAATTGCCCTTAGTGTCCAAAAAGCTTAGGTGGGGTTACTGGGTTAATGAGGAGGTGTGGTACTCTTTCCCAGAGCCGGTGCAGACTCGATGAGCCGCATGGCTCTGCAGTGTAAATTCGATGTCCTTCCCGAACCAGATGGCTTTTAACAACAATCAATCATAGTTATGGTCACTATTACTAAGATTAACTTTATAGGCGGGTCGGAGAATCGCCGGGAGCTGGCGTGAATCCCGCCCCCACCAGTTGCCGAATTCTCCAGCACCGGATATTCAATGAGGGCAGGAATCGCGCCGCGCCGGTCGGCGGGCCCCCCCCCCAAGCGATTCTCCGGCCCGCGATGGGCCGTATCCCCACTGCTGGAATGCCTGTCCCGCCAGCGAGGATCAAACTACCTCTCTTCCCGGCGGGACTAGGTGGCGCTGGCGGGCTCTGGGGGGGGTGGGGGGGGGCACGGGGCGATTTGGCCCCAGGGGGTGCCCCCACGGTCTGGCCCGCGATGGGGGCCTACTGATCAGAGGGCGGGCCTGTGCCGTGGGGGCACTCTTTTCCCTCTGCCTCGGCCACAGTCTTCACCGTGGCCAATGCGTAAGAGACACCCCCTCTGCGCATGCGCGGGGATGACGTCAGCAGGCGCTGTCGCTCCTGCGCAAGCGCGGACTTCCGCTGACCGGCGGAGTCCTTTCGGTCCCGGCTGGAATGTGCCAAAGGCCTTTCCTGCCGGTTGGCGGCGCACCAACCACTCTGGCGCGGGCCTAGCCCCTCAAGTGAGGGTTTGGCCCCTAAAGGAGAAATCCGCACCTTTGGGGCGGCCCGACGCCGGAGTGGTTCACGCCATTCCATCCTGCCGGGACCCCCCTGCCCCACCGGGTAGGGGAGAATCCCGGCCTATATTCCAGATTTATTAACTGAATTTCAATTCCACCAGCTGCCATGCTGGAATTCGAACCCGTGCCCCAGAACATTAGTCTGGGTCTCTGGATTACCCTTGTGCCTGTGACTGAGCTCTTGGTTTCATGTGTCAGATCAAGTAATGATGGCTCTTCTTCAGTTATATGGTGTGGTCTCTGTCTCTCCCTCGTTCAGCTGCTGTGGCTGAGCAAGCAGCAGTTCGTGTTTGTCTGGAAGTAGGATCTCAGAAGGAATAAGGTTGAGGATGAACTGAAAGTTGAGAAGAGCGTACCATCACCCTCAATGTTTTAGGTAATACCGGATGCCACGGACCATCTCACAGCTGGTTCCTTGATGTAGTGAACCATCTCTTCTCCGAGACTCGGAGAATGCAGGCATCTTTGACTTTCCCTGCTCTGCTGCCTCCCATCATGTGCTATCTTGTTCTGCAAGAGAGAGGGAACAAAGTCAGTGATTATGTTGCATTGTTTTTGGGTGATGTGCCTTCTAACACTGAATGGCTAGGTTGTATGGTGGGGGGGGGGTGGTGGCATGGGGGCTATGTGGAGACAGAGAGGTGGATGCAAGACTGGCCACATTGAAAGGTATGTAAGGGTGAAATTAAGTTTTTGGATCTTATACTTGAGCCCTGCCAGATTGTGTCGTGTCAGGTAGTATTGCTGGTGAGTGGTGAGAGTGTGGGGTATTGAGAGATTGGTCTGGCAGTGAGAGGGAGTTGCCATGTGAAGATGAATCCTCTGATCTTGACCACCCTTGAGGTGATTATATTCTTTGGGGCACTGCAGCTATATCCTCAACACCAGACTCCAGAATGACTTTCCTTGGCCACCTGCTCCTTTAGAAACTCCTGTCCACCTGCAGAGCTATGGCTTCTCTCCTGTCCACCTCCACCACTAATGCCTCCAGCACTGTGAGCATAAACCTAATCCTCGCCTCTGCCCTGGTGTTGATTTTGACGTAATTAAAACTGCAGCCATATTCTACAGTGCAGTTTCCCTTAAGAGGGACAGCCTGCCTTTAAGAAGAGGAGGCTGGTTGCACAGTGCGTTCCTGCACAATGATACAGCTGAATGTGCGGGTGTTAATGTCAACGTTAAGATAATGGTAGCAGTGCAATATCTGCTTGGTCGTATACCACAATCATTCCAAAGAGGAGGGTGAACCAAATGTGGGTATTGTCCATCCCAGTTTGAACTGGCAAGGGCAGGTCATGAAGAGTGGCTCTCAGGTCCTAAAAATAATTTTAGCCTGTTCAGAATCATGAGATCTGTCAAACAAAGCCTGAAAGTTGGTACTGCCTGAATTATTGTCAATGTTCCATAAGTAACCTTCATCATTGCCTTTGATGAAGTTAGACCAAGGCTCAGTTTGATCACTCAGAATATCATCAACAACATTAGGCATTCACTCGCCACTCAGGTTTTGGGCGGTATTCTCCAGCCTCCCAGCCGCTTGTTTCCCGGCAGCTGTCGGCAGGATACTCTGCCACCCCTGCTGTCAATGGGATGTTCCATTGACGCCGCCCCATCTTTCCTGGAAACCCGCGGGCGGAGCATGCTGCAAGCTGGACCGGAGAATTCCACCGCCAGCGAACAGCTGGAGAATTCCAGCCTTAGTATTTATGGTGATTGTCCAGAACTTGTTCCTTTTGTACATGGACTGCTTCAGTGTCTCAGGAGGTGCAAATGGTGCTGAATATTGTGCAATCATCAGTGAACATCCCCATTGTTGGGCCTCGGACTCTCTCCTGAAGAAATCCTGTGCTAAGATTGATACATTTGTGGCACAAATAAATGATTTAGATTGGATCATAGTTACAGAAATATAGTTACAATGTGGTCAAGGTTGGGAAATAAAGACCCTGTCCTGTGGGGGGGCACCCCGGCTGCTCGGCCTGTCCTCCCCCTCCTCTCCCCCAACCCTGGCAGGGTACCCCCCCACCGCAGCCAGCATGGCCGGTGTACGCGCCGGCAGCCTGCAGTCACCCCATTTGTTATGGGCCAGGGTTTAGAAAACTCCAAAGTATATCATGGAGTTCACCTGACCCACGACTTTCAATAGATTTTGGTTATGGGGAGCACAAGGATCCACTCTCCAGGTGTTATGCAACAGAGACGTTAAGTATTTTTAAAACAAAACAATGTTTATTCTATGAACCCAGTTAACATTTTATAAACACACAGAAAAACATCTTATCAACTACCAACACACGTAACTCCACAGATGCAATACTCTGTAGGTAACCCTTAATACCTTTCCTAGCAACATCCAAAAGTTAAACCCTTTTTGAACAAAGACAGTAGGTTTGCATTCCTTACAGAAACAGGGGCGCGATTCTCCGACCCCCCGCCGGGTCGGAGAATCGCCGGGAGCTGGCGTGAATCTCGCCCCCGCCGTGTCCCGAATTCTCCGCTACCAGAGAATCGGCGGGGGCGGGAATCGCGCCGGTCGGCGGGCTCCCCCTGGCGATTCTCCGGCCCGCGATGGGCCGAAGTCCCGCCGCTGTCACCCCTCGCCAGCCGGCGTGGATTGAACCACCTACCTTACCGGCGGGAGCAGACGGCGCGGGCAGGCTCCGGGGTCCTGGGGGGGGGGGGGCGCGGGGTGATTTGGCCCCGGGGGTGCCCCCACAGTGGCCTGGCCCGCGATCAGGGCCCACTGATCGGCGGGCAGGCCTGTGCCGTGGGGGCACTCTTTTTCTTCCGCCTTCACTATGGTCTTCACTATGGTGGAGGCAGAAGAGACCACCTCCACTGCGCATGCGCGGGGATGCCGTGAGCGGCCGCTGACGCTCCCGCGCATGCGTCGCCCGGCGAAGTCCTTTCGGCACTGGCTGGCGTGGCGCCAAAGGCCTTTCCCGCCAGCCGGCGGGGCGGAAATCACTCTGGCGCGGGCCTAGCCCTTCAAGGTGAGGGCTTGGCCCCTAAAGGTGCGGAGAATTCCGCACCTTTGGGGCGGCCCGATGCCGGAGTTGTTCCCGCCATTCCATTCCGCTGGATTCCCCCGCCCCGCCGGGTAGGGGAGAATCCCGGCCCAGGTATTACTTTGAAATCATCAAGTGCGCTGGAGACATTCTTTAGATTGCAGAGAGAGAGATCAATTCACATTTGCTTGGTTTGAATGCAGCTCTCCAACTGAAAGCAAAACTATGACACACTGCAGCTCCCAGATCAAACGAAAGTAAGAGACAGACAGACAGCCCAGCTCCACCCACACACACTGACATCACTGCAGCTATTTGCTAAACACACATTTCTTAAAGGTACATCCACCTGACACATGGCGCTTCCTACCTCCTCTCTCCCGCTCAGCAGCCATGATGCCAGTTTCACGATTTTTAAAACCATAAGAGAAACACGCCGTCGGGAAATCGGCCCATCCGAGGCCCCGGAGTATCGGGCATCAGGCCTGCTAATGATATACCTACTGTACTTCCAGGCTGTGTTTACGTTGTTTTTGGGGGGCCAGAAAATCCTGATTTGGCGTCAAACCGGCATCTACCTCTCAAAGCACAGACAAGAGAAATTATCAGAGAGATTGAGGAATGGGCGGGGATATTGGACAAATATTTTGAGTATCTTCTGATTAGAACACACAAGTTTGATACCAGAAAGATGATGACTGAAAAGGAGTGAAGAAATTCAGGGATTTAATATCAGCAGAGATAAAGGGATGAATACTCCACCTCCCCAGCCGAGTGTTTCTCAGCAACGAGCCGTCGCTGGCAGTGGGGTTCTCCATTATGCCGCCAGCCAGTGGAATTTCTCATGGAGCCAGCCCATACTGCCGGGAAACCCGCGGGCGGGGGTGCGCTGCCGGTGGAACACACAATCCCGCTGCCGGAAAATTCACCCCAAAGTATTGGAGAAACTTCAGGGACTAAAACATCTCCAGGGCCTGAGAGTCTATAGCCGAGGGTTCTAAAAGAGGTAGTGGATTTACTAGCAATGATTTTTAGATTCAAGAACAGTTCCACTAGATTGGGTGTTGGCAAATGTTACACCATTTTTCTATCTAAAGGATTGGTGTGTAAAGACACAGAAGTTGTGCTGCCGCTGGACAAAATCCTGGTTAGTCCCTACGCCTCCCCCAACCAACCCCCACCTCCCATGAAGGAGCATCTCCCAACCACCCTGGCACCCTGGAGGCAACTGTCTGGTGGATACTCACCACCCCACCTCCCCACTCCTCCCGCCCCCTGCTCCTCCCCACCCTTGGAGTGCACTCCACCAGGTCCCCATTTCTCAGGACTAATTCCCCACTTTCCCAATGGTACCGCCCCCTCACCCCCTACCTGCCCCCACAGCCGTCCCCCTTCCCCGGTACAGTCAGTGATCCTTGGTGCTTTGCCTTCCTAGCTCTACCCCTACACCTAGGTGTGCCCCCAGGACACACATCTGAGGTGGAGGCAGCCAGCTCTTACCATATCCTGTGGCCCTCGATGCCCCTGGCGGGCATCCTCTGGGGTCAGAGGGCCCGGCTCACAGCCATGCCGCCCTATTCGGATTCTCGCTGCGAGACGCGGCTTCATCAGAGGGGTGGATGCGAGGCAAATGGTGGTCACTGTCGCCACTCCATGGGACGGGTCCAGGTTGGCACTCAGCAACCCCTCTTTCCGCTCAATGGCCATACAGCCTTGGGGGTTCACATGGGATGGAGGGGCAGCTGTTTGAGCCCCGGCTGCCCCTGCATCATCTGGCCCTGCCAGCACTGGCAGTTCCCCATGGTCTGCACCATCATGTCGATACCCTCAGCGATGCTCCTCAGCGACTGGGACATGCTCTGCAGCGCTTCGGCAATGCCTACCTGTGACTGGGACAAGCTCCATTGCGCCTCGCCCATTCCCATCTGATAGCAGGACATGTCCTGCAGCACCTCACCAAGGTCAGCTTGGTACTGGGTAACATTCCCAGCCAGGTGCACATTCTGCCTAGACACTCAGCCATGTCCATCACCGACTGCGTGAAGCCTTGGACACCTCCACTAATGGTGCCGATGTCGTGCACCAGGCTCTCCACGGCAGTCGCCACGCTAGTAGTGTTGGCCTCGGTGCCACGCATTGCCAGCATCATCTCCAGCGGCGTAGTCTCTGGGACTCCTCCAATCGGCTATGGACCTGCTTGAGTGTCACTGATATCTTCTTAAAACAATATGTAGACAGTCCAACTAGGGAAGGGGCTGTATTTGACCTGGTATTGGGGAATGAGCCCCGACAGGTGGTAGAAGTTTCAGTAGGGGAGCATTTCGGGAACAGTGACCACAATTCAGTAAGTTTTAAAGTGCTGGTGGACAAGGATAAGAGTGGTCCTAGGGTGAATGTGCTAATTTGGGGGAAGGCTAATTATAACAATATTAGGCGGGAACTGAAGATCCTAGATTGGGGGAGAATGTTTGAGGGTAAATCAACATCTGACATGTGGGAGGTTTTCAAATGTCAGTTGAAAGGAATTCAGGACCGACATGTTCCTGTGCGGAAGAAGGATAAATACAGCAAATTTCGGGAACTTTGGATAACGAGAGATATTGTTGCCTTGTCAAAAAGAAAAAGGAGGCATTTGTCAGGGCTAGAAGGCTGGGAACAGATGAAGCCTGTGTGGAATATAAGAGAAGTAGGAAGGAACTTAAGCAAGGAGTCAGGAGGGCTGGAAGAGGTCAAGAAAAGTCATTGGCAAATAGGGTTAAGGAAAATCCCAAGGCTTTTTACACATACATAAAAAGGAAGAGGGTAGCCAGGGAAAGGGTTGGCCCACTGATGGATAGGCAAGGGAATCTATGTGTGGAGCCAGAGGAAATGGGCGAGGTACTGAATTAATACTTTGCATCAGTATTCACCAAAGAGAAGGAAGTGGTGGATGTTGAGTCTGGAGAAGGGTGTGTAGATAGCCTGGGTCACATTGAGATCCAAAATAATGAGGTGTTGGGCGTCTTGAAAAATATTAAGGTAGATAAGTCCCCAGGGCCGGATGGGATCTACCCCAGAATACTGAAGGAGGCTAGAGAGGAAATTGCTGAGGCCTTGACAGAAATCCTCACTGTCTTCAGGTGATGTCCCGGAGGACTGGAGAATAGCCAATGTTGTTCCTCTGTTTAAGAAGGGTAGCAAGGATAATCCAGGGAACTACAGGCCGGTGAGCCTTACGTCAGTGGTAGGGGAATTACTGGAGAGAATTCTTTGAGACAGGATCAACTCCCATTTGGAAGCAAATGGACGTATTAGTGAGGGTCAGCATGGTTTTGTGAAGGGGAGGTCTCACTAACTGTACAGAGTTTTTCGAAGAGGTCACTAAGATGATTGATGCAGGTAGGGCAGTGGATGTTGTCTATATGGACTTCAGTAAGGCCTTTGACAAGCTCCCTCATGGTAGACTGGTACAAAAGGTGAAGTCACACGGGGTCAGGTGGATACAGAACTAGATAGGTCATAGAAGGCAGAGAGTAGCAATGGAAGGGTGCTTTTCTAATTGGAGGGCTGTGACTAGTGGTGTTCCGCAGGGATCAGTGCTGGGATCTTTGCTGTTCGTAGTATATATAAATGATTTGGAGGAAAATGTAACTGGTCTGATTAGTAAGTTTGCAGACGACACAAAGGTTGGTGGAATTGCGGATAGCGATGAGGACTGTCAGAGGATACAGCAGGATTTAGATCCACTCCTTGGAGGCTGGAGAGGGTGCCACCCAGGATGGGCCGTCTCCGTCAGCTGTAGGGCCTGAGGGAGAGTGGACATGTGGTCAGTGGGAGTAGTGAGTCAGTCAACAAGGCGATAACAACTCACGTTTGACAGGTCCTTCGGATGGAGCCCGGTGGTTCCTCCCCTCTGCGGCGTTCTCCAGCCTACGCGTTGGTGACAGGTCTGTCCTCGGCTACCGTGTCACCTCTAGGGCACGCTCCTCGAAGAAGTTGAGGATTCCTATGTCCTGCACCAGACCACCAGTCTGGGCCCTCTCTCGACGGTTGTGGGAAAGCTTTTACTGAGGAGTCACAGAGAGGGCATTGTTAGCCACACACGTGGTTCCCAGTAGGGGTGGGGGGTGGGGGGGGGGGGGGGGGGGGGGGGGTGTTGTGAGGGTTGAAGGAGAGGGGTGGTGGAGGGAAGGTTCGGGGTTGCGTCCAGAGTGGGGGGGCTGGATGGTAACATGGGGGCGGAAAGATCTCATGGGGGCAGCGTTTGTGTCTACTCACTTGTGCTGCTCGGTTGTTGTTGACCTTTTTCCAGCACTTGAGGCCATTCAAGGTGAATTGGACATTCTGAATTCTCTCTGTGTACCTGAGTAGGCGCCGTAGTGTGCCGACTCGGGGCTTTTCACAATAACTTCATTACAGTGATAATGCAAGCCTGCTTGTGACACTAATAAAGCTTATTATTATTATCAGATTATACTATAAACCCCAAATAGTCAGAGGTAGATAGAAGAGCAAATATGTAGGCAAAATTGATAAGCAGCACAGAAATAAAAAGAACACTTATGGATTTCAACTAGCCCTAATATCACGAGATCATAGGAAATAGGGGTAGGAGGAGGCCATTCTGGCCATCTCGCCTTCTCAGCCATTCAGTATCATGGACAATCTGATTGTGGCCTTCCCACCATTTTCCTGCCTGCCCCCTTGACTCTCCTGCAGATCAAAAATATGTCTAGTTTTGCTGTCAATATACTCAACGACACAGCTTCTGCTGCTTGCTGGAGGAGAATACCAAAGATATGAACCCTCTGAGAGAGGAAATCCTTCTCATTTCCAACTGAAATGGGGAACCCTTTACTTTTAAACTGTGCCCCCTAGTTCTAGACTCCCACACAAAGGGAAACATCCTCCCACCATCTACCCCCTCAGAATTTTATATGATTCTGTTAGATCGCATCTCACTCTTCTAAACTCCAATGAGTAGAGGCCCAACTTGCACAACCTTTCCACAGAAAACAACCCTTTCATCCCAAGAATCAGCCTCGTGAACCTTCTCTGAGATGCTTCCAATTCAAGAATGTGCTGGACCCAGGAGAACTCTGGGGCGAAATTCTCCCCCAACGGCGGGATGCCCGCCGACTGGCGCCAAAGCCGGCGCAAATCAGACGGGCATCGCGCCGGCAAAAAGGTGCGGAAGTCTCCGCATCTTTGGCGGCCTAGCCCCAACATTGAGGGGCTAGGCCGACGCCGGAGGGATTTCCGCCCCGCCAGCTGGCGGAAATGGCGTTTGTTGCCCCGCCAGCTGGCGCGGAAATGCGGCGCATGCGCGGGAGCGTCAGCGGCCGCTGTCAGTTTCCCCGCGCATGCGCGGGAGCGTCAGCGGCCGCTGAAAGTTTCCCGCGCATGCGCAGTGGGGAGAGTCTCTTCCGCCTCCGCCATGGTGGAGGCCGTAGCGGAGGCGGAAGGGAAAGAGTGCCCCCACGGCACAGGCCCGCCCGCGGATCGGTGGGCCCCGATCGCGGGCCAGGCCACCGTGGGGGCACCCCCCGGGGTCAGATCGCCCCGCGCCCCGCCCCAGGACCCCGGAGCCCGCCCACGCTGCCTGGTCCCGCCGGTAAATACCAGGTTTGATTTACGTCGGCGGAACAGGCAATTCCTGGGCGGGACTTCGGCCCATCCGGGCCGGAGAATCCAGCGGGGGGTCCCGCCAACCGGCGCGGCTGGATTCCCGCCCCTGCCCAATCTCCGGGAGCGGAGACTTCGGCGGGGGCGGGGGCGGGATTCACGGCGGCCAACGGCCATTCTCCGACCCGGCGGGGGGTCGGAGAATGACGCCCCTGATCTCCACGCACTCCCGCCCGCACACATAAGACCTGTGACCCCCTCCCTTCCCTATAGACTCTGATTTCAGCCTTGGGGCCTCTGACCAAATCCCATCCGCCATGGCTTCTGATCTCCCAGGTCTGCAATTTCTGACCTACTCCCAAACACTGCCCTTCGTCCGGGCTCAGGGATCGGACCCCCTGGTTTGGAACTCAAAGACACACACAAATGCACACCATTGATTTAAAACTCCATAGCATGTAAGGAAACACAAACTCTTAATAATAGTAGTCTTTATTGTCACAAGTAGGCTTACATTAACACTGCAATGAAGTTACTGTGAAAAGCCCCTAGTCACCACATACCAGCATCTGTTCGGGTACACAGAGGGAGAATTCAGAATGTCCAAATGACCTAACAGCAAATCTTTCAGGACTTGGGGGAGGAAACCGGAGCACCCGGAGGAAACCCACGCAGACACAGGGGGAATGTGCAGACTCCACATAGACAGTGGCCCAAGCAGGAATCGAACCTGGGACCCTGATGCTGTGAAGCAACATTGCTAACCACTGTGCTACCGTCCCGCCATATGAAATCTTGGGTTACCCATGTATTACTGGGAACTCACTGTCCCCTCCTCCCACCCCAAACTCCACCCCGCTCCCATGGATCAAACACTTGAAACTTTACTCAAGTGTCACGCTCGTTACTACAATCAATGAAAGGAGACCAGTATTCCACTTCTGTCTGATGATAAGAAAAGCTTGCTGGGCACTTGACCATGATGTTTGATTGAGTTTTTGATGTGACAAATTGTTCAGGCAGATGATTAAATCTTCCTTGGATACTTGATTTTCTGCTGAGAATTAAAGAGAACCCCCAAGGGATCACTGGAATAACTGCGGGATCATTTGCAGGTCCCTCTCTATATTGCGGATAAGTGATTTGTTTCTCATTATCACTTTTGTGCAATACAGAATATTCCTTGTGTGTCATTATTAAAAATTTGCTTAACTGTACAGTTTTCCCTTTGGGTCAGTAATGTATCCAGGCTGTAGGAGATGCTTGAACACATTCACTGAAGCTATTGAAGTGAATGATATCTCTATGGAACCTAAAGGCCTGTTTTTTAAATGTCATGGTTAAGTAACACATCAAAAATTTTAATCCCATACTACAATTGCAGTCTCTACATTAGTACAAAAAATTACTTAATGTCTGAAAATCTTTCCAGTGAGCACAGTGAAATGTGTTGTCTTGGATTTGTAATTGTTTGAGTGCTACTTCCCTTGCAAATACCATTTCTATTTTGTAATAATGTCTGTTACATTATTAATATTTGTTATTTTTTAATATTGTCTGTTACATTATTAAGCTTTGTAACAAAGTCTAATTTGTTGCATTTGCAATCTGAAACAATCCCACTTATAATAAAATAATGACAATGTCAACATTGCAGTTTACAGTCAGTTAAATGTATCCCTGGTGCACTTCAGCCTGAAATCAATTTAGCATTACTTTGTTTTGAGTTTAGCAACGGAGGTATTGTCTTGTTTTCAAGCAGGTGATTATTCCCATTGAACGTGTCTGCGGGGAATATTGAGATTCCAATTCAAAGACCTCTGTGTCTGAACGTTAGTAATGGTTGATTCCATTGGCATTTATTGCATTGTGTGTTGGAGGAGTTCCAGCCTTTTACATCATCGGCAACAGATGAATGTAACATTTTTTATTTTCAACCAAAGGGAAAGTTCGCAAAAAGTTAACAGAAAGATTGAAGTTGCTTCTTTCTTGCTGATCTCATTTGATCATGAATAACGCAGAGAATCATAAAACTGTAACATAATTGAAAAAATCTCAAAGCTTGAGGCCATGAAAAGGAATACAAGTTTTTCAAAAATACATTTGCATTCGGTAATCCTTACAGAAACATGAAATACTGAAAATAACAGACCATCTAATATTGGGTCTGCTCAGCAAGTACAGCATAGGATATCTTGGATTAGAACACAATTAATATTTGTTCTATCAGGGTTATTGATGCTGCACTGTCCTGAAAAACAATTTGTCACAACTGAAAGTTAAATACGGACACATTTTAGTCTTTTGTCAAAGGAAGTTTTATTTTTGTGGCGGTTTTACTTATGGACAATCAGAATGGCAGATATTCCTGTTTCTATTTGTCATCTGCAGCTCGTTTCATCGAACACAAATTCTAAAATGGCAATGGGAAGAAATCCAACCAGTCACAATGCTCATTTCATATTTCACTTGTGGAATGTAATGGTGCGTTTCCAAGCGAGTTGGGAGGAGGGGTGTGCAGGAGCACTGAGAGGGAAGATGGGGATGGCAGAGTGCCTGTCACCTTCTCGACACTGTGGAATTCTCTCAGTAGCATCAGTGAAGTGGAAGGTGGGTTTCATAAAGGACAATTTAGGCTTATTAGCGGTCAAGTAAGGGCCACTAAAGGGCATCTTCCTACCGCTGTTGGCAGTGGGGAGAGGACCTCCACCATGTGAGGAATCTGCATGGTAAAACTTGGGGGTGCCCGGCTGATAGGCACTCTGTGGCCCCATGGTGGGGCCCACCAGTGCCAAGGAACAGACCCATCCCCACCACACATCTCTCACCTTGCTCTGTCTGATCACCTCTCCTGAAGCGCACACACACACATCTGGACCTGACTGGCTCTGGCAACCCTGACCAAACTTAGCTCAGTCCCAGGATATCGTTCATGATGCCACTGCAGGCTGTGCATTGCTCTCGCTCTCACTAGTGTTGTTGGGACTGAAGAGTTGCTGACCTTCCGATTGTCTGGCAGCTCCTAGAAACAGGATATCATACTTCAAAGGGATGGGAGGCTGATGCCAGGCAATTAGTTGCCTGATTTCCACAGAATCAGGCCAAGGCTCCAGAAAGCAGCCAAAGTTGTGTTGCGCCAACGCAAACCATCCCGACAATTCAAAAACAGATAAATTTGTAACACAAACTAATTTATGGACCGGCTGTGGAGTCAGAACAACCCAATGAAGAATTTGCAATGTTGATTCATAGACCAGGATATAGAGGACCAGTTATTTACCTTGGCTAGGATATGTGGGCTGACGACTCAATATGACTAGCTAATCGCTGGTGGCTGGGACCCATGCATTCTTATTGCAGCTGGCAATCTCAGCCACACTTGTCAATTGTCAATTGACTCGATATGACAACCAATGGGAACCCTTATTCACACCGAAATAAGTTAATTCATAACAACAAGAACTGTCATTCATGTAACACTTTTAACACAATAAAACATCTCAAGCAGCACGGTAGCATGGTGGTTAGCACAGTTGCTTCACAGCTCCAAGGTCCCAGGTTCGATTCCCAGCTGGGTCACTCTCTGTGTGGAGTCTGCACGTTCTCCCCGTGTCTGCGTGGGTTTCCTCCCACAGTACAAAGATGTGCAGGTTCGGTGGATTGGCCATGCTAAATTACCCTTAGTGTCCAAAAAACATTAAGTGGGAGTTACTGGGTTACGTGGATGGGGTAGATACGTGGGCTTCAGTAGGGTGTTCTTTGTAAAGGCCAGTGCAGACTCGATGGGCCGAATGACCTCCTTCTGCACTGTAAATTCTATGAACTCAATCTATAAGCTGAGATCATTTTTTCGATACAAATTGACACCAATCCAATAAGGATATATTAAATAATGCTGCAGCACAATGGACTTTCTGTGCTTAGACCACTTGCCAAGCATTGATCAGAGACTTTTACAATGAAGGAGGCTTCATGGAGTGCAGAGATGGTAACCGGTTGCTTGCTCAGCCGGGTTGCTGGAGTTTTTTTCAGTTGGTGTTAAATATAGCAGTCTTAGGTTTTCCCAGTTCTCAAAGATATCTCGAGATTTCAAAATGGTCAGTCAGGCCATGTAACCTTTTTCCATAATGATATACATCCAGTATCTGGAGCTAGCTTTGTTTTTAGGACTGATAATGTTATTGTTATTATTTTTATATGTCCCAGCGATTAGCTGCTGCAATTGTTACCATTCATTTTGAGGGTTTGGTTTTGGGAAGGTATTGTCTAGGCAGACCCTCTGACTCGGCTAGAAGGGTGAGCTGATCAGATGCAAATGATGTGCCTTTATCCCCTCAGTGGTTTCCTTTTGAAATTGATCTGGACAATTTCAGGTGTGAGATGAATCTGTAAGCAGCATTGCAGGCATAGCACGTTTTGAAGTGTACATCCTCTGGTTTGTGATTACAAAGGAACTTTACATTGAGACGCCACAGGCTGAGAGAGGAATTTGTTCTCGTAAGTACTGTTGTTATCTTTCAGGACAAAGGATCAATTCTGTGATCATGTGACTTGTAGCATTGAAAAAGAGCAAAAAGAACACGTTTGATACTTTGATTTCTTTTCATGCCATAGTGATCCAACATATAACATTAAGTGTCAGCTGTGGCACAGTTGGTAGCAATCTTGTATCTGTGGGAGTGTGGCATTAAGGAGCCTAGGAAATTTGAAGTCAGTGTAAATCACGGAAAGTTCTACCTTGAGTGGCATCACATCTAGCACAAGGCAGGATGTTTATGGTTGTCGAAGGCCAATCTTCTCAGCCCCGGGACATCATTGCAAGGATTTCTCAGGATCGTGTCCCAGGCTCTACCATCTTTAACTGTTTCAATGAACTGCCCTCTGACATAAGATCAAAAGTGGGACATTCACGAGTCATTGTACAGTGTTCAGAATCTTTTGCAACTCCTCAATTTCTGAAGCAATCCATGTCCCCATGCAGCAAGACCTAGACAACATTCAAGCTTGACTAAAGCCAATTAACAATCCTACCACACAAGTGTCAGGCAATTACCATCTCTAAAATGAGAAAATCTAACCATCTTCCTCGTCATTCAACAACATTACAATCACTGAATCCCCACCATCAACATCCTTGGGGTACTGGACCATATACAGTGGCTACAAGAACAGGTCAGAGACTGGGAATTCTGCAGCGAGTAATTCACCTTTTGACTCCCCAAAGCCTGCCCATCACCTCCGGGTGCTCCGGTTTCCTCCCACAGTCCAAAGATGTGCAGGTTAGGTGGATTGGCCATGATAAATTGCCCTTAGTGTCCAAAATTGCCCTTAGTGTTCGGTGGGGTTACTGGGTTATGGGGATAGGGTGGAGGTGTGGACCTTGGGTAGGGTGCTCGTTCCAAGAGCCGGTGCAGACTCGATGGGCCGAATGGCCTCCTTCTGCACTGTAAATTCTATGAATACAAGGCACAAGTGAAGAGTGTGATGGGTGAGTGTAGCTTCAACAACATGCAAATGGCTCTACATCACCTAGGACAATCCATCCACCACCTTAAGCATTCATTCTCTCCACCACCAGTGCTCACTGGTACCAGTGTGTGCCATCTACAAGATGCACTGCAGCAAGTCGCCAACGCTGTTTCAAGGCGGGTAGAGGCATCATCATGTAGGGGCACATGTTTAGGAGCACTGGTAACGGCACCTCTGCCGTTCTTGCCGGCTTTTTATCCTTCTGACTTTCAGAGTAATTATCGAGGTAAAATTGATCGGGCCATCTGAAGTTAGCAATGTAAATCAGTTTGTCAGATGGTGCCCAGCCCAGTGCTCCACTGGAGATTAGCCCTTATGGACAATTGTCGGGTAAACCTTTAAATGGGAACTTCCTGGAAGGATTCCCCAGCGTATCATTGTGTATGCGGAACCAAGAAGTTAAGATTTTCTGATCACTTGTAAGAGTCAGTTTATGCAAGAATAATGCAATCTAGCTATTTATTCATGTTCCTCTCAATGGCTCTGACCTCAAATTCGATCTGCTTGAATCAGAGTTGCCGAGGACAGATATGTCAAGAGTCTACTTATTAATGCAGAAAAAAGCTGTTCGAAGACCCAAACCATAAATCTGTTGCCTTGAGCTAAGGTGAACATTTAGTACAATAGCATTGTCTCTTGTTTTTATGAAGCAATAATTTATCATTTTGCTCCCCATTTTCTATTGCAGTGGCATATCTGACATTTTGTTGCTAGGGATTTAGGCAGCTCCTGAGGCCCAGTATTCAAGAGTCTGGTATTAGCTTCAATAAGGAAAGAATTCAGCTTGAAATTAGGGTGTGTGGCATAAGATTAAAAGAAATATGAAAATCATTTATTGTCACAAGTAGGCTTCAAATGAAGTTACTGTGAAAAGCCCCTAGTCGCCACATTCCGGTGCCTGTTGGGGGAGGCTGGTACAGGAATTGAACCCGCGCTGCTGGTCTGCCTTGGTCTGCTTTACAAACCTGCTATTTAGCCCACTGTGTTAAACCAGCCAGTGACAAATATGACAAATTGAAGAAGAATATCCAGTTGTGGAGGATAAAGGTATGGTAGTGAT
This sequence comes from Scyliorhinus torazame, assembly GCF_047496885.1. Classification (NCBI taxonomy): domain Eukaryota; kingdom Metazoa; phylum Chordata; class Chondrichthyes; order Carcharhiniformes; family Scyliorhinidae; genus Scyliorhinus; species Scyliorhinus torazame. The sequence continues at coordinate 322,891,418 of NC_092709.1, forward strand.
AGCAAATAAATATTTTTGCATTAGCTACCACAAGTGATGATGGAAATGAAAGCATAGGTATCTTTATGAAGGATTTGGAACAATAAATTGAGCCAACAGTAGCTATTGCAAAGAACATATTTGCCAAATAAATAAAAGGTAATAACTATGTTGAACAAATGAAAGCTCAACCTGAAAAGGAAAACTCTGGGAACTGCTGGTTTGCATGCAAATGTAGCTGTCCCTAGACAGGCAAATGGTGAAGAATACATCATTCTCCTGAATTTGCTGATGGTGGTGCCAGGTGATGAACCACAATCCGCAGGGTAATCAGCATCTGCCCTTCTTTGGTTGCTGTGGCACTAATATGGCTGATCCAGTTCAGCTTCTAGTCAATAGACTGAATCACAAAACTGCTGGGCCCTTTGAAATTTGTGATGAGTTTAAACAAATCCTATTTTCACTGTTCCCAAGGGCCTTCCCCAAATTTAAAGAGGAGTGGGACATATTTGTGAAGGACGGATTTCAGGTTTGTTATGTGTCATGTTCTGAAGTAATTTAACTCACAGCACATCAAAAATAAATTAAAAAACTATTTGCAGCTTTCATTTAGAGTTACAAGAGACAGGGACCCATTGCCGGAGTGTATTGATTGGCGGGCCATATGCTGCAGCTTAGAAAAAAAAAATTAGCCGCCTGTTTTGCAATTTCAGTAGACTCCATTGTTTACAGTTCCCAAAGTTTGTTTATAGATGAACCCATTATGAATGCTTGGCTGAATTTCAAAAGTTTCAGAACACCTGCCTCAGCAGGGATCTGTGTTCACATTTTGTTTGGCAGTTTTAAGAGACAATTTACAGATGAGCATCGTAGATGTGGTTTGTGAAATAGATGTTTATTTTACAACAAATTGATCACTTAAGGGGATTTGCATTTTCTGAATGGTTTCATGGATGAGAATCTTTTTTTTCAAGTGTATTTGAGTGAGGGCTTTATTAAATTATTAGAATTTTTTTTCTTTCATCCCCACATGGCCCTTGAAGACTGCCAAGAGTGCATAATGAGGTAGGGAGTGAACAGGTATAAGAAACAGAAAGGGACTTGGGAGTTCTTGTACAAGATTCTCTTAAGCTTAATGTGCAGGTTCAGTCGGCAGTTAGGAAGGCAAATGCAATGTTAGCATTCATGTCGAGAGGGCTAGAATACAAAAGCAGGGATGTACTTCTGAGGCTGTATAAGGCTCAGGTCAGACCCCATTTGGAGGTATTGTGAGCAGTTTTTGGCCCCGTATCTAAGGAAGAATGTGCTATCCTTGGAGAGGGACCAGAGGAGGTTCACAAGAATGATCCCTGGAATGAACAGCTTGTCGTATGAGGAACTTTTGAGGACTCTGGGTCTGTACTCATTGGAGTTTAGAAGGATGAGGGGATATCTTATTGAAACTTACAGGATACTGCAAGGCCTGGATAGAGTGGACGTGGAGAGGGTGTTTCCACTAGTAGGAAAAACTAGAATCAGAGGATACAATCTCAGTCTAAAGGGACGATCCTTTAAAACAGAGATGAGGGGGAAAATTTCTTCAGCCAGAGGGTGGTGAATCTGTGGAACTTTTTGTCGCAGAAGGCTGTGGAGGCCAAATGACTGAGTTCCTTTAAGACAGATAGAGATAGATTCTTGATTAATAAGGGGATCAGGGATTATAGTGAGAAGGCAGGAGAATGGGGATGAAAAAAATATCAGCCATGATTGTATAGCAGAGCCGACTCGATGGGCCGAGTGGCCTAATTCTGCTCCTATGTCTTATGGTCTTATTTCAGAGGACAGCTAAGACTCAGCCACATTGCTGTTGGTCTGGAGTCACATGTAGACCAGACCAGGTAAGGGTGGCAGATTTCATTCCTTGAAGGACATAGTGAACCAGATGTTTTTTTCTGAGAGTCGACAATGGTTTAATCATCACCATCATTACACTTTTAATTCCAGATTTCCATTGACATCAAATTTCAATCTGCCCTGGTGGGATTTAAACCCGGGTCCCCAGAGTATTATCCGGGTTCTCTGGATTGTTAGACGATTGCAAATTGGATGTTTACTTTGTGGAACGCCTCTGTTCATTCCCAAACTCCTGGTAAGTTTTAAATTCTCAGCCTCCCTCCCATTCAGGTCTCTGTGTGCTCAATCTTCTACTTGGTTCCAGTGAAGCTTAATCAAAGTCTGAGGACGATACTTCATCTTGTGATTGAGCATAACCTTTCGGATTCAGCATCAAGTTCCACAATTTCAGAGCATTATCAATGACCTTATTTATTTGGATACAATTTGGTAATGATATTGCGATTGCCTTTTTCAATTCCTTTGGTGCGACATTTTGTTTCTTTACATCCTCCTGTATTCAAATTTACTTACCATTTTCTGCCCACAAATCCATTTTGCACATTGATATACATCATTTGCCATTGCTTCCAATTTGGTATTATCTTTAAATGTACTTGCAATTCCTTCATCTACATTAATTCTGAGATTCAAAACAACAGGAGGCCCAGACTGAACCTTGTGGGACTTCAGTGGTTGCTAACCAGGTATCTGCTCACATACCACCATTTGTTGTTGTGCATCAATCAATTATTTTACTGTGGGCTGCATTTTATGTTCTCCCGCCGGGTGTGTTTTTGGTGAAGGTGACGGATGGGTGGGTTCCTCACTTCACTTTCTCTGAGCTGTTCCCCAATATACATAGATGGAGGGTGGGCAGGCTCTGAAATCAGTAGCTAGCCTGCCATATTTCAATTAGGGGCCAATTGAGCTTGTTAACAAGCCAGTTGAACGGATAAGATATTGTCAACGCCATAGAGTGGTTAGTGTGGGCAGTCGTACAGGTGTGGGCCGGCTGCTTTAAAAAAAATCCTTTTCAGGAGATGGCGTCCTGTGTAGGCACGAGCCTGGAGGCGCTGGTGACGGCGCCGCTGCCGCTTCCTCCAACGAGGTATACCACAAGCCCGGTGGTGGCGGCTACCCTCAAAATTTGGGGGCAATGGAGATGTCACAGGGGGGAGGTGGGGGCCTCGGTGTGGTCCCCGATTCAGGGGAACCACCGGTTTGTCCCGGGGAGGATGGACGGAGGGTTCCTGAGCTGGCACAGGGTAGGTATTAGAAGGATGGGGGACCTATTTGTGGACGGGAAGTTCGTGAGCCTGGGTGAGCTGGAGGAGAAGTTCGGGCACCCCCCGGGGAACACCTTCAGATATATGCAGGTAAGGGCGTTTGTTCAGCGGCAGGTGGTGGAGTTCCCACTGTTGCCGCCACGCAGGATCCAGGACAGGGTGCTGTCGGGGGTGTGGGTTGGAGAGGGGAGGATCTCGGCAACGTATCAGGTGATGCAGGAGGAGGAGAAAGCCTCGGTGGAGGAGCTAAAGGGTAAGTGGGAGGAGGGGTTGGGTGAGGAGATTGACGAGGGGATGTGGGCGGATGCCTTGGGGAGGGTGAACTCTTCCTCCTCTTGCGCGAGGCTCAGCCTCATACAATTTAAGGTGCTGCATAGGGCTCACATGACCGGGGCAAGGATAAGCCGGTTCTTTGGGTGCGAGGACAGGTGCTTTAGGTGCTCAGGAAGCCCAGCAAATCACACCCACATGTTCTGGGCGTGCCCAGCGCTGGAGGACTTTTGGAAGGGTGTAGCGAGGACGGTGTCGAGGGTGGTAGGTTCCAGGGTCAGACCGGGCTGGGGGCTCACAATATTTGGGGTGGCAGAGGAGCCGGGAGTGCAGGAGGCGAAAGAGGCCGGTATTCTGGCTTTTGCGTCCCTGGTAGCCCGGCGAAGGGTTTTTCTTCAGTGGAAGGATGCGAGGCCCCCAAGCGTGGAATCCTGGATCAGCGATATGGCGGGGTTTATTAAATTGGAGAGGGTGAAATTTGCCTCAAGGGGATCGGTGCAAGGGTTCTTCAGGCAGTGGCAACCGTTCCTAGACTTCCTGGCAGAACGTTAGAAGCTGGTCAGCAGCAGCAACCCGGGGGTGAGGGAGGGGTTGGTTCGTTTTTCTTGAATGAGCGTGTATATTTGCTTTAGTGTTGATGAAGGCTGTTAATTTATTATTTATGTATGCGGGGGGGTTGTTCTTTTCTTTCCGTATTTTGTTGTTGATATTTTGTGATAATTTGAATTATTTTTTTAAATTTTTTTAAAAATCCTTTTCAAAAGACAGAGAGGAAAGGAGGGTACTATCTAGAATCCCCTTTGTGCTTTGGAGACCAACACCCCCATCCCAAAGGTAATGGGTTGGATTCTCCAATTTTGGGATTATGGCCGTAGAACCTGTGGCGTTTTATGTGGGAAAAATCGGCGAGGCCCCAGCACTAATCCTCCAACTAGTGAGTGGCGAGCAGTTGCGCCACTTATAACTCACGGTCTTTCCGATATAAACGCCTGGAGAATTGCCGGGTCCGTGGCCATACATGTGCATGGCGACGACCTGCAGCAGTCGCGCTGTCCAACATGGCGCCTGCCGTGCGCGGACCCGACCAGCCAGATAGAGCCTCCCTGGACACCCCGTCCCCACCCCCCACCAGTCACCCCAGCCCTCGTGGAAGCCACTGGCCCCGCCCGAGTGTTGGTGGCGCTGGACACAGTCTGCAGCCACCACGCTGGGCTCCAGACCGCTGAGACCGTGAGGCCCATTGGGGGGTGAGCACCGGGGGGGGGGGGGGGGGGGGGGGGGGGAGTGGGGGGGCCTTCAAGTAACGTCCTGAGGCCGTCTCTTCCAACTATATCATGGGCTTGCGTTTTATTTAGTATGCAACAGTGTCAAATAAACACAGGGATAAAGGTGAGCCATTCAGCTTCTTAAGCCTGCTCCCCAATTAAGTAGACAATGGCTGCTTTGTATGTCGGCTCCATCTACCCATCAGTAATGCCCATGCAGATGCATGGGAACACCATCAGCTAGAAGTTCCTCTCTAAGTTACACACCATCGTGACTTGGAAATATATTGTTGCTTCTTCGCTGTCATTAGGTTAAAATCTTGGATCTCCCTTAAAGCTTTGTGGGTGTACCTACACCACATGGACTGCAGCAGTTCCAGAAGGCAGCTCACCATCAACGTCTCAAGGGCAATTAGGAATGGGCAATAAATACTGGCCAGAGATGCCCAAATCCCATGAATATTTTTTCAAAAATCCACATTGCTTGAAACTCTTATCTCATAAAAATGTGTTGCTTTCAGTCATAGCCCTTTGTTTACTTCCGACACCCATGAAGAAAACGTTGCATCTTGCCTTTTGTTTCCAGATGTGTATGAATCCCCTCAGCAGTTCTTGATATTCCTCAAATCCACCTCTATAGATCTTGCTATCCTGTTACTTTCCTAAACATTTTTAAAAAACCTTCAGGTAGTCGAGGATGAGCACAAATTGCAGGAGTTGATCATAATCCTGTACATTTTAATCTTTTGGCCACACAAGTACTGTACGGTTTTGGTTGTTGTACTACAGCAAGGGACGCAGTAAAGAGAGGACAATAATTCGGTAGCCAGTTTAAACGATTAAGCTATGAGGGAGTTTGAGGATTCTTTAGGTTAAAAAATAAGTGAGAGGAGAGTTTGGACAAGTATTTAAGATATTTAAGAGAAGAAATCTATTGAACGCCAATAATACACTTGAGATTACAACAAATCTAGAACTAGGAATACTGACTCAAGACAGTCTAGCTCAACGACAATGCACAGTGAACATGTGGAACATGTATGAGTGAAGGCTGATAGTTTCAAAAAATCTATCGGCAAATTCGATATTGAAGGCAGTGGGTATTAAGAGTTTGAACTTGGTGAAAAAGACTGCATTCTTTTCTGATCTTGTTCAACGGATTATTTTCATAACAGGTTACTGAAGTTAACTGGAAAATCCCTCCTAAGTAGCTATAATTTTAACTGTATTCAACATTTGTAGTAATGCATTTGAGTTCTGCACAGAGGAAACTGGATGCTTTAATGATTGAATCTTGTGCTTCCATTACAAGGACTGCTTTTGTATGGCCGTTAGTGACTCAATGGTTTATTTGCACGTTGTACAAATCTTCAAATAGATTAAAATAATTAAACAATTTCAGAGTGTTGCTATGCTCCACCCCACTCAGATCCTCACTATAATTTAACACAGTTATTTATAACCATTCTTGCTGTGAAATGCATAGCTCTGGAAAGGAAAATAGAGAACATTCTTGGCAGGGTGCACCATTTGCTCTGACCCTAATGATTTTGCCAATAGAGGAAGCTTGTAAACTTCCCCTAGAAGGCACACCATGACAAAACGTGCTGTCAAATAAATGTTTCTGGACAACTCATACCATTGCCAATTATTAATTAATTGCTACATAATTATTTTTTGCTCCATGACAGATAATGTAACAAATCGGCAGGCTGACAGATAATTGCCCCACATGTCTTCTGTTCACTTCGCCTTTTTAAAAATGTTACTTCAGAGATTTTTGGAGTAACACGTCTTGCTATTCAATAATCCAATTCTAAAATGGTAGATGTTTTTGGGTTTTGCTCTAATTAAAGATTATTTTTTATTGAAATTTACCCTTTAAGCACATACACTATCGGCTTACAGCAACTGCCTCCCACTCACTACAAACAGCAGAGCTGAGTAGACCAGATTTATCTGAAGCCAAATTCTGATTTTGGTTTCCTACAGAAATTAGCAGTAGGTTAATTAGCACTCCAAGATGCTGTACCATGGAGTTATACTATGTTTGGTTTGTAATGCTGGTAACTTACACAATAAGCCTTCAATCTCAACAGTATGGGAAGGTGCCAATTGAAAGTGCTGAGGTTAAATAGGTAACTAACTAAAACCTGAGGGTTGATGAGGGCTCATGTAGCAGCAAGTTAAAGACATGGGGCGTCATTCTCCGACCCCCCGCCGGCGTTGGCCGCCGTGAATCCCGCCCCCGCCCCCGCCGAAGTCTCCGAAGGGAGAAAAGTCGGTGGGGCGTTAATGGCGCCGCTGCCGCGGAGAATGTCACGGGTCTGCGCAAGGCAGCCGATTTTCGGCCTGCCGATATTCTCCCTTCCGGATGGGCCGAAGTCCCGTCGACGTGATGACCGTTCACGTCGACGTGAATCAAACCTCCTTTTCATCGGCGTGACCCGGTGCTCCAGGCTCACGCCGACCAGCGAGGAGGTGAGTGACGGCCTGGGGGGTTGGCTCTGGGTAGGAAATGGCGTGGCCGCAGACTGATTGCATGAGGAGAGGTGTGTCTCGGCTTGTGTGTGTGTGTGTACGGCGGGGGGGGGGCGGTGGTTAGAGTAGGCTGGGCTCCGGGGGAGTGCCGGGAGGGGGTCCGTGCTGGGGTGGAGGTTGGGGGGGGGTCCGTGCTGGGGTGGAGGTTGGGGGTTGGGGGGGGTCCGTGCCGGGGTGGAGGTTGGGGGGGGGTCCGTGCTGGGGTGGAGGTTGGGGGTTGGGGGGGGTCCGTGCTGGGGTGGAGGTTGGGGGGGGGGTCCGTGCTGGGGTGGAGGTTGGGGGGGGTCCGTGTCGGGGTGGAGGTTGGGGGGGGGGGGTCCGTGCTGGGGTGGAGGTTGGGGGTTGGGGAGGGTCTGTGCCGGGGTGGAGGTTGGGGGGGGGGGTCCGTGCTGGGGTGGAGGTTGAGGTTGGGGGGGGTCCGTGGTGGGGTGGAGGTTGGGGGGGGGGGTCCGTGCTGGGGTGGAGGTTGGGGGTTGGGGGGGGTCCGTGCCGGGGTGGAGGTTGGGGGTTGGGGTCCGTGCCGGGGTGGAGGTTGGGGGTTGGGGGGGGTCCGTGCTGGGGTGGAGATTGGGGGGGGGGGTCCGTGCTGGGGTGGAGGTTGGGGGTTGGGGGGGGGGTCCGTGCCGGGGTGGAGGTTGGGGGGGGGGGTCCGTGCCGAGGAGGGTGATGGGAGGGCAAATGAGTTGGTCCACCCGGCCAGGTGCCAGCCTCCAACAGTTGGACCCATGCGGTCCATGCCAACTGGCTGGGGGGAGGAGGGGATATGGGCAATGATGACATGTCGTCCTTCCCCTCCCCCCCACCAGGCCGTCATGTTTTCAGACCATCCAGCGATGTTGGCCGCCGTGGTGGCAGCCGCTCATGTCTATGTTGCCCTGGATGAGGAGGAGGAGGAGGAGGAGCGTGCCAGAGAGGCGGCGCAGGCTGCCGCAGAGGGGCAGGCGGCAGCCGCCCAGGCTGGAGGGACACCTGACCGACAGGACGAGGAAGGGGAGGAGGACGTCGCGGCCCCACGGCAACGGAGGCACCCGAGGGCGCCCCGTGTGTACCGGCCCCGGCAGTCATACCAGGACCTCACGGACCGGGAATGCAGGAGGAGACTCCGGATGAGCCGGGAAACCGTGGCACACATCTGCCACCTGCTGGCACACCTGTCACCGCGTGGCACTGGCGGGGGACACCCTCTCCCCATGTCCGTCAAGGTTACGGTGGCCCTGAACATTTATGCAACGGGGTCATTCCAGGCACCGAGTGGGGACCTGTCCGGCATATCGCAGACATCGGTGCACCGGTGCATCCGGGCAGTGACAGATGCCCTTTATGCCATGGCGCACCGCTACATCCGCTTCCCCGTGGACCGGGCCAGCCAAGATGCCCGGGCCGTGGGCTTCTCTGCCGTTGCCGGGTTCCCCATGGTCCAGGGCGCGATCGATGGGATGCACGTCGCCGTGCGGCCACCTGCAGATAACAGGGCCGTGTTCACTAATAGGAAGGGGACCTATTCGATGAATGTACAGGTGGTCTGCGACCACCGCATGATGATCCTGCACGTCTGCGCCCGTCACCCAGGCAGTGTACACGACTCATTCGTGTTGTCGCGGTCATCCATCCCCGGCATGTACGAGGGACGCCATCCCCGGCTGAGGGGCTGGTTGCTGGGCGACAGGGGCTACCCATTGCGATCGTGGCTGATGACGCCTATACGGAGGCCACGCAATGAGGCGGAGAACCGCTACAATGATGCCCATGTAGCGACAAGGGGAGTGATCGAGAGGTGCTTTGGCGTGCTGAAGATGCGTTTCAGGTGCCTGGACCTCTCTGGGGGCGCCCTCCAGTATCGGTCAGATAGGGTCGGCCGCATCATTGTGGTGTGCTGCGTCCTGCACAACATAGCCCAGCAGAGGGGCGATGTGCCGCAGGCAAAGGAGGGCGGAGTGGAGGAGCAGCAGGAAGAGGCGCAGTCCTCCCCAGATGAGGGGGATGGGGGCAATGGTCAGGGCAGACGGGGTAGACACAGGCGGGTGGCTGTCCACCATTACCGGCTGGCCCAGCGGGCACAGGACAGACTGATAGGCGCCCGCTTCACTGACTAGATGGGCGCGGGAATCGGGTAGTATGGCCACAGACCGCACACCATGGCAACAGCCGACCACCCACACCCCCCACCCATCCACCCACCCAGCACCCTCACCCCCCTCCCCAACCCCACACACCCCACCCGCATGCACACCAACCCCCCCCCCCAATTGCCGATCCACCGGCGGCACAACGGGCCGGGCTCACCCAGTTGCGGGTGGACGCGTGTCTATCGCAGGCCATGGAGGATGATGACAACCCGCCCTGCGTTGAGCTCCTGGCTCTACATCGTTGGACTATGTCTGACCCATGGCCACAGTACCACCATCCACCCGGACCATCCCTGCATGCGGCTGTGACACTGCAGCGCACGGTCCCGTCCTCTGCCCGGGGGATGTTGATGGAGGCCCAGGGAGAAGGGGGCAGACTCACCTGGGGCTGAGGTAAGACCACCCGTCACACACTCACTTGCGCTCAACGTACATGACACGCCCGCACACTTTGGACAGAGCACAAAGGCAGCTTCGGTAGGTGTAACATTGACTTTAATAACCAAAGGAGTTCATGCACGTGCCCTAGCCCCTAAAACTCATCTGTGCCCTGCACCCGTGCCAACTTACTCAGTGTCTAATTGTTTGGCCTTACGGGCCCTTTGACCACGTCTACGTGGTTCCCCAGACGGTACAGCAGAACTGGAGGTGGACTCCTGTGATTCCTGCCCTCTGACACTGGATCCCTTTGGCGGCCGTTTCCTGGGGCGTCCTGGCCTAGATGGGCCAGGCTGCGGCCCGGGCGACTGGGATGGCGAGCTGCCAGCCTGTCCTGCCCGTTGCCCACCCGATGCACCTGGGACGGAAGGGGGGGAGTCCGAGGTGTCGCGGTGTACCGGGACCTCCCCTACAGAGGGAGCCGGGACGGACCACACCACCTCCTCCTCCCTCGGAGTGCCCGATGGCCCCCAGGCCTCTACATGGGTGGGGGATGCGAACGGACTGGCCATCCGACGCGCCCCCGACAACTGGCGCTGCCAGTCCTGGAGGCCCGTGCTGGTATCGACAGGGGTCTGCAGGTTTGCAGCCATGGAGCCCAGGGGGTTGTCAAACCCTGTCTGTGACAGTGCGACGCCGGCTCACACATGGCCACTGGCGCCGATGCCCTCAGCGATGGCCTGCTGAGATTGGGCCATGGCCTGCTGAGACTGGGCCATGGCCTGCTGAGACTGGGCCATGGCCTGCAGAGACTGGGCCATGGCCTGCAGAGACTGGGCTATGGCCTGCTGAGACTGGGCCATGGCCTGCTGAGACTGGGCTATGGCGTTGAGCGCCTCTGCCATCTGGCGCTGGCACTGGCTCATGGCCTCCTGTGAGAGGGCAGCCATTTCCTGGGCCACAGACGCCGCCTGCACGGAAGGCCCCAGGCCTCGCAAACCGTTCCCCATGTCTGACACCGTCGCACCCATTGCCTCCACCGCGGACGCCACCCGTGCGGTGTCAGCCTGGGTGGCACGCATGACCGGGATCACTCCCAGTTCCTGGACGTGGGTGGACTCCTCCACCTGCGACCGCAGCTGCCGCAAGCCACCCGTCACCCTATTCGCTCGTCTCCGTGTCGGTGGTTGCATCGGATCTATGTGTGGGTGTGGTAACTGCAGGAACCCGGGATCCATCTGGGCGGCAGATGTTCGCTTGGCCTGGGCTGCCCTCCGACCGCCCGGTCCCTCTGCTGCTCCTACCTCCACCTGCTGTACCGGGACGGCTGTGTTGTGCGCACCAGTGAGTGTACCAGACGCCTCATCACTAAGGTGCCCAACCGTGGTGAGTGTTTCTGCGATGATGGAGGGTGTTGGTGACAGCAGTGGCGTTGTGTCGTGCTCTTCGTCCCACTCTGACTCCATGGCACTTTGGGGTGGGGGTTCGTCTCCACCCATCCACTCTGAGTCACTGTCCGGTATTTTGTCTTCCCGGGTAGGGCTGTCCTGGGTAGGGCTGTCCTGGGTAGTGCTGTCCCGGGTAGTGCTGTCCCGGGTAGTGCTGTCCCGGGTAGAGGTGTCCTGGGTAGTGCTGTCCCGGGTAGTGGTGTCCCGGGTAGGGGTGTCCTGGATAGTGGTGTCCTGGGTAGTGGTGTCCTGGCTCGGATGTGACGGGGGCCTGTGGCTGCCCCCCTCATCGCTGGGTGGTCGCTCCCGCACGTGACGGGGGGTGTCGTCTCCCTGTTGCTCCAGGTCTCTCCGTCTCCCGTGGTGTGCGAGGGGCATCCTGCGGGCGTCGCATGCTGGAGGGTGCGGGTCTCTCCGTCTCCTGTGGTCTCCGAGGGGCATCCTGCGGGCGGTGTGCATCTGCGGGGATGGGTGCCTGGACGTTTGGTCCTGCGATACACAATGAAGCATGCATGGTTAGACATCAGGCAGTGATCAGGTGATACGGGGGAGGGGGATATAGGGGAGGGGGGATATGGGGACGGGCTGTTGGTGGCTCACTTGCTCGTGGGCCCCCGACCTCTGCATCAGCAACCTCCCGGTCCTCAGGTCCGCCAGCCAGTTCCAGGGCCCTTTCCTCGTGTACGGTCAGTGGCCTCTCATCAGCGGGCCCTCCTCCAGTCCTCACATGCTCCCTATTGTTGTGTGCGCGCTTCTCCTGTGGGGGGGGGGGGGTGGTGGCAGGGGTAAAAGGCATCAGTGTTAGGCAGGTATATGAATGCACGCCATCGGTTGCGCGTGCATTGCAGAGGTTAAGGTTAGGGCTGGATTCACTTGGGGATATGGGGGATATGGGGGAGGGGGGATATGGGGGAGGGGGGATATGGGGGAGGGGGGATATGGGGAGGGGGGATATGGGGGAAGGGGATATGGGGGAGGGGGGATATGGGGGGATATGGGGGAGGGGGATATGGGGAGGGGGGATATGGGGAGGGGGATATGGGGGAGGGGGGATATGGGGGAGGGGGGATATGGGGGAGGGGGGATATGGGGGATATGGGAGATGGGGGATATGGGGGAGGGGGGATATGGGGGATATGGGGGAGGGGGGATATGGGGAGGGGGGATATGGGGGAGGGGGGATATGGGGGAGGGGGGATATGGGGATGGGGGATATGGGGGCTATGGGGGGGGGATATGGGGGAGGCTCACCCTGCCTGCTCTGACGAGGTTGTTCACCTTCTTGTGGCACTGGGTGCCTGTCCGTGGTGTCAGGGCCACAGCGGTGACGGCCTCTGCCACTTCCCTCCACAGACGCCGGCTGTGACGTGGGGCAACTCTGCGGCCGTGCCCGGGATACAGGGCGTCCCTCCTCTGCTCCACTGCGTCCAGGAGCGCCTCCACATCGCGTGACTCGAACCTCGGGGCTGAGCGACGGCCAGCCATCCAGTCGGGTGTTGCGGTCGGGTGTTCTGGTCGGGTGGGGGGGAGCTGCGCGGCCTTATGAGCCGTCACGCCGTGCAGCGCGTATGACGCTGCACGGCGTGAACCACTGAGCAAGCGCGGATCCCGTTACGTCGCTGCTAGCCCATTTCGGGCCGGAGACTATCGTCCCATTTTTATGACGTGATGCAAGTGGGATTTGCGCCGTTTTTTGCGCCGATCGGCGGACTTTCCGCCGATAACAGAGAATTTTGCCCATGGTTCTGGTTAATCAAGTTTCTGTGGTTGAGAGAGCTCAGTAGGATAGAGAAGGGACTGGGGAAAACTAGGCATAAATTGGATCAGCAGGAACTCAACACAGAAGCTGATTAAAGTGGGTAAAAAAAGGAATTCTGATGTTCTGATCCACTTGGTGTCAGCATGAGGCCGTTGAATCTTGTGAGAGGCCTCGTGTGAGATTAGCGTGCTCGGAACCTCTCGTCACATTTAACGGAGTCTCGTGAGACGTCACAGCCTGGATCTCATTGGGCAAGATCCAGATTAGCTTATTGCAGTGAGCTATTAGACTCATTTAAATGTACATTCGCTAGATTCTCCTGGGGCCCGGGACCCATCGGCCGCTCCTGGGAGACCTCGCCAGGGCGCCGTTTGATACTGGTCCACACAATCATGGACCAGGTGTAATGACACCTGGGGATGTTACCGAGGTCATTGAAGACCCCGGGTGGCCGGGCATTGGGCAGGGTGGCATCCTCGCATGCGCGGTGGCACTTGGCACCTTGGCACTGACATCTGGGCACCCTGGCAGTGCCAACCCTGGCACTTCCTGGGTGGCACTGCCAGGCTGGCAGCATCATTTTACATAGGATAAGGGATAAACCTTTGTTCACTGCAGCGGGGCCAGAGAATCGCATTGCTGTGAACGGAAGGAGAATTCCAGCCAATGTGTTTCCTTCCGGAACATTTTAAAATGATCACATGATCTTTTCAAGTTTAAAAAATCCTCAGATTTGCACCATCTTATTGCATTCACAGGAAATTAGATCATTTTTGGTGTAGTTACGTCCACAACAGCAGGAGCCAATTTTCACAGTCAATGAGTATGACCAGATAATTTGTTTTTGATGATGGTGTTTGAGAGATAAATGCGTGTCACCATGACAACGTCTTGTTTGTTTTCAGAAACAAAAGGTGCGATAAGATGCTTTACATCCCTCCGAGCCCACTTACAGAGCCTTGATTCAGTGCCTCAGGTGAAAGATAGGGGGCGAAATTCTGCGTTGCCTGACGTCGAAATCGCGAAACGAGATCGGGCAGAGAATAGAGAAATGCTAAAATCGTGGCGGGTGCCGATTTGACGTCAAATCGTGATTCTCCGCCACCTTGACAGTGGCGTCAATGAGGTCCAGAACGCATGTAGAGTAAACACCGTTTGTATATTATTAGCTGCCCGACCTGGTATTCTCTGGGGCCTCAGCGATTCTCTGCCTCAGATGGTCCGAGTTCCCAGCATTGAAGTTCACTTGTGCTTTTAAAAATCGTGAAACCGGCATTGTGGCTGCTGAGGGAGAGGGGGTACGGAAAGTGTCCAACATCACCATAATTTGCTGACAATTGTGCCGCTGGCCGGGGGGCTTCTGCCAGGGCCGGGGGGAGTAGAGGAGGGTGGCCAGAAAGTGAGCTATGGGGTTGAGGTGGACAGGCATGGAACCCCATTGGTGTAGCTGGCAAGACAGCCATGCAGCTGTGCACGCCGCTAACAGCCCACTGTGAACTTAGTGCCACGGGTCATATAGTTGTCCCCCCCAGACCACCCCATTAGGTGCCCTCTGGCCCCAGCCAACCCATTAGCTGTATAGACACACTCCAACATAACCAGTGCCATCTTGTTGGCTGGATTGAGTGCGTGTGAGGATTGTAATGTGTATATGCAGCTGCAGCTTGTCAGCCTCCCTAGTGTCAATCATGGACTCAGGCGGGTCCCGCACTATTTGACAATGGACTGATTGTGTTCCACATAGCGCTGGTGCTAGCCTCTCCACAGCTGCTGAATCAAAGAACAACGAAGAACAAAGAATAGAGGACAGCACGGTGGCGCAGTGGGCTAGCACTACGCCGAGGTTCCAGGTTCGATCCCGGCTCTCGGTCATTATCTGTGTGGAGTTTGCACATTCTCCCCGTGTTTGCGTGGGTTTCGCCCTCACAACCCAAAAATGTGCAAGCTAGATGGATTGGCCACTCTAAAGTGCCCCTTAATTGGAAAAAATGATTTGGGTACTCTAAATGTTTTTTTAAAAAGAAAAAAAGAACAAAGAATAAAGAAAATTACAGCACAGGAACAGCCCCTTCGGCCCTCCAAACCTGCACCTCACATGCTGCCATCTGAACGATACCCCCCAACCCTTCCAGGTACCAATCCAGGTTCGGCGCCAGTTTTTCTGTGGTGGAAGTCTACGAATTCTGCGTCAGCACCAATACTTAGTCTCAGAAATGGAGAATCCCGCCCAGGGTGCAATTCGACAGGGAAAAAAATTTATGTCTGGTTTTGGGCACATTTAGCGAGGTATTTATTGGCACTACCCTTCATTTTGGCCTTGTGGAGTTTCTCTCCGCCGAGGCAGCACTTGAGTCCTGGTGGCTAGCCCAGGAGGAAAAGCTCCGCGTAGATTGGAGCGCCATTTTGTATGGCAGCCCCAATCTTTCCCCAGGGTGACACTGCGAGGGTGCCAGGGTGGCACTGTCAGGATGCCATGCTGGCAGTGCCAAGGTGCCCGAGTGCCTAATGGAGTGCCAGGGTGCCACCTTGCCCTGTTCATGACCATCCAGGGGCTTCTAATTGCTTGGTAGATGCCCCAAAGAGCCATTACATCTAGGCCACATTTGTGGAAACCAGTACTAAACGGTGTCCTGGCGAGGTTTCCCAGGCACAGCTATTAGGTCCCAGGCACCAGGAGAATCCCACAAACACGTTTAAATGGGCCAATTGACTCATTTAAATATGCAGATCTGGATAATGTCAAGTGAGGGGGAGATCCAGATTGTGATGTCTCGCAGGATTTCACTAAATCGGGCGCGACAAGGCCGGTGGATCGCACCCAACACACCCGTCATGATCCCAATTGATGTTTGTGAAGGAGCAAGTATACCAATTATGCTTATCCCTGAAAAAGAGACATGCTGTTGAAGCTTTTTGTCTTATACTCATCAGGACAGACATATAAGAAATAGGAGCAGGAATCGGCCATTTTGCCCCTCAAGTCCACTTCACCAATCAGTAATATCGTGACCGATCCGCTATTTCAACACCAGTTTCCTGCACTATCCCCATGTAACTTGATGTTTTTAATATGTAGAAATCTATCGATCTCAGTCTTCAACATGCTCAGTGACTTCAGCGTCCACGTGCATCTGGAGCAGAGAATTCCAAAGATTTACCGCCATCTGAGTGAAGAAATTCCTCCTCATCTCAGTCCTAAATTACCTGTCCCCTGGTTCTGGACCCATCCAAGCGCGGGACACAGCCTCCCTGCATCTAGTCTGTGTTGCAGCCTGCAAGAAATTTGTATGTTTGAATGAGTTGCCTCCAGAAAATAAAGGCCCAGTTTATTTAATATTTCCTCAGAGGACAATCTCTCCATCCCAGGAATTAGTTTGCACTCTCTCGATACCAAATATGGTCGGGATTCTCCGATTCGAGTTTGCCCTGCCTCTGCTGCCATCGAGAACGGCAAATTCGGCACTCAGCCAAAACTCCATTTGTTGCAGTGGTACCGGAGAATCTCGTCGGCGAGAATGGACAGCGAATTTCAGCATAAATCTTTCCTAAGGTACGGAGACCAAAACTGCACACAATATGGTCCCGCAGTGATTACGCACTGCTGCCCCACAGCACAAGGGACCCGGGATCAATTCCTGCCTTGGGTGACTGTCGGTGTGGACTTTGCACTTGGGCTGCATGGGTTTTCTCCGGGTGCTCCGGTTTCCTCGCACAGTCCAAAGATGTGCAGGTTTGGTGGATTGACCATGCTAAATTGACCCTTTGTGTCCAGGGATGCGAAGATTAGGTTGAGTGGTTATTGGGATAAGGTGGGGAAGTGCACTTGGATGGAGTGCTTTGTCAGAGGATTGGTGCAGACTTGATGGGCCGAATGACCTCCTGCTGCACTGTACGTATTCTATTCCAGGTGTGGTCTACCAAGGCTCTGTATAATCGCAGTAAGACACCTTTACACCTATACGAAAATCCTCCAGTAACAAAGGCCAATATACCATTTGCTTTCTTAATTGCTTGCTGTGCCTGCATGCTAGCTTGTATGTTACCCCAGTGCCTTTGAAATTCAACACTTCCATTTAAGAAATATTTTGTATATGTTTTTCCTACCAAAATGGATTTTTACCCATTCGCTTAGCCTGTCCAAAACCCTTGAAGTGTCTCTACATACTCCTCACTCCAAGACTTCTACCTGTTTTTATGTCACCTGAAAACCTGGAAATGTCACATTTAATCCCCACATCCATATAGACCATACGACCATAAGATATAGGCGTAGAATTAGACCATTTGGACCATCGTGTCTACTCTGCCATTCAATCATGGCTGATGTGTTCCTCATCCCCATTCTCCTGCCTTCTCCCCATAATCCCTGATCCCCTTGTTAATCAAGAAATCCCCTTATTAATCAAGAACACCAGGTTTGTGCTTGAGCTGTTGTTACCTGCAGGACTACAGACCAAGAGCTGGAAGCTTAAATTAGACACAATAGTTCTTTCTTAGAACATAAGATCTAGGAGCAGAAGTAGGCAAATTAGCCTCTCGAACCTGCTCCACCATTCAATACAATTATGGCTGATCTCATTCTGGCCTTATCTCCACTGTTCTGCTCACTCTCCGTATCCCTTCAACCGGTTACTAATTAAAAATCTCTCTAATTCCTCCTTAAATTTGCTCACTGTCGAGCATCCACCGCATGCAGGAACAGCGAATTTGCTACCCCTTATCCTGAGACTATGACCTCTCGTTCTCGAATGCCCCACAAGAGTAAGCATCTGTTCCACGTCTACTTTATCCACACCTTTTGTCATCTTCTATATGGGCAGCACAGTAGCATAGTGGTTAGCACAATTGCTTCACAGCTCCAGGGTCCCAGGTTCGATTCCCGGCTTGGGATACTGTCTGTGCGGAGTCTGCATGTTCTCCCCGTGTGTGCGTGGATTTTCTCTGGGTGCTCCGGTTTCCTCCCACAGTCCAAAGATGTGCAGGTTAGGTGGATTGGCCATGCTAAATTGCCCTTCGTGTCCAAAAGTGTCCTTAGTGTTGGGTCGGGTTACTGGGTTATGGGGATAGGGTGGAGATGTGGGCTTGGATCGGGTGCTCTTTCAAAGAGTCGATGCAGTCTCGATGGGCCAAATGGCCTCCTTCTGCACTGTGAATTCTATGTAAGGTTCTTATTTCCTCATTGCACTTACTGTTCCAGCCATTTTTGTGTCATCTGCAAATTTGGCAAAAGAACCTTCTATCCCTGTATCCAAGTTGTTAATTTAAGATTGTAAATAGTTGGGGCCCAAGGACTGAACACTTTGGCACCCCATTAGTTACATCTTTCCATCCAGAAAAATACCCATTTATCTCGACTCTCTGTCTTCTGTCCATCAGCCATTCTTCTATCCAAGGTAGTAAATTACCCCTAATCTCATGTGAATTAACTTTCTGTGTGGCACCTAATCAAATGCCTTCTGGAAGTTCAGATATACCACATCTGCAGCATCCCCATTGTCCACTGTTATCCATTGATATAATTTGGCTGGTGCTGAAGCACTAATGCTTGCATTAGCTCACTAGTCACAACCTGCCTACCTGAAAATGACCCATTTAATCCTAGTCTTTGTTTTATGTCCATTGACCAATTCTTAATCCATGCTAGTTTATTCCCCCCATTCCATGTGCTCAAATTCTGTTCACTCACCTCTTGCATGGGACCTTATTAAATGCTTTCTGAGAATCTAAATATGTCACATCCATCAGATCCCCTTTACTTATTCTGCTGGTAAATCCTCATAAAATCTCAACAGGTTTATGAAACCTGGAGCTATTGGGCACAATTCTCCACTCCTGCACCGGTTGGGAGAATCGCCTGGGCCGCCAAAATTTCACGGGACGCCGGTCCGACACCCTCCCGTGATTCTCCCAAGCGGCGGGAACGGCCCGGTCGAGTTTCGCGGGCTGCAGGCCGGAGAATCACCGGAGACACCCAAGATGGCGATTCTCCGGCACCCCCGCTATTCTCAGGCCCGGATGGGCCGAGCGACCAGGCCCAAACGGCGGGTTCCCCCCGGCGCCGTCCACACCTGGTTGCTGCCGTCGTGATCGGTGCGTGAACGCTGGGGGCGGCGAGGGGGGATCCTGCATCGGGGGTACCTCAAATGTGGGGTGGACCTCCTTCCTTCCGCAGCCCCGCAGGATCCGTCCGCCATCTTCTTGCGGGGCGGACTTAGAGAGGACGGCAATCATGCATGTGCGGGTTGGCGCCGGCCAACCCGCGCATGCGGATGACGCCCGTTATGCGGCGCCGGCCACGTCATCTATGCGGCGCCGCCTTTACATGGGCGACAAGGCCTGGCGCGTGTAGATGACGCTGCCCCGATCCTAGCCCATTGCCGGGGCCTGAATCGGTCGGGACCGGGGCTGTTTCGCGCCGTCGTGAACCTCGACGGCATTCACGACGCCGCGGCCACTTCGGCGCGGGAGTGGAGAATCCCGCCCATTGTATCCCATGCTTTGTTTATTCAAAAAAGGTGCAATGTCAGGACATAATCCTTTTGCGTGCCGAGGACAGGTCCCTGCATATGAATATATATAACTTCTAGCAAGCGTATGTAAGCTACATGGAGGACAATGGCTCTCTGGTGCATTTCTCATGGCAACATCTCAACCAATCAGAGCTGGCTTGCCAACCAATCAACACCCCTTTTTGCATGCCATATAAATTGTTTTCTGTTCATGGTAAGTGGACTGACGTTGCACAACATGTGCAGTGCATGTTTTAGTTTCAAAATGATGTGGAGATGCCGGCATTGGACTGGGGTGAGCACAGTAAGAAGTCTTACAACACCAGGTTAAAGTCCAACAGGTTTGTTTCAAATCACCAGCTTTCAGAGCACTGCTCCTTCCTCAGGTGAATGAAGCCTGGAACCTAACTCTTCATTTACCTGAGGAAGGAGCAGTGCTCCGAAAGCTAGTGATTTGAACAAACCTGTTGGACTTTAACCTGGTGTTGTAAGACTTCTTACTGTAGTTTCGAAATGGCATCCTCACGATGTCATAGGTCCCTCTTCAGCATTAGGTAATAATGTCCCTACTCATTTGTGGGGAATACACTGACTGCCTATTTCAAAGCCCTCCTAAAACGGGAAGAGGACACGGACACAGTAGTGAGTTGCTTTACATGATGTTGCTCTTGCCTCAGCCCTGTTCTATTGAAAAGCATGGTGAGAAAAACACACCCCTTATTTACTTCAACGTGCAGCAAAATCCAGACCTATGTAATTCCTGGAAATCTCATTGCTATTTGCCCTTTCGACTGTATGAGAGTAAATAGATAATAATGACTGTCAGCAAAGCATCCATGAATGATATCAAATGAATCTGATAGTTATTTATGAAACAATAATTTGAAACAAACCATTTTCCTATAAATAAGGATAACTGGAAATTAATTAGGAGCAGTAATCCAATGTAAACGTTCTGTTCAATTCAATCTATCAATATGTAGTTTGAGTAGTCTGCAGTTATTACCAGAATTCAGTATTTTTTCCTCCATCTATCTATTGCAGCTGGTATGGCTATAGAGACCAAATTACTAGGTGTCTTTAAGTCAGAGATATATAGGTTTTTGATTAATAAGGGGTTACGGGAAGAAGGCAGGAGAATGGGGATGAGAAAATATCAACCATGATTGAATGGCGGAGCAGACTCGATGGGCCGAGTGGCCTAATTGTGCTCCTATGTCGGATGGTCTTATGGAGTCAACACTACAGGATTGGAGAAGGGAGGAAAATCCAGTTGGTGCGATAACTGACTTTTGTGTCTTGCATTTTCATTCCTGTATTAACGACAGCAAAAATAATGCTGCATTTGAAAGCCCACTACCCTTTTTTAACCGGGCTCCTGGTCTTGTGCATGGTGATGGGCTCTTCTCATGGGTTGGCCTGCAGTACAATGGTGCATGTTGTCAAGATAAAATCAAACCACAAGTTGAAAAAGTATAGTTATTCCTTCACAACTCTCACCTTAAAGTACCTTCTAGAAGTAACAAACAAAAGTAGCCTCTGAATAGTTTGACTATGACTGGTACACATTTCCATAGCTTTTTTTGTAAAATAGGAGCGAATTGGACGACATTGGTTTTACTTTCTGCAGGAAATTACATTGTGTCCAGATTTCATTCTCAAATTATTGGTCCATTTTGTACAAACACAAGATGGATCTTTAGAAAAAAAATCATATCAACAGCACTTAAAAGCTTGCAAGAATCAAAGCAACATCAAAGGCAAGGAGCAGTATTTGTCTAATACAGTGCAGAAACCGTAGAATCCCGACAGTGCAGAAGGAGGCCATTCAGCCCATTCAGTATGCACTAATGTTCTTATAGAGCACCCCACCTAGGCTCAATCCCTCACCCAATCCCTGTAATCCCACCTAACCTACATATCTTTGGAAACTAAGGGGTAATTGATCATGGCCAATCCACCTAACCTGCGCCCGGAGGAAGCTCATGCAGACACGGGGAGAACATGCAAACTCCATGCAGATAGTCACCCGAAGCCAGAATTGAACTCAGGTTCCAGGCACTGTGAGGCAACAGTGCTCACCACTGTGCCATCAATCCGCCCAAAACCAAGCCCAATTTAAAAGTCACATCTTTATGAGGGACATAAAATCTTCTTAAAGACTAGTTGGATAAAATATGGACAGGTGGGGATAGGAGAATGTATAGTGGAGGACAGGGAAAAAGAGGAACAACTAAGCAGGTACTTTGCACCTATCAGAACATCTCCCAGAAATGCTAAACCAATTGGGACTGAGGAACTTTAAGAAATTAGTATTAATAAAGAGTATTACTTGAAATGTTAGCTGGATTGAAGGTTGATAAATCCCCTGGGCCATATGCACTATATCACCATGTTGAAAGCTGTGGCTGTAGAGATAGTCAATGCATTGATAGTTATCTTCCAAAATTCAATAGATTCTGAAAAGGTTCCTGCAGATTGGGAAGTAGCAAATGTAACCCCACTTGTTAGGAAGGGGAATGGAGAACTAGACTTGTTAGTCTGATGTCAGTAGTCGGAAAAAATTCAGAATCTATGATAAAGTATATAATAACTGGAAATTTAGATAGAAATAGTAAAATTGGGCAGGATAAACATGGGTTTATGAAAGGGAAATCATGTTTGACAAATATTATGGGCCAGGGTTTAGAGAACCCCAAAGTGTATCATGGAGTTCACCTGACCCACAACTTTTAATAGATTGTGGTTATGGGGAGCACATGGGCCTTCCTTTACAGGTATGGTGCAACAGAGTGTTAAAGTACTTTTAAATTAAAACAATGTTATTTATGAAACCAGTTAACACTTTATAACATCTTAACAACTGTCAACACCAATCACCCCCACAGATACAATATTCTATTAATAACCCTTAATCTTTCCTTGCAACATCCATAAGACAAAATATGTTTTTTTAACACAGAGATCAGGTTTAAATTCTCTACTGAGAGCAGTTACCACTGTTAAATGAGCAAGTGATCTAAAGACATTGCTTTCATACAGAAAGAAATCAGAATCACACCTTGTCTTGCTGGATGCAGCTCCAAATCTGCAAAATGAAGCGAAATACACCCTGTAACTGCCTGCTCAAAACGAAAGTGAAAGACAGACAGCCCAGCTCCACCCACACTCTGCAGCTATTCGATAAACATCCATTTCCTAAAGGTACATTCACTACAACTATTTAATAAACACCCAGTTCTTAAAGGTTCTCTCACATGACACAAACTTGTTGGAGATTTTTGAGGATGTTATTATGATCCCAGTTGGTGGTACTACTGGATGGACAGGTCCCAGAATGGAATCCTGGCGAAGCAGGCATAAAGTCTTAGTTTCTTTGAAAAAACATTAAGGAACAGGGTCACAGGACCGTCAATACATTTTTAACAACAAG
The DNA here is from genome assembly GCF_047496885.1 of Scyliorhinus torazame. Lineage (NCBI taxonomy): Eukaryota > Metazoa > Chordata > Chondrichthyes > Carcharhiniformes > Scyliorhinidae > Scyliorhinus > Scyliorhinus torazame. The sequence goes on from NC_092709.1 coordinate 322,914,287, forward strand.
AAACATTTTTTAATAATCATGAAAAGTTTGGTTTTAATACAATACTCTTCCATTCCCCCTTATCTTCACAAATGTACACAGATTTCAAGGATAACATCCCACTCTAAAACCAAATGGTCAATGCCACTCAAACAATCTTTTGTGGATTCTCCTCGAATTCCCCTCAAGAGGATTGTCAAATGACTGTTTCCAAACTCCAATCTCAGTAAGAGACTCTTTCAAATGTTCTTTCAAACAGTGCAGTTCATCAGCTGTTTTTATCAACAATCCACCTCCAGGTTTTACAACTATCCTTTCAAATAAAGCTTCATCTCCATGGTTTCAATAAGGATCGACCATCAGGTTTTCCCATTTCTCCTTTCAGCATTCCTTTGCCTTGAGCAGCACGGTAACATTGTGGATAGCACAATTGCTTCACAGCTCCAGGGTCCCAGGTTCAATTCCGGCTTGGTTCACTGTCTGTGCGGAGTCTGCATATCCTCCCCGTGTGAGCGTGGGTTTCCTCCGGGTGCTCCGGTTTCCTCCCAGAGTCCAAAGATGTGCAGGTTAGGTGGATTGGCCTTGCTAAATTGCCCTCAGTGTCCAAAATTGCCCTTAGTGTTGGGTGGGGTTACTGGGTTATGGGGATAGGGTGGAGGTGTTGACCTTGGGTAGGGCGCTCATTCCAGGAGCCGGCGCAGACTCGATGGGCCGAATGGCCTCCTTCTGCACTGTAAATTGTATGACTGCTTTTATACATACTCTGAGATCCAGCCACCAATTGCTCCACAATTATTTCAACTGATATCTCATAAACTGGAGTAAGATATCACAAATCTTAGAACCATTTCAGATATTGTACTGGTTTCTCACTAGCCTTCTCAGCTCTGTCTGTCTTCACTCTTCTAGTTCTTGTTTCGTCTGTACTTTTAATTTCAGACTTCCTGGAAACTTCTTTCCATTTCTTTAGTTTCCTGAACTAGCTGTTCTTTTGATTTATGGAATTGCTTCCTTAGCCCTTGGTTTGTTGCATGGCTTTTCTTCTAGTAGCTCTTAGAGATGTTCCCTCTCTCTCTGTGAAACTCTTACCCCTCTGGCTTCCAGTTAAAAACTAAACTCAAAATGCTCTTTTCCCTAAAGCTGCCCTGGTTGCAAGGCAACATGTTTTCCTTCTCCAAGCATGTTTCCTTCACAGGTTACCACAATAGGATTACAGTTTGAATTGAAACTGAAACCCCCATACATGAAAACACCTTTATTTAACCTCTGTTTTCCTGACAATGTTACTTCCAACATAGATAAAGGTGGACCAGGGTTTTGTGAGGCCCACAAAGAATCCAGCACGAGTTTTAAGGATACAAAGTAATAACATTTATTTACAATAATATATATATATACATATATATATATAACAGCAGCAGCAACTTCCCTTGCTGCACACTCCTTCCTCCTGGCTCCAAACTGGCCAGCTTTATTTATACTTGGAGTTTACTAATGGTTTCTCCGCCCCCCCTCATTGGGGAAGCTCATACTCCCACAGGATTGTGGGATTGTCATTAGTCCCCTGCCAATGGTAAGCAGGCAGGTTATAACATCCCTCCCCCCCCAAAGTCCAAGGAATCCACCGAAGACCCTGGCGAAGGAGGGCGTCGGACTTGTTTTGCCGCAGGCCGGACACCATTTGCACGCGGCTCTGGATCAGGCGGCGTGTAACGAGACGGATACCGGAACTTCTGTGATGAACGGCGTAACGGTTGTACATCCACGGCCCGTGGACCCGAGGATTCCCCCTCTGATGCGTCCTGTGTCTCCATCTCGGAGTCAGAGTCTGCTGCCTCCGTCATGTCAACGTCTCTATCTCCATTTGGTTCTGTAACGACCTGCGCAGGCTTTGAGTGAGGCACCAGTGGAAGATTGTGAGGACTACCTTCCCTTGTCTCTGGTCTCTGCGGCTGTAGAAATGAGCTCCGGGGGCGGGGAATCTTTGAAGGGGATAGTCTTCTGGACCGAACGTGGTCTACATGTTTGCACCCTGGGCTTGCACTGGTAAGATATAGGGCCCGTTTGGCGAACGATTACGCCAGGAACCCACCAGCAAAATTCCGAACGAACACTGGGTCACCGGGCGCAAACTGCCGAATCGGCCGATGCTGAGAAAATCCCTGTCCCTGCCGTTCTTGTGTGCGGCGTACCCTTGCGCCAATGTCCGGGAAAACCATACTAAGGCGGGTGCGAAGTCTCCGGCCCATTAGGAGTTCTGCGGGAGCTACCCCAGTCACCGCATGGGGGGGTGGTCCTATACGTAAACAAAAAGCGAGCCAGTCTCGTGTCCATTGATCCGGTAGACTGCTTCTTTAGGCCTCTTTTGAATGTCTGCACTGCGCGCTCTGCAAACCCATTTGAAGCCGGGTGGTAAGGGGCAGTGCGGATATGGCGTATGCCGTTCATCTTCATAGCCCTCGCAAACTCCTCACTCGTGAATGGAGTGCCGATATCCGTGACCAGCACCTCGGGGAGGCCATGCATACTAAAAGACAAACGCATCTTTTCAATTGTTGTGCAGGACGTTGTCCCCTGCATCTTATGCACCTCGAGCCATTTAGACTGGGCGTCGATTAATAGAAGGAACATGGAACCTTGAAAAGGGCCTGCGAAATCTGCATGCAAGCGTGCCCAAGGCCACCCTGGCCATTCCCAGTGATGTAGGGGCACGGCCGGCGGAAGCTTCTGATGCTCCTGGCAAATGGAGCAGTTTTGGGCCACCTTCTCAATGTCGGTGTCAAGGCCCATTGTGCAAGTCTCTTAGTATCAGCTCCTGGCCTTTTTCCGGGACAATCACACACGTCCCCCACAAGAGGATGCCGTCTTCCACGCTGAATTCTGACAGCTTGGAGGAAAATGCCCGCAACTCGTCTGGGAGCTGTCTATGCTGCCCACCATACAGGACTATGTGCCGAACATTTGACAGGACTGGCTCCGTCTGGGTCCACTCACGGATCTGTGATGCCGTGACAGGCAAGGTGTCCATAAAATTTATGGTTGCAACCACCTCACCGGTTGTGGGGGTCGACATGGGGCCGGTCGATAAAGGCAATCGGCTCAGTGCGTCGGCATTTGCTATCTGCGTTCCTGGTTTGTGCTCCAGAGAATACTCGTATGCAGCAAGCAACAAAGCCCAGCGCTGGATCCGTGCGGAAGCAATGGGCGGTATTGGCTTATCCTCGCTGAAAAGTCCCAGCAGAGGCTTATGATCAGTCACGATAGTGAAATGGCGGCCATACACATACTGGTGGAAGCGTTTCACCGCAAAAACCACTGCCAGGCCCTCCTTCTCGATCTGCGTGTACTTTTTCTCCGCTGCAGTCAATGTGCGGGAGGCGAAAGCTATCGGTCGCTCGGCCCCGTTCTCCATCTTGTGGGACAGGACGGCCCCAATACCATACAGGGATGCATCACATGTGTCGAGCAAAGGCTTTCCAGGATCATAGTGGGTTAGTAACACAGACGACGACAATTGTTGCTTTACCCGCCGGAAAGCGGTTTCTTGCGGCTGACCCCAAACCCAGGTGTGATTTTTCTTTAGCAGAAGGTGCAACGGGGCCAGCGTAGTTGCCAGATTGGGGAGGAGCTTCCCGTAATAGTTTACGAGACCGAGAAAAGAAACAAAAATGCGAAGTGTCAGTCGGGGTGGGGGCCTGTTGAATCGCACTCACCTTCTCTGCGACGGGGTGCAGACCTTCGCGGTCCACCCAATAACCTTGGCAGACTACTTCCTTTGCCTGAAATACGCACTTTGTGCGACGTAAATGGACTCCAGCCTCCGAAAAGCGTCTAAGGACAGCCTCCAGATTTTCCAAATGTTCCTGCCCCGACGTCCCTGTAATCAAAACGTCATCTAAGTAGACAGCAATACGTAGTAAACCTCTCAAAATGCCCTCCATTACACATTGAAAACTAGCGCAGGCAGAGGATACTTCAAAGGGCAACCGTGATTATTCATACAGGCCCCGGTGTGTATTAATCGTTACATATGGTCGGGAGGCAAGGACCAACTCCAACTGTAGGTAGGCGTGACTCATATTTAATTTTGTGAAGGAGTTTCCACCTGCAAGCTTCGCGTAGAGATCCTCTATGCGAGGCATTGGATATCGGTTGAGTTGGGAAGCCGTATTCACTGTAAGTTTATAGTCGCCACACAAGCGAACTGTGGCATCTGGCATCATTACTGGTACAATTGGTGCTGCCCAGTCAGCAAAACGGACGGGCCTTATAATACCCAAACTCTCCAAACAAGTGAGCTCCCCTTCTAACTTCTCGAGCAAGGTGTAAGGCACCGGGCGCGCCCGGAAATAGTGCGGCGTGGCTCCTGGTTCGACTTGGATACGGGCTACGGCCCCTTTTATTTTGCCCAAACCAGGCTGGAATACGTCTGGGTATCGTCCTAGCACCTCAGTTAACCCTTCAGAAACTGTTTGGATGATGTGCTGCCATTTCAACCGCAAATGGCGCAACCAGTCCCGACCCAACAGGCTGGGCCCATGGCCGCGCACCACGATAAGTGGGAAACGCCCCTCCTGGCATCCATAAACAACAGGGGTCATTGTAGTTCCTGCAATGTCCAGTGGTTCCCCCGTGTAGGTGGCCAACCTGGCCTGTGAGTCGGTTAATGTAAGGGTCTGTATACCCTGCTTGATGCGGTCGAATGTCCTCTGGGCGATCACGGAGACCGCTGCGCCAGTGTCCAACTCCATCTCAAGCGGGTGACCATTGACCCGTGCTGTCTCCTTAATGGGGGCCACACGGGGAGCTGCCACACAATGCAGCTGCAGGCAGTCGTCCTCCGTCTCCACGTCCTCAGGAGTAGTCGCCGCAGGTTCAGCCACATGGAAGGTACGGCCCCTGGGCTGGTCCCAGTTTTGGTCGGAACGGCGGCGCCTCTGGTGCCCCCAGGCCTGGCGTCCGCGACGTGGTCGACGCCTACAAGTCTAACACGGACATGGCTCCTCATCCATTGGTTTTGGAGAAGGCTCCCTTCGGGGAGGAATGTCCGACGGCCACTGGCGTCGGTCCGGACATCGCCTCGCCCAAGGTACCGCAGGAGTGCGGGGGGGGCCTTTTTGGACGGAAGGGGTTGCGCCCCAAGGCATGCACTTCCATTCCCTGTAGCTCCTGCACTCCTCGTTCTGCGCTCTCTCGGGACAATACTATTTGAATGGCCTGTTGAAAAGTCAATGTTGGCTCAGCTAACAACTTTCTCTGGGTGGCTGCATCGTTAATACCGCAAACCAAACGGTCGCATAACATTTCTGACAAGGTCTCATCATAGTCACAGTACTCACAATCCTGCGTAGCCTAGATAGAAAATCGGCAAGGGATTCTCCAGGGGTCCTCTCAGCGGTATTAAACTGGTTACGCTGGACTATCGTGGACGTGGTTGGGTTAAAATGTTGCCCCACTATATTCACAAGTTCATCAAACGTTTTGGTGTCCGGCTCAGCTGGGTACGTAAGGCTCCTAATCACCCCAAACGTATGCGGGCCGCAGGCGGTGAGCAATATGACCACCTGGCGGTAAGTAACACATCCGTTGTGCGTACTGGTTCCAGCTTTCCAGCACAGCATCAAAAACATCCAAACGTCCGTACAGAGGCATGGTATAATAGAAAACAACTTCCAACCTGTATCCAACAAAAATCCAGGGAGGTGGCTTCAGCAGTGTAGACAGCTATTCACTTTAACCCTCGTCGCCAGCTTTGTGAGGGCCACAAAGAATCCAGCACGAGTTTTAAGGATACAAAGTAATAACATTTATTTCCAATTATATATATATATATATATATATATAACAGCAGCAGCAACTTCCTTTGCTGCACACTCCTTCCTCCTGGTTTCCAACTGGCCAGCTTTATTTATACTTGGAGTTTACTAATGGTTTCTCCGCCCCCCTCATTGGAAAAGCTCATACTCCCACAGGATTGTGGGATTATCATTAGTCCCCAGCCAATGGTAAACAGGCAGGTTATAACACAGGGGTTGTGCTTTATTTGGATTTTCAGAAGGCTTTTGACAAAGTCTGACACAAAAAGTTAGTAAATAAAATTAGAACACATGGGATTGGGGAAATATGCCAGTATGGATTGAGAATTGCTTCGCAGAGTGTAGTAATAAATGGATTCTCAGGATATCATGCTGCTACTAGTGGATGGCACAATGATCCATGCTAGGTCCACAGCTGTCCACAACTTATGTCAATAATGTGGATGTGGGGACCAGTTGTAATATTTCCAAATTTTCTGACAGCACCAAACTGGGTGGGAATGTAGGTTGTGAGGAGGATGTAAGGAGGTTTCAAGACGGTTTGGACAGGCTAATTAAATGGGTTAGAACATGGTGAATGGAATATACCGTGAATAAGTCTTAAATCATTCACTTTGGTAGATGAAACAGAAAGGAAGTATACTTCTTAAATGGTGAGAGGTTGGGAAGTGTTGATGTTCAAAGGGACCTGGGTGTCCGTGTTCATGAGTCACTAAAAACTAGCATGCTGGTGCAGCAAGCAAGTAGGAAAGATAATGGTGTGTTGGTCTTCATCTCATGGGGATTGGAGTACAGGAGTAAAGACATCTTGCTGCAATTGTACAGAGCCTTGGTGAGACCTCACCTGGAGTATTGTGTACCATTTATGTATGGAATTAAATACTTGTCATAGAGGGGGTGCAGTGGTTCACCATATTTACCCCTGGGTCAGCGGGATTGTTATAACAGGAGGGATTGAGGAGACTAGTTCTGTATTCCCTAGAATTTCAAAGAATGAAGAGTGACCTAATTCAGAATTACAAAATTCTTATGGAGTGTGACAGGGAGGACATAGATAAGGGCTGGAATTCTCTGGCTGTTTACTGGTGGCTGAAGTCTCCAATCCCGCCAGCAGTGCACCACCACCCGTAGGTTTCCCAACACCATCAGATGTTTTCAATGGGAAATCCCATTGACAAAGTGGTGAGTAGAGAATCCCACTGGCAACGAGTGGCGCACCGCCTTTTGCGGCCGGGAATCACACAGCTGGGGGAACCAGAGAATCCAGCCCAGGATGCTTCCCCTGGCTGGTGAGTCACAATGTAGAGGACTTTATCTCAGAATATGGGGCAGGTCATTTTTAGATTGCGATGCGAGGAATTTGTTCACTCAGAGGGTTGTGAATCTTTGGAATTCTTTAACCCAGAAGGCTGTGGAAGCTCAGTCATTGAGCACCTTCATGAGAGGAATCGATAGATTTCAGGCTACGAGGGGCATCAGGGGACATGGAGATTGTGCGGGGAAGTGGCATTGAGGTAGATGATCAGCCATGATCTAATTGAATGACGGAGTAGGCTCAACGTGCCTATTCCCATTTCTATGTTCCCATGTTCCTATCCATAGCTTCAAAGGAATTGAGCATCCGAGAATAGTTAGTGACAGAGGAGAAAACTCAGAAGGGATCTAGGCACAGCTGAAAAGAAATTAATTGTTAATCGAGGACTAAAGGGTGGTCAAGGGTCAGAAGTGTTACTGGGATAGAGAAAAGAACTGAAGGTAAAGAGAAGCTTATTGTTGAACAGAGAGGCAAACACAACAGGAGCTGATGATCAAGCTGGGACAAAAGTGCGAAGGTCAGAAATCTCAGCTGAAGTGAAGAAAATTACCTGAGGTAAAGAAAGCTCGTTGTTGAAATCTAAGGGAGAAGCTTTGGAAATATCTGAGGGAAATTAAATCAACTTAATGGTGCACTGTGCAGCTCAAAGCCATTACTTAGAACAGGACAGCGACTAGATCAAACAAATGCGATTAAAATCTGAAGGCTTTAATGTAGTTAGCGAAGAGACTCAATTGGCAAAATTATTTGTTTAATAAAATGTGTGCTGTTTTATAAAATAATGGCATTTTCTTCAAATTATGAAAGAGTTGAACTCTGCTGTAATTGATTTGCTCTTCACCGGAAAAGGCCCTTTTTTACTTCACCAGCTGAGTGTCTTTTGCCATATTGCTTGCAGCTTGTCCAAATGATATTGCTAAATCAATGCTTTATCTGATTATAGTTTTGTTTGCTGCAGCCTCTAGTATCTCAGAAACCAAGCAGCGACTGCTCAACCTCATTTTACTCAAAATAAGAGATGTCAAAATGTCATCCTGCGAGATGGCCATGTTACTTGTAAGCCACTGCCTCAATTGCCATCCATTCTATTTATGCTAATTGGGTTAACTTAATTTAGGTGCACAGTTTAGATTATCTGTTTGATTCCTCTTTCACTTTCTATGCAGATGGGTTTTTGTTAGGATTGTGCAGGGGAGTCGTTTTACTTGAGCACATTGTTGGGTATGTGGTGATACGCCTGTCGATAATATTCCATGTACTCAGCTGTGTGACCTCCCACCAACAGGTGGCCATGTATTCAGCATTGTGACCTCCCACTAGCAGGTGGCGCCGATATAAGTCAGGCCACATCCAGTGTAGAAGGGAATCTAGTGTGCGGATTAGTTGCCCGCTTAAGGGCATTCATCAATATCTAGTTGCTTGACTATATTTTATCAGAAAAGGCACTTGCCAAAGCATGATTGGACACTTGGCTATATTTTTCTGATTTCTGTATAAACTTTTGGAAGGTCGAATAATGTAAACAAGTGCTACGACTGCACTATTTTTCTGCTGACAATGTGCTTTGCTATTGTTTTGGCCAGAGACAGAAAACATACCAAGATAACTTGTCCTGACATTCCCAAGATTTTTTTTGTGTAAACATGGCTGTAGAAGCTTGTTTTTGTTCTCGAGATTGTTTACTTCATGGTATAGATATTTGCTTTTAGTACTGTAAGACAGGGGATTTTGGAATGGCCTTCTGACCATTTCAACCCCTCCACGATTCGTGTCCAAAATAAATGACCTGCACGAAGCCCGAAGTACCTGACTTTGTTATTTCCACAACATCCAGCTAATGCCAGAAGGTTGTAAGGCGTACACGAGGACAGTCGTGCATAAGGGTCGTTCCAGGACAGTATAAATTAACTCTATGATAACTTGCTCTGTATCTGATCATTACCTTACCACGTGTACATTAATAATTCCCAGTTCTGGCTAAGTCACCAGCAGTTCTATAGGTTCATTGCGAGACAAGAACACGGAACACAGCGGGGGAGTATATTGAAATGGAAGGCGATACTAATTGGCCCGGATTTTGCAGTCAGGAGCAAAGCAAGGGTGCTCACTGCTGACCTCGAAGAAAACTGCCCACAAAAATCTAGCGATCTTTGTGGTGTGGCTTTTCCCTGTTACCAAGGCAGCTCCAGTTTGTTACAAAGTCAGGATGGCTAAACATGCGGTATCAATGACTTCAGTGATCAGGCAAGCACCCATCAAATTATTCAGAGACAGCAAATGTAGAATCTAAAAACCCTTAGGGCTGAATCTTATTCTCACCCAAGGCAGGTTCTGATGTGGTTGGGGGGGGGGGGGGGGGGGGGGGAGAGAGTGGGGGGAGGTAGGGGGGAGTGGAACGTTAAATTGAATGGACAGGATCCCCACTGGGAACCCACCCGGCCAAATCCAAACGCAATTTCACATTTGGGCGTGCAGGGCCTCAGCCCTTCATCTATTAAGGCCCTTAAGTGGCCACCTAATGGCCGGCTAAGGGCATTATCCTGCCAAGCCTTCATTTTAGGCTGATGGGTGCGTGTGCAGGTAGGGGGGGAAGTGGACATTTTCACCTTTCCCCATCTCGGGTGGGAATTTGCTTCACTCTGAAGGGACATTGGAGCTCCGGGGCCCCCTCTTAACCCCAGCCTAACCCCGAGACACCTTCCCCACCCCCCTCTCCCCACCCCCCCTCTCCCACCCAAAATTTGAATTGTACAAACATGAAAAGTTTCAGCAGGATCGAGCCTGGGTCCTTAGCGCCGTGAGGCAGCAATGCTAGCCACCTTGCCGCCGAGTTTTCTCTCCATCTCAAGGCACTACTCCCAATCCATGCGCTTTAATTTTACACTCTTGTGTCGGACTTTGTCAAAAGCCTTCTGAAAGTCCCAATAAACTATATCCACTGGCTCCACCCCCCTCCCACCCTCCAGCCCCCATGAACTCTACTAGTTACATCCTCAAAGATTTCCAATAGATTTATCAAGCATAATTTATCTTTCACTGTTTTATGGCCCTTGATCTCTCATTCCCCTTTCTGTCTTTTGTTCTTGTCAGTGTTTCACCCTCCTTTGACTCTTTGCATAGGCTCCCATCCCCCTGCTATTTTAGTTTAAACCCCCATTTCCCCAACCACTCTGGCAAATACTCCCCCCAGGACATGAGCCCCGACCCTACCCAGGTGTAACCTGTCCAGTTTGTACAGATTCCACCTCCTCCAGAACCAGTTCTAACATCCCAGGAATCTGAAATCCTCCCCTTGCACCATCTCTTCAGCTACAAATTTGTCTGCTATACCTTGTTATTGCTGCCCTGGCTAGCACATGGCACTAGTGGTAATCCTGAGATCACAACCTTTGTGGTCCTACTTTTCAAGTTAGTTTCTAACCCCCTATATTCTGCTTTTAGGATCTCATCCCTTTTATGAACCTAAGTAATTGACTGTTCATCCTCCGGAGCACCCAGAAAAACCCACGCAGACACGGGGAGAATTCCCCCCCAACAGTATACAAAGCGGTATATTGATTTGCAGGGGATGGTCACAAGATCTTCCTGAACTGCCTGTCTAGTCATCTTGCTTTACCTGGTGATTACCCATTCTCGTTCTATCTGTGGACTCTTAGCCAGTGGTGTGATCACCTTTCTAAATGTGCTATCCATGGTACTCTTCGCCTCACAGATGCTCCACAGTGTCCCCAGCCGCTGCTCCTGCTTCAATACCTGAGCTTCCGGGGGCTGCAGTTGGACACACTTCCTGCAAACTTGCTGGCCTGGAAATGTTCCCGGCTTCCCACATAGAGCAGGAGGAGCACACCAGGGCTTTGAGCTCTCCTGCCATGACTTACCCCTTTACATTAAAACCTTTGGATGATACTTAAAATCAAATAATATCAATTACTCTAGGGCCATTCTTCCCTGGTCCTTGTTACTACTCATCCAATCAGCTGCTTCCACTTGCCTCGAATCTCTTGTGAATTCTGACATCACTCGAGCTCCAAGCTCCAAGCCAGCACTCCGTTTGCAGTCTCGCTCTTTCTTGTGCTCCTTTATCCTCCCGGCTCCGCTCTCAGTCTTGCTCTTTCTCGCCTTTTATCTCCCAGCTTCTCTTAGGCTTGCTGTTTCTCCCCCTCTTTATCTCTCTGCTCTGCTCTCAGTCTTGCTCTTTCTCATGCTTTTTAATCCTCCGATCTCCGCTCTCAGTCTCGAACTTTCTCACGCTCTTTCATCACCCTGACTCCGCTCTCAGTTTTGCTCTTTCTCTTGCATCATATTTGTCCCCTGCTCTGTCCTCTAGGGATCCACATTGCGACAGATTCTGAAGCATGGCCCAACATTCTGACTCGAGTGGTAGAATCCCAACCTCTATCTTGTTGAGAAAACTACTCTTTGTTCCAGTGGTTGGGGAATGAGGATGAATGTAGTTATTCTGTTTCTAACCATCTGGATGGCAATAAGAGTTCTATGTCCCCATTGCATTGGACTGCTGTTCTTTTCCAATGAAGACAACTGGACCATTATGCCTACTGAATTTCATTCTTTTGCATTACTTATCTGCAGGAACCTTTTCAAAGCTTGAATGCATACCTCTATTTTTTATTGCATCTTTTAGTCCCAAGCTGTTTAAGGGAATCACGTTATTTGCTGTATGAGATACTTAGTTGGTTTGGGGGCCCCATTTACAGACAAAGTGGCACTTGTAGAATAATCACATTGCAATGAAATCACTCTGATGTGTGTTGCACATGGTGTGATCATTTTAACCTGCAGTCTACCTTGCAAGGTAATACTTTTCTGTTTAAACACAGTCTTTTTGGAGTTTTAATGTGCTCATAGAGAATTCTGCAGCTAATATGCTAATTTTGATAAGTCACCTCGAAACAGTTGCATGCGTGCCAATGTCATGGAAGACAATATATATCCGACACCAAACATGATTGCAGCAAAAATCATCCCATTGTGTTTGCCCAAGTCCAGACTCATGCAGCCGCTTCAAGTGTCATGCATAGGGGGAAAGTAGTACAGTTAACCATTTTCCCCTGGGAGGGAGGAAGGCTTTTGATCCTGACTTCACAAATTGCTATGGAAAATTCAAGATCTTCCTAGCCATCCTTCATGAATTGCTGGTTCATTATGGTCTGACAAGAGGATAATACCCCCAGAAATGGCATAATTCACTCAAAACATCAAATGCTAAATTGTTCAAAACGGTAGCCTATCAGGCCTCATGCTACCTCAAGGCTATTTTGGCTTGCTTATTTCGCACCATGGCCACATAAAGAAATTACCAAACATAATTACACATCCTGTTACACAGCACACTTAACTAAATTGTGTCCTGACATATTAAACCCCAAAGCATTCAAGAGTAAACAAGTTTAACCATTTCATTTTTTTCACAGCTACATTGCAAATGCACAAGCCATTTTTAAGTAAAAAGAAAGGACCCAAATAGAAAAAAAAACCGGTACGGACCAGTGTTCTTATTTCCCCATTTTTACTATGTTTTTTTTGCAGGGGAAACATCACAACATAACAGATTAAGCCAGTACCTAACCCGACCCACGCAACCTGGTATCTTTCAATCAACTTTTAAATGTACTCGGGAGTTCATTGAACTGTAGATTTGACATGAACATGCAAAAAGCCACAATGAGAGAAAGCTGTTTTTATCACATTGAACTTGAACTCTCCCTGAGCAGCATTCAACCTTACTGCAAATTATTCCAGCATATATTGTTTTGAGAAAAAAAATTCTTGGTGTATGATTTAATTTTTACTGATTTAACTTTGATCTTCCTTCTGCTGGTTGATTTAATTTGTGGCCATTTTCTCTGTTTCCTTTATCTCTTCATTTTTAATGTTTATTTAGACTGTATTGATATATTTTTACCCCATCCTTAATAATAATTACGCATTTGAGCTGTTTCTCTCCTTGCCCTTTTTTCAAGAAAGTATAATTTTTTTCTGTCATTGGTGGAACTGGTTCGAAGTTCCAGTGCATGATAATCGAAATCCATAGAATCCCTACAGTGCAGAAGGAGGCCATTCGGCCCATTGAGTCTGCAATGAAACTCCGAAAGATCACCTTACCCAGATCCACTCCCCTGCCCTATCCCTGTAACCCCACCCAATCTGCACATCCTGGACACTAAGGGGCAGTTTAGCACAGCAAATCCACATAACCTGCACATCTTTGGACTGTGGGAGGAAACCAGAGCACCCGGAGGAAACCCACGTAGGCACGGGGAGAACTTGCAAACTCCACACAGTCACCCAAGTCCGGAATCGAACCCGGGCCATTGGTGCTGTGAGGCAGCAGTGCTAACCACTGTGCCACCATGCCGCTTGTCCAAATCCTGGCTTGTCCAAAGGGGTTAACTTGCAAATGGTGTTCTGAGGGTCAGTTTACAGAACCTGCAAACATCCAAATTCTTGGTGGAACTCCAGCCGCAGTTCCAAATCTGACCATCCTTCCTGCCACATATCTTCATTTTGGGGAAATATAGGTTCAACTCTGAAGGTTGTTACCTGTTGCTTCAACCTAGCCACTGCCCAGCCTATATAAGAAGCAGCTGTTTCATTTTTAATATATCCTATTTCTTTGCCAGGTCTCTACAATCTCTTTGGGTTTTTCTTGGGCATCCCTTTTGCATTCCCTCAAGGAGCCACATCAATTGTAAGGGCATAAGTGAACCAGCAAGAGTACAGTCGCCGTAGCCACCAGCTGATTACCAGGGAGTTCTCTGTCCATTGCATGAGATATTAAGTTAATGTTAATTCATGTCCTCAAGTGCCATTTATTATTTAGTAGAATAATAACTTAAAGTTTGGCGAAGTTATTGGAAAGGATCCATCAACAATTTATATTCCCTATTATTCTTTAAATAATGTGCTGACATAATCTGTTAGTCAAACATTTAGCCATTGAAATGCACTTGGAAGGGTTTCCCTGGAGGAAAGACCCACTTTATCTGGGAACTGAACACTTGTGTCTCCTCAACAGTCAATTCTTTGTATGAAGAATAAGCAGGCAACTTTCGGAGCAGGTTCCATCCTCTTGGGCCAATGTCACTCTCGAAGAAGCATCTAAATTATTTTCTTGGTCGTGACAAAAGGAAAACTGTCGAGTTGCACTTAAAACATATCTATTTAGCTGATTCACGGCAGAGCTATAAATAGGGCCCACTTCTCTCCCTTGCAATGGGTCTCAAGAGCTTTGCATTGCTGAAACAATTTTGAGAGGTGGACTTGATGGAGGCACTCTGATACATTTATACTGACAGTCTCCCAGAGTTAATTCATTTGGGGCAAGCAAGGCCTATCCAATAATCAGTGGGCCTCGTTATCTCACTGTTCATGGGAATATTCATACAGAGGGGGGAAAATAGTTTTAGTTTCCTAGTTATTAAAGACTTGTTTTGCACACTTGGAATAATCAACCTTGTAGTTCAATAGTATGGGATGAGTTTGATCAGCTGTTCTGAGGAATAAAAATATTGGGCTGACTTTACAGCTGGCGGTTGTGTTATCGGTGATGGTGTGTGACATGTAAAATTTGTCGGGTGCCCAGCCACCCCTTTCTCCTCCACTCCTGGTCTGTCTCCCATAATATGGGATGTGGATACATTTTCCCACTAGGCTCCCCACCCTTCGCCCTATTCAGACCCTTAACTGCCCAATTAATTAGGAACTAAACGCCGCAATTCAGCTTCACTGCCATAAAATGCTTGGCGGTGGCAGGCGAGCCAAGTGTGAAGGCTGTTTCTGAAAAGAATGATTTGAAAAAGCGGGACGGAGAGTGGGGCATTTCAATCGGAGAATGCCCTGTGCGTTTTGTCAGGGGCACCCTCACCAAGATGCCAGTCCCCCTTTTTGTTCGTCCCCCGGCTGCCTGCAAAATCTGGCCTCCACAGGGGTAGGCGCCGCGCCGGCCGGCGCCGAAGGGACTGTGCGAGGCCGCACACTCGCCAAAGGGCCGGCGTGATCCTGCGCAGGCGCGGAACCGCCGGTGTATTCTGGTGCATGTGCAGGGAGGCGTCCTCTCCGTGCCGGCCATGGCGGAGCCCTACAGGGGCTGGCGCGGAAGGAAGGAGTGCCCCCATGGCACAGGCCCGCTCGCAGATCGGTGGGCAATAGGGAACCCCCCAGGGGTTGGATCCCCCCCTTGCATCTCTGAGACCGCCCCAGCCGACGTACCTGCCAGGTCCCGCCGTGTGGAACCATGTCTAATCCACGCCTGTGGGACAGGCCAAAAAACTGACGGCCGCTCGGACCATTGTGGCCTGGAGAATTGCCGAGGTGGCCACTGCCAACGGCCACCGACCGGCGTGGCGTGAACCCCGCCACCGCCCGAAAACCGGCGTAGGAGAATATGGCAGCCGGCGACGGGGCGGCGGGGCGGGATTCGTGCCGCCCCCCGGGAATTCTCCGACCCAGCGGGGGGTCAGAGAATTCCGCCCCATATCTTTTGGTACTTGTGGGAGGAAACCAGAGCACCCGGAGGAAATCCAGGCAGACACGGGGAGAACGTGCAGACTCCACACAGACAGTGACCCAAGCTGGGAATCGAAACTGGGACCCTGGCGCTGTGAAGCCATAATGCTAACCACTGTGCTACGGTGCTGCACAGAAGCTGGAGCCTTAGATGTACCTCCACCCATGGCTGTGGTGTTCAGGGTTATTGGCGGCCTCTATTCTGAACTCCAAGGCCACCGGCAGGCATTGTTCTGGTGAGTACCGACTTCTGCACTCCATGTTGTCCCTGACATGCTTTGGACCAGCATGCTTTCCCGCTGGTGTTGTGGCGAATCGGGCTTGGTGAATGATTCCAGTCGGGCCTTAATCACCCATTAGCGAGACGCAAGTCAGATTCATGCTGGCCTCCAGCGGGTTTCCCGATCTGCCATGGTCAGCACCAAGGGAAGATCTCATGGTAAATTCACGCCGGTGTAAAACCGATTTTTGGACTCCCACCGAATTCTCCCACCACCACCATTGGGAGTCTTCTTTCAAGGGCAGTCTGCAACACATTACAGTTACATTTCTGATTGACAGACCACAGCTTCCAGAATGACAGAATGATCATTCAGGTGCTATCTATCGTTAAGGCTATTGATTTTTAAAATCAAGGACTTTGTTTTCCTCTTTGAATAAAAAAATTGTGTACTTTGTACAGCTTCAAAATTGTTGTAACATTTTATTACTTACTGACATGACATGCTGTAAATGGCAAAATTCTTTGGCATATAGAAAGTCAGAGATATCTGGGTGTGCAGGTCCACAGATCTTTGAAGGTGGCAACACAAGTGGACAAGGTAGTCAAGAAAGCATACGGAATGCTTGCCTTCATTTGCCGGGCCATCAAGTATAAAAACTGGCAAGTCACGCTCCAGCTGTATAGAACCTTGGTAAGGCTGCACTTGGAATATTGTGCACAATTCTGGTCGCCACACTACCAGAAGGATGTGGAGACTTTGGAGAGGGTGCAGAGGAGGTTTACCAGGATGTTGCCTGGTCTCGAGGGTACTAGGTATGTGGAGAGGCTGAATAGACTCGCACTGTTTTCATTAGAAAGACGGAGGTTGAAGGGTGACCTGATATAGAGGTCTACAAGATTATGAGGGGCATGGATAGAGTGGATGGGCAGGCACTCTTTCCCAGGGTAGAAGGGTCAGTCATCAGGGGGCATAGGTTTAAGGTAGATGTGGCAAAGTTTAGAGGAGATGTGCGAGTTAGTTTTATTACGGAGAGGGTGGTGAGAGCATGGAACCCGTTGCCAGGGGAGGTTGTGAAAGCAGATACACTAACAGCTTTCAAATTGCATCTTGCAAACTCATGGTTGGATGGGTATAGAGGGATACAGCACAAGGAAGTGCTGAGGGTTTTGGCAAAGGTTGGTATCATGACCAGTACAGGCTTGGAAGACCAAAGATCCTGTTCCTGTGCTGTATTGTTTGATGCTGTGGCTTCCTCCCATCCTCATTTTGTGAAATTACTTATAGGTAGAAGAGGAAGAACATACTTTGCTGGCTGTTGAAGATAGTTATCTGGTGCTCTCCAGAAACCTCAACAGCCACTTCACCAGCAAAGGACTGGAATCCTCTTTTTATTTACCATTCAATAACTCCATCACACAACTGATAAGAAAGAAAATCCTGCCAGGCAAGCTTGCATTCTCCAGATGTTTCCAAATCTTCAGTTTATAGAAGCACATTTGTTTATCCTGTTCAACTCCAGTGAAAAATAAATGGAACAGTGATCAAATGGCAACAGTGAGTTGTTAATATAAGGTGTTTATGTAGCTGCCTGCTATTTATCTTCACGGTGATTTCCTCGTATCTACTTTTCATAGAGTCGTACAGCGCAGAAAAGGCCCTTAGGCCTATCAAGTTTGCACCGATAATAACTACCCCTAATCTCACACTAATCCCACTTACCAGCACTTGTCTCATATCCGAGAATGTGATGGCGTTTAAAGTGCTCATCCAAGATGCTTTTTAAAGATTGTGAGGTTTCCAGCCTCCACTACCTTCCCAGGCCGTGCATTCCAGATTTTCACCACCCTCTGAGTGAAAATGTTTTTTCTCAAATCCCCTCAGAATCTCCTGCCCCTCACCCTGAAACTGCACCTCACTTTCAATTATGGTATTATGGGTTTTCACAGTTATATACTCTTTTCCTGGTCCATAGCTAAAGTTGTCCCCATTATTTCTGAACCTAAGTTCATTATGATTGCCTTCCATGCAATGTAAGTCATTGCTCTGACACAACAGTGTAATCCTATCCTATGTTCCAATTTGTGCCATCAGAATCAAATCTTCTGGACTTCAGTGTGACTTGCCATCTATTTTCTACAGTTAAGCCATCCATTGAAGCTCTAAAACAGTTATAAAGCCATTTGTTGTCATTCACGTCAAATGAAGATCATTTTAATTATTTCCTGTTTATACCCCAGTAGTGGTGGCCCAGGTTGATAATACAAGCTTTTAAATTGGCTCTTCAAGTATGGTACTTGCGCTTTGAGTAGGCCATTAAACATCTGGAGTTATATTTGTTTAGTTGTGATGAAGGTTGGAAACAGAATAGATTAAATGCTGATTCATCTCCAACGTGCAGACAAGTGGCTTTCATGAAATTGGTAATACTGAAATGTGATTTGCAGAGGTACGGTCTCCTTTGACTGAGTGGAAGAACGTACAAAATTGATGGGTGGGAAAAGATAATTGGTCCATCAAGCCTGCCCCATACATTCTGAAGGACAATTAAGAAAGGGTCATTGATACTGGCCTCACATCCCAGAATGTGACAAACATGAATGAACACTTCATCCGGCCAAGCATCAACCGAGAGGTCACCTGGATCAAATATTATTCACAAAGACATATCTTTTATATGATTTGGTCATGCACAGAAGAATATAGAACATAGAACATCGAAAATACAGCACAGAACAGGCCCTTCGGCCCACGATGTTGTGCCAAACCTTTGTCCTAGATTAATCATAGATTATCATTGAATTTACAGTGCAGAAGGAGGCCATTCGGCCCTTTGACTCTGCATTGGCTCTTGGAAAGAGCACCCTACCCAAACTCAACACCTCCACCCAACACTAAGGGCGATTTTGGACACGAAGGGCAATTTATCATGGCCAATCCACCTAACCTGCACATCTTTGGACTGTGGGAGGAAACCGGAGCACCCGGAGGAAACCCACGCAGACAAGGGGAGGATGTGCAGACTCCGCACAGACAGTGATCCAAGCCGGAATCGAACCTGGGACCCTGGAGCTGTGAAGCAATTGTGCTGTCCACAATGCTCCGTAATCCATGTACCTATCCAATAGCTGCTTGTAGGTCCCTAATGTTTCTGACTCAACTACTTCCACAGGCAGTGCATTCCATGTCCCCACTACTCTCTGGGTAAAGAACCTACCTCTGATATCCCTCCTATATCTTCCACCTTTCACCTTAAATTTATGTCCCCTTGTAATGGTTTGTTCCACCTGGGGGAAAAGTCTCTGACTGTCTACTCTATCTATTCCCCTGATCATCTTATAAACCTCTATCAAGTCGCCCCTCATCCTTCTCCGTTCTAATGAGAAAAGGCCTAGAACCCTCAACCTTTCCTCGTAAGACCTACTCTCCATTCCAGGCAACATCCTGGTAAATCTCCTTTGCATCTTTTCCAAAGCTTCCACATCCTTCCTAAAATGAGGCGACCAGAACTGTACACAGTACTCCAAATGTGGCCTTACCAAAGTTTTGTACAGCTGCATCATCACCTCACGGCTCTTAAATTCAATCCCTCTGTTAATGAACGCGAGCACGCCATAGGCCTTCTTCACTTGAGTGGCAACTTTCAAAGATGTATGAACATAGACCCCAAGATCTCTCTGCTCCTCCACATTGCCAAGAACTCTACCGTTAACCCTGTATTCCACATTCATATTTGTCTGCAAATTTACTGACCCACTCTTCAACTCCCTCATCCAAGTCATTAATGAAAATCACAAACAGCAGAGGACCCAGAACTGATCCCTGTGGTACGCCACTGGTGACTGGGGTCCAGGCTGAATATTTGCCATCCACCACCACTCTCTGACTTCTATCGGTTAGCCAGTTCGTTATCCAACTGCCCAAATTTCCCACTATCCCCTGCCTCCTTACTTTCTGCAGAAGCCTACCATGGGGAACCTTATCAAATGCCTTACTAAAATTCATGTACACTACATCCACTGCTTTACCTTCATCCACATGCTTGGTCACCTCCTCAAAGAATTCAATAAGACTTGTAAGGCAAGACCTACCCCTCACAAATCCATGCTGTCTATCCCTAATCAAGCAGTGTCTTTCCAGATGCTCAGAAATCCTATCCTTCAGTACCCTTTCCATTACTTTGCCTACCACCGAAGTAAGACTAACTGGCCTGTAATTCCCAGGGTTATCCCTAGTCCCTTTTTTGAACAGGGGCACGATATTCGCCACTCTCCAATCTCCTGGTACCACCCCTGTTGACAGTGAGGACGAAAAGATCATTGCCAACGGCTCTGCAATTTCATCTCTTGCTTCCCATAGAATCCTTGGATATATCCCGTCAGGCCCGGGGGACTTGTCTATCCTCAAGTTTTTCAAAATGCCCAACACATCTTCCTTCCTAACAAGTATTTACTCGAGCTTACCAATCTGTTTCACACTGTCCTCTCCAACAATATCGCCCCTCTCATTTGTAAATACAGAAGAAAAGTACTCGTTCAAGACCTCTCCTATCTCTTCAGACTCAATACACAATCTCCCGCTACTGTCCTTGATCGGACCTACCCTCGCTCTAGTCATTCTCATATTTCTCACATATGTGTAAAAGGCCTTGGGGTTTTCCTTGATCCTACCCGCCAAAGATTGTTCATGCCCTCTCTTAGCTCTCCTAATCCCTTTCTTCAGTTCCCTCCTGGCTATCTTGTATCCCTCCAATGCCCTGTCTGAACCTTGTTTCCTCAGCCTTACGTAAGTCTCCTTTTTCCTCTTAACAAGACATTCAACCTCTCTTGACAACCATGGTTCCCTCACTCGACCATCTCTTCCCTGCCTGACAGGGACATACATATCAAGGACACGTAGTACCTGTTCCTTGAACAAGTTCCACATTTCACTTGAGTCCTTCCCTGACAGCCTATGTTCCCAACTTATGCACTTCAAGTCTTGTCTGACAACATCGTATTTACCCTTCCCCCAATTGTAAACCTTGCCCTGTTGCACGCACCTATCCCTCTCCATTACTAAAGTGAAAGTCACAGAATTGTGGTCACTATCTCCAAAATGCTCCCCCACTAACAAATCTATCACTTGCCCTGGTTTATTACCAAGTACTAAATCCAATATTGCCCCTCCTCTGGTCGGACAATCTACATACTGTGTTAGAAAAGCTTCCTGGACACACTGCACAAACACCACACCATCCAAACTATTTGATCTAAAGAGTTTCCACTCAATATTTGGGAAGTTAAAGTCACCCATGACTACTACCCTGTGACTTCTGCACCTTTCCAAAATCTGTTTCCCAATCTGTTCCTCCACATCTCTGTTCCTATTGGGGGGCCTATAGAAAACTCCTAACAAGGTGACTGCTCCTTTCCTATTTCTGACTTAAACCCATACTACCTCAGTAGGGTGATACTCCTCGAACTGCCTTTCTGCAGCTGTTATACTATCTCTAATTAACAATGCCATCCCCCCCCACCTCTTTTTCCACCCTCCCTAATCTTATTGAAACATCTATAACCAGGGACCTCCAACAACCATTTCTGCCCCTCTTCTATCCAAGTTTCCGTGATGGCCACCACATCGTAGTCCCAAGTACCGATCCATGCCTTAAGTTCACCCACCTTATTCCTGATGCTTCTTGCGTTGAAGTATACACACTTCAACCCATCTCCGTGCCTGCAAGTACTCTCCTTTGTCAGTGTTCCCTTCCCCACTGCCTCATTACACGCTTTGGCGTCCTGAATATCGGCTATCTTAGTTGCTGGACTACAAATCCGGTTCCCATTCCCCAGCCAAATTAGTTTAAACCCTCCCGAAGAGTACTAGAAAACCTCCCTCCCAGGATATTGGTGCCCCTCTGGTTCAGATGCAACCCGTCCTGCTTGTACAGGTCCCACCTTCCCCAGAATGCGCTCCAATTATCCAAATATCTGAAGCCCTCCCTCCTACACCATTCCTGCAGCCACGTGTTCAGCTGCACTCTCTCCCAATTCCTAGCCTCGCTATCACGTGGCACCGGCAACAAACCAGAGATGACAACTCTGTCTGTCCTGGCTTTTAACTTCCAGCCTAACTCCCCAAACTTGTTTATTACCTCCATATGTACACCAATGTGTACCAATGTGCACCACGACTTCTGGCTACTCACCCTACCCCTTAAGGATCCTGAAGACATGATCCGAGACATCCCTGGCCCTGGCACCCGGGAGGCAACATACCTTCCGGGAGTCTCGCTCGCGACCACAGAATCTCCTATCTATTCCCCTAACCATTGAATCTCCTACAACTATTGCTTTTCTATTCTCCCCCCCTTCCCTTCTGAGCCCCAGAGCCAGACTCAGTGCCAGAGACCTGGCCGCTAGGGCCTTCCCCCGGTAGGTCATCCCCCCCAACAGCATCCAAAACGGTATACTTGTTTTGATGGGGAACGGCCACGAGGGATCCCTGCACTGTCTGCCTGTGTTTGTTTTCCCCTGACTGTAACCCAGCTATTCTTGTCCTGTACCTTGGGTGTGGTTACCTCCCTGTAACTCTTCTCAATCACCCCCTCTGCCTCCCGGATGATCCGAAGTTCATCCAGCTTCAGCTCCAGTGCCCTAACACGGTCTTTGAGGAGCTGAAGTTGGGTGCACTTCCCGCAGATATAGTCAGCGGGGACACCAGTGGTATCCCTCACCATCCACATCCTACAGGAGGAGCATGCAACTGGCCTATCCTCCATCCCTCTTACCTGACAGAATATAGCTGCCCTGTGGACTAACTAGATCTCCGCCCTCCGACTCTGCTCCCAGTCAGCTACACTTTCTGTAAACTCCTGGCTCTCTTCTCACTCTTTGCGGAAATGTCGGAAACAAAATGAAAGGAGCACCTTACTCCCTCCTCACCTAACTCCCTCGGTCACCAAACTCTTACTATAGCACTCAAATGCACCAAATTCAGCACTCCCTCAATCACCAAACTCTCACTATTGCACTCAAATGCACCAAATTCAGCACTCCCTCAGTCACCAAACTCTCACTATGGCACTCAAATGCACCAAATTCAGCACTCAGTGCAAACAAAGTCTGCACTGTCGGGGATCACTTTTATACTGTGAATCTAGCCTCTGAAAACTGGCCTAATCCAATTAACTAATTAACAAGCTCCAGCTGCAAGTGCCTACAAGTAGAAGCTTTGTTTAAAGCTGATTGAAAATTCACCTTCTTCAAAACCAAACAGCAACTTTTAAGTTTATTAACTAAATAAAAGAAAGTCTAGACTTTAGATAAAAATAAAGCCTTATACTCCCTCAGTCACCAAACTCTTACTATAGCACTCAAATGCACCAAATTCAGCACTCAGTGCAAACCAAGAGTGTTGAGAAATGGGATGTTGAATACAAATTTAGTTACTTTGAATTTAATCAAGACTTATTTGATGTGTACCATTGGCAGAGTGATTTTCTGTCTACATGTGCGGTGACAATGGGCTTGCTGGTATTTGGGGCCAGTGATATAAATTGGTCTTGAACATGAAATAACACAATTATTCCAGTGGGAAAAGCCGAGGGCTAATGTTTCCTGCAAATGCAATTCAGGACTCCTGTGCGACTTCATGATTTTTCAAGGCAAGCATGAAATTTCAAGTTCAGAAGAAGGGGAATGGAAATTTCAGTCACAAAACTGTAAATACATCAATAGTAATACAGATAAAAGCAAAATGCTGCGGTGGCTGGAAATCCAAAATAAAAACAGAAAATGCTGGATAAACTCAGCAGCTCTGGCAGCATCTGTGGAGAGAGAAACTAGAGTTAACGCTTTGAGTCCGTATGATTCTTCTTCAGAGCTGAAGAGGGATAGAAATGTAACAGAACGTATAGTTGAATAGGAGGTTGGAGGAGATAGGGCAAAATAGAAGCTCAAAGTCAGGTCAGAGCTATGGAGAGATTGACAGAGTTGTCATGGACACAAGACAAAAGGAGTATTAATGGTAGCATGAAGGACGAAGGAAATACTAATGGTGGCATAAAGGTAAGGGAGCAGAATGTGTTCATAGAAGAACAAAGGTCAGTGACCAATGAATTTCAGTGTATTTAACTTTATTGTGGAGATGCTGGCATTTGACTTACAACACCAGGTTAAAGTCCAACAGGTTTGTTTTAAATCACTAGCTTTCGGAGCACTGCTCCTTCCTCAGGTGAATGGAGAGGTAGGTTCCAGAAATATTTAGATAGACAAAGTCAAAGATGCAAGACGATACTTTGAATGTGAGCATTTGCAGGTAATTAAGTCTTTACAGAGGTTACCCCTAGCTATGTGGAGAGGCTGAATAGACTTGCGCTGTTTTCATTAGAACGACGGAGGTTGACAAGATTATGAGGGGCATGGATAGAGTGGATGGGCAGGCACTCTTTCCCAGGGTGGAGGGGTTAGTCATCAGGGGGGGTTTAAGGTCCGTGGGGCAAAGTTTAGAGGAGATGTGAGAGGCAGTTTTTTTACACAGAGGGTGGTGAGTGCCTGGAATGCGTTGCCAGTGGAGGTTGTGGAAGCAGATACATTTACGGCGTTCAAAAGGCATCTTGACAAACACATGGATAGGATGGATAGAGAGGGATATGGCACAAGGAAGTGCTGAGGGTTTTGGCAAAGGTTGGTATCATGACCGGTACAGGCTTGGAGGGCCGAAGGGCCTGTTCCTGTGCTGTATTGTTCTTTGTTCTAATAAGAATCAATAATCTGGTTGATTGGAGGTGTTCAAAGTACAACTTTTATTGCTAATTAAATAAAAGAAAATTACTGGGGATGCTGGAATCTAAAACAAAAGAGAAAATGCTGGAAAATCTCAGCAGGTCTGTCAGCGTCTGTAGGGAGAGAAAAGAGCTAACGCTTCGAGTCCAATGACTCTTTGTCAAAGCTAACAGACAGAGAAAATGGGAAATATTTATACTGTGGAGTGAGAATGAAAAATGAGTCATAGCTACGGAAACCCAGAGAAATGGAGTACTAATAGCCACAGAAACCAAGGGGAAAGAGTGCTAATGGCGGTCCACAGAGAGAACAAAAGATGTGAAAGGCCAAACAGCAGAGAGACCTTAAACCCCCCCTGATGACTAACCCCTCCACCCTGGGAAAGAGTGCCTGCCCATCCACTCTATCCATGCTCATAAAATGGGGGGATGAATATATATAAAGAAAGACAAGAGAGAAAGAAATGGTAAAAAATAGTTAAAATGAAATGGAATGAAAACAAATGGGTCGAGGTGGGGTGGAGCTAATCATCTGAAGTTGCTGAATTCGATGTTGAGACTCGAAGGCTGTAGCGTGCCCAACCGGAAGATGAGATGTTGTTCCTCCAGTTTGCGTTGCGCTTCACTAGAACATTGTAGCAGACCAAGGACAGACATGAGGGCAAGAGTTATAGCTGGGGGAAGGGAAATTATGATGCCATTAGACGTGACTTGGGGGGGATAAGGTGGAGAAGTAGGCTGCAAGTGTTGGACACACTGGATAAGTGGAGCTTGTTCAAGGATCAGCTACTGCGTGTTCTTGATAAGTATGTACCGGTCAGGCAGGGAGGAAGGTGCCGAGCGAGGGAACCGTGGTTTACCAAAGAAGTGGAATCTCTTGTTAAGAGGAAGAAGGAGGCCTATGTGAAGATGAGGTGTGAAGTTTCAGTTGGGGCGATGGATAGTTACAAGGTAGCGAGGAAGGATCTAAAGAGAGAGCTAAGACGAGCAAGGAGGGGACATGAGAAGTATTTGGCAGGAAGGATCAAGGAAAACCCAAAAGCTTTCTATAGGTATGTCAGGAATAAGCGAATGACTAGGGAAAGAGTAGGACCAGTCAAGGACAGGGATGGGAAGTTGTGTGTAGAGTCTGAAGAGATAGGCGAGATACTAAATGAATATTTTTCGTTAGTATTCACTCAGGAAAAAGATAATGTTGTGGAGGAGAATGCTGAGCTCCAGGTAAATAGATTAGATGGCATTGAGGTAAGTAGGGAAGAGGTGTTGGCAATTCTGGACAGGCTGAAAATAGATAAGTCCCTGGGACCTGATGGGATATATCCTAGGATTCTCTGGGAGGCCAGGGAAGAGATTGCTGGACCATTGGCTTTGATTTTTATGTCATCATTGGATACAGGAATAGTGCCAGAGGACTGGAGGATAGCAAATGTGGTCCCTTTGTTCAAAAAGGGGAGCAGAGACAACCCCGGCAACTATAGACCGGTGAGCCTCACGTCTGTAGTGGGTAAAGTCTTGGAGGGGATTATAAGAGACAAGATTTATAATCATCTAGATAGGAATAATATGATCAGGGATAGTCAGCATGGCTTTGTGAAGGGTAGGTCATGCCTCACAAACCTTATCGAGTTCTTTGAGAAGGTGACTGAACAGGTAGACGAGGGTAGAGCAGTTGATGTGGTGTATATGGATTTCAGCAAAGCGTTTGATAAGGTTCCCCACGGTAGGCTGTTGCAGAAAATACGGAGGCTGGGGATTGAGGGTGATTTAGAGATGTGGATCAGAAATTGGCTAGCTGAAAGAAGACAGAGGGTGGTGGTTGATGGGAAATGTTCAGAATGGAGTTCTGTCACAAGTGGAGTACCACAAGGATCTGTTCTGGGGCCGTTGCTGTTTGTCATTTTTATCAATGACCTAGAGGAAGGCGCAGAAGGGTGGGTGAGTAAATTTGCAGACGATACTAAAGTCGGTGGTGTTGTCGATAGGTGTGGCAGGAAGTAGCAGGTTACAGAGGGATATAGATAAGCTGCAGTGCTGGGCTGAGAGGTGGCAAATGGAGTTTAATGTAGAGAAGTGTGAGGTGATTCACTTTGGAAGGAATAACAGGAATGTGGAATATTTGGCTAATGGAAAAGTTCTTGAAAGTGTGGATGAGCAGAGGGATCTAGGTGTCCATGTACATAGATCCCTGAAAGTTGCCACCCAGGTTGATAGGGTGGTGAAGAAGGCCTATGGAGTGTTGGCCTTTATTGGTAGAGGGATTGAGTTCCGGAGTCAGGAGGTCATGTTGCAGCTGTACAGAACTCTGGTACGGCCGCATTTGGAGTATTGCGTACAGTTCTGGTCACCGCATTATAGGAAGGACGTGGAGGCTTTGGAACGGGTGCAGAGGAGATTTACCAGGATGTTGCCTGGTATGGAGGGAAAATCTTATGAGGAAAGGCTGATGGACTTGAGGTTGTTTTCGTTAGAGAGAAGAAGGTTAAGAGGAGACTTAATAGAGGCATACAAAATGATCAGAGGGTTAGATAGGGTGGACAGTGAGAGCCTTCTCCCGCGGATGGAAATGGCTAGCACGAGGGGACATAGCCTTAAACTGAGGGGTAATAGATATAGGACAGAGGTCAGGGGTAGGTTCTTTACGCAAAGAGTAGTGAGGCCGTGGAATGCCCTACCTGCTACAGTAGTGAACTCGCCAACATTGAGGGCATTTAAAAGTTTATTGGATAAACATATGGATGATAATGGTATAGTGTAGGTTAGATGGCTTTTGTTTCGGTGCAACATCGTGGGCCGAAGGGCCTGTACTGCGCTGTATTGTTCTATGTTCTATGTGGGCATGGGAGCAGGGTCTTGTGTTGAAATGACAAGCAACAGGAAGGTCAAGGTCCTGAATACGCACACACCGAAGATGCTCAGAAAAGCGATCACCCAGTCTGCGTTTGGTCTCTCCGATATAGGGGAGACCACATTGGGAGCAGCGAATGCAATAGACCAAATTGGAAGAGGTGCAAGTGAAACGCTGCTTAACCTGAAATGAGTGTTTTGGGCCTGGGATGTTAAGTATGGAAGAGGTAAAGGAGCAGGTGTTACACCTGCTGCGATTGCATGGGAAGGTCCCATGGGTGATGGGAGAGGTGTGGGTGAGGTGGAGGTGTGGACTAGATTATCTTGGAGGGAACGGTCTCTGCTGAATGCTGACAGAAGGAGTGAAGGGAAGATGTGTTTTGTGGTGGCATCACGATGGAATTGGCAAAAATGGCAGAGGATTATGCTTTGCATACGGAGGTTGGTGGGGTGAAATGTGAGAACGAGAGGGACTCTATCCTTGTTCTGGGAAGGAGGGGAGGGGGCGAGGGTAGTGGCGTGGGAGATGAACCGCACACTGTTGAGGGCCCCATCAACAACTGTAGACTTTTTTTAAACTCAAAGTGGCCTCCTCACCCTGAACTGCTCTGCATGACAGCAATTAACAGTCCAAACAGTTCAGGTCACCCTCATTCGCACGTCCTGGGGTGGTGGGGGGAACACATAATTTGCGGGGAGGGGGGGGCAGGGTTTGTGTTTTGGGGGTGAGAAGGGCCTGCCGCCAGACCTCGGTATCGGGCCGCCGACTCAAAATGGCTGCCCGATACCAGGATTTCTACGGAATCTCCCAAGCTCCTCGCCATATGTAAATTTGCATGGCAAGGGAGAGGGAATCACTCCTGGGCGATGCTCCTAGTTCCAGCGCAGACCAGGAGCGATTCTCATCCAGCAGCAGGATTTAGACAGGAGAATCCTGTCCATTGTCTCTTTTTTTTCAGTAATACTCACAGGCAGGAATTCTCTGGCCATTGGGATTCATGTTTCCCGCCGGCAGAGCACACCCGCCCATGGGTTTCCCAGCAGGGTGGCTTCAATGGGAAATCCCATTGACAAGCGGCAGGAGTAAAGAGTCCCGCCGCCTCCGAACGGCGCACCGCCGCAAAACACACGGCTGGAGGACCAGAGAATCCAGCCCAAGCTCTTTACTATCGAGTGACAACGTGTACACTGATTTAAGGCAAATGGAGGAAGAACCAAGGCAACATGAGGGAAATGTTTTTGATCAGCGAACGTTTAGGACCTGGCATTCACTGTCCGAGACTGTGGTGGGAGCAGATTTAATTTTGCCTTTCAAAGGAAATTGGATAATTATCTGTAAAGGTAAGATTTGCAAGGACATGGAAAGGGGCCTGGAAGTGGCATTAGCTGAGCTGGTCTGGCAGAGGGCTAGCACAAAAACTGTGGGCTGGGTGTCCTCACTCTATGATTCCAAGAAAGAAGGGCATTGAACAGATTGTATCCATATATTTTAAAGAAAGGAAAATGAAGGGACACTCGCTGGCCTGAGTGGTGACCTGGTAATTCATCTGTTTTTAAAATAAATTTAGATCACCCGATTATTTATTTTACAATTAAGGGGCGATTTAGCGTGGCCAATCCCCCTACCTTGCACTTCTTTGGATTCTGGGGGTGAGACCCACGCAGACAAGGGGAGAATGTGCAAACTCCACAGGAACAATGACCCGGGGCCGGGATCGAACCCGGGTCCTCAGCGCCGTGAGGCAGCACTGTGCCATCGTGCCGTCCTCTGGTAATTCTTCTTGATTTCACATTTTTAATGCAACAATCAAAAGCATTGTCCAATTTTAGATCTTGGTGAGTAGGCCCAGTGAGAAAGAGGAGAACGTGAGGGTATATAAAACAAGGAGGAACAGAGCCTTTTGAAAGGATGCAGCAAAGAGAAGGCCCCGCACACAGTTTAATGGATGCTGGAGAAGAGGGGGTGGTTGTGAGGAAATGCTGAGGGAGGTGCCAACTTTGATTAGCAATCATGTTCTAGTTTTAATTTGTTTTAACTAGCCTTGCCTTTCCATTCTCAGGTCTGTTCATATTAGATATTTATTATCTAACACAAATAATACCAACACAATCGTAAAAGAGTAAAAGTAATAGTAAAATATAATTATTAAGACTGGGCAAAACTATTTTCACACAAGCTTTTTGTACTTATTTTTATGAGGAAACCTAAAGCCCTTGAAGCAAATTTATAATGTCATAAGGACTCATAATTTACAATAGCATTATCTCAGCTTATTAAGTCTCATTCTTGACTGAAGCATTCTACCACTATGGAGCATGATATTTAATCAGATCATTAGAGCAGCTTGATGATCAGAATATATAATGAAGGACAAATGAACAAGAGTGTTGTAGCTGCTGGGTCCGTTATTATACCTTTCCAGGATCAGTCCAGAATTATGCCTCCCAATCTTTGAAAGTTAGTGGTCCTAATGTCTGAATGTCCATTCAATGTAGTAGAACTCTATTTGACACAAACTTGTTTCTGACCTCACCCCATGTCCACCGGTGCAAGTTTCTAGCACAGGTCGTTAGATTGCAATTAGGAATATGAACTCTAGCTGATTATTGTGTTTCACGTCTATTGTAGGAGTATCAAGGTTAATGAGAGGTTCATCTGCTGGTTATGCAAAATCACCGGTCATGATTTCTGATCTCACAAACAGCGTTATTTAGTTTTTGAGTCAAGAATGCTGCAACTAACCAGTGCTACCGACAGTAAAAACAGAAAATGCTAAAAATACTCAGCAGGTCAGGCAGTACTGTACAATCAGGATCAGACCTGAGACCAGGAGCCCAGTAAGTTCAGCAAGAGGTGCGTTTGAGTGAGTGAGGGCAGTAGAGAAATTCAGACAGTTAATACTGTGATATAAATGCCAATAGAAAGGTCAAAACGGTAGCACAGTGGTTAGCACTGTTGCTCCACAGCGCACGTGTTTCCTCCGGGTGTTCCAGTTTCCTCCACAAGTCCTGAAGGATGTGCTTGTTAGGTGAAA
Organism: Scyliorhinus torazame; assembly: GCF_047496885.1. Classification (NCBI taxonomy): domain Eukaryota; kingdom Metazoa; phylum Chordata; class Chondrichthyes; order Carcharhiniformes; family Scyliorhinidae; genus Scyliorhinus; species Scyliorhinus torazame. The sequence goes on from NC_092709.1 coordinate 322,944,790, forward strand.
TGGACATTCTGAATTCTCCCTCAGTGTCCCTGAACAGGCACCGGAGTGTGGCGACTAGGGGATTTCACAGTAACTTCATTGCAATGTTCATGTAAGCCTACTTGTGACACTAATAAAGTGCCCAGGTGATTGGAAAACAAAGGGATTTATATTTGTATGGGTAAATATTGCAGATAAGATATAGTTCTAGGGGGTTTAATTTAATGTTTCTGTGCTTGGAAGAGATTGATAGCTAAAATCATGCTGGACAAGGTGTTGGTATGTGTGGGGGTTGGTTTCAATTCCATCTGGGATTCTATTGTGGATTAAGGATCTGCCACTTCACAGAGTGAGAGGGTTTTACTTTGTCCTTAGTTTTTTAAACTGAAAGCCAGAGCAGTTGCAGATAGAAATCAGGAGAGAAAACCCTCTCAGCTCTGCTCGAAGCAGGAAAATGTGTACAATGGAGTAATGTGCGAGAAATCAAGATCCAGAGAAACAAAAGGGCAGTTGGTTCTGGAAACCTGGAAATTACATAGACATTACAGACAAAGCTGAGTAGCAGTTGACTGGTGAGAACATAGAACATAGAACATTACAGCGCAGTACAGGCCCTTCAAGCTAGATGCCCAAAGTTGCTGAAGTCATCCTAAAGGTTTCTAAAGTAATCGTAAAGTTTGGGCTGTCTTGATACAGTCTGTGAAACAAATTTTAAGGAATTGAGAAGACAGTATTGGCTGGATATCAGAGTTTGTGTTCACAGTGGAAGTCAGTGGAGACAAAGGGGGCGGGATTCTCCCATGTCGCGCTGAATGGGAGAATCGACGTTCGCGCCATTTTATCCTGTGGCGCCAGTCCGACACCGGAAGGAGATTCTCCGAGGAGCGGAGAATCGGCGGCATTTGCGCCGGCGCGTTTGGCGTGGCGTGGTCGCGGGCCGCTGTCTGCGGCTGGGCCGCTGATTCTCCGGCCTTGATGGGCCGAGCGGCCACGTGGAAAGGCAGAGACGGGAACTCTGCCGTAGGGTCGGGGGGTGGCCTGTGGGGCGGGGAAAAGCGCTCCTTCACTGGGGGGGGGGGTTGGGCCTCCGATGGGGTCTGGCCCGCGATCGGGGCCCACCGATCGGTGGGCCGGCCTCTCCAGCCCCGTCCCTATTTTATTACGCGGTCAGCCCCTGAACTCCCACGCCATGTTGCGTCGGGGCCGGCACGCTGAGGAAGTCCCCCACGCATTCGTGGGTTGGCGTGGCCCAACTGCGCATGTGGGGGTTGGCGCAGCACCACTGCGCATGCGCGGATTGGCATGGCGCCCAGTTGGCGCCGGGAAGTGAGGCTGGAGCGGCGTGAACCGCTCCAGCACCATGCTGACCCCCTGTGGGGGCCAGAATTGGTAGCGCCCGCGCCCGTTTCGCGCCGTCGTGAAACGCCACAGCGTCCACGACGGAGCGAACACTCTGCCCCATTTCGGAGAATCCCGTGCAGGAATCCTGAAGAGCGAGGTGTAAATCCTGGACTGGAGTCACTATTAAAAGTGGAGTGGAAGATTGTTTAAAAGTCTAATTTGAAAATCCTGGACTGGATTTCAGAATGAAAAGCACTAATGGAAAGCATGATTATGAGAGTAGGTTTTAAAGAGTGTTTTGAGTCTTATGTGGCAGAATCTGGGTGGATTCTGGGGTGAAATCTACAGACATTCACTTGGGGTTTCAGAGTGCAGTGTTTATTTGACCACAGCCAATTGGTGTCTTTTAAAAAAGAGGACTTTGTGTATCAATGAGACCATTGTGGCTTCAAATGCAATTTTTCATCTGTATTAATCTTAAAACCTGTGTCATTTGTAAGCTAAAGGGGGAGTAAAGGAATATTGTATCCAAATCTATTTTTTTCATTTTGAATTCCTTGTTTTGAAAACTAATTAGCAGTCCTGTGACTCTGTTCCTCCACTTCTGAGAAAACCAAAACTAAAAAATACAGCCTTTTGAGCCAGTGTTCCATTCTGGTATCATCCAATTATCGCATCAACCGGGATCGGAACACAGGTGAACGAAAATTTCGAGAACACTTGAGAGGGTCCATGTGCAGCAGAAAGTTGCCTGCCCAGAGAAGTGGGGCTCAGGCAAAGGTGTCCAGTGGCGTACAACAGGGACCTGTGCTGGGTTCCCTATTGTGTGTCATTTATACAAGCGACATAAATGACTGTGTGTGGGGTAAGATCAGTAAGTTTGCAGATGAAACAAAGATTCGTCGGGTGGTTAACAGAGAGGTTGAGTGTCTTGGGTTACAGGAGGATATAAACGGGATGGTGAAGTGGGCAGATAAATGGCAGATGGAATTTAACCCTGAAAAGTGTGAGGTGATACACTTTGGAAGGAGTAACTTGACAAGGAAACATTCAATGAATGGCCTGACACTGGGAAGTTCCGAGGAACAAAGGGACCTTGGTGTGTTTGTCCATAAATCTCTGAAGGCAGAATGCAGGTTAATAGGGTGGTGAAAAAAGCATATGGGACACATGCCTTTATCAATCAAGACATAGATTACAAAAGCAGGGTGATCATGTTGGAGTTGTATAGAACTTTGGTGAGGCCACAGCTGGAGTACTGTGTATAGTTCTGATCGCCACATTATAGGAAGGATGTGATTGCACTGGAGCGGGTGCAGAGGTGATTCACGAGTATGTTGCCTGGTCTGGAATATTTAAGTTATGAAGAGAGGTTGGATAGGCTTGGGCTGATTTTGCTGGAGCAGAGAAGACTGAGTGGCGAGAGCCGGCCAGTGGCCACCACTCAGGTGCCATACCAGCCCCCTAAGAAGGGGTGCGTACCTGGGCCTGGAAGCCCATTGATGCCGGAGAGGCTCGCGCCGCTTTTGGCGCCGGTGTCAGAACTTGGCCGCGGGATCGGAGAATCCCGGCAATGCTATCTGACCTTCAGCCCTGAGGTCAGGTGACCCATGTAGTACGGAGTGTACCATATTGTATCGAATGCTGGAGTCCACCACAATCAGCCTATTGTCATGACAGAGAGGTTTAGAGAGGAATTTCCAGAGTTCCCATCCCGGCAGCTCAAGGCATGGCCACCAGTAGTGGAACAATGAAAATCAGGGATACTCTAGAGGACAGAAGTAGTGGCAACAATCTTGGAGGGCAGCATTGCTGAAGCAGATGACAGATAAACGGAGGGTTTGAGGTCATTGAAGGATTTGAAAACTGGTTGAGTAAATAGTATCTCAGGTTTCTTCCATCCCCATTCGGGCTGGTAGTTGGAAGTTATGGAAGAATTACTCTATCTTCTTTTCTCCCGTTTATTTTAGGAGAAGCTTTTGTTCATCACTAATGATGAGATTAAGATGAAAACTTGTCATGCAAGAATGCCATTACTGTGTATTGTATAACAAAATACAAGCCCAAATGCCATTACTGTGAGGCTATTGTATAGCAAAAAAGACTGAATGACCCTGTGATGAATAGATTCACAATGCTTCTCAGAGTGAAGACAATGCGCTTCTTGAGAAGGGAGGGAATACTCTGATTGAAGCAGAACTGAATATTGTCAGTGTGTTAGCAAGTGCCAGTTGTATCCTGTTAACCCAGGATTTATAGTCTTTAAGGTTAAATGCAAATATGTTCCCTTTTTGCCTATCTCAACTTATTACAGATTTAATTGTACCGTTCTTACAGATAATTAGAAGTACTGTAAAATATGATATGGTCACAAGTGCAAGGCTTAAACTTCTATGATCAAATTGAATAATGAATAAGATGTGTCCAAAAGGATTTAGCTGGAAATTGATACATTATAGAATGGCAGCACAGAGGACACGATTCGGCCTGTCATACACGTGTAGGCTTTCTGCAAAAGCAAACCAACTACTTTCACTCCAAACTCACTTCCCTATAGCCCTGTATCTTTTTTCTTTGCATACATATGGACATATGAATTAGGTACAGGAGTAGGCCACTCGCCCCTTTAGCTTGCTTCAATGAAGTTACTGTGAAAAGCTCATAGTCGCCATATTCCGGCACCTGTTCGGGGCGGCCAGTACGGGAATTGAACCTGCGCTGCTGGCCTTGTTCTGCATTACAAGCCAGCTGTTTAGCCACTGGGCTAAACCAGCCCTAGTTGGGCGACACCTTAGTTTTAACCAGTGACCCCGAGTTCCAGATTCTTCCAAAAGAGGAAACATCTTTGCCACATCCACCCTGTCAAGATCCCTCAAGATCTTACATGTTTCAATCAGATCGCCCATTACTCTTCTAAACTCCAGTGCATACAAGCCTAGACTATCAAATCTTTCCTCATAAGATAACCTATTCGTCCTTGGTGTTAGTTTTGTAAACCTTTTCTAGACTGTGTCAGATGCATTTACATAGATACATAGAAGATACGAGCAGAAGGAGGCCTTTTGGCCTTCAAGCCTGGTTCACCACTTATCAACATTATGGCTGATCAATAGCCTAATCCTGCTTTCTCCCCATAACCTTTGATCCCATTCGCCCCAAGTGCTATATCTTGCCGCCTCTTGAATATATTCAATGTTTTAGCATCAACTACTTCCTGTGGTAATGAATTCCACAGGCTCACCACTCTTTGGGTGAAGAAATGTCTCCTCGGCTCTGTCCGAATTGATTTATTCTGAATCCTCAGACTGTGACCCCTGGTTCTGGGAACGCCCACCATCAGGAACATCTTCCCTGCATCTACCTTTTCTAGTCCTATTAGAATTTTATAAGTCTCTATGAGATCCCCCTCATTCTTCTGAACTCCAGCGAGAACAATCCTAACCGAGTCAATCTCTCCTCATATGACAGTCCCGCCATCCCTGGAATCAGTCTGGTAAACCTTCGCTGCACTCCCTCGAGAGCAAGAACATCCTTCCTCAGAGAATGAGACCAAAACTACACACAATATTCCAGGTGTGGCCTCACCAAGGCCCTGCATAATTGCAACAACTCATCCCTGCTCCTGTACTCGAAATCTCTCGCAATGAAGGTCAGCATACCATTAGCCTTCTTTACCGCCTGCTGCACCTGCATGCTTACCTTCAGCGACTGATGCGCAAGGACACCCAGGTCCAGCTGCACACTCCCCTCTCCCAATTTACCCAATATTCTTTCTTAAATAAGGAGACCAATACTATACCAGTACTCCAGATGTGGTCTCACCAATGTCCTGTGCAACTGAAGAATAACCTCCCTACTTTTGTTATCAATTCCACTCCCAGTAAATGATAATGTTTTGTTAATGTTCCTAATTATTTGTTGTAACTGCTTTTTAACCTTTTGTGATTGGTGCATGAAGGCACCCAGGTCCCAATGCACCTCAGATCTCTGTAACTTCTCGCCTCTGGATAATCTGCTTTTTTAATTCTTCCTGCCAAAATCGAGGCCCACTGCTTCAGGGCCATGATGACAAATCTTTGTACCAATCCACTCCCGGCCTAGAGGGCTGGAAAATCATGGATGTGTGGAGTATACAAAGAACAAAGAACAAAGAAATGTACAGCACAGGAACAGGCCCTTCGGCCCTCCAAGCCCGTGCTGACCATGCTGCCCGACTAAACTACAATCTTCTACACTTCCTGGGTCCGTATCCTTCTATTCCCATCCTATTCATATATTTGTCAAGATGCCCCTTAAATGTCCCTATCGTCCCTGCTTCCACTACCACCTCCGGTAGCGAGTTCCAGGCACCCACTACCCTCTGCGTAAAAAACTTGCCTCGCACATCTACTCTAAACCTTGCCCCTCTCACCTTAAACCTCTGCCCCCGAGTAATTGACCCCTCTACCCTGGGGAAAAGCCTCTGACTATCCACTCTGTCTATGCCCCTCATAATTTTGTATACCTCTATCAGGTCTCCCCTCAACCTCCTTCGTTCCAGTGAGAACAAACCGAGTTTATTCAACCGCTCCTCATAGCTAATGCCCTCCATACCAGGCAACATTCTGGTAAATCTCTTCTGCACCCTCTCTAAAGCCTCCACATCCTTCTGGTAGTGTGGCGACCAGAATTGAACACTATACTCCAAGTGTGGCCTAACTAAGGTTCTATACAGCTGCAACATGACTTGCCAATTCTTATACTCAATGCCCCGGCCAATGAAGGCAAGCATGCCGTATGCCTTCTTGACTACCTTCTCCACCTGTGTTGCCCCTTTCAATGACCTGTGGACCTGTACTCCTAGATCGCTTTGACTTTCAATACTCTTGAGGGTTCTACCATTCACTGTATATTCCCTACCTGCATTAGACCTTCCAAAATGCATTACCTCACATTTGTCCGGATTAAACTCCATCTGCCATCTCTCCGCCCAAGTCTCCAGACAATCTAAATCCTGCTGTATCCTCTGACAGTCCTCATCGCTATCCGCAATTCCACCAACCTTTGTGTCGTCTGCAAACTTACTAATCAGACCAGTTACATTTTCCTCCAAATAAATCCAGTGTATCCAAGTATCCAGTGTCCAGCTCAATAAGAGGACTCAAATAGGTCATTTTTGACCCATTTGCATCCTCCTGCTGGCACGGGGCGCGAGCCTTGATGCTGCCGCCAGCTGGGTCTGGAGCATTTGAACCAGATTGGGCGCATATCCTGTTTATCGTTGGATTATCCGTCGCATCGGGAACTCGGCTACCAGCAGCAGGCGGTGCAGAATCCAGCCCATGATTCCTCCTGCAGAAAACCATGCTGACTCTGTCTGATTGATTTGAATTTTTCCAAGTGCCCTGCCATGAATCGCTTCCAACATTTTCTGTTCGACAGATTTTAAACTAATTGGCCTGCAGATTCCTGCTTCCTGTCTCCCTCGCTTTTTAATCAGCTATTTATTTACATGTTCCTGCCGGGTCTGGGCAGGAGGCTCATTGGGGACTTCGGGAAGCTCGCCGGGGCTGGCAGGCTGGGCTGGAAGACTCCGAACAGGTTTCACGACGGGCGCAAAACCCAATTTTGGCCGGAAGTTTGATTCAGCTGGCCAACGGGATTCCCTTCACAGCCTTGGAGAATCCCGGCCATGAGTTAAAATCCAACCATGGCAGCTGGTGGTATTCAAAATCAATTAATAAAACTTGAACCAAAAGCTGGTTTCAGTAATGGTGACCTACATGTGACTCCAGATCCACAGCAATTGGTTGACTCTAAATTGCCCTCTGAAAGAACCTAGCAAGCCACACATTTCAAGGGCAGTTAGGGATGAGCAGCAAATACTGGCCTTGCCAATGACACTATCATCCCATGAAATAATTTTTTTAAAAGATCCTTCATGACTTTGAACCCCTCTATCCATTCTCTTTTGACTGAAGCTCCAAGGAGAACAATTCCAACTTCTGCAATCTACCCATGTAACTGAATTTCATCACCCCTGGAACCAATCTCATGCTATTTTTCTGCACCCTCTCTAAAATCTTCACATCCTTTGCAAAGCGTGCTGTCCTGAATTGGATAGAATACTCGAGCCGAGGTCGAACCAGAGAAAACATTCACCAGAACTTTGTTGATGACGGACCTGCGCTCCGAAAGCTAGTGATTCCAAATAAAGCTGTTGAACCTTAACCTGGTGTTGTAAGACTTCTTACTGTGCCCACCGCAGTCCAACGCCGGCATCTCCACATCAGTGTTGCTTTTTTTCTCTTTGCCTCTACTTTTAAAGTCCAGGATCCTGAGTGCCTTTTTCCACTTCTTTAACCCGCCCTGCCATCTTCAATGATTTCTACACATATATCTCCAGCTCTCTCCTACACCCTGTTCCCCTCTTTAGAATTGCACCTGCCCGGTTGGAGTAGGGTGATGATGTATCATCTATGCCAAAAGCAAAAGAAAGAAGAGGAAACACGCATGTAGTTCGAAAATGTATTGGGGAGTGGCTAAAGTGGCACAACAATGTTTCCTGCTTCTGAACTGATGACCCATTGGCTCTGCTCAGGTGTTTGGTTGTCGATTGGTTCATTGTCTCCCTGGGATGTTTTGTTATGAAATGACTTCCAAGTGAAAAAGCTAACAGAAGGGTAAAGAAAATGATCCATGCAGAAAAATGTGGGGGTGGGGTGATTTTTTGGGGTCTCACAATTGCATCCTTTATTTTAGAATGCCCCTCTTTGTTCTTCCCCTAAAATGAATCACTTCACCTTTCTCAACATTAAATTCCCTCTGCCACGTGACTGCTAATTCTACCAGTCTGTGCCTATGAAACCAGTCACAGTCTTCCTCAGAGTTCACTCAGAGGGGAGAGAGGAAAGAAAAATCTCACATACCTTTAATTTGCTGCACCTTTTAAAATCTGGATGTGCACAATTTGTTATGAAGCAGCAAGAAACATTTGTTTCGAGGCACAGTTAACGCAAGGGCTTTTTTTGATGAATCTGTTGCTAGGAAGGGGGAGGGGGTTGAATTAAAATGGCTGACTGGATTTCAGATGGACTTTTTTTTCATCTGGATCTTTGAAATGTGTTGATTTGCCAATCATGTGAGTTTTCGAAAAGTCGACATCCAGGACTGCCCTTGTGTTGCACCCTCACCCGCACACAAACAGTCTTTGATATATACATTTACTGTATTTTTTTTAAAAATTAACTGATGAGATTCTGCACGGACATCATTTCTGATCCTGCCCTTGGCTCTGTAGTCTAGTAGTCTGACCATTATGCCTCGAGCCAACTCGAATAGATTTCCTCCTTGTTTGAACCATCAGAAATACTTGTTACAGCATTGGTTATGCCAACCATATTGAGTTCCTGGTGATTTCACAGGGCAAAAGTTAATAAGTTGGTCCTGAGCCAGTTAAAGCGAGACCTGAATCCTTGTTCAGCCAATGATATGACAGTAGATCATTCAGTTGCGAACCAAATCATTCCATAATTGCGCGTTTCAGTTATTGTTGAGGAGATTATGTAATAATAGCTCATCTTTGAATCTGTTTTGAATGTTTGACTGATTACCAGATATTGTCTTTGAGTTAAAAATCTATGAAAGCGTGGCAACAAATCTGAAATGTGAACTTGACATTTTATTCCTATTAATTCAACTAAATACTGAATTGAATTGATGTACTCCAGTTGAGACATTATAGTTGCTATTTGTCACTGTTAGAGGCATGGTGATTTAAAAATAGCCAGATGGAAGAGCACTGGACTGAACTTTTGCTCGGCCTCATTAAAAATACCAAAGCTGCGGAAAAAGTTCAACTCCAAGCGGAAAGTATAATAATAGGTTTTAACATTCAGGGCAAAGAGTCTGAAACAAAATTCTCAGCATTTACCTTGATATGTTAGACAAGAAACATACATAAATATAAAATAAAAATTGAAGCAGGAGGGGGCCATTCGGCCCTTCGAGCCTGATCCACCATTCATTATAATTGTGGCTGAATATCAAGTTCAATACCCTGATTGCCCCCACCCCATTTCACTTTATCCCTTTAGCCTCAAGAGCTATATCTAAGGGTGGGGGGGAAGGAGGGACAGCAGACTCCTTAGCCAACAAACATATTCATTCTTCATTAATTTATGGGATGTGAGCGTCACTGGCTAGGCCAGCATTTGTTGCCCATCCCTAATTGCCCATGAGAAGATGGTGGTGAGCTACCTTCTTGAACCACTGCAGGTCATGTGGTGTAGATGCACCCACAGTGATTTTAGGGAGGGATTTTGACCCAGTGTCAGTGAAGTAACAGTGATATATTTGCACGACAGGATGGTGAGTGGCTTGGAAGAGACCTTCCAGGTGCTGGTGTTCCCATGTTTTTGCTGCCCTTGTCCTTTTAGATAGTAGCGGTCATGTGTCTGAAGGTGCTGTCTAAGGAGCGTTTGTGAATTAAAGCAGTGCACCCTGTAGATGGTACACACGGCCACTATGTAGGGCCTTAACTGACATTGGGGCCTTGACTGACATCTTTGTATCCTCATTGGCTACAGGTGAGATACCAGAGGACTGGAGAATAGCTAATGTGGTTCCGCTGTTTAAGAAAGGCAGCAGGGAGATTCCTGGAAACTACAGGTCGGTGAGCATCACGTTGGTAGTAGATACATTATTGGAGAGAATTCTCAGGGACAGGATTAATACCCATTTGGAACCAAATTGACTTATTAGCGATAGACAGCATGATTTTGTGAAGGGGAGGTCGTGCCTCATTAACTTAATCGAGTTTTTTGAGGAGGTGACAAAGATGATTGATGAGGACAGGGCGGTGGATGTTGTATACATGGACTTCAGTAAAGCCCTCGACAAGGTGCCTCATGGTAGACTGATACAAAAGGTAAAGTCACACGGGATCAGAGGTGAGATGGTAAGATGGATAGAGAACTGGCTCGGTCACAGAAAACAAATGGTAGCAGTAGAAGGGTGATTTTCTGAATGGAAGGTTGTGATTAGTGGTGTTCCACAGGGATCTGTGCTGGGGCCTCTGTTTGTAGTGTATATAAACGATTTGGAGGAAAATGTAGCTGATCTGATTAGTAAGTTTGTGGGTGACACCAAGGTTGCTGGAGTGGCAGATAGTGTTGAGGATTGTCAGAAGATACAGCAGAACATGGATAGGTTGGAGATTTGGGCAGAGAAATGGCAAATGGAGTTTAATCCCAGACAAATGCGAAGTAATGCATTTTGGTAGGTCTAACAAAGAGGGGAAATTTGCAATAAATGGCAAAACTCTTAGTAATATAGAAAGGCAGAGAGATCTGTGCATGCAGGTCCACAGATCTTTGAAAGTGGCATCACAAGTGGTCAAGGTAGTCAAGAAAGCATACGGAATGCTTGCCTTCATTGGGCGGGACATCGAGTAAAAAACTGGCAAGTCATGCCGCCGTTGTATAGAACCTTGGTAAGGCCGGAATATTGCTCACAATTCTGGTTGCCACACTACCAGAAGGATGTGAAGGCTTTGGAGAGGTTGCAGAGGAGGTTTGCCAAGATGTTGCCTGGTCTGGAGCGTGTTAGCTATGCGGAGAGGCTGAATAGACTCAGACTGTTTTCATTAGAATGGCGGAGGTTGAGGGGTGACCAGATAGAGGTCTACAAGATTATGAGGTACATGGATAGAGTGGATGGATAGGCACTCTTTCCCAGGGTGGAGGGTTCAGTCACCAGGGGGCATAGGTTTAAGGTCTGTGGGCAAAGTTTAGAGGAGATGTGTGAGGCAGGTTTTTAATACAGAGTGTGTTGAGTGCCTGGAACGCATTGCCAGGGGAGGTTGTGGAAGCAGATAAATTAACGGTGTTCAAAAGGCACTTGACAAATACATGGATAGGATGGGTATAAAGGGATACGGCACAAGGAAGTGCTGAGGGTTTTGGCCAAGGTTGGTATCATGTCCGGTACAGGCTTAGAGGGCTGAAGAGCCTGTTCTTTGTATTGGTGGTGGAGGGAGTGAAAGCTTGTGGATGGTGTGCCAATCAAGTGGGCTGTTTTGTCCTGGATGGTCATAGAGTGGCACAGCACAGAAAAAGCCCTTCGGCCCATTGACCTGACCGATAATAACCACCCCTAATCTCACGCTATTTCCACTTATAAGCACTTGTCCCATATCCTTGAATGTGATGGTGTCAAACACCTTGAGTATTGTTGAAGTTGCACTCATCGACGCAAGTGGAGGATATTCCATCATTCTGTAGCTAAAATTAAAGTTCCTTGCATCAATAACATGGCTACAATACAAATCAACAACCAAAAAGCTTTATTTATGTTTTTGTTATTCGATCTGTGTGACAGCTACATGGGACAATTTAAACACTTTTATGAAACACTTATTCCTGGCATTATGGTCCTCCAGGTTGACCTCAATTTTAGCCATAGAACATCCCACTTATTTTCGACACTAATTTAGCATGATTCACCTATATCTTAAGATTGATAACATGCATATGAATATTATTTACTTAACCCTCTTTGAACAGTGTTCAAGTTCCACATAAAATATTCCTTTTGTTGAGGAATCAACCAGAGTGAAGTATAATGCCAAGATTGAAAAGTGTAGAGATCAATCAAGATGTAGCGATTTGATTTTACACAATTACTGTATGGAATACTAGATATGATGAATCAACTGGCATGGGGTAGGGAGAACTGAGGCACACATTGGCACTGCAGAAGGATATAGCCTGGATAGCGGAATGTAATTTATGTTGAAAACTGTTAAGTGATACATATTGGAAGTAATAATTGTAGAAAAAGAGTCTGACACATAAAAGGTTAATGTGGGACTATGTACAGTACTCCCACACAATGATATAAGAAGGTACGTGGCCTAGACCCAGGGGTCAGTGTAGTGTTGAACAGAGACAGGTTAGGACGCACACTCCAGCTGTCGCTGGAGAATCATCAACTTGGTGAAACACCCTCTTTGGTCTGCCCCAAACTCCTTGGTCTTCCATATTTCCTATAGGGGGGAAATGTCGGAGCAATAAGGTCAGGGAACCCTGGATGTCTAGGACAATCCAGGACTGGAGAAGGAGTAAGAATAAGGATGTTAACAAGTCCAAAGGTAGAAATTCAACTGTGGCCCTAGAGGAATATAAGAAGTGCAAGAGGGAACTTAAGAAAGCAATTAGAAGAGCAAAAAAGGGGCATGAAAAAGGATTAGTGAATATATAGAGACATACATAGGAAATAGAAACAGGAGGAAGCCATTTGGCTTTTCAAGCCAGCTCCGCCATTCATTATGATCATGGTTGATCAGCAAGCTCAATACCCTGACACCGCCTTCCCCACATATTCCTTGATCCCTTTAGCCCCAAGAGCTATATCTAATTCATTCTTGAAATTAGTGTTTTTGCCTCTACTGTTTTCTGTGGTAGTGAATACCACAGATTCACCGCTCTCTGGGTGAAGGAATGCCTCCTCACCTCAGTCCTAAAAAGGTTTACTTACTCCTTATCCTTAAACTATCACCCCTAGTTCTGGATTCCCTCACCATCAGGAACATTCTTTCTGAGTCTACCCTGTCTAATCCTGTTAGAATTTTATAAGTTTCTATGAGATTCCCTCTCACTCTTCTAAACTCCATTGAACATAATCCTAAAGTACTTTGTCTCTCCTCATATGACAGTCCCACCATCCCAGCAATCAGCCTTATAAATCTTTGCTGCACTCCCTCCATTGCAAGAACATCCTTCTTCAGGTAAGGACACCAAAACTGCATACAACACTCCAGGTGTGGCCTCACCAATGCCCTATACACACAGGTCCTAGCACAGATCCCTGCAGTACCCCACTAGCCACTGCCTGCTAATCATTAAAAAAAACATTTATTCCAACTTTTGCTTCCTGTCTGCCAACCGGTTTTCTATCCATCTCAAGACACTACCCGCAATCCCATGCGCTTTAACTTAACATATTAATCCGCTACGTGAGACCTTGTCAAAAGCCTTCTGAAAATCTAAATAAATCACATCCACCAGGTCTCTCTGGTCAACTCTATTAGTTACATCTTCAAAGAATTCTAGTAGATTTGTCAAGCATGATTTTCCTTTCATAAATCCATGTTAACTTTGTTTAATTACACCACTGCTTTCCAAATGCTGCCCTATGAAATATTTGATAATGGACTCCAGCAACTTCCCGACTACCAATGTTAGGTCCACTGGTCTGTAGTTCCCTGTTTTCCCTCTACTTCTCTTTTTGAATAGCGGGATTACATTCGCTATCCTCAAATCTGTAGAACCATTCCAGAGTCCAAAGAATTTTGGAAAATGACCGCCAATGGATCTACTATTTTTAGGGCTATTTCCTTAAGTACTCTGGGATGAAGATTATCAGGCCCTAGAGATTTATCCATCTTCAGTGCCATTAATTTCCCTAAAATCATTTCTCTATTAATACTAATTTCCTTCAACTCCTCACGAACACCGAGTCTCTTAGAATCTCCGGTACATTATTCATGTCTTCCTTTGTGAAAACAGAAGCAAAGTACAAATTTAGTTCCTCAGCCATTTCTTCCTTCCCTGTTATGAATAAGTGAGGGAGAACTCTAAAATATCCTATAAATACATTAATGGGAAGAGTTTAACCATGGAAGAGTCGGGCCCATTCGAGACCAAAAGGGAAATCTGTGTGTGAAGCCGCAGGACATTGGTAGGGGGCTAAATGAATTCTTCTCATCGGTCTTCACTCAGGAGGAGGATGTAGGTACAGAATTCAGGAAATGGGACTGTGAGGACCTTGAGCAGTTTGACATAGGAAGTGAGGAGGTATTGGAGGTTTTCAGGTGCCCCAGACCGAGTGTTGAAGACTGTTTACATTCCAAAGGCCAGGACCACGTGAGGGATGCACTAACATTTAGAGCTGTAGAGGCACAATAAAGGAAGGTCGCTCTTGTAGATCTTTCAGCCACAGTGAACCGAGGACAGAGGAATTGTATCGAACCCCCACGGGCTGTATGATTCACATTGAATGTATACGGTGAATATCACATGTATCACAATTGTTTGGAAGCACCTCAGAATGTAACTTGACCTAGGTAGAAGAGAAGTGAGATAATTAACAAAGGAACGACTGGGGAGAGGTGTTTTTTGTTCTCAGTTTTGTGCAGAGAGTTACTGTGAACTGGGATATCATGCCTGAAAGGGCACTGGTTATTCTGTAAATCTGCCAGGCACAAAAATGCACCGCAAATAGAGCAGAGAAGTGATGGGATCTTGGTGTTTGAATGGTCAAGGCATTGAAGGTTGCAACACAAGTACTGAGGTTACATCAAGATAGCTAGAAACCTTGGCTGTACATAGAGATATAGAATATGAAATGATGGATGACACTTTGGAGGGAATGTTGGAGACGAGAATGAAAAGGATTGATCAGGGTTACTGCAGGAAGATTGATTGAATTTCCAAAAAGATCTGTTGCTGTAACATTGCTATACTTTCCTTTATAAGATTATTCCAACTGTGTGAAAGTTTACATTTTTATTTAAGAGACATTTAGGACGGGAATTAAAGGAAAAGTACTAAGTACCATTTCGGGAGCAATTGTCTGGGTGTTTCCTGACAGGCGGGCTGGCAAGATCGCGACCCATACTTAACCACACTTAGCGCCGGAAATGAGCCCCCACATACTTCTCACCTTTACTGGCTGTTTCGGCGTCTGATTCGCTGCATTCACGTCCCAGTGCCTCGCAGCGAACAAGAGGAGCTGATTTTTAATGCTCCCCCTCCATTCACTCCCAGTCAACATACAATCATGGCAGCGCGCAGACCTTTAGGGATGCCAACCTGGCCAGGCATCTCAATGCTTGGATGCAAAGGGGGTGCATCCTGTTCCCCGAGGGGATCGGAGGGCCAGTAGCAGGGCCACCAATGCCGCCAGGGAGACAGTTTCAGTGGCTGCTAGTTTGGGAAGCATGACCAGGAGGACCAATGTCCAATGCTGGAAGAAGACCAAAGACCTCCACTGAGCTGCAAGGGTAAGTTACCATCTCTCTCCTCGCATCAGTTCTGCCTACCACCCCTCAAATTCCCAAACCCCCCTACAAATCACTGGCTGACACCCCGCACTCTCCCCACATCCAGTCTTTGTGCTTGTTCCTCAGCACCCTCTGGCACCCACCAGCACAATCACTGCATGTCTAGCTGCGGTGTCCACACATGTCACCTGCCATTAATCTCCTGGACTATCAGGCGTGTGGCTCACAATGCCCCCTCTTTGTCCCCGTAATCTAGGTTGACCTATATAGGTGTGAAAGAGACAGGACTGGCAAAAGAGTAGCAGAGTTCAGAGTCCTCACCCCCTGTGAGGAATAGGCCTTGCAGATCGTGGTGTTGACTGAGGAGAGAGCAGTAACTGATGACGGTTGTCCTGTGCCGCAGAGCTGAGGATCCACTGCCCCTTCACCCAGTTGACCTGTCTCAAGTGATTTGTTCATGTCAGACAAAATTATCCTTTCCTCTCACTGACCACATGTCCATTCTCTCACAGGATCTCCATCTTTTGGGGCCGGGCCATCGAGAGCTGTCCCCACCCTACCACCCAAGAGAACACCTCAGAGAAGAGCCCCAAGGAGAGCACCATCGAGGCACCACAGCTATCACCCCCACCTTCCACCAGTGCAGAGACACACACCTCGGTGGGCGACATTAGTAGACAGGCTTCTGGGACACAATCTGATGAGCACCACACAGTTGCTGATGCACATCAGGTGGAGACAGAAACATACAGGGGAGTCAGCAATCCGAGGTCTGCTGGATCCCAGGACTCAGCTGAGTCCCGGTCAGAGCTTATGGACAAGGTTATCCCAGAGCTAATGCAGATGCTAGGACATGATTGTGCGATCCAGGAGGGGATTTCAGCCAAGGGCATCAGTGGCCAGAGGGCGCGGAAAGCAGCAGGCTGCCTCTGATGTGCATCCTGGGGAAATACCTAGACTAAGCAGTAGACCATGTAAGATCAAGAAGATTGAGGATCACTGAGTTGGCATGGGGTGGGGGTGGGGTCACTATCTGTAGCTAGAGACAATGGAAATGTCAATTGTACGCTATGAAATCATGTTACACCTGATATGTGTGAAGCCCCTGTCATGTTAATCTTCATAGCGGACGTGCCTGCACCCCCACCCCTTGTTGCCCTCCGTTCTTCTCACCCCCCCCCCCCAACCCTGGTCACAGTTATCCAAGGTCAAACATCCCCAAAGCAGACCCCGTTCAGAGGATGGGTGTGAGTGCGCTGTCAGCAGAAAGACAGGAGTCAGACGCTGGAATAAACTGAGGAGCACCAGAGCTTACCTCACAGCGAGTGATCATCACTCTCCTGACTAGTATAATTACCCGCTGACAGTGCTGACACAGGCGTATCACCCTGGAGTGATTGACACGGACTCTGGGACGATGGAACAGGATAGGTCAGCGGGGGGGGGGGGGGGGGGGGGGGGGGGGTGGAATTGGTGGGGAAGGAGGGGATGGGGGAAAGAATGGGAATCGTGGGCAAGAGGATGATAGGAGGAGAAGGGGGAAAGGAGTGTGGAGGGGAGAGCTGACAGACAAACCCTGGCCTTATGAGGAGTGGTCGGGGATGAGGGCCTCCCTGGACCTTCGGGCATGACGGACCATTGCCACACACCACCTGTCCTCCATCCGTCGGCTACTCCAAGAGCTCTTCCACGAGCCCTTCCCAGTCTACCTCCTCCTCATCCTCCTCGGATGAGGCGTCATGTCCCTCCTCCTTCTCCTCCAGCATGTCAACCTGCTGCTACGCCAGGTTATTAATTCCTGTACTAAGGGGAAAGGTTTCTTCCTATCTACCCTGGGCGCAATTCTCCCACTGGGAGACTAAGTCCCGATGTCGGAGTGAAAACCGGAGTGTTTCACTCCGGCGTCGGAGGCCGTTCCCAGCCCCCTATTCTCCCACCGCCGGGAGGCTAGGAGCAGCGCCGCGTCATTTACGCGCGCTGGGTCTTGGCGCCGCATAAAAGCGGCGCCGTGTAAATGACGCGACCGGCGCCGCGTAAATGACGTCACCCGCGCATGTGCATTTGCCGTCCCGCGGCCGCCCCGCAAGAAGATGGCGGATAGATCTTGCGGGGCAGCGGAGGTAAGGAGGTCCTCCTTCAGAGAGGCTGGCCTGCCGATCGGTGGGCACCGATCGCGGGCCAGACCCCTTTTGAGCCCCCCCCGGGTGCAGGAACCCCCCTCGCCCCCCCACAGGCCGCCCCCCCAGCGTTCCTGCGCTGTTCCCACCGGCAGTGACCAGGTGTGGATGGCGTCAGCAGGAACCTGTCGTGTTGGGCAGGCCGCTCGGCCCATCCGGGCCGGAGAATCGCCGCTCGACCATTACCAACTGCAAGCGCCGATTCTCCCAGCGGCCAGCCGTGATTTGCGCCGCGCCGGTTGGTGGGGGGGGGCTGGGAGAATCGTGTGCGGGCGTCGGGACGGCGTGGCAGGATTCGCGCGGCGCCCGGGCGATTCTCCCACCCGGCGTGGGGGGGGGGGGGGGAGAATTCCGCCCCCTATCTTTGCCCCTCACAGTTTTGTACACCTCAATCAGATCCCCCTCAGCTTTCTCTGCCTTAAGGAATGCAATCCCAGCCTAGCCAGCCTCTCTTCATAGCTGAAACTCTCCAGTCCAAGCAACATCCTGGTGAATCTCCTCTGTAATCCTTTCTAGTTCTTTTCTACCTCAGGGGCGAAATTCTCCCCCAACGGCGGGATGCCCGCCGACTGGCGCCAAAGCCGGCGCAAATCAGACGGGCATCGCGCCGGCAAAAAGGTGCGGAAGTCTCCGCATCTTTGGCGGCCTAGCCCCAACATTGAGGGGCTAGGCCGACGCCGGAGGGATTTCCGCCCCGCCAGCTGGCGGAAATGGCGTTTGTTGCCCCGCCAGCTGGCGCGGAAATACGGCGCATGCGCGGGAGCGTCAGCGGCCGCTGTCAGTTTCCCCGCGCATGCGCGGGAGCGTCAGCGGCCACCGAAAGTTTCCCGCGCATGCGCAGTGGGGAGAGTCTCTTCCGCCTCCGCCATGGTGGAGGCCGTAGCGGAGGCGGAAGGGAAAGAGTGCCCCCACGGCACAGGCCCGCCCGCGGATCGGTGGGCCCCGATCGCGGGCCAGGCCACCGTGGGGGCACCCCCCGGGGTCAGATCGCCCCGCGCCCCCCCCCAGGACCCCGGAGCCCGCCCACGCTGCCTGGTCCCGCCGGTAAATACCAGGTTTGATTTACGTCGGCGGGACAGGCAATTCCTGGGCGGGACTTCGGCCCATCCGGGCCGGAGAATCCAGCGGGGGGTCCCGCCAACCGGCGCGGCTGGATTCCCGCCCCCGCCCAATCTCCGGGAGCGGAGACTTCGGCGGGGGCGGGGGCGGGATTCATGGCGGCCAACGTACATTCTCCGACCCGGCGGGGGGTCGGAGAATGATGCCCCAGATCCTTCCTGTATTGTGGCGACCAAAACAGCACTCTAGCTGTGGCCTGATGACCAATTTATACAGCTCCATCATAACCTCCCTACTCTTATATTCTATGCTTCGGCAAATAAAGGCAAGTATCCCGTATGCCGTCTTAACCATCTTATTGGATTGGATTGAATTTGTTTATTGTCACGTGTACTGAGGTAGAGTGAAAAGTATTGTTCTGTGTACAGTTCAGACAGATCATTCCAAACATGCTAGAAATACATAGGGCAAACATAAATACATAATGTAAAAAGGAAGAAATAGGCATCGGGTGAAGCATACTCAGTAGAGAAGAAATGTTAAGAGATCAGATCAGTCCGGTTCAATCCATAAGGGGGTAGTTCAGGAGGATGCTAACAGCGGGGAGAAGCTGTTTTTGAATCTGGTTGTGCGTATTCTCAGACTTTTGTATCTCCTCCCCGATGGAAGAAGTTGGAAGAGGGAATAAGCCTGTTGGGAGAGGTCTTTGATTATGTTGCCCGCTTTCCCAAGGCAGCGGGAGGTGTAGATAGAGTCAATGGGTGGGAGGTAGGTTCGCATGATGGACTGGGTTGTGTTCACGATTCTTACGGTCTTGGGCCAAGCAGTTGCCATACCAGGCTGTGATGCAGCCAGATAGGATGCTTTCTATGGCACAACTGTAAAAGTTGGTAAGAGTCAATGTGGACATGCTGAATTTCCTTAGTTTCCTGATGAAGTATAGGCGCTGTTGTACTTTCTTGGTCGTAGTGTTGCTGTGGGTGGATCATGAGAAATTATTGGTTATGTGCACATGTAGGAATTGTACCTGTCTTCAGCTTTCAGGGATCTATGGACATGCACCCCAAGTTCTCTCTGGTCCTCTGTACTTCCTCGCATCCTCCCATTCATGATGTATTCCCATGCCTTGTTAGTCCTCCTAAAATGCATCACCTCACACTTTTCAAGGTTAAATTCCATTTGCCACTGTTCTGCCCATCTGACTAGCCCATCTATATTATCCTCTAGTCTAAGGCTTTCCTTCTCACTATTTACCAAACCACCAACTTTCGTGTCATCTGTGAACTTACTGATCATATCTCCCACATTCATGTTTGGACCATCATGTATACCACAAACAGCTACCTTGGGATAGTGGGCAGCATAATCAAAGACCCCTCCAACCTCTTCCATTGGGCAGGAGATACAAAAGTCTGAGAACGCGCACAAACAGATTCAAAAACAGCTTCTTCCCTGCTGTTACCAGACTCCTGAATGACCCTCTTGTGGACTGAACTGATCTTTCTACGCTTCTTCTCTACTGTTGTAGCACCATACTTAGTATGCTTCATCCAATGTCTTATGTTTAAGAATTTACATTGTGTGTTTGTAATATGCTCTATGTATTCAGGTATGGAGCGATCTGCCTGAACTGTACATAGAACAATACTTTTCACTGTACCTCGGTACACGTGACAATAAATAAATAAATAAAATCAAAGGACCCAGCACTGATCCCTTCAGCACACCACTGGACACAGGCTTCCAGTCACAAAAACAATCTTCGTCCATCACTTTCTGCATCTTGCCGAATTTTGGATCCAATATGCCAAATTACCCCGGATCCCATGGGCTCTTACCTTCTTCACCATCTTGTATGTGGGACCGTGTCACAAGACATCTCGACTACATCAACAGCACTGCCCTCATTTACATGTCTTGTCACCTCCTTGAACAGTGCAGTCAGGTTTGGTAGACATGATCTCACTCTGACAAAGTCATGTTAACTATCTTTGATTAATCTTTGCTTCTCCAAGTGGAGGTTAATTCTTCCTCAGAACTTTCTCCAATAATTTCCCAATTACTGATTACTCACTGGCCTGTAATTTCCTGTTTTTTTCCCTACTTCACCTCTTGAATAACGGTACCAAATTAGCTATCTTCCAGTTCTCTGGCACCTCTCCTGTAGCCAGAGAGTAATTGGAAATTAGAGCCAGAGCCCCTGCAATCTCCTCTCTTGCTTCACACTACAGCTTATTATACATCTCACCTGGGCCTGGGGATTTATCCACTTTTGAATCCTCTAAAACTGCTAACACTGCCTCCCTCTCAATGCTAATCTGTTCAATTATATCACAGTCCCCCTCCCTGTTTTCTATACTTACATCGTCCTTCTCCATAGTGAACTCAGGTGCGACTTACTCATTTAATACCTCTCCTGCATATTTTGGCTGCAAACACATTGCCATTTAGCCCCTAATGGACCCTAGGAACAGGAATAGGCCATTCAGCCCCTCAAGCCTGTCCCGCCATTCAATTAGATCATGGCTGATCTGTGGCGGAACATTTGCTTCAAGAATTATGAATTTAGAGTACCCAATTCATTTTTTCCAATTAAGGGGTAATTTAGCATGCCAATCCACCTACCCTGCACATCTTTGGGTTGTGGGGATGAAACTCACTCAAACATGGGGAGAATGTGTAAACTCCACACAGACAGTGACCCAGAGCCGGGATCGAACCTAGGACCTCGGTGCCATGAGGCAGCACTACTATCCACTGCGCCACCGTGCTGCCCGTAACACCATAGAATCATAGAATTTACAGTGCACAAGGAGGCCATTCGGCCCATTGAATCTGCACCGGCTCTTTGAAAGAGCACCCTACCAAGCCCACACCGCCACCTTATTCCCATAACCCAGTAACCCCACCCAACACTAAGGCCAATTTTGGACACTAAGGGCAATTTGGCATGGCTAATCCACCTAACCTGCACATCTTTGGACTGTGGGAGGAAACCGGAGCACCCGGAGGAAACCCACGCAAACACAGGGAGAACGTGCAGACTCCGCACAGACAGTGACCCAAGGCGGGAATCGAAACTGGGACCCTGGAGCTGTGAAGTAATTGTGCTAACCACCATGCGCTGCCCATATACCTGCCTTTGGCCCATATCCCTTAATGTCTGTACTTAACAAAAATCTCAGATTTAAAATGAACAACTGGTCCAGCTTCAACTGCTGTTTGTGGGAGAGAGTTCCAAACTTCTATCACCCTTTGAATGAAGAAGTTCTGTCTAACATCTCTCCTGAACATTCCAGCCCTAATTTTTAGACTATGACCTTTAATTTTAAAATCTCCAGCCTGTGGAAATAGTTTATCTTTATCTACCCTACTCTTTCCCTCGTTATCCTCTTACCCTTAATGTACGCCTAAAACCCTTTAGGATTTCCCTTTATTTTGCCCACCAGTATTTTTTTATGCCCCCTCTTCGCTTTCCTAATTTATTTTTGAAGTGCGCTCCTTCTATACTCCTCCACGGCATCAATTGCTTTGAGCCCACTGCATCTGCCATAATCATCCTTTTTACCTTTTCCAATCCTATATATCCTTTGACATCCAGGGTTCTCTCTGACCTTTTGGTCCCATCCTTTACCTTTCCAGGAACCTGTGGCCCTGTACCCTCTTCCACAAAGAGCAATTCATGCTGGATCAGTTGTTAATTTTTAATTTGAGATTGTTCAACTTTTATTGTCCAAAGGTATTAAAGGATAAGAGGCAAAGGTGGGAGTAAGGAGTTAGGTTGCTTATCAACCATAATCTCATTAAATCGAGGAACAAACCTGAGGAGCTAAATGGCCCACTCCTGTTCCTATCTTTCCAGCTAAAATTATAATACAAAATGTTGTACATATCATTTGTCTAATAGATGCAATTGTTACTGACGCCTGATCAGCTCTCAACAGTGGCTAAGAGACTGGACCAGGTACCGGTCCGGATACTTTGTTTTTAAGTTTAATGCTGTATGGAAAGATTGATTCATTCCAGAAGCAATAATATAAGAAATAGGCCTTGGTTATTTTATAAGCAAACTTTATTACAATGAAAGAAAATAAAACAATATTTAACCTTTTACTTCAGCTTTAACATGAACAGATTACATGCAGTTTCTTAACCTTTACACGCTAGTTACATTAACCATCACTTTAAATAACCAAGTCACTCTTGTGTCGCTTACATAGACAGGACAAGGCAATATTTACATTTATGAAGCAATTTTTCTTCTGTTCCGGACATTTGTTCAGAACCCTTTTTCAAAGTCAACCTCAGTGGCAACTTTCATGATCTCTCTGGCCGATTTCCACAGTCTTCTACCTGTAACTGTTCAAAACAGCCTTTCTGCTCTCTCTCTCTCTAAATTCCACCCAGTCCCTCAAACAAAGGTTCTCCCCTGAGATGGCAGACTCAAATCTATTATCGTTAACTTGGCTATCTGATTTTCCACTCCTTTTTCTACAAAAGACCAGAGCTATGCCATTCATATGCAACTAACCTTCCATTGACAAATAGGTCAACAAACAAGGTTGTCCCAAAGGACAATGGATCTTGAGTGGATCATCCTGGCTGAACTGGAGCATTCTGTGTATCCCACTCATGAGTTTAAGTTTGAATGAGACAAGGTAATTTGGGCTACGGGTGTATCCCTCTGACTCTGCTCCTGGCAGTCTTTTCCCTCAGTCTGTTTAACCCCTGAATTGCCTGCTGCATCTTGGGCCCCATTTCTGGACCCTAATTCCTAATATTGCCCTATCATGACAGTAACGCTGAAGACCTTAGTTGGCTGCAGCTGGGGTTTTGTGTACAGTTTTTCACAGCCCTAAAGCAATGGATGTAAACTTATTTAAGGCAGAAGAAAAGGTGTAATATGAAAAGAGGTTTCAGAAGTTTAAAAGATAATCGGATGAAGCTTTTCAAGAATATGGAAGGTTACATGAGATAGAAAGTAGACGAGTGTAGGGGTATGTTACTGGACGAGCAATTCGGAGGCTTGAGCTAATAGCCGAGAGAATGTGGCGTCAAATTCCACTGGACAAATTTGTGAATTTGAATTCAGTTCACTAAATCTGGAATCAATATTTGATGCTGCTGTATCAGTGTAAAACCTAATTTACTTAACTCGTGTTCCCTTGATCTGATCTGCAGGTAGCAGTTTCACATTAACCTGGTTGATTCTTAACTACTGTCTGAAGTGGCCTGGAAAGTCTCTGAGAACAACTAGGGATGGACTGTAAATGTCTTGCTGCTGATGTCCATGTCTCAAGAATTAAAATTAAATAGTGACAGATTTAATAATTAAATAAAGAGTTAAATAGCAATAGATTGTTCTAATGGTCCAAAAGACACTTGAATGTACAAATTTAAGCTGATCACAAAAAGAATTAAAGAGCAGGTAATAAAAATGATGAGGATAGAGGGCGAGATTCTCCGACCCCCCGCCGGGTCGGAGAATCGCCGGGGGGCTGGCGTAAATCCCGCCCCTGCCGGTTGCCGAATTCTCCGGCACGGGATATTCGGCGGGGGCGGGAATCACGCCGCGCCGGTTGGTGGGCCCCCCCCCGCGATTCTCCGGCCCGGATGGGCTGAAGTACCGCCGCTAAAATGCCTGTCCCGCCGGCGTAGATTAAACCACCTACCTTACCGGCGGGACAAGGCAGCGTGGGCGGGCCCCGGGGCCCTGGGGGGTGCCTCCACGGTGGCCTGGCCCACGATCGGGGCCCACTGATCCGCGGGCGGCCCTGTGCCGTGGGGGCACTCTTTCCCTTCCGCCTCCGCCACGGTCTCCACCATGGCGGAGGCAGAAGAGACTCCCTCCAATGCGCATGCGCGGGAATGCCGTCAGCGGCCGCTGACGCTCCCGCGCATGCGCCGCCCGGAGATGTCATTTCCACGCCAGCTGGCGGGGCACCAAAGGCCTTTTCCGCCAGCTGGCGGGGCGGAAATTCGTCCGGCGCTGGCCTAGCCCCTTAAGGTTTGGGCTCGGCCCCAAAGATGCGGAGCATTCCGCACCTTTGGGGCGGCACGATGCGCCGTTTTGGGTGCCAGTCGGCGGACATCGTGCCATTTCCGGAGAATTTCGCCCAGAATGTTGAAATATACCCCACTTATTGTTATAGCAGCATAGCCCATCAGCGGAATTCTCCGTCGGCGGGACCCTCCGGTTTGCTGGCAGCGCAACCTCACCCACGGGTCCACGGGTTTCCCGACGGCGTGGGATGGGCACGATAGGTAACCTGGTTGGCCGGCTGCGGGAACAGAGAGTCCCACTGCCGGTGGGGGCGCACCTCACTGGAAAACGAGTCCGGCGGCCCAGAGAATCCCACGCCCTGAATTCTGTTGCAAGGCAAATAGATAATGGGGTGAATCATCCACCTCCCAGTCTTGTGTTTCTCGGCAGAGCGCGGGATTCACTCGTTCCTGCCACTGGCCAATGGGGTTTCTCATTGTAGCCAATTCACCACACTGGGATACCCGCGGGTGGGGCCGTGTTGCCGGTGGAAATCCCTCCGGCGGAGAATTCACCTCAATTTGTTTTAAAATAAAAAAAGTCGCATTAAAAGATTGAGTGCGCTTTGAATTGGCAGCTTATATGAAAAAAATAAAAACAAGTGGTCTATTTCTGTGCAGTAACATTACATGATATTTTTCTTTGTACATGAATTGATCGAGACTCTGAATCCAGACACCCATCCCTTCCCATGGTGTAGGTATAGCCAGTCACTGGCTCATGAACAATGCAGCAATCCGGTTTTGAAATAGGATCAGGAAGGGACGTGTCCATGAAAATTCAACTGGAGCCATCGCTGAGATGGCAGTATCAAGGGTTCACATTTTGTCGCTGGCTCTGAGGGAAGTGCTAAGAGCCAGGTTCACCTCCCTAGGACTGAAGGACTCTTGAGAGGAAATTGTGCAATTTGTCTTGACGTCAACATAGTGAAGATGCAAGGATAGAAAAGAGTGCCAAGACAACATAATTGTATTTTCCAAGGAGCAAAATGCTCCTGGCTCTCTGCCGAAGCTGCTGCATTTGGAGCTTTCTGCGCTTAGTTTGCACTTACTTTTCCTCGTGTATCAGTTCAGTCCCCTTTCTGAATTTCCCCCACTTCCCTGTGGAGAAGAATCTTATGTGTTTTCACCACCTCCCACTAAGCAGCCTATCTGAGACTGGTAGCTCCATATGCGGGTGGAACTGTATGCAGAAAGGTGCCTGCCTCCCACTTTGCTGCACAGTGCGTGGGCATATCAACAGGTTGAGCCATGGGGGAATGCCACATTAGATATATTTAACCCTTTAACCGTCAAGCCTCTGAAATCTATAGTGCAGTGCTCTGCAGCTTCAAAATTAACCATCGCAACTGGTCAGCTACAATGTACTTGCTCCAGCAGATTCATCAGGCTGGTTAATGGGTTAAGTTAAGCAGCAATCAGATGTTACAACTTTAATGGAGGTGACAAAACACCAGTTAAAACTCACTGCATTACTTTGTCTTTGTTCTCATGTCGGAGCTTGCATATAGAACAGATCGCTGCAGCTGTCAAGCAAAGCTGAGGCTCTTCAAGTATCACGCACGCCCGAAACGGATTCTCAATTGCATGTTATCGTGAGCCTCACTGTAATTTTGCGTGACCCCCAACAAGATTTTTTCTCCGATGTTACCGACAGAGTAAGCAAAAATAGAACTCATTGCCATAGATGCCACAAGAAAAATCTGATGGGGGAAAAAAAAAGACATTATCTAAATCTATGGTGACCTACAGAAGCACAGCTGTGATTTATTCACAAAGTTATTTTTGCCTTTTTTTAAGCTTGAGCAGATGTTAAGTAAAAGCTTCTCTTTCCTATGCTTCTGTTTCCTAGGACGGTACGGTAGCACAGTGGTTAGCCCTGCTACCTCAATACGCCAGGGACCCAGGTTCAATTCCGACCTTGGGTCACTGTCTGTGTGGAGTTTGCATGTTCTCCCTGTAACTGCATGGGGGTGTTCCGGTTTCTTTCCACGGTCCAAAGATGTGCAGGTTAGATGGGTTGGCCATGCTAAATTTCCTCTTTGTGTCCAAAGGTGTGTGGGTTGGGTGGCTTGGCCATGCCAAATTGCCCTCTAGTGTCCAAAGATGAGCAGGTTAGGTGAATTAGCCATGATAAATTTCCCCTTTGTGTCCAAAGATTAAGTGGGGTTATGGGGAGTGGGCCTGGATGGGGTGCTCTTTCAGAGGGTCGGTGCAGACTCGATGGGCCGAATGGCCTTCTTTGCAAAGTAGGGATTTTATGTTTCAATTCTATGGTGGTAGTTTTATCACGAGAAGCAGTCCACATGTAAATGCACCAAGACCTGGACAATATCCAAGCTTGGGCAAATAAGTGGCAAGAAACGTTTGTGTCACACAAATGGTAGGCAATGACCACCTCCAATATGAGAGAACAAATTATCATCCCTTGTCATTCAATGGCATTACCATCACTGAATCCCCCACTATCAACACCCTGGGGGTTACCATTGACCAGAAACTAAACTGGACTAGTCATATAAATACTGTGGCTACAAAAGTAGGCCAGAGGCTAGGAATCCTGCAGTGAGCAACTCACCTCCTGATTCCCCAAAGTCTGTCCACCATCTACAAGGTACAAGGCAGGAGTGTAATGGGATACTCTCCACTTGCCTGTATGAGTGCAGCACCAACAACACTCAAGAAGCTCAACACCATCCAGTACAAAGTAGCCGGCTTGATTGCTTCCCCTTCCACAAACATTCATGACCTCCACCACCGACGCACAGTAGCCGCCATGTGTACCATCTACAAGATGCTGCAGGAACTCACCACGTCTCCTTAGGCAGCACCTTCCAAACCCATGACCACTACCATCTAGAAGGACAGGAGCAACAGGTACACGGGAACACCACTATTTGGAAGTTCCCCTCCAAGTCACTCACCATCCTGACACTGTATCGCGTTCCTTCACTGTCACTGGGTCAAAGTTCTGGAACACCCTCCCTAATAGCACTGTGGATGTATGGACATACACCACATGGACTGTTGTGGTTCAGGAATTAGCTCCCTACCACCTTCTTAAGGACAATTAGGGATGGGCAACAAATGCTGGCCTAGCCAGCGAAGCCCACATCCCATAAAGATGCATTAAAAAATTATAGCATATCAAACAGTAACAATCATTATACTACAGTGATTGAAATTAACTGTTAAAATATTAACACATTTAAAGCAATTATGTCACATTAAATGCAACAGATATAAATATTTAAGCAATTTTTTCTCTATTTCAAAGGTACAAAACTTTACTTTTATTTGTTGAAATTTGGTTTGGATCATTACTTTCCAATGTAATCATTTCTCCCAGTGCCCAATACAGTGCCACCTGGCGCACCGATAAGCAAGAAAGATGAGAGTTTAGCTGGTGGAGTGAATTTCGTTGACAGGATTTTTGATTTCAAAACATTTGATTAAAAGCTGAACAAAGGAGATCACACATAGTTCCCATCCAGCTACGTATAATCAGCGATGGCAGCAGTCTTGTCTCTGAGTCAGAAGGTTGTGGGTTCAGGCTCCTCTCCAGAAACCTGAGCTCTAGGCTGAGACTGGTATTGCAGCACTGAAGGAGATCCTCACAGCTGTGGAAACAGGCCCGCTGCCTGATAAATGCAAAATTGTTGGTCAAAACAGAAGGCAATTGCTTCTTGCAATATTTAAATGCCACGGGGTTCCCAATCGCCTTCAAAACTGCCCGGGTTAAACTCTGAAGTAGGGGGCTGATACCCCAACGTCACATTTTGGGGATTTAACTCCCTGCACATACCCAAACGTGTCTTGGCCTTGCCTGGGAAAAATTATCCTGCTGCCTTTCAGCTGAGGAGGAAAAGGACTCCATTCAGGTGAAGTAAAAAGCACAGCAGAATAGTAAAGTTTGCTCTGGCATATCCCTCAGCTCTGCATAAGAGCCCTATTGAACTCAAAACATTCACTCCACAGTTTCTCCACAAATGCTGTCAGACCTGCTGAGTTTTTCTAGCACTCCTGTTTTTCATAGAATTTCATAGAATTTACAGTGCAGAAGGAGGCCATTCGGCCCATCGAGTCTGCACCGGCTCTTGGAAAGAGCACCCTACCCAATCCCACACCACCCTATCCCCATAACCCAGTAACCCCACTCAACCAACGCTAAGGGCAATTTCGGACACTAAGGGCAATTTAGCATGGCCAATCCACCTAACCTGCACATCTTTGGACTGTGGGAGGAAACCGGAGCACCCGGAGGAAACCCTCGCACACACGGGGAGAACGTGCAGACTCCGCACAGACAGTGACCCAGCCGGGAATCGAACCTGGGACCCTGGAGCTGTGAAGCAATTGCGCTAACCGCTATGCTACCGTGCTGCCCAATCTGGATTTTATTCCAGATCTCAGATTATCTAATCTTCATTTCATTGCTGTTTGTGGGATGTTAAGAAAGGTGCTATATAATTGCATGACTCTCTGTTTCTTTGAGTAAGACGGTCATGGGTTCAGAGTAATATGCAAGACTTAAGCACATAATCTAAGATGAGACTTTAAAGGAGGACTATTGTAGTTTTGGAAGTGCCCTGTTGAAATTTGTTCCGAAATTGCTGAATTGGTTGAAGAGGGTGAGGCACTGCTACCTCACAGAGCCATGGATCATGATTCAATTTTGGCTTTGGGTGACTGTCTGTGTGGAGTTTGCACATTCTCCCCATGTCTACGTGAGTTTCCTCCATGTGCTCCGGTTTCCCCCCACAATCCAAAGATTTGCAGGTCAGGTGGATTGGCCATACTAAATTGCCCCTTAATGTCCAAAGATGTGCAGGTTAGTTGGAGTTACAGGGGTGTGGGAAGTGGGCCTAGGTAGGGTCCTCTTTCAGAGGGTCGATGCTGTCTTGAGGGGGCAAATGGCCTCCTTCTGCATTGTAGGAATTCTATGGTTCTATTGTAAGAGGAACAGGGGATTTCTTGCAGTGTCCTGACCAATGCTGATACCAAAACCAGCACTACCAGAGACACATTAACTAGCCATTCAGCTCATCGTTGTCTGTGGAATTTTGCTCTGCACAAATATACTCCAAACATTCTGTTTCTTTTCCCCCTCTCCAGGACCAGACTTTTTTCCTGGTGGTTGCACAGGTGACAGAGCCCCCTCAGTAATTTATTCAAAATGCGACTCTTCAGATGCGAGTGTTAGCACTGCCAGCTATTTAACCCACTTGGCCAACCTAATCTTCTTCTCCACGCTTCCTGGCAGTGAGTTCGGGAGAAGTGAAGAAGCTGCAGCATCTTTGGACAACTTTCCCTTCCCTAATGATGAGTGGTGAGGCCAGTTGTCATCTTTCTATCACAGTGAAATTAAGCTAACTAAGCATAGATCAGGAATAACACCATGGACTGCTTTACTCTGTATGACACAGCATCTCACTGGATGGCGCATTTATCCACTTAATTATCAATGGAGCTGTTCTAAGCATCTCTTTAATTAGAATTTAAGAATACTCTCTTGACATCTTGTAGTCTTCAGTCAAGTAGCTAAGGTACGAAGAAAGATTTTCAGCATGTTCTTGTACTGTTTTTCTGTAGTTATTATCTTCTCTTCTCCTGGTACAAATTGGATTTGGCACAAAGATGGAATATAATTTCCTTGTTGCATATTTCCTTACGTTCTTTACAGGGTGAGACAAGTCTTTTGTTCTGCCTTCCTATTTGCACTACTGTACTGGATGTGAGCTCTGGAACATTATGTACAGATTTTTCAGACCAAGAAAACAGATTCACCAGCTCAGCACCATCAGTAATTTATAAACCAGCTTTTGTAAATCACACCCTTCATTAGAATGTTGTGGATTTTAAGATTAGTTGGAGTCAGGTTTGTGTGTGCATATGTATCTCAAATAGTTTAGTCAGTCACCTGTGTTGCGAACTCCCGCAGATCCTGTTCTGCAATAGGGTAGAAAGAAATGGCTCAGGAATAATAAAAATTATTTTTCTGGTGGCAGGGTTTCAGCCTGAAATCCATTTAATGCTCTGGAGATGGGACTTCAGCCCCTCATTCGGAGGAAGTCCCACCTCAGAGAGCTGCGGTCAACTTTAT
The DNA here is from genome assembly GCF_047496885.1 of Scyliorhinus torazame. Taxonomy (NCBI): domain Eukaryota; kingdom Metazoa; phylum Chordata; class Chondrichthyes; order Carcharhiniformes; family Scyliorhinidae; genus Scyliorhinus; species Scyliorhinus torazame. Next base: position 322,975,535 of record NC_092709.1, read on the forward strand.
TGACCGGCAGTTCTCTGGTCCCAGTGCGCCTGGCCCTGCAAGCAGTTTCCAGATGCAAAGTCTAAGGAGTCCAGGACCAGGTAGGTTCCAGGGCAGAGAGGGGAGGTGAAGCCCAGTAGGGGATGCTGGGAAGAATGGAGGGAGGCGAATGTTGATGGAGATGTTGGGGGGAGGTGGGGGGGAGGGGGCACCCGCAGAGACTAGACCTTGTGGGGGGGCTGCCTGATGGTGAAAAGAGGTTGTTAGTGGAGATTCCACTCTCTCCCCCCCCCACCTCGTCTTTAACACTCGGGGTCTGGGAAAGGTCTCTTTTTGGACATCCCACCTGTCCCAGAACCCCTCCCACCAGTCTGACAATTGCGGCACGGCAGGAAATGGTGCTTAGGTTGTCATTTATTGATTTTTTTTTAAGGACCTTAATTTGGGCAAGGATAGGTGGGCTAGTCTCGGCCTCACCCACTTCACCTGAAGATGTGGAGAGATTGGAGCAGGCAGGAAGCCGAAGGCCATCCAAGGAATCTTGCACCCCCCCCCGCCCTCGCATTCCACAGCCAGAATGCTTTATGACATCTCACCAGAGACTTACCTTACCAACCAATCATAAAAATCAAAATGCATCTTTTATCTTCGATTGGTCTTGACTTTATAATTGTCATCCCAGGTGCTGATATTGGATTGAACATCATAGGCGCAAATTATGCGAATTGCGCTTATTTATGTAATTATGGGCGCGACCCCCCCCACCGGGTCGGAGAATCGCCGGGGGCTGGCGTGAATCCCGCCCCCGCTGTGTCCCGAATTCTCCACCACCAGAGATTCGGCGGGGGCAGGAATCGCGCCGCGCCTGTCGGTGGGCCCACCCCCGGCGATTCTCCGGCCCGCGATGGGCCGAAGTCCCGCCGCTGTCAACCCTCTCCCGCCGGTGTGGATTGAACCACCTTTTGAACAGCGGGACAGGGCGGCGCGGGCAGGCTCCAGGGGCTTGGGGTGGGGGGGTGCGGGGTGATCTGGCCCCGGGGGGTGCCCCCACGGTGGCCTGGCCCGCGATCGGGGCCCACCGATCCGCGGGCGGGACTGTGTCGTGGGGGCACTCTTTTTCTTCCGCCTTCGCCATGGTCTTCACTATGGCGGAGGCGGAAGAGACCCCCTCCCCTGTGCATGCATGGGGATGACGTCAGCAGCCGCTGACGGTCCCGCGCATGCGTCGCCTGGCGAAGAACTTTCGGCGCTGGCTGGTGTGGCGCCAAAGGCCTTTCCTGGCAGCCAGCGGAGCGGAAACCACTCCGGGGCGGGCTTAGCCCCTCAAGGTGAGGGCTTGGCCCCTAAAGGTGTGGAGACTTCCGCACCTTTGGGGCGGCCCGACGCCGGAGTGGTTCCCGCCACTCCATTACGTCGGAACCACCCGCCCCGCCGGGTAGGGGAGAATCCCGCCCCAGGTTCTTATGATGTAATGTGGCCCCCCCCCCAAATTCTGGAATACACCAAGAAGCTCAGTATTTACAGTGAGTCAGAACTTGGAAAATTATATACTAAATGCTCTTGTCAGTGATTATTTACTGTGTGGGTTTTGCGTGATTATGTGCAGGTACAGAATAATTTGATGATACAGATTGGTGTTGTCAATTCCAGTTTTCAGAATGGAGCCGAAACAACAGTATTCAAATGCTGAACTAGTTACTGGAGTACGTTTCTGTGGCGTTTGTGCAGCTGAAGCTATTTTTCTCTATTCCTGTGGTGCCAGCTGCTGTGCTTGGGCCTCATGGAGCTGAATGCACCAGATTTCTCGAGGCTGAAGGCCCGGAAAACCCTATTTTTTTTCCGCTGGATCCTCTAGAAACATAAGTAAACATGTCATTCTGCTGGCACTTATGTGTCCTCTGGTACTGATAGCATCATGTTTATACACAGCTGTTTTCCGTAAGAAAAGAGTTTTTATGATCTGTAATGTGGCCACTTGACAGGGTGGCAAAAGCAGATTCTATAGATTCAGGGGAATTTCTAATGCTCTGATTTGTCATGGTGTGGAATGTACTCATTGGATTCCTCTTTCAAAGCATCAGTACAGGCGTAATGGAGCAAAAGCTATGCTACACCATTCTATGGGTACAAATAACACTGTTGGATCGTCCTTTGCCTAGAGTTGGTTTTGTGAGGGTCACGAAGAATCCAGCACGAGTTGTAGGATAGAAAGAAATAACATTTATTTACAATAACATATTTATACACAACAGCGTCAGTAACTCCCTTGCTGCTCACTCCTCTCCAGCTGGTTCCAAACTGGCCAGCTCTATTTATGCAGGGAATCTGCTGATGAGTTCCCCGCTCCCTCATTGGGGAAGCTCATGCTCCTTAAGGATTGTGGGATTGCCATTAGTCCCCAGCCAGTGGTACGCAGGCAGATTACAACATCCCTCCCATCCAAAGTCCAAGGAATCCACCGAAGACCCTGGCGAAGGAGGGCATCGGACTGGTTTTGCCGCAGGCCGGACGCCATTTGCATGAGGCGCTGGATCGGGTGGCGTGTAACGAGATGGAAAACGGCACTTCTGTGATGAACGGTGTACATAGAACATAGAACATAGAAAATACAGCACAGAACAGGCCCTTCGGCCCACGATGTTGTGCCGAACCTTTGTCCTAGATTAATCATAGATTATCATTGAATTTACAGTGCAGAAGGAGGCCATTCGGCCCTTTGAGTCTGCACCGGCTCTTGGAAAGAGCGCCCTACCCAAACTCAACACCTTCACCCAACACCAAGGGCAATTTGGACATTAAGGGCAATTTATCATTGGCCAATTCACCTAACCTGCACATCTTTGGATTGTGGGAGGAAACCGGAGCACCCGGAGGAAACCCACGCAGACACGGGGAGGACGTGCAGACTCCGCACAGTCAGTGACCCAAGCCGGAATCAAACCTGGGACCCTGGAGCTGTGAAGCAATTGTGCTATCCACAATGCTACCGTGCTGCCCTTGAGAACAAATAAATCTACACTATATCATGTAACCGTAATCCATGTACCTATCCAATAGCTGCTTGAAGGTCCCTAATGTTTCCGACTCAACTACTTCCACAGGCAGTGCATTCCATGCCCCCACTACTCTCTGGGTAAAGAACCTAGCTCTGATATCCCTCCTATATCTTCCACCTTTCACCTTAAATTTATGTCCCCTTGTAATGGTTTGTTCCACCCGGGGAAAAAGTCTCTGACTGTCTACTCTATCTATTCCCCTGATCATCTTATAAACCTCTATCAAGTCGCCCCTCATCCTTCTCCGTTCTAATGAGAAAAGGCCTAGCACCCTCAACCTTTCCTCGTAAGACCTACTCTCCATTCCAGGCAACATCCTGGTAAATCTTCTTTGCACCTTTTCCAAAGCTTCCACATCCTTCCTAAAATGAGGCGACCAGAACTGTACACAGTACTCCAAATGTGGCCTTACCAAAGTTTTGTACAGCTGCATCATCACCTCACGGCTCTTAAATTCAATCCCTCTGTTAATGAACGCGAGCACACCATAGGCCTTCTTCACAGCTCTATCCACTTGAGTGGCAACTTTCAAAGATGTATGAACATAGACCCCAAGATCTCTCTGCTCCTCCACATTGCCAAGAACTCTACCGTTAACCCTGTATTCCGCATTCATATTTGTCCTTCCAAAATGGACAACCTCACACTTTTCAGGGTTAAACTCCATCTGCCACTTCTCAGCCCAGCTCTGCATCCTATCTATGTCACTTTGCAGCCGACAACAGCCCTCCTTACTATCCACAACTCCACCAATCTTCGTATCATCTGCAAATTTACTGACCCACCCTTCAACTCCCTCATCCAAGTCATTAATGAAAATCACAAACAGCAGAGGACCCAGAACTGATCCCTGCGGTACGCCACTGGTAACTGGGATCCAGGCTGAATATTTGCCATCCACCACCACTCTCTGACTTCTATCGGTTAGCCAGTTCGTTATCCAACTGGCCAAATTTCCCACTATCCCATGCCTCCTTACTTTCTGCATAAGCCTACCATGGGGAACTTTATCAAATGCCTTACTAAAATCCATGTACACTACATCCACTGCTTTACCTTCATCCACATGCTTGGTCACCTCCTCAAAGAATTCAATAAGATTTGTAAGGCAAGACCTACCCCTCACAAATCCGTGCTGACTATCCCTAATCAAGCAGTGTCTTTCCAGATGCTCAGAAATCCTATCCTTCAGTACCCTTTCCATTACTTTGCCTACCACTGAAGTAAGACTAACTGGCCTGTAATTCCCAGGGTTATCCCTAGTCCCTTTTTTGAACAGGGGCACGACATTCGCCACTCTCCAATCCCCTGGTACCACCCCTGTTGACAGTGAGGACGAAAAGATCATTGCCAACGGCTCTGCAATTTCATCTCTTGCTTCCCATAGAATCCTTGGATATATCCCGTCAGGCCCGGGGGACTTGTCTATCCTCAAGTTTTTCAAAATGCCCAACACATCTTCCTTCCTAACAAGTATTTCCTCGAGCTTACCAATCTGTTTCACACTGTCCTCTCCAACAATATCGCCCCTCTCATTTGTAAATACAGAAGAAAAGTACTCGTTCAAGACCTCTCCTATCTCTTCAGACTCAATACACAATCTCCCGCTACTGTCCTTGATCGGACCTACCCTCGCTCTAGTCATTCTCATATTTCTCACATATGTGTAAAAGGCCTTGGGGTTTTCCTTGATCCTACCCGCCAAAGATTGTTCATGCCCTCTCTTAGCTCTCCTAATCCCTTTCTTCAGTTCCCTCCTGGCTATCTTGTATCCCTCCAATGCCCTGTCTGAACCTTGTTTCCTCAGCCTTACATAAGTCACCTTTTTCCTCTTAACAAGACATTCAACCTCTCTTGTCAACCATGGTTCCCTCACTCGACCATCTCTTCCCTGCCTGACAGGGACATACATATCAAGGACACGTAGCACCTGTTCCTTGAACAAGTTCCACATTTCATTTGTGTCCTTCCCTGCCAGCCTATGTTCCCAACTTATGCACTTCAATTCTTGTCTGACAACATCGTATTTACCCTTCCCCCAATTGTAAACCTTGCCCTGTTGCACGTACCTATCCCTCTCCATTACTAAAGTGAAAGTCACAGAATTGTGGTCACTATCTCCAAAATGCTCCCCCACTAACAAATCTATCACTTGCCCTGGCTCATTACCCAGTACTAAATCCAATATTGCCCCTCCTCTGGTCGGACAATCTACATACTGCGTTAGAAAAGCTTCCTGGACACACTGCACAAACACCACCCCATCCAAACTATTTGATCTAAAGAGTTTCCACTCAATATTTGGGAAGTTAAAGTCGCCCATGACTACTACCCTATGACTTCTGCACCTTTCCAAAATCTGTTTCCCAATCTGTTCCTCCACATCTCTGCTACTATTGGGGGGCCTATAGAAAACTCCTAACAAGGTGACTGCTCCTTTCCTATTTCTGACTTCAACCCATACTACCTCAGTAGGCTGATACTCCTCGAACTGCCTTTCTGCAGCTGTTATACTATCTCTAATTAATAATGCCACCCCCCCACCTCTTTTACCACCCTCCCTAATCTTATTGAAACATCTATAACCAGGGACCTCCAACAACCATTTCTGCCCCTCTTCTATCCAAGTTTCCGTGATGGCCACCACATCGTAGTCCCAAATACCGATCCATGCCTTAAGTTCACCCACCTTATTCCTGATGCTTCTTGCGTTGAAGTATACACACTTCAACCCCTCTCCGTGCCTGCAAGTACTCTCCTTTGTCAGTGTTCCCTTCCCCACTGCCTCATTACACGCTTTCGCGTCCTGAATATCGGCTACCTTAGTTGCTGGACTACAAATCCGGTTCCCATTCCCCTGCCAAATTAGTTTAAACCCTCCCGAAGAGTACTAGAAAACCTCCCTCCCAGGATATTGGTGCCCCTCTGGTTCAGATGCAACCCGTCCTGCTTGTACAGGTCCCACCTTCCCCAGAATGCGCTCCAATTATCCAAATACCTGAAGCCCTCCCTCCTACACCATTCCTGCAGCCACGTGTTCAACTGCACTCTCTCCCTATTCCTAGCCTCGCTATCACGTGGCACCGGCAACAAACCAGAGATGACAACTCTGTCTGTCCTGGCTTTTAACTTCCAGCCTAACTCCCTAAACTTGTTTATTACCTGTAACGGTTGTACGTCCTCGGCCCGTGGGCCTGAGGACTCCCCCTTTGAGGCACCCTGTGTCTCCATCTCGGAGTCGGAGTCCACTGCCTCCTTCATCTCTGCGACTCTATCTCCACGCGGTTCGGCAACGACCTGCGCAGGCTTTGAGTGCGGCACCAGAGGAAGATTGTGAGGAATACTCTCCACTGTGTCTGGTCTCTGAGGCTGTAGAAGTGAGTTCCGGGGGCGAGGAATCTTTGGAAGAAATGGTCTTCTGGACCGAATGTGGTCTACATGTTTGCGCTGGAGATGGCCCTGGGCTTGCACCTGGTAAGAGATAGGGCCCGGTCGGAGTAGGATAACGGCAGGGACCCACTGGGCACCACCAGCACAATTTTGAACGAACACTGGGTCACCGGGCGCAAACTGCCGAATCGGCAGATGCCAAGAAAGGCCATGTCCCTGCCGAACTTGAATGTGGCGTACTTTTGCGCCAATATCCGTGAAAACCATGCTAATGCGGGTGTGAGGTCTCCGGCCCATTAGGAGTTCCGCGGGAGCTACTCCAGTCACCGCATGTAGAGTGGTCCAGTATGAAAACAAAAGATGAGCCAGTCTCATGTCCATAGACCCGGAAGACTGCTTCTTTAGGCCCCGTTTGAATGCCTGCACTGCCCGCTCCGTCAACCCATTGGAAGCCTGGTAGTATGGAGCAGTGCGGATATGGCGTATGCCGTTCATCTTCATGAACCTCGCAAACTCCTCACTTGTGAATGGAGTGCCGTTGTCCGTGACCAGCACCTCGGGGAGGCCATGCGTACTGACAGACAAACGCATCTTCTCGATTGTTGTGCAGGACGTTGTGCCTACCATCTTATGCACCTCTAACCATTTAGACTGGGCATCGATTCATAGAAGGTACATGGATCCTTGAAAAGGGCCGGCGAAATCCGCATGCAAGCGCGCCCAAGGCCGCCCTAGCCATTCCCAGTGATGTAGGGGCGCGGCCGATGGAAGCTTCTGAGCAGTTTTGGGCCACCTTCTCAATGTCAGTGCCGAGGCCTGGCCACCAGTCATAACTCCGGGCCAACATTTTCATCTTCGTCACACCCGGATGCCCATTGTGCAAGTCCCTTAGTATCAGCTCCTGTCCTTTTTCCGGGACAATCACACACGTCCGCCACCAGAGGATACCATCTTCCACGCTAAATTCTGACAGCTTGGAGGAAAATGCCCGCAACTCACCTGGGAGCTGTCTATGTTGCCCACCATACAGGACTATGTGTCGAACCTTTGACAGGACTGGCTCCATCTGGGCCCACTCACAGATCTGTGATGCCATCACAGGCAAGGAGTCCATAAAATTTAGTGTTGCAACCACCTCACCGGTGGTGGGGGCCGACATGGGGCCGGTCGATAAAGGCAATCGGCTCAGTGTGTCGGCATTCGCTATCTGGGTCCCTGCTTTATGATCCAGAGAATACTCGTATGCAGCGAGCAACAAAGCCCAGCGCTGGATCCGCACGGAAGCAATGGGCGGTATTGGCTTATCCTCTCGGAAAAGTCCCAGCAGAGGCTTATGATCAGTCACGATAGTGAAGTGATGGCCATACACATGCTGGTGGAAGTGTTTTTCCGCAAAGACCACCGCCAGGCCCTCCATCTCGATCTGCGTGTACTTCTTTCCCGCTGCAGCCAATGTGCGGGAGGCGAAAGCTATCAGCTGCTCGGCCCCGTTCTCCATCGTATGGGACAGGACGGCCCCAATACCATACGGGGATGCATCACATGTGATGAGCAAAGGCTTTCCAGGATCATAGTAGGTTAGTAACCCAGACGACGACAATTGTTGTTTTACCCACCGGAAAGCGGTTTCTTGCGGCTGACCCCAAATCCAGGTGTGACTCTTCTTTAGCAGAAGGTGCAACGGGGCCAGCGTAGTTGCCAGATTGGGGAGGAACTTCCCGTAATAGTTTACGAGGCCAAGAAATAACGAAGATGCGAAGTGTCATTCGGAGTGGGGGCCTGTTGAATTGCATGCACCTTCTCTGTGGCAGTCCACCCGATAACCCAGGTAGACTAGTTCCTTTGCCTGAAAGATGCACTTTGTACGATGTAAACGGATTCCAGCCATGAAAAGCGTCTAAGGACAGCCTCCAAATTTTCCAAATGTTCCTGCTCCGATGTCCCTGTATTCAAAACGTCGTCTAAGTAGACAGCGACATGCGGGAAATCTCTCAAGATGCCCTCCATGACGCGTTGAAAGATAGCGCAGGCAGAGGATACCCCAAAGGGCAACTGTGTATATTCATTTAGGCCCCGGTGTGTATTAATAGTTGCATATGGCCGGGAGGCAGGGTCCAGCTCCAATTGTAGGTAGGCGTGACTCATATCTAATTTCGTGAACGAGAGTCCGCCTGCAAGCTTCGCGTAGAGATCTCCTATGCGAGGCATTGGATGTCGGCCGAGCCGGGAAGCCGTATTCACTGTACGTTTATAGTCGCCGCACAAGCGAACTGTGGTATCTGGCTTCATTAGAGGTACAATTGGCGCTGCCCAGTTAGCGAAACGGATGGACCTGATAATACCCAAGGACTCTAAATGAGTGAGCTCCCCTTCTACCTTCTCGAGCAAGGCATAAGGCACCGGGCGCGCCCGGAAATTGCTCAGCGTGGCTCCTGGTTCGACTTGGATAGGGGCTATGGCCCCTTTTATTTTCCCCAAACCGGGTTGGAATACATCTGGGTACCGTCCTAGTCCCTCCGTCAACCCTCCAGAACCTGTTTTGAGGGTGTGCTCCACTGCAGCCGCAAATGGCGCAATAAGTCCCGACCCAACAGGCTGGGCCCGTGGCCGCGCACCACGATAAGTGGGAAATGCCCCTCCTGGCGTCCATCAACAACAGGGGTCATCGTAGTTCCTGCAATATCCAATGGTTTCCCCGTGTAGGTGGCCAACCTGGCCTGTGTGTCGGTTAATGTAAGGGTCTGTAAACCTTGCTTGATGCGATCGAATGTCCGCTGGGCGATCGCAGAGACCGCTGTGCCAGTGTCCAACTCCATCTCAAGCAGGTGACCATTGACCCGTACTGTCACCTTAATGGGGGCCACACGGGGAGCTGCCACAGAATGCAGCTGCAGGCAGTCATCCTCCGTCTCCATGTCCTCGGGAGTATTTGCCGCAGGTTCATCCAAATGGAAGGTACGGCCCCTGGACTGGATTGCCATTAGTCCCCAGTTTCTGTAGGAACGACGGCGCCTCTGGCACCCCCAGGACCGGCATCTGCGACGGGGTCGGCGCCCACAAGTCCGACACTGACATGGCTCCTCATCCATCGGTTCTGGCGAAGGCTCCCTTCGGGGAGGAATGTCCGGCGGCCACTGGCGTCAATCCGGATGCCGCCCCGCCCAAGGTTCCGCAGGGGTGCGGGGAGACGCTTTTGGACGGAAGGGGTTGTGCCCCAAGGTGTGCACCTCCATTCCCTGTACCTCCTGCACACCCCGTTCTGTACTCTCTCGGGAAAATACTATTTGAATGGCCTGTTGAAAAGTCAATGTTGGCTCAGCTAACAACTTTCTCTGGGTGGCTGCATTGTTAATACCGCAAACCAAATGGTCGCTTAACATTTCTGACAAGGTCTCACCATAGTCAGTACTGCGGGGTTGGGTTAAAATGTTGCTCCACTAAGGTCACAAGTTGATCAAACGTCTCGGTGTCCGGCGCAGCTGGGTACGTAAGGCTCCTAATCACCCCAAACGTATGTGGGCCGCAGGCGGTGAGCGCTCGCTTTCGGTGATGTTTGCCCGGAAATAGTAACAGATCAGTTGTGTGTACTGTTCCAACTTTCCAGCGCAGCATCAAAGACATCGAAACTTCCATACAGAGGCATGGTGTAACAGAAAAACATCTTCCAATCTGTATCCAACAAAAATCCAGGGACGTAGCTTCAGCAGCATAGACAGCTATCCACTTTAACCCTCGTCGCCAGTTGTGTGAGGGCCACGAAGAATCCAGCACTAGTTGTAGAATAGAAAGAAATAACATTTATTTTCAATAACATATATATATAGCAGCAGTAACTCCCTTGCTGCTCACTCCTCTCTAGCTGGTTCCAAACTGGCCAGCTCTATTTATGCAGGGAATCTGCTAATGAGTTCTCCGCCCTCCTCATTGGGGAAGCTCATACTCCCTAAGGATTGTTGGATTGCCATTAGTCCCCAGCCAGTGATAAGCAGGCAGGTTATAACAGTTGGAAAGTAATAACGTTGCAGTCTTGTTCTACAACATCTGCTGTTAGATATATGTATATAGTGGTCTTATATATCTATATTTACATATATATAAGTGTGTACATGGGTTTGGCTAAACAAAACAAGCTTTTATACACCAACTGATTATCAATCCAATTAATGGGCAATTTCCATGCCGAATCTTGGAATCATAGAATAGTTCAACACAGGAGGCCGCGTGTGCTGACTCTTTGAAGAAGGTACCCAAGTAATCCATGTCTTGTTTTTGAACCATAACCCTGCAAATTATTCTTTTTGAGTCCTCCACCCTAGACATAGACCGGAGGATGCTGCAGGGACTGCCGGGTGCCCTGTGAGGCTGTTTAAAAGGCTCACCTCAGCTCTCTGTAACTTTGCCCCAGTTGTTTTCTCAACCATTTAGCCCTCACACCCCTTCATCCACACCTACCCCCCAAATCCATCCATGCCAACTCATGCCAACTCATGTCTCCCATACATTCCTAGTTGCCCCTTATAGACCCTATGTCAATTCAGAGCGAACTCTTGACCACCACCCATCCCCATGGTCCTTACAATCTCCATGCCAACTCACCCAGTAAGCAGACATCAGGATAAAATTGAGTTCTAAGTATCTATAATGGAGCTCAATGTAAAAAGAAACACTCGCATTCATGAAAGCCCATTCAATACATTTAAATCTCTTCAAATGCTTCACCTCTTATTTTAAAATAAATTTAATTCACAACCTCACATTAGACAGCTAATCTTTAACAACCTCTTTGAGCTGTGCAACTGTAAACTTACAACACCAGCCCCGCCAAACGACCCCCCCACCACCGCCCACCACTGTGATAATGATAACTTGTGAAAAGCAGCCAAGCATTTATAATGTTATAATGATAGCAACTAGGGTTTGGCCAGCAACTAGCTATCTATTAAAACTGATTTAACAGATTTTTTAAATCTCACAGACACTGGCAGGCAGTTCTTGCATTTTTAAAGGACAGCTTATTTAAATAACTTTGCAGCATTCCAATTCCACAGATCTTACTCGCCCTTCAAGAGCATTTATAACCTTGCTAAATATTGAGTTCTCACGCACCACAGGATAAAGCTCTTTTTTCAGTGGAAATTAGATTTTTTTTGAACTCATCTGAATTCAAATAGTGCTCTTGAGTTTGGGTTTCCCACAAGTGGGTCCAAATTTTGCAGGCTCTCCCACCAGCTGGATTTTCAGTTCCTGCCAAACTCAATGCGGTTTTGAATGACTAGCTACAATTTACAGCCCTAGAACCGTAACATTCCACCCCTGAGAGCCACGTCCCACCTCTACACCATCCCCTGTCCAACTCCAAGGGATAAAAAGGATCTTTGAGAAATAGGGAGAGACTTCTAGATCCAGGTCCCACTCGCTATTGTCAAAAGGTCCCAGAGTCTCCACAATTGCAGAAACATCCGGCCCGGTGACTCTATTAAAAATATTAGTGCATGGATTGCCTTTCCATCGGATGTAGTATGGGCCATTGCATCTTTTGAAGGGGAGTTGGAGAAATATTTGAAGAAAAGCAAGCTACAGGGATGTGAAAGGAGAAGAGGGTGGTGGACTACGTTTGGTTTATTCTAGTGAATAGGCAACCCAGACATGCGCATGGTTCTATGGTAAGAGCAACTGAATCTCAACTGACTTTTTCTCAACACATCCATTAATATCTTTCACTGTTAAATGAACATCAGACTTTACAGCATATTTATTCAAGGCCTTTCCTCAGACATGCTGTGTGCCCTGCTTTGCCTCAGAATTTGCTGTTTCCTTTTGTGTCTGCAATACTAAGCAAGAGAGATAAATATGTTTATACATGTTGTGACCTTCTCCCACAAAATACGTAAATCTGTATTTTAAACAAGATCTAATATGAGTTTATTTCAATTACCCAGGCCGTAAATTAATATAAATGTAGAGCAGACTCTCATTCTAAATACATGTTTTTAGCTCTTTGATGACTTTACTGTTTCAAAAGAAATAAAATGGCCACAGTTGTAACCCTGGCAACAGTCACTGCTTTTCGGATACTGCTGGATTACATAGTTTTCCTTATGAACAATTTTACAATAGAACATTAATAGATCAACAAGGGGCACTCAATGCCAGTAATTATCTGAGTTTAGCATTTTTTTCACAATGCATTAGTCAGCTGTAAACCTGTACAAAAGCTGTAGAAATAAACAATACAGTAACTGCCTGGCCTCCTGAACAGTTTGCTACGCATTTTTTCACTTCACCGAATGAAGGAAATGACTTGAATCCCTGCATTAAGTAAATGGGAAATTGAATTAAATAATAATAGATCATGGGCTGGATTCTCTGAGCCTCTGCGACGGAATCGCGTTCGGCGCGGGGGCGGAGAATGGGCGTTCGCACGGAAATCGTGCCTGGCGCTGCTGAAGCCATTCTCCGGTCCCCGGAGAATCGCTCGGGAATGCGGTTAGGCGGCCATTGACAGAGGCCCCCCCCGGCGATTCTCCACGCACAACTGGCCGAGTTCCTGACGGCGTGGTTCTAACCACATATCAGGGGCGGGATTCTCCACCCCCACGCCGAAGTGGCCGCGCCGTCATGAACGCCGTCGAGGTTCACGACGGCGCGAAACGGCCCCGGTCCCGACCGATTCAGGCCCTGACAAGGAGCCAGTATCGGGGCCGCGTCATCTACCCACGCCAGGCCTTGTCGCCCGCGTAAAAGCGGCGCCACATAGATGACGCGGCCGGCGCCGCATAACGGACGTCATCCGCGCATGCGTGGTTGTTCTGTCCAAATCCGCCCCGCAAGAAGATGGGGGACGGATCTTGCGGGGCGGCGGAAGGAAGGAGGTCCTCCTTCAGAGAGGACGGCCCGACGATCGGTGGGCACCGATCGCGGGCCACCCCACATTTAAGGTACCCCCCGGTGCAGGATCCCCCCTCGCATCCCCACAGGCCGACCCCCAGCGTTCACGCACCGCCCACGACTGTAGAGACCAGGTTTGGACGGCGCTGGGGGGAAGCCGCCGTTTTGGCCTGGCCGCTCGGCCCATCCGGGCCTCAGAATAGCGGGGGTGCCGGAGAATCGCCATTTTCGGTGTCTCCGGCGATTCTCCGGCCTGCGGCCCGCGAAACTCGACCGGGCCGTTCCCGCCACTTGGGAGAATCGCCGGAGGGCGTCGGACCGGCGTCCCCGGAAAATTTGGCGGCCCAGGCAATTCTCCCAACCGGCGTGGGAGTGGAGAATCGCGCTCCAGCTGTCGGGAACCTCGGGTGGCGGCTGCAGACTCAGTCCGCGGCCACCTTGGGGGGACGGGGGGATCAAGTACCGGGGGGGCGATCGGGTGGGTAATATGGAGCAGCGCGGGGCCGATCATTGGGACCTTCTTTCCTGGTCCAGGTCGGCTGGCTGAGTCCGCCATGTCGCACGGGGCAGAACAATGTCAGCCTTTTGACAAATGCACGAACTAGCAGCATGACCTTATTGCATCCAGTAACAGCAACCTGGAATTACTACTGGGGGCACTATTGGCAGAATACACTGGACATTGTGCAGGTTTATTCACGCTGATGTGTCCGTGCAAATTGATTACTGTAAGCCCGAATATTCTATCAGCACAATCACACCACAATGTGCCACTGGAAAAGCCAATGATGGCTCAAGGCATTGGGTGGGGTAGGATAATGGGTGAAGCTGGAAATCACAAAAGACACTGGGCTGACTTCTCCGCTGTCAGGATTCTCCGTTTTGCCGGCAGACAGGGGGTTTCCCGACGGCATGAGGCTGCCCCACAATGGAAAACCCCATTGACCAGCCGGCGAAACCTGCCCACTTTCTTTTCTGTTCTGCAAGGCTTGTTGCTATGATTGACTATTATCTTCAATTATCTCATTACTACAGCAGAGCACGACATATCTGTGAGACTTTAATTAACTGTGGGTCAAAGGGTAAAGGGCCTGTTACCTGATTGAATTTAAACTGAATTTAAAGTCAATGCAGCAGCAGGAAAAACAAAGGGCAGCACGATAGCACAGTGGTTAGCACAGTTGCTTCACAGCTCCAGGGTCCCAAGTTCAATTCCTGGCTTGGGTCACTGTCTGTGCGGAGTCTGCACGTTCTCCCTGTGTCTGCGTGGGTATCCTCCGGGTGCTCCGGTTTCCTCCCGCTGTCCAAAGATGTGCAAGTTAGGTGGATTGGCCATGCTAAATTGCCCTTAGAGTCCAAAAAGGATGGGTGGACTTACTGGGTTATGGGGATAGGGTGGAGGTGTGGGCTTAGTTAGGGTGCAGACTTGATGGGCTGAATGGCCTCCTTCTGCACTGTAAATTCAATGAAAAAAATTGTGTCTGTGTGTCTTCAATAGGTGACTACTGTCAGTCATTCATATCACCACTGGTGTCCATGTGCCCAAGAATATAAGCGCAATGTAATGGGCACCTTCAAGTGGTCTTAAATGTCAAAAACTCACCATTGCATTTGAGGGACATAGATAGACCATTGGGTGATGACTGCTTTGGTCAAAGAAACTTTTAAACAAGTGTAAAAGATTGCAGATACTCCAGTGTAAAGTGGCCATAGGCGAAACTCACTTAAGCTTAAAGTTCTGTGAGCTTTAGTGCAGTTTCATTTAATTCCGGCCAGATTCAGCTTTGGGCACGATCGTACGGCCTTGTCTTGCCTGACTTGGTGACACGACGGGGCTGTTAATTCTCGCGAGAGGCCTCTCACGGGATTTGCGATGCTCAGGACGCATCGCGAGATCTAACAAGATCTTGCGTGATGTTGCGATCTGGATCTTGCCCTCACTGGGCATGATCCAGATTTGCCTATTTAAGTGAGCAGTTAGCATCTCTTAACTATGTTTGCACCGGTATCCTAAGGCCCAAGATCCAAAGTCCGTGCCTGGGAGACCTTGACATCGCGTGGTTTAGCACTTGTTTCCACAAACGTGGACCAGGCATAACGGAACTTGAGGGGGTC
Organism: Scyliorhinus torazame; assembly: GCF_047496885.1. Taxonomy (NCBI): domain Eukaryota; kingdom Metazoa; phylum Chordata; class Chondrichthyes; order Carcharhiniformes; family Scyliorhinidae; genus Scyliorhinus; species Scyliorhinus torazame. The sequence continues at coordinate 322,990,963 of NC_092709.1, forward strand.
TCCCAGGTGAACAGAGGCCATCTGGTGGTTGGACTCTGCGAAGAGTGGTATCCTGGCACTCCTGATGCCACACGGTCACCTTGGCATTGCCAGCCTGGCACCTTGGCCCTGGCACCCTGATTGATTGAAATGCACTTAGTGATTGGAATGCACTTACCTCTCTTTGATGTGGTTGATATTTGTAAACATTGGGGATTCATTCACCTTCCTTCACTCACCCATGAAGGAAGGTGAATTAATCAAGGCTGCAGCTGTTTTCTGGAAATTGTCAATCACAATCCACTACTAGAAATTAATGAATAGCTTGCAGTTAATGGACCTGAGGGGTTTAAGCACAGGTCACAGCTGTTCTCTTTCCAGCAATGGATATGTGGTGCTTCCAGGCAAGAGTCTGGCCAGTTTCTGTCACTGCCTCTGTTTAGACTGCTCCCTAGCTTCCAGGCAGGGGTCTATTGGGGTCCTGCTAGTTAGGGGGATCCTGTGGGGTTTTCCCAAAGTCAGGGGACTCCTGAGGAGGGGGGGTGCTCTAGTTAAGTGTCCCTTTGGGGGGGGTTCCTATAGTTAGGGGGTCCCTTGGAGCCTCCCTATTAAGGGTATTCCTGTGGGAGGTCCCTCTAGTTCAGGGATCCCTGGGGGGGTCTCCCTGTTAAGGGGGTCTCTGGGACAGGTGTGGGGTGCTATGGGGAAGGGATGTGGTAGAGGAGGAGTGACAGGTTGTGCACTGTGGCGGGCGGGGGGTGGTGAGGGTGGCCCTCAGATGGACTCTTGAGGCAACTCTCTCAAGGAGTTACCCCCACGGCCTATCACCAGGGCCACTATGTCAGGCTCACGTTTGGTGAGACCTGTAGTAATCCCCGCCCACATGATTCCCGGCCCAGAGGCTGGAGAATAGTATGCCGGGCCCGCTAAATGATGCAAATGGGCCATTAGGACCCATTTGCATTGACTTACACCTCCCGGGAGTGCAAACCCTGATCCCGCCACCAGCGGGTTGGACGAGGGCATTGCTGTCAGATTGGTGCCCGCCGATTCCGATTTTTCAATTCTCCACCGCATTGGGGACCTGCTACTAGCGGTGGGTGGTGGAGAAAACAGGCCACTAGGTTTCAGGCACTATTACTCACATTAATAAAGACAATGGCCAGTAATGTGAATTCTATGCCTCAAGCCAGAATGACAACTTTATATAAATAATGTACACCAATTGTTAATGCCAATAGATTATTTTGGGGAATCAAGGGCTTTGGGCATGAGGTGGGAAAGTGGAATTGATGTAGAAATTTGGATATGATCTTATTGAATGGTGGAACAGGCTCAAGAACCCACATGGCCCACTCTTTCTCCGACTTCTGTTGTTCTTAGAAAAGGCAATTACTGTGCTTGCTCTGGCTGGATTACTGAGCTTTTCTGAAACTTGTCCTCTGTGAGATGAATGAAAGGAGTATTGCCACAGCTATGTTTGGATTGGCTGGTCTTCTGCCAACAAGGTCAGGCTATACAGAATTGCTTGCACTTAGCCACTCTTTTGATCGGCAGTCACATAGCTCTATCAGTAATCAGGATCCTTCGTAACGTTTTATGAACAAGAATGGAAAATACCCTGATAATTAGTTACATTCCACCGGAACAAATAGGGCAGGGTCGTTCCTGGATTTCCCAAATGACCGGGAAAAAGAAAAGCAAACCTGGCTCGATCTCGGCTCTTGCCCAGGTATTTAAAAAAAAGGTCTCGTCAGCAACTTTTGCTTTTCACATCCTACAACATGTGGTCAAAATTTCTTGCCACAAATAATTTCTAATTGTTTGTGAATGTGAATACGCTCATCTGATATTAATTCCTTTGGCTTGAGGTATATATTTAACATGAAGCTGGGCATCGACCCGCAAAAGACTGTACCAGCCTCGGTATTGCTTTTTTAACCTACCCCAGGCTACAGTCTGGCAGGACTGTTTGCATCAGGGTATAAAATAGATTTGGACTGGAAGATGGAGGCGAAGTTGTGCCCTTGTCTGGCTTGCAGATAAAGCAGAAATTACCTGCATGGAATTATAGGGGCTCTTTGGAAATAGTGTTTACTGCACACAGTGTGAGACACAAGCAATATTCTCTTTGAATGCATCTGCCTTCCTCGAGGATGCAACTCCATGATTGCCTTAAAAATAACACATATGTCAACACCCTTCGCAATTGCAGTTTGTGTAAAGAGGCAGTTTCATTTTACTGTGCAGATCTTCAGTCCTAACTTCAGCAAATAAAACAACCTTCTATTTTTAATATATGCTATTACTCGCAAGGCTCCCAATGATGGTATTTCAGTATATTAGGATTCAAGTGAATTCATTTTCCTGGTCTCTCAGACTAACTATTGCAAACTGAGAAGTATGAGAGTTATGCTCCGAACATAATGTTAACTTAGTTATTGTATCACAGGTGATTGGAAAATTAACCAGAGGCAACACGAGCAAACTTTATTTTACTCGGCCAGTTGTTCTGACCGGGAGTGCAGTCGTTGAAATGGTGATGAAAGCAGATTAAATTGTAACTTTCGAAAGGGAATTGCATAAATACTTGAGGGAAAGTCATTACTGGGCTACTGCGAAAATGCAGGGAGTGGGACTAATCGGATAATCAAACAGCTGGCTACAAGAATAATGGGCCGTATGGCCATAAGAAAAAGGACCAGGAGCCGGCCATTCGGCCCCTCGAGCCTTCCCGGCCATTCACTCGGATCATGGTTGGTCCGACATTCCTCACGTCTGCTTTCCCGCCCTTTCCCTGTGTCCCTTGATTCCCTTCCTGATCAAGAATCTACCTATCTCAGCCTTAAATATGCACAAGGCCTCTTTTCCCACAGCTCTCTGTGGTAAGGAGTTCCAAAGACTCACCACCCTCTGAGAGAAGAAATTCCTTCTCATCTCAGTCTTAAATTGGCTCACCTTTATTCTGAGACTATGCCCTCTGGTCGTCGACCCCCCATGAGGGGAAACATCCTCTCAGCATTAACCCTGCTAAGCTCCTCAAGAATCCTATATTTTTCAATTAGATCACCACTCATTTTTCTAAATTCCAATGGGCAGCACAGTAGCACAGTGGGTAGCACAGTTGCTTCACAGCTCCAAGGGTCCCAGGTTCGATTCCTGGCTTGAGTCACTCTCTGTGCGGAGTCTGCACGTTCTCCCCATGTCTGCGTGGGTTTCCTCCGCGTGAACCGGTTTCCTCCCACAGTCAAAGATGTGCAGGTTAGGAGGATTGGCCATGCTAAATTGCTCTTAGTGTCCAAACAAAAGGTTGGGTTGGGTTACAGGGATAGGGTGGAGGTGTGGGCTTGGATAGGGTGCTCTTTCCAATGGCCTGTGCAGACTCGATGGGCCAAATGGCCTCCTTCTGCACTGTAAATTCGATGATTCTATGATTCAATGAGTAGAGTCCTATCCTGTTTACCTCTTACTCATAAGACAATCCATCCATACTGGTGATCATCCAATGAAACTTCTCTGAACCGCCTCCAATGAAATAAAGGGTCCAAAACTGCTCACTTTACTCCAGATGTGGGACACTTTTTTTCCACCCTGTTACCCCTGGCGCCAACCTCAAAGCACCAGGAGCATTGCAAGAGAAGCCTAAAACGGGCTTCATGCCAGGCACTGAACCAAGCACAAGTCACCTGACTCACGGTGCCCACCTCAATCTGGATCATGCCCTCGCTGTTAGGCTCGTTTAAATATGCGTGGCCGGTTTGAGGCTGCGGTCTCCTAACTCCCGAGAATCCCCAGCTGTACATGTATCTTCCACCGTAAAGACTGATGCAAAATATCTGTTTAACCTTTCTGCCATTTCCATGTTCTCCATAACGATCTCCACAGATTCATTTTCTCAGTTGCCGAATGACCTCCTTCTGTGCTGTATCATATGGTGATGAAAATTCATTAAAAATCCTGTTAGCGTTAATGATGACTGTTTCCACATCATTAGCCTTGGAAACAAAGTGGGAAAAATGGACTTCTGTTCAGCTGTTTAGTTTATGTGTGCTGGGAGCGGCCCCAACATGCCATGCCGTAGCACTTGGAATTCATTTTTACCTGAATCGGGTTTTCCGTAGCATTCAATGACACACTGAGGTCCGCAGTGCAACTGAGACAGGTGCAACCTAATCTCTCTGACAGGTCTCGCACCTCTGAGATCAGAACACCCTTCTTAAAGAACACTCCGATCTCTAACAGCTGCTGAACCTCCTCCCAGATCGCTGGCAGGGCACCCCATCCCACCCTAATCGCTGGCAAGGCTCCGCCACCTCAGGCTCATCCTTCAGCACCCCCCCTCAGTAATCCCCTTCAGCCATCCCCTTCCCAGTACCCCCCAACCCACAGAGTGCTCCATAAATCCCCCCAGACCACCCCTTCAGCTCCCCCCTCTTTCAGGCCCTGCGCATTGGGAGTTCCAACCTTGCACTTTGCAGTCCGAGGGGAGGCAAGGCAGTAGGTATCCTCCCACAAATTTCCGCTAGGGTGCCCGGGTTGGTCCTTCATGCGAGATGGGGGTCAGGAAGGTGTTTGCTGGGCTGGAGGGGCTCAGGTCAGGGGTCTTTCCTGGGGTGGGGCTCGTTTGGCAGCTCTCCCCATCTGCAGCCTTTAAACCCTTTAAACAGTCAGTCAGTTTGTGAAAGTTAAAGTTTTCTCATAATAAAGTGATGGTGATCCCATCTGTACCCCTGAATCCTCTCAATAATTTGTCAGTATGCAAAGTTTAAAGATCTGTGAGACGAAGATAAAAGTAATTCCTTAAAGAAGTGGAAACCTTTGAAGTTGTTTTCACACAACATGGGCTGGTTTAGCACAGGGCCAAATAGCTGGCTTTTAAAGCAGACCACGGCAGGCCAGCAGCACGGTTCAATTCCTGCCAGCCTCCCCGAACAGGCGCCGGAATGTGGCGACTAGGGGCTTTTCACAGTAACTTCATTTGAAGCCTACTTGTGACAATAAGCGATTTTCATTTCACATTCAATTTCACTGCCCTTTAAAGTAAAGAAGTCTGTGTGTATACCTCGAAGGTGGAAAGCTTTGATCTAATTCATTTACATTCTCTAAATCATGGAATCATATAATCTCTACATTGAGGAAGGGGGCTATTTGGCCCATTGAGTCTGCACCAACCCTCTGAAAGAGCACCCTAACCTAGGCCCTCTTTCCCGTCCCAACCCCGTAACCTTTGGCACCAAGGGGCAATTTAGCATGGCCAATCCACCTAATCTGCACATCTTTGGTATGTGGGAGGAAACCAGATCACCTGGAAGAAACCCACGCAGACACGAGGAGAAGGTTCAAACACCACACAGGCAGTTACCCAAGGATGGAATTAATCCCGGGTCCCTGGTGCTGTGAGACAGCAGTGCTAACCACTGTGCCAAATTGCCACTAGGGATCTGCTGCACTTTCTAGGAAGCATTTGAGAACAAAAAAGCAGCTCAAAATCTGGCGTTCAGAAAATAGCTGCCACCCTAAGTTAATAGATCCCTGCAGAGCTATAAAAATATACAATCTGAATCTCCCCATTGAAACTGCCTCGATCTGTCAGTCAGAAAGCTTTTAGGAGAATGTAAACAATGGAGATCAAAGCTTTCAGCCTTCGAGGCATGCTAAAGAGAGGCATGTTGCCAAAGCCTTTCATCTCGTGCTCATCAAGACAAACACAAGAATGCCAAATTTCAAATACCACCACAGTTTTTACAGAAGAAATGAGCCCTGATTGATTGGCAAGTTGACTTAATTAGTCTTTGAATTGATCAAGCTATCTTCCACTTGCAGGTGGGTAGCTATCCCACATCCAATTCCTGAAAATGGCTGGGGAATAGTAGTGTGCCTAGAAACCTGCCTGCTGTTCAAGGGCACAAAATTACACATTTGCCTTTGTTCTGACCCCTATCTGTCTCTGAAAATGCTGTCCATCACATTGTGGTGATATGTCTTCCATATGACGTCCATCCACTGACTCCATCTATACCTCCCGCTGCCTGGGCAAAGCGGGCAGTATAATCAAAGATCCCTCCCACCCGGCTCACTCACTCTTCCAACTTCTTCCATCGGGCAGGAGATACAAAAGTCTAAGAACACGCACAAACAGATTGAAAAACAGCTTCTTTCCCGCTGTTACCAGACTCCTAAACGACCGTCTTATGGACTGACCTGATTAATACTGCACTCCTGTATGCTTCACCCGATGCCGGTGTCTATGTATTTACATTGTGTACTTTGTGTTGCCCTATTATGTATTTTCTTTTTATTTTATTTTATTTTCATGTGCTTAATGATCTGTTTGAGCTGCTCGCAGAAAAATACTTTTCACTGTACCTCGGTACACGTGACAATAAACAAATCCAATCTAATCCAACATGCTGGACTGCATAGAATGAACATTGATATAACCATGTAAAAATGTTGAGCAATATGCAGCAGACTAACAAAGAGGAATTCCCCATGCATTGCTGGATACAACTGACAATGTTTTCTAAGTTTATACAATTCTGGGCCAATTCGCCAGGTTTCCATTCACGTTTGGATGGGTGACAGTAACAAAATAAAAATAACTCAACTCTGATAATGAGGTTGGTCCTTTCATAAATTAAATGTCACTCTCTTCAAACATATTTCTAAATGAAACGTATTATCTCTTTCAGACTGGCAGGAAAGAAAAAGGGGACCCACTCAACGCTGCCATTGAAAAAATGACAAAGAAAACAAGGGATCTGCGGCGACAGGTAAATTATTTGCTATCTTGTAGTCGTTCAATAATTATATTTTGGAGACTTCGTTTTTGCATAGAATTAGGCTAAGTACTAGCTAATTTCAAATGTCATTTGTGTTGATGAGGGTTAATGACTATCATGCCATCCTCTTCCATCTCCTGCTTAAGAAAAAGATTGCATTCCTCCTTGTAACACCACATATCTCTTGTAGGGCTGTGAAACTTCTTTAAATTATTCTTGCACAATGTTTATATTCCAGAGAGATCGAGCTGTTTGAACCACCTGGGTTTTGGACAGGGCAGGAGCACTGTCATTTAACCTCGGTGATCTGGCTGTAGACAAACAGGATTAATGTCTCCACTGCACCAAAATCTCACTGATTTTAACAGTAATTGGCACTGAATCACCGTCTCACTCACAGAAGTCATAAGGATCACAAGCATGGGAATTGAAAAGTCACAATGATTTGTGCAAAGGCACACTGTCAGATAAAATAGAGGAAGATTTGCCCTGCCATATGCAACCTGGGAGTTCCTGGAGCCAGGCAGGAAAAGTCGATAAATGATTATTCCGCAATGTTCTCATCACCACTGAAATATGCTTTTAAAGCTGCACTGGAAGCAGATTAGGAGAAATAGTCTTTTCTAAGCACTTTGTTTGAATCCTTTCAATAAAGTATTTGCTCTTCCTAATGAAAAATGAAATGAAAATCGCTGATTGTCACAAGTAGGCTTCAAATGAAGTTACTATGAAAAGCCCTTAGTTACCACATTCCGGCACCTGTTCGGGGAGGCTGGTACAGGAAGAGGTATTTCTGAAGGATTTACCGCTTGACATTCTGACCACGTGACATTTCAATGTGAATTCTCCACCTCCCCAGCGGTGTGTTCCTCGGCGGCGCATTGGCGTGGACAGGGGGATCCTCCGTTCCCTCTGCTGGCCAATGGGATTTCCTATTGTTGCCACCCCACGCCGCTGAGAAACCCGTGAGCAGGGCTGCACTGCCAGCAGAACGGAGAGTGCCGCCAGTGGTGCATTCACCCATCTCTGATCATATGACTTCTCTCAACGTTTGTTGCATAAAGATTGCATCGCCTGTGGTTGAACGTTTTGGTTTGTGGGTTGACGTTAGCAGGTGTTGTACGAGATGTTGCAGAAACCAACAGACCACCCAGGAATAGGCAAAGTGGGAAATCAAGGTCAGGGAAGAGGGGAAAGGCAGAACGGCCCTCTTGCCAACCCAGCATCTCCCTATTTCCGATATCCTTATTTCAGACCTAGGATATCAGAGACCCAACTTGCCTCCCATTTAATAGCCATGCGTCAAAATTGGGACGCATCAGGTTAACAAATCAAGTGCTGATTGTGTTGATGTCTGATTCACACTTCCAAGGTAGAGCCTGCAGAAACCAGAATGTGCAGCCAAATGTTGGCAGTCACATGAATCGAAAGGAGAATTGGAAGAATAGAGATTGCTATCTAAACCTTCGATCCACATACGTCACCTACAGCCCTATAGTAACAATTGTACACTGTTGGTGATTGAAACTTTCTGAAAGTCACCTCACAGAGTGGGATGTACAATGACAGGAAATTTATATCCCTGATCCCCTGGGTTGCTGGGAGGAGGCTTAGATTTTGGGAACTCCTGCTCTTTCTGGGAGGGTTGGAAACTCTCTCCCTCTCACAGCACAGAAATATCTCTAATTTAAAGATAACCAGGGTTCATTTGGTGGGGTTCTATGGACATTTCTTATGACTCTATTTGCAGGTTTCCAAAACCTCAGGAATCTATTTGCCCTGGGCAGCTGTGGTTTCCAAGATTTTGGGGAGATTTTTAAAAACAATTTCGGGGAACGTGGGTGTCACTGGCTAGGCCAGCACTTTTTCTCGCCCATTCCGAAGTGCCCTTGAAGTCATGAAGACCTGCTTTCTAATCGTGGAAGTGAGGTGGAAGTGAAGTGAGGTGAGGTTTCCCCCCTCCCTCCCCCAACCACCACCCCTCTGCCAGTGCGGGGAATCCCTATAGTGGGATTCCCATTTCACCAGCCCAGTCGGGACCTGATGTTGAACAGTAGGTCGAAATGCCAAATGAGATGAGCACACCTCCCTCGAAAATGGGGGGAAATGAATGGCACAAAGGGTGGTGGAAGAGGCGAGAAAAACTACGAAGACTGGTTCTATCTATTGGGGCTGGTTTAGCACAGTGGGCTAAGACAGCTGGCTTGTAATGCAGAACAAGACCAGCAGCACGGGTTCAATTCCTGTTCCAGCCTCCCCAAACAGGCGCCGGAATGTGGCGGCTAGGGGCTTTTCACAGTAACTTCATTGAAGCCTACTTGTGATAATAAGCGATTATTATTATTATTATTGACATTGTTTGCATATTCAGGTTTAGCTTTCTTGTACAGAGTGCCAAGAAAGATTCCATGGCATCACAAGGATGACCTGAGAAATCCCTCTCCTGAGTTTCTCATAGACGCTTCAGATGCATTTGGGGCAGCACGGTAGCATTGTGGATAGCACAATTGCTTCACAGCTCCAGGGTCCCAGGTTCGATTCCGGCTTGGGTCACTGTCTGTGTGGAGTCTGCACATCCTCCCCGTGTGTGCGTGGGTTTCCTCCGGGTGCTCCGGTTTCCTCCCACAGTCCAAAGATGTGCAGGTTAGATGGGTTGGCCATGATAAATTGTCCTTAGTGTCCAAAACTGCCCCTAGTGTTGGGTGGGGTTACTGGGTTATGGGGCTAGGGTGGGAGTGTGGGCTTGGGTGGGGTGCTCTTTCCAAGAGCTGGTGCAGACTCGATAGGCCGAATGGCCTCCTTCTGCACTGTAAATTCTATGATAATTCGATGATAAATTAAATGCTTTCATATGTGTGTGTAAGTATTTGTAAACAATAGTGTGTTTGTGTGTGTGTAAGTGTTTGTGTGTATCTGTGTGTGTACATGTGCATGGTTTCACTAAATATACTTTGTTAAGCTAACGGGAGAGCACCATGTACCTTGGCAAATAGACATTTTTATCGTCTTTGTACCAATAAATGGGCTGCTATTCTAAGGCAGCAATGGTAGTCTTTGGAAAAATAAGATTGAAATATGCTCTGCTTCAACTTATCCTAGTTAAAGTTTAATTTTTGTTTCGATGCGTAGGTGGAATGACAGTCTGTGAAAACACTCTCCTGATTGGGACCATTTCATTCAGTCTAGTTAAACAGTCAAATCTCGAGCTTTACATTCCTTTCAATGTCCCAGTTAAAGACCACTTGAGTGCAGACCAATCACACTTAATGATGTGATTATGAATCTCAGAAGCTGGTTGCTGACAAAAGCCTGCCCTGATGTTAAATAATGTGCTTAGCTGCAACAGATGTTAAATAGTATTTCTGATGTATGTCTTAACACTTGATGTAATTTGAATGTCAATTCATTAAGACACACTGTAAATGTCTTATTGATTCTTTTGATATTAACAACTCAAAGTGTTTCAAAAGGAAATAGAAAATTTATCATCTCACATCATTTTTGGAACCACAGTTTGATTATAGTGGATCAGACTTTTCATGTAAGTTGACAGCTAATCGGTAGTTGCTTGTAGCTCACCCAGGTGTATTTAGCCACACACGCACATTCCAATTCGCATCAATTTCTGGTACGTTTGTGCACTAGTCGACTGTCACTGTATTCAGGCTGGACAACTGAAATCTCTACAGCCTTTGACTCAATCTTCCCTGCATTTCAGTGGAAGAAAGCACATCTGCATGACCTAAACGTATTTCTACTCATACCATGTGATATTTCCAGAAGCTTTTATATTTAAGAGTGCACGGTATTGTCCTATCGTTTAACCTCCTGCAGCTGTGCCCCTTTTTTGATTGGTTCTCTTCTGGCCTTTTTGCCAACTCGAGGCAAATTCTGAAGTATGATTTAAGGCACCTCCCTTCCCAGGGTCTTATTCTCTAGAAATTGCTAATGTATCTGCTGTGTGCAAAGTCATCAAATTCAGGGTGGCTCAGGCTAAGAGCTACTACAGCCAGATATTGTATTCTCAGGGTAGTTATGAAACAGTCAATTCAAATGGCTCAATGGGCAAGCAAGACAATAAAGTGCTTTGAGTTACCGCACATACCTTTCTTTCCAAAGTCACAGTCCAAGGTAAAATTATTCAAATTCTAGCCACAGTAAGCTGTGTTTCTGTTAATTAACAAATTGACCAGAATCTACTTCCTCATCTCTCAACCTCATGAGCCAAAAACTGAACACTTTGGAGCATAACTGCAGCTCATTTTAAACTGATCAGAATTAAGTGTGAGCTTAATTTTTGGAGGGAATTTTGACGATGAGGCTGTGGCTGGAGAGTGGTATTGAGCCCGACTTATTTAATCAGTAGAATCACTGATACACTTCCCTGTACCAAGTTAGAAGCAAGGGATCAGCAGAATTTCCGAGATGTTAGATACAATCTCTGTGCAAGATCAGGATAAGCTCTGAGGAAGTTCAGGCAACACTTGTCAAGAGAAAAATGGAAAGTGCCTCACATGCAAAGTCTGGGTTGCACGTGATTGACTCATGTATGTTGATGTATGTAAAACGGTAACAACTAATAAGGAAATTGCAAGTAGCATCTAAATGAAAATACAAACCAGAGAAGGAAGTTCAATTTATGGAGTCATTGAGGTGAATTTTATGGCAGGACTAATTGCCCATCAGCCGCACACAGCCAAAACGTCTGTCGGCACCCATCGACAAGACATCCGTCTGTCTCACAGTGATAATATGCTGGGCTGGCCTTTATTAGCTGAGATTTGGGACTTCTGTCACTCAGACACACAAAGTTCTGCCCTGGAGAGCTGCCAGCCAATCCGATTGGTGGGAAGCTCTGAATAGTCGCAGCAGTGCCAGGCATGAGTAGTGGTCACTGCTGGGACAACAGGCAGTCACCGAAGACCCAAGTTTCATGGATCCTGGAGCTCAGGCAAATCCATGTGGGGGAATTTGAAAACAAGAATGAGAATTTTAAAATCAAGACATTGCTTGACCTGGAGCCAATGTAGGCCAGTCAGCATGAGATGAGCGAAGAACATGACTTTCTGTGAGTTAAGACAAGGGCAGCGGAGTTTTGAATTCGATAAAGATCCTTTTCTGGGCCCACTACTGATAAGGCACGCAGCATGCCTATTTGAAGTAGTAGGTCCAAGGCTTGCTACAACTTGAACCTCAGGCATAATTTTAATAATTTAGCTTGGCTTTGCCTCCAGAGGCAGTTTGCCACTTATTTACAAGCTAATTTAGGCGAATTGCATGAGTTCAGCAGTGCTCCTTGAGTAACTCAGTAAAATGGAAATGGGATTGATAATATCCAGAAACATCCCTGTAATGTCTAGAGGAGCAACCTGGTTCATCCTGGTTTCACAGGGAAGTTTATTTGGATCATAAAATTATAGAATGGTTACAGCACAAAACGAGGCCATTTATCCCAGGCTGGGTCTCTGTCAGTGCAGCTCAGTTAGTCACACTTACCAACAATTTTCCTATATTCCTGCATTCCTTTCTCTTCAGGAGTTTATCTAATTCTCTTTCAGAAACCACACTTGTGGCTCCACTATACTCTCAGGTGTTACATTCTAGCTCCTTACCAGAAGCTGGTTCAGCACAGTGAGCTAAATAGCTGGCTTGTCAAGCAGACCAAGGCCAGAAGCGCAGGTTCAATTCCCGTACCAGCCTTCCTGAACAGTGCCGGAATGTGGCGACTAGGGGCTTTTCACAGTAACTTCATTTGAAGCCTACTTGTGACAATAAGCGATTTTCACTTTCATTTTCATCTCATTAACCACTCGCTAAGTTAAAAATTATTTTCCTCATGTCACTGTTGATTTTGAAATGATCTCTTTTTTTTCAAATTTTCTTCCAAAAATTAGTATTAGTTGGCAGCTGTATATTAATGCCAGGAAATGCACGGTGGCACAGTGGAGGCAGCATGGTGGCACAGTGGAGGCAGCACGGTGGCACAGTGGAGGCAGCACGGTGGCACAGTGGAGGCAGCACGGTGGCACAGTGGAGGCAGCACAGTGGCACAGTGGATAGCACTGCTGCCTCATGCGCCAAGGTCCCGGGTTCGATCCCGGCTCTTGGTCATTGTCCTTGTGGAGTTTGCATATTCTCCCCGTGTTTGTGTGGGTTTCGCTCCCACAACCCAAAGATGTATAGGGTAGGTGGATTGGCCACGCTAAATTGCCCCTTAATTGGAAAAAATGAATTGGGTATGCAACATTTAAAAAAAAAATTAATGCCAGGAAAATCTGAGCAGGTCAGGTCCGATGCCTGTTGAATCCCAATTTCAGGAAAAGGTCCTAAACCTGGACCTGTTTCCTGATTAACACAAGAATGTGCCTAATTAATGCTCCCTTTTGGTGCCTGAAATGCCTGACAACGTGCCCAACTTAATATAGGGTGGAAACTATTCCAGGCGTTAATGGGGCATGGAAAACAACCAAACCTATGGCCCTTTTGCTGACAATTTCCACCCAGAAAACAAACAGCAGACCCAATTTGTGCCGCATATTTTTAAAAGCAATATGCTAAAATCAAAAACTGTAGATATTAAAAATCATGAACAAAGGGATAAAGGGTACCGGGAATGCATGCTCGTAAGGGTGGGGTGTTCTGATACCCCCCCGCCTTTGCGGTGGCGGAGGTGGCTTGCCATAGGCTGGTGGTGGGATCAACCAGTCCCACTTCTTGTGGTGTTGGGTGCTCTGGTGCACAGATGAGCCAACACAGTTGTATGTGGTACAACTCTATTTTATTTTAACTCTTATAATACAGTTCGTTCTGGATACTCTGCACGTGCTGTCTCCCTGAGTGTGTTTGGTGGCAGATGTGTCCTGGTCCTCCTCTGCAGCTAATACTGACCACCGGGGGTCGTGTCTGTGCTTTTATATCTTTCTGTCATTGGTTGTGGTGTTGTGTGTTCTGATTTGTCTGTTGGTGTGTCTATCATGATGTGTGTGTTTGAATATCATGACATCCCCCCTTTTTACAAAGATATGTGCCTTCGTGAGTGCATCTAGAGTGTGTGTGTGTGTGTTGTGTACAGCGTGTGTATATGACGTAACTATTTACATGGGGCGATGTCGGGTGCGTCACACTAACAAGGTTGTACCATAACAAAACATGGATGCGAGAAAAAAAACTTGAACAGTGGTCCGGTCAGACGATATCTGGAACAATAAACAACAACAGGTTATAATACAGAAGTGTTTGACTTTTTGAACGTATGAACAGCGTTATAAGTCCAGTCTAATGGGTGACCGCCTCAAGAATGGGCTGGTCCTCAAGCCGGTTCAGCTGTGGAGATTTGTGGTCACACTGGTTCACCTTGGACTGTTGGAGGTGATGCTGTTGCCGAAGTCTCTACTTTACCATTTGTTGTACTTCGTGCAGTGCTTGGTTTTTCATTCGTGCAAATATAACATTCAACATCTTTGTTATTGTTGCCTTGGCTGTGGTTTGGTTCTGGTGGCGATGGAAGGGGCATGATCCGTGGCATCTCCACGAAGTCATCCTTGGGAACCAGTGGAGGATCCGGCGTGTGCGTACGGTTCAGTTGCGAGCGTGGAAGGCGGCGCAAAGCTCGCTGATTGCGCCTACGCACCAATCCATCCGCCCTGCATGCCAGGAACAAGGTGGAGTCTGTTTTCTTTTTATGTTTGTGGTGGACGGCATCTTGTAGCCGATGGGTCGTTGCCATCGAAGTAGCACCATCACTAATATCATGCAAGGCGATGACGGTGCCAGATGTGGAAGTTGGCCGAGACCGTGCACGCTGGTTCCGGCCACCTGCTGTGGGTTTTAAATTCGTTATCTGGCTATTCGATGTCGGTGTCCTCAGGATTCTTGCTCCAATGTTCTGCTCATTTATCAGTGGAGTGTGTATAGGTTCAATGCAATTAATGTTCCCCTCAAGGTTTGAAGAGTCATTACTGACTAACTGCTGGTCTCCGAAGTTGGGAATATGCGGCGTTGTGTTGAAGGGAGACATTTGTCCCTGCTGTAGATATGATTCAGGTTGTGTTATTTCCATTACCTGAGGATCAATGTCTTGTCCATTTTCTCGATCCGTACTAAAACACTGGCAATTCTCAGTCTGCTCCTTGCAAGTTAAACATTCAATTAATTTCTTTAGCAAATCCTCAGCATCCTTCTGTGGCCATGCAGCATTATTAATCTCTGTTCGGCTATAATGATCCTGAAGGTCAGCGCATAAACCTTTTTTCTTCGGGCTTGGACGAGGCGATTCCTTTGGCTTGTCTTCAGTTGGGCTTGAACAGTCTTCAGCGCTGTGCCCTTCATTGTAGCATGAGAGACCATCATGGTCATGCTGCTGTGTAGTGGAGCATGGTAGGCTGTTATAGCCTTCTTGCTGTTCACGTGAGCATGGCAGACTTGCATCATCTGCCGCTGGTTGGTCAGGAGAGGTTGCTAGACCCTCATGGTCTTGTTCCTGCAAGGACTGCACATTGGAGTCTTGCGTTGCTTCTATCGTGGAGGCTGTCCACGAGCTCTCTGTGGAGGCTTGTGACACTGGAGTCACTTCTTGTTCGTGCAAGGACTGCGCTCTGGAGTCTTGCGTTGCTTCTATCGTGGAGGCTGTCCACGAGCTCTCTGTGGAGGCTTGTGACACTGGAGTCACTTCTTGTTCGTGCAAGGACTGCGCTCTGGAGTCTTGCGTTGCTTCTATCGTGGAGGCTGTCCACGAGCTCTCTGTGGAGGCTTGTGACACTGGAGTCACTTCTTGTCCGTGCAAGGACTGCGCTCTGGAGTCTTGCATTTCTGCAATTGTGGAGTCTGTCCACGAGCTTGCTGTGGAAGCTTGTGACACTGGAGTCACTTCTGGTTCGTGCGAGGACTGCACTCTGGAGTCTTGCATGTCTTCTTTCATAGAGTCGGGAACGTTGAGCGGGACGTGGACCACGCTCTGTGTGGCAGCAGGGCGCTCTCCGTGTGCTTGCACCGCTCCCTGTCTGTTAATGTCAGGCTGCAGCATCATCCGGTACTGATAAGTTGGAACGTCATATCTGCTGGATTGAAGATCCTCAAATCCGAAAAATGAATCCGCATCTGCGTCGGATTCAATGTGGGGGCCGCCAATGTGCAACACGAAAGGTTCGTCCGAGTCATAGTCGTATAGGACCATGGAGCTATCATTGGGCTTGCGAGGTACGGAAACACTGTAAAGATCGTCATCGAAGTATTCGAGGTCGGAATCATCGGCTTGTGCGTAGGTAACTGCTTGTCGGAGGGTTCTTCGGAGGTCAAATTCATCTCCTGGGTCAATTTGCGGCACTGTGCTGTCATTCCAGGTGAGGGAAGGTTGTTTTACAGCTTTAACAGATTTTTGTTTTTTTGATTTGGGACGTTTCCCTTTTAAATTGGATTTGGGACGTTTCCCCTTTAAATTGGTGCAGTCTGGGGCCTCTAACATCCTGACGCTCGGTATGTAGCACGTAGGAAGCGACTGCGCATGCTCAGATCGCTGTTCCTTTACCGATGGCCGTTTTCTTGACTGCGCATGCGCAGCATTTCGCGCATGCGCAAACGAAACTTCCGGTTCTGCGCACTGCTCGCGCAACTGTGCTAGCGTTATACCTTTAGCAAGATGGCCGCCGACCTCGACCCAGCCCTCTCTCAGGCCCGGGATTTCGGCCTCTGGGAATTCGGGCTCCGGGATCCCAGTCACGAGGTGAGTACTGCAGCTTTTCTTACCTTTATTTGCCGATTGGATTGCGTTTTCTTCACAGTACTTGGAGAATTTGTCCAGGACTGCCTGGTAATCGTACCTTTGCTGCCTCCTGAAGAACCTGAACCTTGTGAATATTTCTCTTGCCCTTGCACCGGCGATAGTGAGGAGAAATTCAATTTTTTCGCTATCATCCAGGTCTTGGAGTTCAGCTGCCACCAGGAACAATTCGAACATTTGCCGGAATCGCCGCCAGTTTTCGCGGAGGTCGCCGTGGCACTGGAGCGGCTGCGGAACCGGGAGCTCTATCATTTTGCCTGGGCACTGCTGGTTGTCTGTGTACACTGAGGTATGCCGGCAGGTATCGATCCACTCCTGTACCATGTGGTGTTGGGTGCTCTGGTGCACAGATGAGCCAACACAGTTGTATGTGGTACAACTCTATTTTATTTTAACTCTTATAATACAGTTCGTTCTGGATACTCTGCACGTGCTGTCTCCCTGAGTGTGTTTGGTGGCAGATGTGTCCTGGTCCTCCTCTGCAGCTAATACTGACCACCGGGGGTCGTGTCTGTGCTTTTATATCTTTCTGTCATTGGTTGTGGTGTTGTGTGTTCTGATTTGTCTGTTGGTGTGTCTATCATGATGTGTGTGTTTGAATATCATGACACTTCTGTCAACTGAATTTCCAAGTTTTAGCACCCTCCGCTGCCAGGGAACCCGCCGAGGTAGGGGGTCGCCATCGGTGGGATCGGAAGTTGCCCCTGGCGAGGAAGGCCGGGAAATCCCACTCTCAGCGCCTGAAAAAAGAGATCCTTGATACCGTTCAATAAAACATTTTTTTCTTCCACTAAATATCTTGTTTACCGTTTGCAAGCTGAGTCATATTGACATGATGGTCATTTCCCACAGATAAGACCTAATTAATGATAATTACTCATGTTGAAAGAGGGGTTCTTCACTTGGAAACAATAGCTCGTTACATCAATACATTTGCAGTGTATTTACTGCAGCTGTTTTGTACTTTTATTGTCTTCACAATATGTTCCACAGCAAACTGGCAGTAGCTTTCAGACAGCTCCAACTAGCAGGGATCATAATAAAAATAAGAATGGTTAGGTACTCGCTGAACTGAATGATGAGGGGAATCAGATTACCTCAGTGGTGCAATAACTTGACCAACACTAAGGGCAGCACGGTAGCATAGTGGTTAGCACAATTGTTTCACAGCTCCATGGTCCCAGGTTCGATTCCCAGCTTGGGTCACTGTCTGTGCGGACAGTCTGCACGTTCTCCCCGTGTGTGCGTGGGTTTCCTCCGGGTGCTCCGGTTTCCTCCCACAGTCCAAAGGTGTGCAGGTTAGGTGGATTGGCCATGCTAAATTGCCCTTGTGTCCAAAATTGCCCTTAGTGTTGGGTGGGGTTACTGGGTTATGGGGATAGGGTGGAGGTGTAGGCTTGGGTAGGGTGCTCTTTCCAAGAGGCGGTGCAGACTCGATGGGCCGAATGGCCTCCTTCTGCACTGTAAATTCTATCCTATTAACACAACAAACTCCCATTGAAAATCTGTGGGCCAAATTTTTGTAGAGATGGAAGGGCTCCACGGTTTAGCCAAAATGACGTCAGAGCCCTGAATCTGAAGCCTGACCCCTGTATCTGGCACCCACTATTTTCACTGGACAGGGTGGGGGGTAGTGGAAGCAATATATATTTTTTATAAGTTCAATTCATGTAGGCAGCAACATTTTTCATATTACAGCTGCCTGCACTCAGACGCAATTTCTATCACCAAAGGTTCTGAAATCCAACTCATAGGATTTACAAATTTGAGGAAAAGGTTTAAATATAACTGAATTCTATGGAGAGATCAGCTACTCCTTTTGAGAGGTCAAGGACCCTTTTGGGACTTTCAACGCTCAATGTAAATGAGTGTAAAAGGTGGATGAGGTCTATGGCATTGTCCTGCTGTCAAGTTATGGAAATTCATGCTCTTTAAATTGAAAAAAAAGAGACAGCCTGCTGTGTCTCTCAATTGGAAAATATCTGTACTTCAGCAGCTGGTTGTTGACAAAAGCCTGAGGGCTATCATAATATTAGAACTCTTGACTGCTTCGACAACTTGTCATTATCACAGTGGGGATCTGTCAGTTCACAATTTGATTGATGTTTCCAAGAAGTTATTAAAGGATTAGCTGCCTTTGATGTGGGACTATGAATACAAATTAATGATTTATAAAGGATTAGGCACATGAAGGGATTAGGTACTTGAACAGGTTTTGAATTTATTGAATGGGGGTTATATCAATTGGTGGTTTTTCCAATATACTGAAGTGGGTATAGGTACTTAGAGCTTTATTTTATTTGATGTTAGGATGAGGTATGCCGGTGGTGGACACTGGTGAATTGGCATAAGAGCAAAAGGTGATGGTGGGCACGGGATGGAATTAGTTGGTAGGAAGTTGGCATAGCGGATATAAGTGGCTATGGGAATGAGTTGGATGCATGGGTTAGCTTGAGTTAGCACTAAGTTGGCAAGGAGAATATGGGGGATATGGGGCATGGATAGAGGGCATGGGTTGCAGTAGAGGGTATGAGGAGCTATGTGGGTAAGTAGAAAGGCAATGATTGGCTTGCAGGGTATCAGGCCATTGAGGGTTGGGGGGAGCCATGAGATGGCATGAATGGAGTGTGTGCAGGATGAGGGGGTGTGAGCAGTAAGAGCTATCAGACTCAACTACTTTTGTTACAACTGGGACACTTGCAATGTGTGTGTAATGAGTCGATGGAGTAGATATAAATGCTCCCGAAGAGCAGATACGGTCTGTTTAAGTGTCATGATCTGAAGTTTTAAAAATTCTTCTGCTTTTTGAACTTGAATAAAAACACAGGCTTATGTTGTCAATGTGAGTTTCCATTGAAGACTTTGTTGATATTTTCCTAAGTGCTGATATTATGTATTATGAATGCTTTGTTGAGTTTCAAAAGCTACAATTATCTCAGCATGGCGTTCTTAAGTTTAAATAGGCTATTAAAGGATTAGCTGTCTCTGATGTGGATACTGTAGAAAATATGCTGTTTTTACAATAGCTTCACCACTTGAGAATTTGCTTGAAAGGTTTTCATTAATAGCATTTTTTTCACTCTCAAGTCCATACGAATGTGAAATGTATTAGCTTGTTAGAATTGTTTTCATCTCCACATGGCGCCTGAAGTCTTCCCTAGATGGGTACTGGGTGAGTGACTGGGGAGGTGTCATGTGGTGTATGAGGGGGCATGGAAGTTGCATGGGAAGAATGAGGTGACATGGGGTACATGTGGTGGCATGGGGGGACGAGTGGGAGTGAGGGGTGAGGGCCAAAGGACAGAACAGTTTCCAAAGAAAACTGGACAATGTCCCATAGAACTGATGCAAGCCTGCTTCAGCACTCAGCCGCCTGGTGGTCTACAATCTGCTTTTGGGGTCGGTGGGCCCAACACTATCCCACCCTCTCCTCCCCAGGCTGAATATTGAGTAACATAGCCCTTGAAACTGAGACAGATTGCCAAGTTGAAAATGTTCCTTACTTGAGGTACGTCTTTCCTGGTTCCTTGTCTTTGAGAAACGCATGCAAACCTGCCTCCTGAATTATGCTCCTTGTTTTGGAATCTCAAGGACCATTAAAGATGGGTGATAAATACTGCCGTCGTCAGCAATGCTCACATCCCAGGAAGGAATGAAAAAAATATGTCCACTAGAAAACCATTTACACCTTCCTCCAAGTAGCAATATAATTGCACATTATCAAAAAAATAGACACATGCTCAAATGGTGTGTGTCCTAAGGTAATTATATACAACTGCAGTTCTGATCCCAGAAGACCACCAGATGGCATCAGCATCACAGCTGTGTGGCTTGTTGATGGTCCTGAGACAACTGGGGCCAAACAAGGAGACCATTTTATTTTAGGAACTGTATGTGATTACAAATTGCTAATGGTCCCTCTTGGGTGAGAAATGTACCTTTCAGCCAATTAGATAAGTACCATGGCTACTCTGTACTTACCACAGAACCAACTTTGGTGGGACAAAAGAAGGGTTGATATGTGGATTAGGTTTGGGAAACAGCAAGCATGATCAGAATGCTAACTGTGCAGTGAATTGTAATAGAGCGAACTGGTGGATTTGAGTGAATCCGAAATCACTGTTTGAGTAAGAGGTTGATTCCAGCTGTTTTGTTAATGGCAGCGTTTAATATATCCCGGATGGAGCAAGCAACTGAACTTGATCTGCTAAAAGTTCGGTTCAAGTCATGCTCCTTGATTTTATAACATATTAAGTGTCCAAGATTAGGAAATATATATCAGATTTGTGATATTAATTTACTCAAAGATCTGGGTGTTTTTTTTTAACTTGTCTGGTTCAGTGCATTCTGAGTACAATATTTGAAAGATTAGTCCTCCTGCGTGCTTAGCATTCCACATCAACACTGTTTTTTTATACTTATGCTGCATCTTTGTATGAAGGAGGATGATTAGAAATAATTCTGCAGTTTGATATTTTGAAATTTTCATCCACTGTTTGATTTACTGTATTCTATAATCTTGAATGTGGTGTTTTGCATCATTAACAGTTATTTGACATTATCTGGGCTTTTGAATAAAGTGCTTCCATAGTGAAGAGGTGCCTATTATCACTTCAAAGGCCTTGGCTGATATTTGTCAATATGAAAATGAAATGAAATGAAATGAAAATTGCTTATTGTCACAAGTAGGCACACCAGTTTTGCCAAAACACATATCTACTGACAGTATCAGTGAAAGGAATGGGGGAACGTTTGTACTGTGTGACACAGGTGGGCTGGACCTTGGCCGCCAAGGCAGGTGGTTGGAAAGGGGACATTTTCCAACTTGCCGGACGTGAGTTGGTAAAATGTTTCCTGACTTTCGCTCCGGGCTTGGGGGTGAGATGAAGTCAACCCTGGAAGCAGAAAGTGGGAGGAGATGGGGACGAGCAAGTTCTTAAAGCTTTGCGGAATCTTCCTGACGCCTCAAACATCTGCCCGGACTCTGCTTTTGCTTAATCTGATCTGGTGTGCCTCTCGAAGAGGAACCTAACCAACTGAGAAGAAGTAATTTTTTAAACCCTAAGGTGGACTACGTGCACAATCCCTGTCCATTTGAATTCTCTTCCTGCACCTAGTAGTGCACTAAGGCAGACTTTTGGGTGTTTCCATAGTTGGTTATTCCTGGAACCAGTCACTGGTCTGTCACCAGAGGCACCACTCCACATCAAGTGCACCTGGGCAGGAGCCTTTCCTGCTCTTAATGTCAGCCGTTGGTGTTTTGGAAGGATTTTCAAGTTGACACTCAACATGTTTGACCACATTATAAACACACCTTTCTTGGCTATCAAGTCCTGGGGTGGGTCCAAACCCGGAGCTTCTGTTTCAAGGTAGGAATCCTACCCACTGTGCCACAAGACCTCCATGATCCCAATAGTCCATATAAAAGTGATTTAAATATGAAAGGACTTGACATAGTAGACAGAAAATAGCTCTTTGAACAAGGGGAATTAAAAAAAAAAATTACAACGTCAGTTAAAAGCTATCCTCGGAAGATATTCTTGAAAAACAGGATTACAAGAATATGGACCTGACCTTAGATTGCAAATTCAATTTAGGTATTTCAAAGAGTGAAAATGTTCTTACTTCCCAAGTAAATGTATAAGATATATGGAGCGAAGCAGAGAACTTGTAATAAAACGATACGCCTGTAGTAGCTAACATAATGGATCTGACTCAGTGGGCCAAATGGCCTAGCATTGTTCCCATGGTCTAATATCATTAATGAACTCAAATATTATATCCCATTTACTTTAACTGTTAAAACTGCGCTTTCACATCATGTTGCACCAAGATATTGTGAAATAAATCATAGCTTTGAAAATATTTTATCCACACACATTCTGCAGTTCTTTGGCTTTCAATAGATATCAATTGACATTAATTTCATTAAATATGCACGGTTCCAATCCACTCTAATGGGTTGGCCCACTGAAGGACAGGGGAGGGAATCTATGAGTGGAGCCAGAGGAAATGGGCAAGGTACTAAATGAGTACTTTGCATCAGTATTCACCAAAGAGAAGGAATTGGTGGATGTTGAGTCTGGAGAAGGGTGTGTAGATAGTCTGGGTCACATTGAGATCCAAAAAGACGAGGTGTTGGGAGTCTTGAAAAATATTAAGGTGGATAAGTACCCAGGGCCTGATGGGATCTATCCCAGAATACTGAAGGAGGCAAGAGAAGAAATTGCTGAGGACTGGACAGAAATCTTTCGATCCTCACTGTCTCCAGGTGATGTCCCGGAGGACTGGAGAATAGCCAATGTTGTTCCTTTGTTCAAGAAGGGTAGCAAGGATAATCCAGGGAACTACAGGCTGGTGAGCCTTACGTCAGTGGTAGTGAAACTAATGGGGAGAATTCTTCAAGACAGGATCTACTCCCATTTGGAAGCAAGTGGACGTATTAGCGAGAAGCAGCACGGTTTTCTGAAGGGGAGGCCGTGTCTCACTAACTTGATAGAGTTTTTCGAGGAGGTGACAAAGATGATTGATGCAGGTAGGGCAGTGGATGTTGTCTATATGGACTTCAGTAAGTCTTTGACAAAGTCCCTCATGGCAGATTGGTACAAAAGGTAAAGTCACACGGGATCAGAGATGAGGTGGCAAGATGGATACAGAACTGGTTAGGTTATAGAAGGCTGAGAGTAGCAATGGAAGTGTGCTTTTATGATTGGAGGGCTGTGCTAGTGGTGTTCCACAGGGATCAGTGCTGGGACCTTTGCTGTTCGTAGTATCTATAAATGATTTGGAGGAAAATGTAACTGGTCTGATTAGTAATACAATGGACGACACGAAGGTTGGTGGAATTGTGGATAGCGATGAGGACTGTCAGAGGATACAGCAGGATTTAGATTGTTTGGAGACTTGGGCGGAGAGATGGCAGATGGAGTTTAATCCAGACAAATATGAGGTAATGCATTTTGGAAGGTCTAATACAGGTAGGGAATATACAGTGAATGGTAGAACCCTCAAGAGTATTGACAGTCAGAGAGATCTAGGTGTACAGGTCCACAGGTCACTGAAAGTGGCAACACAGGTGGAAAAGGTAGTCAAGAAGGCATCCGGCATGCTTGCCTTCATTGGCCAGGGCATTGAGTATAAAAATTGGCAAGTCCTGTTGCAGCTGTATAGAACCTTAGATAGGCAACACTTGGAGTATAGTGTTCAATTCTGGTCGCCACACTACCAGAACGATGTGGGGGCTTTGGAGAGGGTGCAGAAGAGATTTACTAGGATGTTGCCTGGTATGGAGGGCATTAGCTATGAGGAGAGGTTGAATAAACTTGGTTTGTTCTCACTGGAACGTCAGACATTGAGGGGCGACTTAATAGAGGTTTACAAAATTATGAGGGGCACAGACAGAGTGGACAGTCAGAGGCTTTTCCCCAGAGTAGAGGGGTCAATTACTAGGGGGCATAGGTTTAAGATGCGAGGGGCAAGGTTTAGAGGAGATGTACGAGGCATGTTTTTTACACAGAGGGTAGTGGGTGCCTGGAACTCGCTGCCGGAGGAGGTGGTGGAAGCAGGGACGATAGTGACATTTAAGGGGCGTCTTTACAAATCCATGAATAGGATGGGAATAGAGGGATACGGACCCCGGAAGTGTAGGAGATTTTAGTTTAGACGGGCAGCATGGTCGGCACGGGCTTGGAGGGCTGAAGGGCCTGTTCCTGTGCTGTACTTTTCTTTGTTATTTCTAATAAGTTTGTAATTTTGTAAAAAATCTTTTCCGTTTGTTATGTAATTGGTAAAATTATATACATGGAGTTTTAAACGAGTGTGGACTATAAAGTACTGTTGGTAAATGTCTTTTGCATTGCAACCAAAGCATTTATAGGGCGTATCGCAATATAGCAATTTCACATCTTGTTTTGTTACCTGAATTTCAGTAGAAAATGTCATTATACGTATTTCTTCTTAACATCATTGGAATTAGATTGGAATTACAGAGAGCTGAATTGTAATGCAATGATAAATTGATGAAAAAGAAATCACATTTCTCCCTGCATCATTTTTGTAACCCTAAATACATCAACAAACTGAATGTGATTGGTGGCATGAAACAGAATCTATCGCCTCACTTCCAGATGCTAACTTGTATTTGCCACCAGTCACCATTAATCATACCACAAACAAAATGAGGTGTGCAAACTGTTCTTCATTGTTTATCCTGAGGCTATATGCAACACTGGCAGTTATCACTAATCCACAGATTCCGCGAGAAAGTCAAAAGGGTTCCTGATTCATTTCTGCCCCATAAATCTTACCAGTCTTTTAAGCAGCAACATTTAACTAACATAATTCACTTCCGGTTGCGGCATGTAGGAGGAAGTCACAAGTTGAGTAGCTCCTGCTCGAGGCCCGATTTTTTGGAACTTAATGCCCAGTCCCTGGGGCAATTTTTAAATAAACAGGCCCAGGAAGACACGGAGGGAGTGGCGTCTAAAACTCAGAAGAAGGCGGCCGGGAAGAAGGGGGCAAGTGAAGGTTCGCCGTCGAGCGAAAGGGTCAGCCCGGCAGCAGGAAAGATGGCGGCGGCCATTCACGGCAGAAAGGATGAACGAGGTGATGGCTGTGGAATTCAAAAAAACAGTTCACTGAACACATAGAACTTGGAAATCGAACATTACAGCGCAGTACAGGCCCTTCGGCCCTCGATATTGCGCCGACCTGTGAAACCACTCTAAAGCCCATCTACACTATTCCCTTATAGTCCATATGTCTATCCAATGACCATTTGAATACATGGAGGTGATGAGGAAAGAAATCATGGCGGCAATTAAGATATTGATGGAAGAGGCAATTGCCCTGGTGAAGGTGGCGGTGT
Organism: Scyliorhinus torazame; assembly: GCF_047496885.1. Classification (NCBI taxonomy): domain Eukaryota; kingdom Metazoa; phylum Chordata; class Chondrichthyes; order Carcharhiniformes; family Scyliorhinidae; genus Scyliorhinus; species Scyliorhinus torazame. The sequence goes on from NC_092709.1 coordinate 323,016,365, forward strand.
CGAAGACTTTGGCCGAGGTATTGGAGCAGGGTGAGAATCTGAAGGGGTGGAGGAGGCCTTGTCTCAAAACAGCGATTAGCTCACTTTGATGGGTGACGAGCTGCAGAGAGTGGTGGAGGCCAACAAAGGTCTGAGAATGAAGATGGAGGACCTGAAAAATAGATCTAGGCGGTAAAACATAAGAATTGTGGGTCTGTCCGAAGGGGTGGAGGGCCCGAGGCTGCCTGAATACTTTGCCAAGAAGTTGCCGGAGCTGTTGGGGGAGGGGGAAGTCCTCCCGGTATCAATTAGATCCGGCTCATCAGTTGTTGAGGCCTGAACCGAAGATGAATGAGCCGCCAAGGGCGGTAATAATTTGTTTTCTCAATTACCACGTGAAGGAGAAGCTCCTGAGTTGGGCAAAGCAGAAGTTTAGGAGGTTGAGGGGAGATCAAATAGAAACTTACAAGATAATGAATGGCTTAGATAGGGTGGACGTAGGGAAGTTGTTTCCATTAGCAGGGGAGATTAGGACCCGGGGGCACAGCCTTAGAATAAAAGGGAGTCACTTTAGAACAGAGATGAGGAGAAATTTCTTCAGCCAGAGAGTGGTGGGTCTGTGGAATTCATTGCCACAGAGGGCGGTGGAGGCAGGGACGTTGAGTGTCTTTAAGACAGAAGTTGATAGATTCTTGATTTCTCGAGGAATTAAGGGCTATGGAGAGAGAGCGGGTAAATGGAGTTGAAATCAGCCATGATTGAATGGTGGAGTGGACTTGATGGGCCAAATGGCCTTACTTCCGCTCCTATGTCTTATGGTCTTATGGTCTTAAGTGGGAAGTGCAGTGGGCTGGAGCTGGTATCTGCATATAAATCAGGACTTAACCGTGAAACTGGCGGGGCGGTGGGAGGCCTGGGGTCGAATGAAGTTGGCACTGTACAACAGTGGTGTGCGGTTAGGCGTGGTGTATCCAGCAAAGTTGAGGATGACCTACAACTCACAAGACTTTTACTTTGAGATGGTGAGTCTTTTGTGAAGGCAGAAGGACTGGGCGGCACGGTAGTATAGTGGTTAGCACAGTTGCCTCACAACACCAGGGTCCCAAGATCGATTCCTGGCTGGTTCACTGTCTGTGCGGAGTCTGCATGTTCTCTCCGTGGCCGCGTGGTTTCCTCCGGGTTCTCCAGTTTCCTCCCATTTTCCTCCTTTTCCAAGAGCCAGTGCAGATTTGATGGGCCGAATGGCCTCCTTCTGCACTGTAAATTCTATGATTGTTCTATGAGATGAGAAATGGGACTGAAGTTCAGTTTTGGACTGAGTGTAGGGGGGTGGAAGATTGTATATAGTTCCATTTCATGTAGGGAGGGGGGGGAACGAAGGCACTGGACGGGCTCATGAGGGAGATGGGAGGAGTGGACCCGTGCAGGTTCTTGCACCTGAAGCAGCGGGAGTATTCGTTCTTCACCCTGGTTCGCAAAGTATATTCGAGGATAGACTTTTCTGTGGTAGGGAAGGCATTGTTGGCTGGGATTAAGGGATCAGAGTACTCGGCGATAGTGATTTCAGACCATGCGCCGCACTGGGTAGATGTGGTCCTGGAGAGGGGGGTAGCTCAGAGGCCGGGGTGGAGAATGGAGTTGTTTGGGAGGCCAAAATTTCTGTGAGAAGATCAGGAAAGTGATTGAGGAGTACGTAGAATTTAACTGTACGGGAAAGTATCAGAGGTGGTGTCTGGGAGGCCCTGAAGGGGGTTATGAGGGGGAGGTGATATAATTTAAGGCCAAAGTGGATAGAGAGGAGTGGGAGGAGTGTTAAAGGCTGTTAGAGCAGATGTTGGAGGTAGACAGGAGATACACAGCCAATGCAGATCCGACCCTTTTGGACAGAAGGAGGGAGTTGTTGGCTATTTTTGGCCGGTAGTTTACAGGGCGTATGCTGGCACCCAAATCCGGAGCGAGACGGCGGCGAGGGAGATAATCCAGGTGTGGGATAGGGCAGGGAAATTGATGGTGTCTCCGGAGCAGATTAATAAGGTGTTTGAGGAGTTCTATGAAAAGCTGTATAGGTCGGAGCAACCAGGACAGAATCGTGGGATGAGGGAGTTCCTGGACGGTTTGACTATCCGAGGCTGGAGGAGGAAGATAGGGCCAGACTAAAGGGGTCACTGGGGAACAAGAGGTAAAGGAAGCAATTGGGAAGATGCCATCAGGGAAGGTGGTGTTAGCCTTTGGCTGCTGTTGAGTAGAAGTCAAGAGTTCTACTCCTTTTCCCAAACACCTTTATTTTTCCTTGAACACACTCTGTACCAAAACTCTATCACCACATCACATGCCTCAAAGACCACCTGTAACCTCTTTACATATCAGTGTCAATTATTGGATACTTAACATCAATGAGACATCTAATTGGAATATTTCTTAACCCATTCCCTAACAGGCTTCAGGACCAGATGGGTTCTCAGTGGAGTATTACAAGAAGTTCAAAGACAAATTGGCGCCACTGATGGTGGGGATTGAGGAGGCAATAGGGAAGGGAGTGCTACCATAAACTTTGGGACAGGCTTCGATCTCCCTGCTGTTAAAGAAAGGCAATGACCCGACGGAGTATGGGTCGTATAGGCCCATACCGTTACTGAATGTAGATGCCAAGATACTGGCGGAAGTATTGGCGGCTAGGTTGGAGGAGTGCCTCCCGAGAGAGATGGGGGAAGACCAGGCAGCGTTTGTGAAACGAAGGCAGCTATTTTTGAATATCAGGTGATTAGTAAATGTAATCATGATGCCAGCCGAGGGAAAGAAGACGGAAGTGGTGGTGGCGCTAGATGTGGAAAGAGTAGGTCGGGTAGAGTGTGGGTATTTGATGGTGGTCCGAGAGAGATTCGGGATTGATCTGAGATTTATGGAATGGGTACAGCTATTATATGGGGAACCAATGGCGAGTATCCACACAAATAATATGAGATTGGGTATCTTTGCTCTGCACTGGTGTCCTATATCCCACCTGATATTTGCATTAGTGATAGAGCCATTGATCATCGCTTAAAGAGTTTGGGACTGTGGAAGGGGATAGTGCGGGGATGGGGGAAGATAGGGTATCTTTATACGTGGACAATTTATTATTGTCTGTTTCAGAGCCAAGTACGGTGGGGAACATAATGGAACTTCTCCAAAGATTTGGGTCGTTTTCAGGATATGAATTAAATTTGGAGAAGAGCGAGTATTTTATGCTGTCCCAGCCAGGAGTGGGGGAGGGAGTGAGGGGGTCTGCCATTTCGCAGGGCAGCATCCCACTTCAGGTACTTGAGGGTGCAGGTGGCACAGGATTGTTGGGGGGGGGGGTACTTCGGAGGTACAAATTTACTAGTTCGGTGGGAGGATGAAAGCAGCCTTGGCAAGGTGGGACAACCTCCCTCTGTCATTGGCGGGCTGCATGCAGGCGATTAAAATTAATGTGTTGCCGCGATTTTTGTTTTTATTTCAATGCCTGCTGGTCTTTTAACTGAAGACATTCTTCAAGGAAGTAAACAAATGGGGGCTGAGCCTCCCGAACTTACTATACTATTATTGGGCGGCGAATGCGGAAAAGGTGATGGGGTTGTGTCGTGGGGTGGAGTCCCAGTAGGTTATGATGGAGGAAGGTCTGTGTAGGGTGTCGGGGTTGAGGGCCCTGGTAACGGTGCCGCTTTTGATGGCCCCGGGCAAGTATTCTGGGAGTCCGGTGGCGGTGACAATACTGAAGAGGCAGCACTTTAAGTTGGGGCCTGGGCCTGGGGAGATGCCGATCAGGGGGAATCACAGGTTTGAGCCGGCGAGGCTGGATGGGAGGTTTCAGTGATGGGAGGAGAGGGGATCAGGGTATTAAAAGACCTATTCCTGGGGGGACGTTTGCGAGGTTGGAAGAGGTATGGACTGGGGTAAGGGGAAGGGTTTTGGTACCTGCAGCTCCGAGACTTTGCAAGGAAGGAGGTTCAGAGCTTCCCGATAGCGCCGGTACTCGTTGTTGGAAGAGGTATTGACGGCAGGGGGATTGGAGAAGGGCGTAATGTTGGCGATTTATGGGAAGATTCTGAAGGAGGACAAGGTGTCTATGGAAGGGATTAAGGCCAAGTGGGAAGAAGAGTTGGAGGAAGTAATGGAAGAAGGTTTGTGGTGTGAGGTAATACGAAGAGTGAACCTCTCAACCTCATGCGCGAGGTTGGGGCTGATATAGCTGAAGGTCATATATAGGGCACACCTTCTGAAAGTGAGGATAAGCCAACTCTTTGAGGAAGTGGAGGATGTCTGCGAGTGATGTGGGAGGAGCCCCGCAAACCATATACATATGTTTTGGTCTTGTCCGAAGCTGGAGAGATATTGAAGAGAGGTCGTTAGCATCATCTAGGGGGAACTACTTGGGGACTTGGAAACGGGTCCCTTAGAGGCCATTTTGGGGGTAATGGACTGGCCTGAGCTGCAGGCGGATGTGGGGGCAGATGTTTTAGCTTTCGCCTCGCTGATTGCCCAGAGGCGGGTCCTGTTGGGGTGGAGGTCAGATTCTCCCCCCTCTGCCTCGGCTTGGATGGGAGACCTATTTGAATTTCTGATCCTTGAGAAGGTGAAATCTGAGCAGAAGGGGATGAAGGAGGAGTCCTCCAATTCATGGGGCCTGTTTATTGTGCGCTTTCGGCAAGTGGTTGCATTGAACATTAGGGGGGGTGGGGGACGGGGGGTTGGATTTACTCTTCCACTGTTTTGTTGTTAACTTTTGCCTGGAATGCATGAACAGATGTATTGTGTTGTACATTGAGGGGGTTCTTGTTTCTGGGGGATTAGTATTATGTTTGTTTTTGTCTTTCTTTTGTTGTTTATTTGATGAAAATGTGGAGAATAAATATATTTGGAAAAAAAACACCTAATGCTATTCCATAACTAAGATTTGGTGAGCAGTGAAGAATCAAAACTAATGTGGGAGGAAACTTGGAGAGATCCTGCTATATTGAAAGGCAAGCACAGGCCTCCCAGGAAACTATAACAGGAAACTTTCGGCAGTATTAACAGGAGTAGGAAAACCTACAATTGATTCCAAGTTCAATGGAAAGAGGGTTCAATTTTGCTAAGAACATTATGCCACTAATATCAGATATGTCTGCTACATTTTCGAATCATGCAGATCACAGAATCATCAGAGGCTGAAATAAGACCTTCCAATGTTTCATCACAAATGACCAAAACTACTGCAAAGGCTTAGTAATCCCCTTGTTTGTTGGTAGACCGCGAACAGATTATCTACCCTGGAGTGCAAATTACAATACATTCTGGCTCATAAACCCAAAAGAAAATCGATGTAATGGAAATAGATGTCCGCTCGAAGAAAATCAATTGAACAATGAGTCATGTGATTAGACTGGACAGGAACAGGCCTGAGGGGCTCAATGGCCTACTCTTGTTACTATGTTTGATGCCTAGCTCGAGGTAATTGCTAAATGCTTTGATGAGATTGTTTCAGAAGTAAAACCCAGCAACCTAGCAACAGTTAGTTAACATTGGGTCGGGTTTTAGAAAAGATAACCAGAAAAAATAACAGCAAACACTTGGAGAGTTTTGAGTTAATTAAGGAGAGCCAGCCTGGATTTTTAAATGGCAATTCATGCTTGACTGATCCATTTGAATTTTTTGATGAAGCAGTAGACAAGGTTGATGAAGGGAATGCGTTGACTGTTGACTGTGTGGATTTTAAGAAAGCATTGACAGAGCGAGCTAAATTCTCAGTTTGGGAGACTACGTTCTCCTGATGGAGCTGAATTGCACTTGACTTGCGCTCCCAATCCTTAGCCATGAAACTTTAGGCATGGTGAGGGAAAATCCTGTTGACAAATTTATTAGAGTCTTTTGAGGACAATAACTAGTAGGGTAGATGAAAACAAACCAATAGATGTTGGGATGCAGCTTCCAAGCTCCCCCGTGTGGAATGGGGGAGGTACCCCAAAAAATGTGCTGGGGAATCCCTCTCGAAGCATTACAGGTAAGGGTTTGTGCGGCAACTGTGCAGGAGTGTTAACTTCCTCTGGACAATCGCCCTGCACTGGGAACCATTCAAAAATGCACTTTAAATCCCTAAGCTTGGGTGGATCCACCTGCATTACACCAATCGTTACCTGGAATAAGTTCAAAGAATTAAACCTCTTCCAATTTCTGGTGAACTGATTTAAAAGCGAGACCGATCCCCACTCGGGACTCCCAAACCGCCCCCCCCTCCCTTCCTGTCTTCTGGAGACTCCCTCACAGACCCAACTACACCTTCCCCAGGGCCTTACCCACCACACCGACACGTACATAAAAAGCAAGAGGGTAGCCAGGGAAAGGGTTGGCCCACTGAAGGATAGGCAAGGGAATCTATGTGTGCAGCCAGAGGAAATGGGTGAGGTACTAAATGAATACTTTGCATCAGTATTCACCAAATAGAAGGAATTGGTAGATGTTGAGTCTGGAGAAGGATGTGTAGATAGCCTGGGTCACATTGAGATCCAAAAGGACGAGGTGTTCGGCGTCTTAAAAAATATTAAGGTAGATAAGTCCCCAGGGCCTGATGGAATCTACCCCAGAATACTGAAGGAGGCTGGAGAGGAAATTGCTGAGGCCTTTACAGAAATCTTTGCATCCTCACTGTCTTCAGGTGATGTCCCGGAGGACTGGAGAATAGCCAATGTTGTTCCTCTGTTTAAGAAGGGTAGCAAAGATAATCCAGGGAACTACAGGCCGGTGAGCCTTACTTCAGTGGTAGAAGATTACTGGAGAGTATTATTCGAGACAGGATCTACTCCCATTTGGAAGCAAATGGATGTATTAGTGAGAGGCAGCATGGTTTTGTGAAGGGCAGGTCGGGTCTCACTAACTTGATAGAGTTTTTCGAGGAGGTCACAAAGATATGATTGATGCAGGTAGGGCAGTGGATGTTGTCCATATGGACTTCAGTAAGGCCTTTGACAAGGTCCCTCATGGCAGACTAGTACAAAAGGTGAAGTCACACGGGATCAGGGGTGAGCTGGCAAGGTGGATACAGAACTGGCTAGGTCATAGAAGGCAGAGAGTAGCAATGGAAGGATGCTTTTCTAATTGGAGGGCTGTGACTAGTGATGTTCCGCAGGGATCAGTTCTGGGACCTTTGCTGTTTGTAGTATATATAAATGATTTGGAGGAAAATGTAACTGGTCTGATTAGTTAGTTTGCAGACGACACAAAGGTTAGTGGAATTGCGGATAGCGATGAGGACTGTCAGAGGATACAGCAGGATTTAGATTGTTTGGAGACTTGGGCGGAGAGATGGCAGATGGAGTTTAATCCAGACAAATGTGAGGTAATGCATTTTGGAAGGTCTAATGCAGGTGGGGAATATACAGTGAATGGTAGAACCCTCAAGAGTATTGAAAGTCAGAGAGATCTAGGAGTACAGGTCCACAGGTCACTGAAAGGGGCAACACAGGTGGAGAAGGTAGTCAAGAAGGCATACGGCATGGTTGCCTTCATTGGCCGGGGCATTGAGTATAAGAATTGGCAAGTCATGTTACAGCTGTATAGAACCTTAGTTAGGCCACACTTGGAGTATAGTGTTCAATTCTGGTCGCCACACTACCAGAAGGATGTGGAGGCTTTAGAGAGGGTGCAGAAGAGATTTACCAGAATGTTGCCTGGTATGGTGGGCATTAGCTATGAGGAGTGGTTGAATAAACTCGGTTTATTCTAACAGGAACGACGGAGGTTGCGGGGCGACCTGATAGAGGTCTACAAAATTATGAGGGGCATAGACAGAGTGGATAGTCAGAGGCTTTTCCCCAGGGTAGAGGGGTCAATTACTAGGAGGCATAGGTTTAAGGTGAGAGGGGCAAGGTTTAGAGTAGATGTACGAGGCAAGTTTTTTACACAGAGGGTAGTGGGTGCCTGGAACTCGCTACCGGAGGAGGTGGTGGAAGCAGGGACGATAGTGACATTTAAGGGGCATCTTGACAAATACATGAATAGGATGGGAAAAGAGGGATACGGACCCAGGAATTGTAGAAGATTGTAGTTTAGTCGGGCAGCATGGTCGGCACGGGCTTGGAGGGCCGAAGGGCCTGTTCCTGTGCTGTACTTTTCTTTGTTCTTTGTTCTTTGTTGATACCCCCCAAGGATTTTCCTGACCTTTCAACCCAACCCAAGCTGACTTGCGGAGCTGATCTGACCTGACCCCAACCATGGGCCCAACCAAACCCCCCCCCCCCCCCCCCCGAACTCCCCGAACTCCACCGGTCTCCAAGCCGCCAGCCCCCCGCTGATCTTTGACCAACCACTTCTGAACTCCCACTCCACCCATCCTCCAGACCTCCCTCATCCCCTAACCTCTTTGCTCCCTTACCACTTTCCTCCCTGACCGCTGAACCCCCCTAACCCCGATCTCTGACCCCCCAACCACATAAATCCCATCCATTTAGCATAGACACTTACCTTCTCCCTGGCCTGTCAATTTAACTGGGCCCTTTAAACTTACCTGCTTTCCGGCATCCTTCAATCTGCCGGAGCTGGACTGCGCTGGATCCTGCGAGGACTCTTTTGCTGCAGGCCCCAAGCAATTCCAGCCATCGAACATTTCAGCACAGTTTTCAAAGACAGGTAAGTAGGCATTAAAGTCTTCTCTTTCTGATGCTATTGGGAAATTATGGCCCTTTGTATCTAAATAATCATTTGTTAGTGTAGAACTTGAATATTCCTGAGAAAAGACACTTGGTCGAGCTTTTTTTGCTTCACATTCATCAGGACAATCACAGGAATACCAATGTCAGGGCAAACAACTTTATACTGTGAGACATGAGTACTGATTGGTTGCAAGGGGAGTCTGATTGGTAACGGTGTTGCGATAGCGAATGTACCAGTCAATGGTGACTGACAGTTAACTGCCAAGGATTTTCATGACCTTTCAAATTTAAATCAGGAAGCTTGACTTTGATTGGTCAAGGCATTGCCCTGAGGAAATTACCTGCAAATAGCTGTCACTTACTTTGTTTAGCTCCAACAGGCGCAATGTGCGTACATATTCTTGCTGTCCGAAAATAAAAATTCCTTGTGTATATTATTTTTATTCATTCAAGGAATATGGGCTTCACTGGCTAGGTTAGTATTTATTGCACATCCCTAATTTCCCTTGAAAAGGTGGTGGTGAACTGCCTTCTTGAATCACTGCAGTCCCTGTGGTGTAGGTGCACCCACAATTCTGTTAGGGAAGTAATTACATGATTTTGATCCAGAAACAGGGAAGGAACAGCAATGTCGAGGAGAATACTGAGATACTGGCTATTAGACTAGACGGGATTGAGGTTCATAAGGAGGAGGTGTTAGCAATTCTGGAAAGTGTGAAAATAGATAAGTCCTCTGGGCCGGATGGGATTTATCCTAGGATTCTCTGGGAAGCTAGGGAGGAGATTGCTGAGCCTTTGGCTTAGATCTTTAAGTCATCATTGTCTACAGGAATAATGCCAGAAGACTGGAGGATAGCAAATGTTGTCCCCTTGTTCAAGAAGGGGAGTAGAGACAACCCTGGTAACTATGGACCAGTGAACCTTACTTCTGTTGTGGGCAAAGTCTTGGAAAGGTTTATAAGAGATAGGATTTATAATCATCGAGAAAGGAATAATTTGATTAGGGATAGTCAACACGGTTTTGTGAAGGGTAGGACGTGCCTCACAAACCTTATTGAGTTCTTTGAGAAGGTGACCAAACAGGTGGATGAGGGTAAAGCAGTTGATGTGGTGTATATGGATTTCAGTAAAGCGTTTGATAAGGTTCCCCACGGTAGGCTATTGCAGAAAATACGGAGGCATGGGATTCAGGGTGATTTAGCAGTTTGGATCAGAAATTGGCTAGCTGTAAGAAGACAGAGAGTGGTGGTTGATGGGAAATGTTCAGCCTGGAGTCCAGTTACTAGTGGTGTACCACAAGGATCTGTTTTGGGGCCACTGCTGTTTGTCATTTTTCTAAATGACTTGGAGGAGGGCGTAGAAGGATGGGTGAGTAAATTTGCAGATGACACTAAAGTCGGTGGAGTTGTGGACAGTGCGGAACGATGTTGCAGGTTACAGAGGGACATATATAAGCTGCAAAGCTGGGCTGAGATGTGGCAAATGGAGTTTAATGCAGAAAAGTGTGAGGTGATTCATTTTGGAAGGAGTAACAGGAATACAGAGTACTGGGCTAATAGTAAGATTCTTGATAGTGTGGATGAGCAGAGAGATAGCGGTGTCCATGTACATAGATCCCTGAAAGTTGCCACCCAGGTTGATAGGGTTGTTGAGAAGGCGTACGGTGTGTTAGCTTTTATTGGCAGAGGGATTGAGTTTCGGAGCCATAAGGTCACGTTGCAGCTGTACAAAACTCTGGTGCGGCCGCATTTGGTGTATTGCGTGCAGTTCTGGTCGCCGTATTATAGGAAGGATGTGGAATCATTGGAAAGGGTGCAGAGGAGATTTACCAGGATGTTGCTTGGTATGGAGGGAAGATCTTATGAGGTAAGGCTGAGAGACTTAAGGCTGTTTTCATTAGAGAGAAGAAGGTTAAGAGGTGACTTAATTGAGGCATACAAGATGATCAGAGGATTAGATAAGGTGGACAGTGAGAGCCTTTTTCCTCGGATGGTGATGGCTGGCTCGAGGGGACATAGCTTTAAATTGAGGGGAGATAGATATAGGACAGATGTCAGAGGTAGGTTCTTTACTCAGAGAGTAGTAAGGGTGTGGAATGCCTTGCCTGCAAGAGTAGTGGACCCACCAACACTAAGGACATTCAAATGGTCATTGGATAGACATATGGATGACAAGGGAATAGTGTAGATGGGCTTTAGAGTGGTTTCACAGGTCGGCGCAACATCAAGGGCCAAAGGGCCTGTACTGCGCTGTAATGTTCTATGTTCTATGTATTTCCAAGTAAGGATGGTGTGTGGCTTGGAGGGCAACTTCTAGGCGGTGGTGTTCCCAAGAATGTGCTGCCCTCGTCCTTCCAGATGGCAATGGTCGTGGGTTTGCAAGGTGCTGTCTAAGGAGCCTTGGTGAGTTCCTGCAGTGTAAATATGCAGCCACAAGAATACACAACTTCACTACAAGCCCCATTGCCAATGTTGAATTAGTTGTCAGGATATACTTGCATTGGAGAAAACACAGTGAAGATTCACTGGATTGGTCTCTGCGATGAGGGCATTGACCTATGATGAAAGGCTGAGTAAATTGGACTCATATTCTCTTGCAAGAATGAGAGGTGATCACATTGAAACCAACAAAATTCTGAGTGGATGTGATAGACTAGATGCTGAGAGATTGTTTTCACTGGCCAGGGAACCTAAAACACAGGAGCTCAGTCTTATGATAATGGGTCAATCATTTAGAACTGAGATGAGGAGAAATTACTTCAAAGGGTTGTGAATCTTTGGGATTCTCCACCCCACAGGGCTTTGGATGCTCCATCATCAAATACATTTAAAACTGAGAGAGACAGATTATTGGTCCCTCAGGAAATTCAGGGATATGCCGAGCAGGCAGTAAATGGAGTTGTAGCTGAACACCAGCCATGACCGCACTGAATGACAGAGAAGGCTTGATGAGCCAACTGATCTACTCCTGCTCTTATTTCTTTTGTGTTGCTGTGGAGGGATTCAAACCAGTGAGTGTCCCCTCTGCATTACCAGTCCTGGAGAGGCAATGGTGTAGTGGTATTGTCACTGGACTAGTGGTATTGTCACTGGATTAGTAAACCAGAAACCCAGGGTAATGGTCTGGGGTGCCGGGTTCAAATCCCACCACTGCAGATGGTGAAATTTGAATTCAATAAAAATCTGGAATTAAAAGTCGAATGATGTTGTAAAAACCCATCTGGTTCACTAATGTCCTTTCGGGAAGGAAATCTGCCATCCTTACCTGATCTGGCCTACATGTGACTCCAGACCCACAGCAATGTAGTTGACATTTAACTGCTCCCTCAAGGGCAGTTGGGGATGAGCAATAAATGCTGAGCCAGCCGGCAAGGTCCACGACTCATGAACGAATAAAAAAAAAGTAAGATTATTACACTTTCTTCCCACGCATCAATCTTTGGAAGTGGCAGTACATACTGAGAGAGTAATTAGTAAAGCAAATGGAATCTTGCGTTTTATAAGTAGAAGCATTAAGTACAAAGACTGGGGTGTTAGTTGATAGTACAAGGCCTAAGGGACGTAGATTTAAGGGCCGGGATTCTCCCAGTTTCCATGCATCAGATCCGTGACCGGAAAATCGGTGTCGGTCGCACGCGCGCCGTCGACGCGGCACCGGTCAGGAGCCATTGAAAGAGGCCCCCGCGGCAATTCTCCGCCGACAATTGGCCGAGTTCCCGCCGGCGTGGTTCACTCATGGTTCCACCCAGCGGGGGGTCGGAGTGGCGGCTGCGGACTCAGTCCACAGCCGCCCTGGTGGGAGGCAGGGGGATCTGTCACCGGGGGGGGGGGAGGCGTGGGGGGGGGGTGCCGTGGGGTGGGGCCTCCCGGACGGCCAGGCACGCGATCGGGGGCCACCGATCAGCGGGCGGGCGCGGTCTGGGAGGGCCTATATTGTCGAGGCCGGCCTGTTGTGTAGACCTGCCATGTTGCTCGGGGCCACCACCGTACGCGGCCGTCCCGCGCATACGCGGACCCGCGGCCGGAAGTGCAGGGCCCCGTGTCGGCAGCCGGAGCTGCGAGGACTACTCCGGGGCCGACTTGCCTCCTGCAAAATGGAGAATCACTCTGGACATTATCCAGGAAAGTCCAGAGTGATTCGCGCCCGTTTTCCCGCAAATGCGGGGACATAGCCCCATTATCAGAAAATTCTGCCCAAGGTTTTTTATGCAGAGAGTGGCTAATGGCCCAACTCCATCCCACACCAGCAAACCCCCCCTACATCCCTGGACTGAAAATCATCCACTCATGGTACCTTTTTATGACTTGCGATAGCCAAAATCCATGCCCATATCTGCAAATGTCTGCCTCATACAACTAATATTCTTTTGCTCAAACCCATCTCAGATTTGGATTCATGCCATGTGTTGATGCTCTTAGAAAGCCTTTGTCATCTTGCTAAACAGATAGTTATATCAGATCAACCTTTATAGCTTTTGTTGATTCATCATTGAGTTTTATATTTTCATTGTTTAATTCCATACCTTTGTTAAAGAAATTTCACCACTTGAACCAGACAAGGTTTAGCTTGCAAAGTTGTTCAATTAGCCATCTTTCTGGCTTTTGATGGTCCTTTGCTAGGTACCGCAAGAAAAACATAGAAAATCAAATGCTTATATGCTACTTGTAATTTACTCACAATACAAATCAAGACCAATTAGAATCTTTCAGCGGCTGAAGAGTGCTTGAGTAGGCTTCACACAGAACTCTTCCTCCCCTCTGCATTTCAATGGCCTGTGAAGACAGTGGCCACAATTCTCCAGTCATTGCAATTCACTTTTCCCGGCGGATTTCCCGGCGCCATGGGGTGGTTACAATGGGAAATGCCATTGACAGGCGGCGGGAAGATAGAATCCCACCGCCAGCAACTGGCGCAGGACCGAGAAACGTTCGGCCGGGGGACTGGAGAATCTAGCCCAGTATCACCAAGGATGCCACACGTATCTCAAAACCCTGAAGGTTTGAGAGTTAAAGGATGCACCTCCAATTATTTTTTTTCTGTTCAATAGAAAAATATAATGGACAGATTATTTTTCCTCGGTAAAAGGTTATATTACTAGGCTGCATTACCTACACACTGGTGTGCACTGTAGCATTCGTTAATTGAATTCCACCTGGTCTTAGTTCAGTCAAGGTGTTTTAAAATCAGCCAAGTGTCAAGTGAGCCCTGTTAAGCTGCAAGGGAAAATTGCTATGCTGCAGCCTGTGTCCATTGGGAGCCAAGTTGAGTTCAGCCAAGTCTACTTCATTTGGGAAATGAAACAGCGTTCAGAGAAGAGAGGGTTTTATACCTTCAATCAAACCAAGGTGCCAGGGGTGAAAGGATAGTGGAGATGGCATTTCAAAGAGTTCCAAATTTATTTGCAATTTTTTGTTTTGTTTTGTTAATGTTGCTTTAACTTCCCCAGTGGGAGCACTGCTCCATGCAGTAGTTAATGTGCCCTATCTATGTCTTACTGGGCTGATTGGCCTCATGGGTACATCTGTTGAATATTGAACGATGTCAATTTTCTGCAATGTTGATCCAATATATGGGCATTTGGGCATTTGAAGCTTGTCTGGCGAGCTCTGCAGCAAGGTAAGTAAAAATTATTGAAATGGAAAGTTTTTAAAAATATAATGTATTTTCATGCATACATTTATGAGAATTTCCGTGTATTGCATCAAGTGTTTTTCAAAAATTGTTCTCAGGATATGCTGGCATTTATTGTCCAATCTTAGTTACCCTTGAACAAGTGTTGGCAAGCCTTCTTCTGCAGTCCACAGATCCTCCCACAGCGTTGTTAGGGAGGAAGGTCCAGAACATTGTCCAAGCAATAATGATTGGACAGCTGTATATTTCTAAGTCAGGGAAATGTGTGACTTAGAGGGGAACTTGAATTTGTGATTTTCCTATGCGGCTGCTGCCCTTGTTCTTTCAATGGTAGAGACGGTGGGTTTGGGAGAGGCTGCCCAAAAAGAAGTGACTGCAGCGCATCCTGCAGATAAGACAGACAACATCACTGCTGTGCTTGCTGTCTCCAAGTCTAACCCATGCCTTATCTTTTAAATTTGCGGGCAGCATGGCGGCGCAGTGGTTAGCGGAGGGCCCAGGTTTGATCTTGGCCCTGGGTCACTATCCATGTGGAGTTTAAACATTCTCCACGTGCCTGCGTAGGTCTCACCCCCACAACCCAAAGATGTGCAAGTTAGATGGATTGGCCACGCTAAATTGCCTCTTAATTGGGAAAAAAAGAATTGAGGGTGGGATTCTCTCAGCCAACGCCAGGCCGGAGAATCGCCGGGCTGGGCGCGAATCGCGCGAAGCCGCCCCGATGCCGGTCCGCTGATTCTCCGGTGAGCGGAGAATCGGCGGCATTGGCGCCGGCGCGGTCGGTGCGCCGCCGGTCAGGGGCCACTCTACGCGGCCCCCCCGGCAATTCTCCGCCTAGGATGGGTCAGGTGGCCACAAAAAAAATCTTGAGTCCTGCCAGCGCCGTCCACCTGTGGTCTTACCTGGCGGGACCTTGGCGTGCATCCTTTCGGGGGCGGCCTGGTGGGGGGGTGGGAGAGGGGGGCCTGACCCCGGGGGCGGACCTCTGCTTTGGCCTGGCCCGCGATCGGGGCCTACCGATCGGCAGGCTGGCCTCTCGGGCTGGGGGCCTCTTGTGCTCCACGCCGGCCCCTGTAGCACTATGCCATGTTGCGTCGGGGCTGGCGCGGACAAGGAAGCCACCGCGCATGCACGCAACCGTGCCGGTGCCATGCTGACCGCTTGTAGGGCTCGGAATAGCTGCTCCTGGGGGCCTGTTGACTACGGCGTTTACGACGGCATCAACTCTTTTTTTTTTAAAAATCTTTTTATTGGCATTTCTCATATTTATCAACAGTTGTATATATACACATCACATTTTTCTCACCTGCGCTAATTTCGTTTATTATACAGAGGTTTAGTTTGTCCTTCGTTTAACTGACCCTACGTGCCTTTCATTGCCCTCTGGATCGGTCTATGGTTCCTCCCCCTTACCCCCCCCCCCGCCCCTTACACCCTCCCCCCCGGCTTCGGCTGTGCTTTTACTTTTATTTTCCGGACAGAGTGGAATTATCTCTCGTGGTTTCCCTGCCTTCCATCCGCCTCTCCCCCAGCCCCCCCGGGTTGCGCATTCTTTTGGTAACTCATCTATCTTGGTGTTTTAATAATTTTTTAAAAATTTAAATTCTTATTAGGTGACTCCTCGTTGTTGGCCTCGAACAGGTTTTGGAACAGGCCGCCAAACTGCCCCCAACTATCCAGGAAGCCGTCCTCTGAACCTCGGGTGGCGTACTTAATCTTCCCCAGGTGGAGAAATTCCGAAAGCTCAGTGAGCCAGTCGGCAGCTTCGGATGGTGCTGCCGATCGCCAGCCGAGCAGGATTCTCCGGCGTGCGATTAGGGAAGCGAAAGCTATGGCGTCGGCCCTCTTCCCCATGTGTGACTCTGGCTGCTCCGATACCCCGAAGATTGCCACTATTGGGCATGGTTTCACCCTCACCCCCACAACCTTGGACATTGCCTCAGAGGAGGCTGTCCAGAACCCAGCAGGCTTGGGGCAAGCCCAAAACATGAGTGTGGTTGGCCGGGCCCCTCTGGCACCGCTCACATTTGTCCTCCACCTCCGGGAGGAACCTGCTCAATCGGGTTCTGGTCGGGTGCGCTCTGTGCACCACTTTGAGCTGCATTAGGCTTAGCCTTGCGCAGGAGGAGGTGGATTTCACCCTGCTCAGTGCTTCGCTCCGGAGTCCCCATCCTACATCTGTCCCCAGTTCGCCCTCCCATTTTTGTCTGATCTCGTCCAGTGGAGTCCGGGCTCTGTCCAGTAGCTGTCCGTATATTCTCCCACATAGCTCCCCCTTCTCATTGCTTGTGCCTATCAGGTCCTCTAGTAGTGTGCTTTCTGGGGCCCCAGGGTACCCCACTGTCTCTTTGCGGAGGAAGTGTTTTATTTGGAGGTGTCTCATTTCCTGTCCTTTTGCTAGCCTCCACTTCCTCGTCAGTTCGTCTAGTGTCGCCAGTCTGTGCCCTACGTAGAAGTCCCCGACCATCAATGTGCCCCCATCCCACCTCCATCTTTTGATGGTGGTATCTAGCATGGTTGGGGGGAATCTGTGATTGCCGCAGATGGGGGCCATGAGGGACATTTTAGTTATCCCGAAGTGTTGTCTGAGCTGGGTCCATGTTCACAGCGTGGCCGCTACCACTGGGCTTGTTGTGTGTCTTGTTGAGGGGGATGGCAGTGCTGCTGTAGCCAGGGCCCGGAGGGTCGTTACTTTACAGGATGCCTCCTCCATTTGTACCCAATCTGTGTCAGGTTCTTGTACCCATCCCCTCACTCTTTCTGCCGTTGTTGCCCAGTGGTAGTATTGTAGGTTTGGTAAGATTTTCCTTCTTTGCAGTGTCTGTTTTGGGATTCTCGGGTTCTTACCCCCCCCCCCCCCCCCCCCCCCCACACACACACACACAAACGCCATGATTAGACTGTCTACGTTTTGGAAAAAGGCCTTGGGGATGAAGATCGGGATGGATCTAAACAGGAAGAGGAACCTTGGCAATACGTTCATCTTGATCGTCTGCACTCTCCCCGCCAGGGAGAGTGGGAGTGAGCCCCACCTTTGAAGGTCTCTTCGTACTTCCTCCACCAGGCTGGTCAGGTTCCACTTGTGGATCTGTGTCCAGTCTCTGGCTATCTGGATCCCTAGGTAGCGGAATCTGTTCTGGGCTGTTTTGAACGGGAGCCCCTCCGGCTCTCTCCCTCCCCCGTTTGGGTTCACTGGGAATGCCTCGCTTTTGCCCAGGTTAAGTTTGTAGCCCGAGAAGGTTCCAAACTCTTTCAGAATTTGCAGTATTGCCTTCAGTCCCTCCTGTGGCTTCGAGACATAGAGGAGCAGGTCACCTGCAGAGAGTGAGACTCTGTGCTCTCTGTCTCCTCTCCGGATTCCCTTGCAGCTTTTCGCGTCCCGCAGGGCTATCGCCAGTGGTTCGATTGCTAGCGCGAACAAGAGTGGGGACAGGGGGCAGCCCTGTCTTGTTCCTCTCTGCAGCTGGAAGTATTTAGAGCTGGTGGTGTTAGTTCGAACGCTCGCTTTGGGAGTGTTGTACAAGAGCCTCACCCAGGCGGTGAACCCCGCTCCTCGCCCAAACTGTTCCAGTACCTCGAGGAGGTATTTGCATTTGACTCTGTCGAAGGCCTTTTCTGCGTCCAGGGAGACGATCACCTCTGGTGTTCTCTCCCCAGAGGGGGTCATTATTACGTTCAGCAGCCGCCTGATGTTCGCTGTGAGCTGCCTACCCTTGACATAGCCCGTTTGGTCCTCTGCGACCACCTCTGGTACACAGCCCTCCAGCCTTTTGGCCAGGACCTTTGGGAGTATTTCCGCATCCACATTCAGCAGTGAAATGGGTCTGTATGATCCACATTCCGTCAGGTCTTTATCTTTTTTGGGTATCAGTGAAATTGTGGCCTGCGCTAGCATTGGGGGCAGGGTGCCCCTTGCCAGTGAGTCCGCGAACATGTCCCTTAGGTGTGGGGCCAGGATTGGCGCAAATTTTACAGCATCAACTCTTAACCTCAGGATCAGAGAATCCCGCTGACGGTGCTTAAATTTTTTTTTGAAATGTTTACATTTGCACCCTTGTTAAAAATTGCTCTAGGGCCTCTTCCAGCCCTCCAGGCTTCATTCTCTATGGCCCGCCCAACATGTAAATTGTTAAGATCCCTACACTCCTCCAATTCTGGTCTCTTCCGCATCCCTGATTTCAATCACCTTGCCGTTGGTGGTTATGCCTTTAGTACCGGGGTCCTAAACTCTGGCATTTCCTTCCTATACACCTCGACTTCTTTATTCCCCTCTTTCATCCTTAGAGACATTCCTTAAAATCGCCTTTGGTCATCTGCCCTATTATCTCATTATGTGGCTCATTGCTAAATTTAATTTGATAACACTGCTGTAAAGTGCCAGTTGGAGATGATATATTATGTTAAAAGCACTGTATCATTGCAAGTTGTTGTTTTTGAGATGCCACATTCTGAATGAGAGAATGTACTGAGACCCCTTCTGCCTTCTTCGATGATTGTAAATTACTTCACGGTACTATTGGAAGTGGTTCTCCTTGTGGCTTGGGTAATATTTATCCTTCAATCAAAACCACGAAAGAAACAGAATACATGATCATTTATCAGATTTCCCCTGTGTGCAATTAGTTGCCATGTTTCCTACACGGTAACAGTCACGACACTTCAAAGAGATATATATATATATATAAAATATATTTTTTAAGGTATTTATATAAATAACAAACAAAACCAATAATGGCAGAAACAAAGTTGTACAACGTAATAAATAACCAGCATTCATTCCACCCGCCCTCCTCCTCCTACCGTCCTGCCTCCCCCATTTTTAACCCCCTTATCCTGGTCACCCCGCCTCCATGCCTCACTCTTTCCCCTCTACTGACACCTCAATCCTTCTTGAAGAAGTCAATGAACAGATTCCACTTCCGGGGCGAACCCATCAACCGACCCTCTCAAGACAAACTTATTTTTTCCAACCTCAGGAATTCTGCCAGTTCGCTCACCCACACCCCCGCTTTCGGGGGCTCCTAGTCCCGCCACCCAAGCAAAATCCGTCTCCGGGCTATCGGGAGGCAAAGGCCAAGACATCAGCCTCTCTCACTTCCTGGACTCCCGGGTCTTCTGACACCCAAAATATCACAACCTGTGGGCTCGGGGCCACCTTTACCTCCAAAACCTGGGAAATTACGTCCGCAAACCCCTGCCAGAATCCCTTCAGTTTCAGAAACGTCCAAAACATGTGGACATGGTTCGCTGACCTCCTCGCGCTGTGCCCACACCGACCCTCTACTCCCTCAAAGAACCTACTCATCCTCGCCACTGGATAAGACTGAGCCTTGCACATGACAAGCACACATTCACACAGTGCAGGGCCCCCTCCGACGTCCCGGCCTCCATCTTCCCCCCGCTGCTCCTCCCACTTCCGTTTAACATCTCCCATCGGGGCCCCCTCCTAGTCCAACAGCTTCTTGTAAACCTCAGACACTTTCACCTCCCCTACTCCCTCCCTCAACAACATGTTATCCTGCAGCTCCAGGGACGGCAACCCGGGAAAGGAAGGCACTTCTCTCCTCACAAAATCCTGGACCTGTAAGAACCTAAACCCATTCCCCCTGGGTAGCTTATATTCCTTCTCCAGTTTCTCTAATTTCGCAAAACTGCCCTCTATGAACAGATCCCCAACCACTCAATCCCTGCCTGCCGCCACCCCCGGAACCTCGCATCCAGTCACCCGGTGCAAACCTGGTGTTATCACAAATCGGTGCCCACACCGAGGCACCCTCCAGTCTCAAGTGCTGCCTCCACTGCCCCCATACCCTCAAGGTCAACACCACCACTGGGCTGACAGAGTGCCTGGCTGACGAGAACCGCAGAGGCGTTGTCAACAATGCCCCTAAACTCATTCCCCTGCAAGAAACTGCCTCCATCCGCCCCCATACCGACTCTTCCCCCACTACCCATTTCCTGACTACAACGATGTTAGCTGCCCAGTAGTAATTAACTATATTTGACAACGCCAACCCTCCCCCTCCTCTCCCCCACTCCAAGAAAACTGTCTTGACCCGTGGGGTCAACACAAACGCCCACACAAACCCCAAGATCAACGCATTGACCTTTTTAACGAATGACTTCAGAACGAAGATCGGGAGGTTCTGAAATATAAACAAGGATCCTCGGCAGCACCGTCATCTTCACTGTCTGCACCCGTCCTGCCAACGACAATGGCAACACATCTTACCTCTTAAAATCCCCCTTCATCTGCTCCACCAACTGAACCAAAGTTAACTTATGCAGCTGCACCCAACCCCTCACCACCTGGATGCCCAGGTACTGAAACTCGCCCCCACCACCTTGAAACACCACTTCGTAACTTCCTCTCCTGTCCTCTGGTCTCAATTGGGAACACCTCACCCTTTCCCATGTTCAGCTTGTATCTGGAGAGCTGACCAAAGTCCTCCAAAATCCCCATAATACTGCCAATGCCCCCCAATGGGTCTGAAATATATAGCAACAGGTCGTCCGCATACAGTGAAACATTGTGCTCGACACTTCCCTCCCCCCCCCCCCCCCACCCCCCCCCCCCCCCCCCCACCCCCACCCCACACAATACCTTTCAAACCTCTTGATGTTCTAAGCGCCATTGCCCATGGCTCTATCTCCAAGGCAAAAAGCAAAGGGGAGAGTGGGCACCCATGCCTTGGCCCACGCTGCAACCCGAAATATCGGGGCATATACGTGGGGCAGTACGGTAGCATTGTGGATAGCACAATTGCTTCACAGCTCCAGGGTCCCAGGTTCAATTCCTGCTTGGGTCACTGTCTGTGTGGAGTCTGCACATCCTCCCCGTGTGTGCGTGGGTCTCCTCCGGGTGCTCCGGTTTCCTCCCACAGTCCAAAGATGTGCAGGTTAGGTGGATTGGCCATGATAAATTGCCCTTAGTGTCCAAAATTGCCCTTGGTGTTGGGTGGGGTTGCTGGGTTGCGGGGATAGGGTGGACGTGTTGACCTTGGGTAGGGTGCTCTTTCCAGGAGCCAGTACAGACTTGAAGGGCCGAATGGCCTCCTTCTGCACTGTAAATTCTATGATTCTATGATCTCGAACTCACCCGGTTCATCCACACAATTGCAACCGGTGCCTTATACAGCAACCATGTCCCAATCCACAAACCCCTGCCCAAATCCAAACCACCCCAACACCTCCCACAAATATTCCCACTGCACCCAGTCGAAAGCCTTCTACCCATCCATCGCCACCACCACTTCTATTCCCTGCCCCTCTGAGACATCATGATCACATTAAGTAACCTCCTCATGTTTGCTGATAGCTGCCTCCCTTTCACGAACCCTGTTTGGTCCTTACCTATCACCTCCGGGACACAGTCCTCAATTCGTGAATCCAACACATTCGGCAACAACTTAGCATCCACATTTAACAATGATATCGGACGGTAGGATCCACACTGCTCTGGATCCTTGTCTTTCTTCAGTATCAGGGAGATGGACACCTGTGATAGTGTAGGGAGGGGAACTTCCCCCGCTGCCTAGTCCTCACTAGCAGTGGCCTTGATCCCCCCAAATCTTTTATAAAATTCCACCAGGAATGCATCTGGCCCCGGGGCCTTCCCTGCCTGCATCGCCCTCATAGCATCCTACCTGCTTTCTCCCCATACTCGTATATTGCCCACCTCCCCGGCCCTCTGCAATTGCCTTACCGCCTTCCCCGTGGATACCAGCCCAAACCCCATCTGGAGTCTCTGCTTCTCCCTCACCAACCCTGCCTCTGGGGCCTCAGAATCCCTTCCACCAACCTTGCCATCTCTGCACGTTCCGCCTTTTCCACTATAAAGGCAGGGGACATCAGAGTTCCCGCTGATTCGAGTAGCAGCTAGCTAGGAGCACAGAGCTCACAGCCTGTAACACAGACATTCACCATGTGCTGAGTGCATCGGCTGGTTAGGACAAGGCAAAGGTCTTTAGTTAAAGTTGGTATCGTATTAACCCACAGTTCAAGTATGTTTAAATAGTTGACCTTTTAATAAAATAGTGTTGCACTACTTCAAGTGTTGGTGACCTGTATGTGATCCAGAACACCCAATACATCACACGTGACCAGCCTGGTTGGGGTGGACTCCCGGGCCCTCCCCTGCCCATCAACCATATCTGTTTTCGGGCTTGCCCGTGGCACGTGAGCCCCCCAGGCCCACCCTCAGATGTCCACCACCATTGCTCCCTTTCGAAACTGCGCCACCACGGTCACACCTTTGTCAGCAGCCCCACCTCCATGCCCAAACTAAACAGCCAGCCCTAACCCCTCTCGTACACCAACGGCCTGACCAACCCCCTGTTCCTCCCCCTCATCCCCCCACTGCGCTCCCGTTAACTAGCCCATCCAGCTAGCATGGCAACTCCGGCCCAAGGCCTCCCGACCTCCTACCCCCCTCCCTCCCTCAGACACCCCGCCCCACCCATCTTTTGGGTTTCCCACACCACCCGTATCTCAGTCGGCAATGAGGCGATCTGCTCCTCGTGCTTCCCCACGATCTGGATCACCTGGCCCTGGGACCCCAGCCTCTGCTCTACACGATCAATCCCTGCTTTCAGCGGCTCTACCACCTTGGCTAGGTCCTCCTGGGCGTCCCTTCTCTGCTGGTTGAACTTCTCATTTTAAAAAGTCCACCAGCTGCTCTGTTGACCACTGAGCGGGCAGGACAGGCCCTTTGTCCTCTGCCATCGTGACCTGTGGCGCACAAAAATTCTTCAGCTCCACCAGCTCTTCTTCTCGACCCACTCAGGGGAGAGACAAAAAAAATCCAGCTTGAGCGGGAGCTACCAAATGTGCGATCACTCACTCCTTGGCCACCACCGGAAGTCCACTTAAAAGATATTTTAACAGCTGGGAAGTGCTTTGGGATGCCCTGAATTTGAGAGACTAAGTCCTGATGCTGGGACTGAATCGTGAAAATTCTGCATTGCCGAAAGCAGTGCTGATCGCAGAGTCATTCAGGACACCCTAATGGGCTAGCACAGGTGCCACATGGAACTACTGCAATCCCAATGAATGCTGGCATGTGATTCGCCGGGTCGGGATCGGTTCCGGACAGCCTGACAGGCAAGAGTTGCATATAAGCACTGCACTCCCCACACACCCTTGTCCCAGCCAAGATGGCACTGGTTACACTGGAGCACACCCATCCCATTGATGGGTCGGCTGGGGCCAGAAGGTACCTACGGGGTGGCTCGGGGAGGCACGCATATGATCATGGCACTAGGTTCACACCACCCGTATCAGCGGTGTGCGCAGCTGCATGGCTGCCTTGCAGGCTGCAGAAATGATGGTCTGTGCCCATCCACCCCGCCCCTCAACCAACTTCTTGGCCACCTCCCGCTACCCACCCCCACCCCCCACCCCTCCCCCGCACCCCCGGGCCCTGGAGAAGCCCCACGACCAGTGGTACAACTGCCAGCACACTATAGCGATGTTGGATACTTTTCATACCCCTGCCTCTCCCTCAGCAGCCACGATGCCTGTTTTCCGATTCTAAATACCATCGGTAATCCTTCCTAGTGGAGGTGGAGCATCTCGGGGAGCCTGGAAATTGCCGGGTCTGGATTGTTAATGATGTGACAACGGCATTTACTGTACAATTTGCATGGCCACGCTGGCATGCAGCTTGGAACACATTCACGCTGCTGTCGAGGCATGGCATTCCATACAGCGCCTAGCACCGGCCTCGATTATCGGTTGACACGCTATTCTCCGCCCGATCGTGCTTCGCGATTCCAGCATGGACCGTGAATCCCACGCAAAATTGTGGTGGGTTTCTTTACTGGGAGAGAGATAGCATGCAAAAACAACACACTCTGAATGCACAGTGCAGCAAATCGAGTCCCAGATAGAAAATCATTGCCTCAGCTCTTCGCATTACAGTCAATTCTTCAGGACCGTTATTGTGTAAATAAAGTCAGTCACCCATTCACCCAGCACACTTTTTCTAGCAGTATGAGAGAAGAGAAACCTCATTATTTTCCAAATATTTTTTAGTCACCATCAAGCTTTGTTTTTATTTTTTGTTAGCATCAAAGTGCGTGCCAGGAATTGAAACAAAGTCGATGTCTGTCCGGAGTACACTATACACAGCTCAGCTGCCAATTAATGAGCAGCTCTGACATCTAGCCAGAGTATTGAACGAAGAAAATTTAATCCTCTGTTTGGTGAATCCATTCACAATTCAGCCCCAAATCCCAATTTCTGTGGGATGGCGAAATGAAGGACAAAACTTAGAAATTTGAGCTCACTTGGCTCTGTGTCACTGTGGATAGGAGAATAATTTGCTACTTTTATGGCCAGGGTTTTGTTAATTTTATCGATCAGAAGTCCAATTAACAGCTATTTTTCTGGGCCGCCGGCATTTTGCCAGCATTTAAAATTTTTTAAAAAAAATTCCAATTAAGAGGCAATTTAGCGTGGCCAATCCATCTAACATGCACATCTTTGAGTTGTGTGGGTGAAACCCACGCAGACATATGTGCAAACTCCACAGGACAGTGATCCAGGGCCGGGATTTGAACCCGGGTCCTCAGCGCCATAGTCCCAATGTTTCCCACTGTGCCACATGCTGCCCCTGCTCCCCGCTGAGTTGAGAGACCTGAGGTCAACCTCTCGGAGGTGAGCCATGGTTTCTGGAGGTTCCCGAAAAGGAGACCATACAACAGCAATGGCCTCTCCCAGGGTGACTCAACATAGAGAATCATAGAATTCACAGTGCAGAAGGAGGCCATTCGGCCCATCGAGTCTGCATCGGCCCCTGGAAAGAGCGCCCCTACTTAAGCCCAGGCCTCCACCCTATCCTCGTAATCCAGTAACCCCACTTAACCTTTTTGACACTAAGGGGCAATTTATCATGGCCAATCCACCTCTAACCTGCACATCTTTGGGCTGTGGGAGGAAACCAGAGCACCCGGAGGAAACCCGCGCAGACATGGGGAGAATGTACAAACTGCACACAGACAGTGACCCGAGGCTGGAATTGAACCCGGGTCCCTGGTGCTGTGAGGCAGCAGTGTTAACCACCGTGCTGCACCCCTCCTTTTTTCTTTGTAGCCTCAGCAGCAGTTATATTACTTGTTTGTAATATGTCGTTACTCTTGGCTTTGCTTCAAGAATGGTCTGATGGTTAGATTTCAATGAAACTACCAATCTTCAATTCAAAGCAAAATAGATTTAGTGAATTAAATATTAACGATTAAATGAGTTTGTTCACTCTTACAGAACTATCACTGATGATAAAGTAAATCAGAATAAATATTAACTATATTTACCTATAAGTATTAACTGTGCTATATCTCTCTCTCTAACTGCTATCTAGTCACTCCTGGTTCGAAGAGGACCAAGATGTTTTGAGATCCTATATTTATACATGAATCTAGTGCTGCCATCTAGTGCTTGTCTTACACTATGATGTAGTTGTTAACTCTTTATATACCCGCATATATACATATCACTACAGCGGTCACCTCTATCGGTGACATTGAATCATAGAATCCCAAGCGTGGAGAAGGAGACCATTTGGTCCACCGAGTCTGCATCAGCCCTCCGAAAGAGGACCCCACCTAGGCCCACTCCTCTCCCTATCCCCATAAGCCCATCTAACCTGCACATCCTTGGACACCAAGGGACTATTTGGCATGGCCAATCCACCTGACCTACACATCTTTGGATTGTGGGAGGAAATGGAAACGAGAGCACCTAGAAGAAAGCCACGCAGACACGGGGAAAACGTGCAAACTCCACACAGACAGTCACCCAAGTTCGGAATTGAACCCGGGTCACTGGTGCCGTGAGGCAGCAGTGCTAACCACTGTGCCACTGTGCCGAGCTGCCAATTTTCTGATTAGATTGGCAACTCAGAGAGGTGGTCTCTGTCCTTAATTGGCCAGGAGGTCTGGTGGCGTGCAGCCTCTTAATTGTTGCTGCTGAGAAGATAGCTGCCATGGTTAAGCCTTTCTCCCACACGGGCTCAGGACCCACATTGGATCCTGACGGAGGTATGCAACTCGTGTCGACAAAACCCTGGCCTTATATATCAAAGGCTCGCAGGCCTCAAGGGTCCTGGCCAAGATATATTTCTCATTCAACATAACAAAAATAGATTATCAGTTTGTCATCACATTGTCCTGCATAACTAACATTGTTGGCTGTTGCATTTCCAATATTAAAACCACGTTTAAACTTCAAAATGCTTAAATAGTTGTAAAGTTCTTTGGAATGTCCTCGAGGTCATGAAATACAATGAAAAATAAGACTGGTTAGAATATGAGAATAGAATGGCAGTCAACTAAAAGGGAAACTAATGATTTGTTTGCAGCTTTAAATTGTAAGCAGGTAGTCAGAGGTGAAAAAATCTTCGAGGTGCAGTACACAGCTGGATACACAATAAGGTCTTTGAATTGTTGTTTACTAAGGACGAAGAATCGGACAACATATTGGTATAAACGGGGGTAGTAAAAGCAGTGGACAGGGTGAAAATTGAGAGAGAAGAGATACAGGCTGGCTGGACTTAGGGTAGTTACGTCGCCTGGTCTGGATGACTTGCATCCCAGGTTGCTGACGGAAGTGGGGGTGGACTTAGCAGAAGGGCTTGTCATAACCTCCCTAGGTGCAGGGTACTGATGCTCTCTGTGGTGAGCTCTGAATATGGCGGTCAATATGGTCGCCTTCCTTAATTCTAATTACGTTTGCTCTCGAGTCGCCAGGTATCTTTCGATACCGCCACAAGGTTCAAAACCAAATACTGATCAAAAACGCGATACACCAGTTAGTTAGTTCAAAGTCAATGCTTATTTATTTACACACACAGTTAAATCTACTCATGCACGAAACTCAATAAACTATCACTATTGTTAAAGCCTGTACTTAGCTTCGGGTGCCCACTCAGTCAGAGGAACAATGGTCGTTGTTCGGTTCTGAGGCTGCTGGGGTCGAACTGGTACAAGGGAACAGCTAAGGTCGTCTGTCTGGTAGCGTTGACCTTGGACTTACTTGCTTCTGGTGCAGCTGGTGGACAGGTCTCTCCTTGGTGAGAGCCGGGTCCAAGAGAACAATTCTCTCTTGGGGGCTCCTTCTTATACCCAAAGGGGCTTCACCCTCTTTTGGGCGGGCCTTGAACTTGGCCCCAATCAATTGGACTGTTTCTTGATCATTTCTATTGATTTCATCCAATAAAGGGGTGGGTGCCCTGATGGCTGGGCGTGTCCTAGGTGGCCGTTGGTCTGCTTTGTTTTGGTCTCCTCTGGCTCCGGGGTGTCTGCCTTAGTATCAGTTACTCAAATGTTACTCTTTTGTTCCAGGAGATGGGCCATTATTATGTTCATGGGCCTACAGTTTTGGCCTTGTCTGGGAGCTGCGGCTCCAATATACAGACAAGCTCTGAACCTGCTTGTTTTCTCAGTATTGTCCATTTTCCCTGCAATCTTTGCAAAGTGTCCATTTTGTAATCGGGAAGTGGCCATCCCAGATGGCTACAGTACGTGCCAGGGGATTGGAGATTGACACCCTTCTTCAAGAAAGGATGCAAGGACAATCCTGGCAAGCCAGTTAGTTCAACATCAATAGTGGGTAAGATTTTAAAAACAATAATCAGGGGGGAAACAACATCAACAGGCACTTGGAGAGCTTTGAGTTAATTAAAAATACCAGCGTGAATCTGTAAAAGTCAGGTCATGTTTGCCTAATCTAACTGAATGATTTTCTGACGTAACAGAGAAGATTGGTGAGACAAATGTGTTGGATGGTATCTATATGGATTTTAAGAAAGCTTTCGACAAAGTACCACATAAAAGATTGGCGAGCAAAATTGGGGCTATTGGAGGAGAAGGATGCAGGAAAGATGTTACCAATGATGGGTGTGTCCAGAATCATGGGTCACAGTCTGAGGAGTCAGGGTAAACAAATGGACGAGATGATGAAGTATTTCTTCATCCAAAGAGTGGTGAGCCTGTGGAATTCATTACCACAGGAAGTAGTTGATGCGAAAACATTGAATATATTCAAGAGGCGGCTAGATAGGGGCAGCACGGTAGCATTGTGGATAGCACAATTGCTTCACAGCCCCAGGACCCCAGGTTCGATTCCGGCTTGGGTCACTGTCTGTGCGGAGTCTGCACATCCTCCCCGTGTGTGCGTGGGTTTCCTCCGGGTGCTCCGGATTCCTCCCACAGTCCAAAGATGTGCAGGTTAGGTGGTCTGGCCATGATAAATTGCCCTTAGTGTCCAAAATTGTCCTTAGTATTGGGTGGGGTTACTGGGTTATGGGGATAGGGTGTAAGTGTTGTCCTTGGGTAGGGTGCTCTTTCCAAGAGCCGGTGCAGACTCGATGGGCTGAATGGCCTCCTTCTGCACTGTAAATTCTATGATAGATGTAGCACTTGGGGCGAATAGGATCAAAGGCTATGGGGAGAAAGCAGGATTAGGCTATTGAGTTGGATGACCAGTCATGATCGTGATGAATGGCAGAGCAAGCTTGAAGGACCAGAAGGCCTCCTCCTGCTCCTATCTTCTATGTATCTATGTATCATCAAAAGAGTCCATTTTGCTTCAGCCAATTGGACTGCAGATTCCATTTGAGTTTAAATCTTGTGACATCAAAGGGAAGAATTGATAATTAGGAAATCCAATATATCTCCCAGCAAAAATAAAATCATGTTGCTATGTTGGTGAAACTAAAAAGAGCAGCAGACGAATATACGAATTAAAGAATCCATAGAGCCATAATCCCTACGCTGCAGAAGGAGGCCATTCAGCCCATCGAATAGACGAATATACCACTAATACTATGGGTGGTTTTAATTAGAAATAATGAAAATGTGGGGAAAAATGAAACAAATGCCCACTTGTGCAATGATGTGGTACATATGTGCATGCTCAGTTACACTTCCTATCTTACTTTTCTTTTTCATTGAAATTTATAGTCGGTTCTCGAAATCTATTGTGGAGAGGTGTTGGAATCATTCTTGTGCTATAAACGAGTTTTGGAATGTAGCCTGTTGCTGAACTAAGTTGGGACGATCTGAAAGTTAGGGCGGCACGATGGCACAGTGGTTAGCACCGCTGCCTCACAGCACCAGGGACCCGGGTTCAATTACGGCCTCTGGTGACTGTGTGGAGTTTGCACATTCTCCCAGTGTCTGCGTGGGTTTCCTCCGGGTGCTCCTTAGTTATCAGGGATGTGCAGGTTAGGTGGGGTTGCAGGGTTATGGCGGGGGAGTGAGCCTAGGTAGGGTGCTCTTTCAGAGGGTCGGTGCAGACTCGATGGGCTGAATGGCCTCCTTCTGCAGCGTAGGGATTATGGCTCTATGGATTCTTTAATTCTGTGGTCCTGCAAATTCTAGTTCTCCAGGAACTGCTCACCATATGGCAAAACTACTGTTTCAGTGATGAGGGTATTTAATTGTTTCATTTTTAAGAAATGATGGGCGGGGTTTTCCCCTCTGCGGACTAAGTGCGGTGGCAGATGGGAAAAGCAGCTTTTTCCTTGCCGACCATAGCAACATGTTTTTACGGCCGATTGTCCGCCTCCAGCTTCATTAAATGTGCATCAACTGAACTCATGCCATTCAGACGACAGTTTGTGATTCGCCCAACCCACCTCAGCAGATTCCCGTTCCAGACGCCACATTTGAACCACACCCGCACACAGACCTTTCAATGTCTGCAGCTCAGGACTGCTCCAGGCGAGAGTGGCCCCTAACAATAGGAAGAGTGCAACCCGAAGTTTAGTGATGCCTCACTGAGGCACCTCCTGGACACTGTCTCTTTTTTTTTTAAATTTATTCAAATTTTCACAATATATCAACAACAAAATACAGAAAGAAAAGATCAACCCCCCCCCCCCCACATATACATAATTAATAAATTAACAGCATTCATCAACACAAAGGCAAAAATACACGCCCACTCAAGGAAAAACTAAAAACAACCCCCCCAGCCCACCCCCACCCCCCCGGGTTGCTGCCGCTGCTGACCACCTTCTAACGTTCTGCCAGGAAGTCTAGAAACGGTTGCCACTGCCTGAATAACGCTTGTACCGATCCCCTTAAGGCGAATTTCACCCTCTCCAATTTAATAAACCCCGCCATATCGCTGATCCAGGATTCCACGCTTGGGGGCCTCGCGTCCCTCCACTGAAGAAGTATCCTTCGCCGGGCTACCAGGGACGCACAGGCCAGAATACCGGCCTCTTTCGCCTCCTGCACTCCCGGCTCCTCTGCCACCCCAAAAATTGCGAGCCCCCAGCCCGGCTTGACCCTGGAACCTACCACCCTCGACACATTCCTCGCTACACCCTTCCAAAAGTCCTCCAGCGCTGGGCAGGCCCAGAACATGTGGGTGTGATTTGCTGGGCTCCCTGAGCACCTAACACACCTGTCCTCGCACCCAAAGAACCGGCTCATCCTTGCCCCGGTCATGTGAGCCTTATGCAGCACCTTAAATTGTATGAGGCTAAGCCTCGCGCAAGAGGAGGAAGAGTTCACCCTCCCCAAGGCATCCGCCCACATCCCCTCGTCAATCTCCTCACCCAACCCCTCCTCCCACTTACCCTTTAGCTCCTCCACCGAGGCTTTCTCCTCCTCCTGCATCACCTGATACGTTGCTGAGACCCTTCCCTCTCCAACCCACACCCCCGACAGCACCCTGTCCTGGACCCCGTGTGGCGGCAGCCGTGGGAACTCCACCACCTGCCGCTGAACAAACGCCCTTACCTGCATATATCTGAAGGTGTTCCCCGGGAGGAGCCCGAACTTCTCCTCCAGCTCACCCAGGCTCGCGAACTTCCCGTCCACAAACAGGTCCCCCATCCTTCTAATATCTACGCTGTGCCAGCTCAGAAACACTCTGTCCATCCTCCCCGGGACAAACCGGTGGTTCCCCCGAATCGGGGACCACACCGAGGCCCCCACCTCCCCCCTGTGACGTCTCCATTGCCCCAAAATTTTGAGGGTAGCCGCCACCACCGTACTCGTGGTGTACCTCGTTGGAGGAAGCGGCAGCGGCGCCGTCACCAGTGCCTCCAGGCTCGTACCCACACAGGACGCCACCTCCAGCCTCTTCCATGGCGCCTCATCCCCCTCCATCACCCACTTACGCACCACATTGGCGGCCCAATAATACCCACAGAGGTTAGGCAGCGCCAACCCTCCCCATCCCTGCACCGCTCGAGGAACACCCTTCTCACTCTCGGGGTCTTCTGCACCCACACAAACTCCATAACGCTCTCATTAACCCACCTGAAGAAGGCCTTGGGGATCAGGATGGGGAGGCATTGGAACAAGAACAAAAACCTCGGGAGTACCGTCATTTTAACTGACTGCACCCTGCCCGCCAGGGAGAGTGGCAGCACGTCCCACCTCTTAAACTCCTCCTCCATCTGCTCCACCAGCCTCGTGAAGTTAAGCTTCTGTCAGGCCCCCCAGCTCCTGGCCACTTGGACCCCCAGGTACCTTAAACTCCTCTCCGCCCTTTTTAGCGGGAGCTCACCAGTCCCCCTCCCCTGGTCCCCTGGGTGCACTACGAACAACTCGCTCTTCCCCATATTAAGCTTGTAGCCGGAGAAATCGCCAAACTCCCTAAGGATCCTCATCACCTCCGGCATTCCCCCCACTGGGTCCGCCACATATAACAGCAAATCATCCGCATAGAGCGACACCCGATGCTCCTCCCCACACCGCACCAGCCCCCTCCAGTTCCTCGACTCCCTCAACGCCATGGCCAGGGGTTCAATCACCAGTGCAAAGAGCAGGGGGGACAGGGGACACAGCTGCCTCGTCCCCCGGTGTAGCCGGAAATACTCTGACCTCCTTCTGTTTGTGGCCACACTCGCCACCGGGGCCTCATACAGCAGCCTCACCCACCTGACGAACCCCTCCCCGAACCTGAACCTTTTCAACACCCCCTACAGGTAACCTCACTCCACCCTATCAAAGGCCTTCTCCGCATCCATCGCCGCCACTGTCTCCGCCTCCCCTTCCATCGCCGGCATCATTATAACATTCAAGAGCCTCCGTACATTGGTATTCAACTGCCTCCCTTTCACGAACCCCGTCTGATCCTCGTGTATGACCTGCGGCACACAGTCCTCTATCCTCATGGCCAAACTCTTTGCCAGCAACTTTGCGTCTACATTTAAGAGTGAGATCGGCCTGTATGACCCACACTGTAGGGGATCCTTGTCCCGCTTCAGGATCAGGGAAATCAGTGCTCTAGACATCGTCGGGGGCAGAGCCCCCCCTTCCCTTGCCTCGTTAAGGTCCTTACCAACAGCGGGCCCAGCAGGTCTGCATACTTCTTGTAAAATTCAACCGGGAACCCATCCGGCCCCGGTGCCTTCCCCTCCTGCATGTTCCCTATCCCTTTGACCAACTCCTCCAACCTAACCGGCGCCCCCAACCCCGCCACCTGCCCCTCCTCCACCTCGGAAACCTCAGCCAATCCAGGAAGCGACCCATCCCTTCCTCTTCCAGTGGGGGCTCAGACCGGTACAGTTCCTCTTAGAAGTCCCTGAAGACCCCTTTGATACCCACCGCACTTCGCACTGTGTTCCCTCCTCCATCCCTAACTCCTCCGATCTCCCTAGCTGCCTCTCGCTTCCGAAGCTGGTGCGCCAGCATACGGCTCGCCTTTTCTCCGTATTCATATACCGCCCCCTGCGCCTTCCTCCACTCCGCCTCCGTCTTCCTGGTGGTCAACAAATCAAACTCAGCCTGGAGGCTACGCCGCTCCCTAAGCAATCCCTCCTCCGGGGGCTCCGCGTACCTCCTATCCACCCTCACCATCTCCCCCACCAACCTCTCCCTCTCTCTCCTTTCCCCCCTCTCCTTGAGTGCCCTAATGGAGATCATCTCTCCTCTGACCACCACCTTCAGCGCCTCCCAGACCACCCCTACTTGCACCTCCCCATTGTCATTAGCCTCCAGGTACCTCTCTATACACTTCTGGACCCGCCCGCTCACCTCCTCGTCCGCCAGCAACCCCACCTCTAGGCGCCACAGCAAGCGCTGGTCCCTCTCCTCCCCCAACTCGAGGTCCACCCAGTGCAGAGCATGATCAGAAATGGCTATCGCCGAGTACTCCGTATCCTCCACCCTCGCCCTGCTCATGACAAAAAAGTCAATCCG
Organism: Scyliorhinus torazame; assembly: GCF_047496885.1. Taxonomy (NCBI): domain Eukaryota; kingdom Metazoa; phylum Chordata; class Chondrichthyes; order Carcharhiniformes; family Scyliorhinidae; genus Scyliorhinus; species Scyliorhinus torazame. The sequence continues at coordinate 323,049,783 of NC_092709.1, forward strand.
GGAGTAGGCCTTGTGAACATGGGAGAAGAATGAAAATTCCCTGGCCCCCGGCCTCGCAAACCTCCATGGATCCATCCCTCCCATCTGGTCCATAAACCCCCTCAGCACCTTGGCCGCCGCCGGCCTCCTGCCCGTCCTAGACCTAGATCCAATGTCGGATCCAGCACCGTGTTGAAATCCCCCCCCCCCCCCCATTATCAGGCCCCCTGACTCCAGGTCAGAAATCCGGCCCAGCATACGCCGCATGAATCCCGCATCGTTCCAATTCGGGGCATATACATTGATCAACACCACCCGCTCCCCCTGCAGCTTGCCACTTACCATCACATACATACCGCCATTGTCTGCCACAATGCTAGACACCTCGAACGACACTCTCTTCCCCACCAAGATCGCCACCCCCTGATTTTTTTGCATCCAAACCCAAATGAAACACCTGCCCTACCCACCCCTTTCTCAACCTTACCTGATCCGCCACCCTCAGGTGTGTCTCCTGAAGCATGGCCACATCCGCCTTCAGGTGCGCGAACACCCGGGCCCGCTTGACCGGCCCATTCAGTCCCCTTACATTCCAGGTTTTCAGCCTGATCAGGGGGCTACTCACCACCCCCCCCGACTAGCCATATCCTTTCATAGACCAGCCACGTGCCCACGCCCCCCCGCACGGCCCGTTCCTCACAGCGGCAGACCCCCGCCCCGACCTCCTCTACCAACTCCAGCTCCCCCTTGGCCATTCCAGCAGCAACCCGTACACCTCCCCCCCCCGCCCCAGCTAGGTCCCCCCCTAGCTGCATTGCTCCCACCATTGCACTCCCGTAAGTCAGCTGACTCCAGTTGACCCCGGCCAGTCCCGCCGCTCCATCGACCCCCCCTCAGTGTGGAACTTCCCCTATCCCCCCCCATTTCATCCATTACACGCCCAGCGCAGGAGAAAAAGCCCGTGCTTCCCAGCTCCGGTCCTGCCCCTTCAGCCCTAAATGCGGGGAAAAAAGCCTGCGCTTTCCACTCGCCCGGCCCCGCCTCCCCTGGCGCAGCACCCTTTCCAGGCCCGGTCCCACTACCCCCAACCCCCCCCCCCCCCCCCCCCCCCCCAGTGGAGCCCCATCTCCCCTACCGACCATCAACCCCCTAAGCAGTTTACCTATTCCCCCCCCCCCCCCCAACCCAACAATCCCCAACCATCCCTCCACCGCAACCCCTCATCCCCAACCTTTAGTCTGAGTCCAGTTTTCTGGCCTGAACAAAGGCCCACGCCGCCTCCGGGGACTCGAAATAGTGGTGTTGATCCTTATAGGTGATCCACAGACGCGCCGGCTGCAGTATACCGAACTTCACCCCCTTCCTGTGCAGCACTACCTTCGCCCGGTTGTAACCGGCCCTCTTCTTCGCCACCTCCGCGCTCCAATCCTGGTAGATCCGGACCTACGCGTTCTCCCACCTGCTGCTCCGCTCCTTCTTGGCCCACTTTAACACACACTCTCGATCAGCAAACCGGTGGAACCGCATTAGCACCGTCCGCTGCGGCTTGCTGGGCTTGGGCCTCCTCGCCAGCACCCGGTGGGCCCACTCCAGCTCCAAGGGCCCCTGAAAGGCCCCCACTCCCATCAGCGAATTCAGCATGGTGACCACGTAGGCCCCCACGTCCGATCCCCCAGCCCCTCCGAGAGACCCAGGATCCGCAGGTTTTCCGCCTCGACCGGTTCTCCATCTCGAACCTCGCCTGCCACTTCTTGTGGAGCACCTCGTGCGCCTCCATCTTCGCCGCCAGGGCAAGGATCTCGTCCTCGTTCTCCGAGACCTTCTGCCGGACCTCCCCTTGGGCCGTCTGGGTCTCCAGCAGCTTATCGATTGAAGCCTTCATTGGCTCCAGCAGCTCTGCTTTCAGTTCCTTTAAAACAGCGCTGGAGAAGCTCCTGCTGCTCTTGCGTTCACTGCCTCCACGCTGCCTGGTCTCCGCCTGCCGCCATCTTGGTCTTCCTCCCTCGCACCTTTCTTTGCTTCAATGCCACTTTTTAAATCGCCCCACTCCTGGTCCACTCCATACACTATTGGGGGAATGTTACGGTCCCCTTCCCACACTGGGAAATGTCGAACAAGCGCCGTTACAGGCCCTAAAAAGAGCACAAAAGTCTGTTTTTAGCGGGAGCTGCCGAACGTGCGACTTAGCTCTGCATAGCCGCAACCGGAAGTCCCTCCTGGACACTGTCGAGGTCTGGCGTGAACCTCTCTGCCCTGGAGGTGACAGGCAGAGGTCCAACAAAGTCTCCAACCTGGATGGGAGGAGGCATCTGTTGCAGTGGGCACCACCGCAGCCCACAGGAGTACAGCGATACAATGCTGCAAAGGGACGAATGATCTCATCTACACCATCAGGGTGAATCCACCTTCTTATTCCTCTCAGCTCACACTGACACAAACCCATCAGGCATTCACAGGAAGACAATCCACAGGAAATCTCACACACTGCTAGCACAAGAGACATCACCACTCCTCCCACACACACTTTGACATCTTTGACACACCACTTTGGGCTCTCATCCTGTGCAGTTTGCATCTTCCACCCATAGACGGTTCTGGTCAACACCTGCCCAAGGCAGGCATCCTTATCATCAGCCTTGACATGCTTCCTGTTCAAATTCTCTCCATCTTTCATCATGCAGGCCAAGCCCACCCACAATAAGAGGGCAGGACGCCAAAGATCAGGGTTGTCACCTAGTATGTGGAGCATGCAGTACACCTGGCCATGAGAACCGGGACCGTGCCTATGATAATGGTGAGGTTGGCAACGCACACCCATGTGAGGACCCTACACCAGCAGATCCTTCAGACAGCAAGACTGTGATTGCAACGTTATGTCCTGGAGTCTGTTGCCATGCACTAATTATCTCCACTCTCTTTCATCGGCACCACAACCTCGTGCCACAGGGACACCAGGAGACATAGATACATGGAACATAGGAGCAGGAGGAGGCCTTTTGGCCCTTCGAGCCTCCTCCTCCATTTATCACGATCATGGCTGATCATCCAATTCAATAGCCTAATCCTGCTTTCTCCCCATCGCCTTCGTTCCTTTTCGCCCCAACTGCTATATCTCGCCGCTTCTTGAATATATTCAATGTTGTAGCATCAACTACTTCCTGTGGTAATGGATTCCACAGGCTCACCACTCTTTGGATGAAGAAATGTCTCCTTATCTCTGTCCGAAATGGTTTACCCTGAATCCTCAGACTGTGACCCCTGGTTCTGGACACACCCATCATTGGGAACATCTTCCCTGCATCTAACCTGTCTAGTCTGTTAAAATTTTATAAGTCTCTATGAGATCCCCCCTCATTCTTCTGAACTCCAGCGAGAACAATCCTAACCTGGTCAATATCTCCTCATATGACAGTCCCGCCACCCCTGGAATCATTCTGGTAAACCTTCACTGCATTCCCTCGAGAGCAAGAACATTCTTTCTCAGAAAAGGGGACCAAAACTGCACACAATACTCCAGGTGTGGCCTCACCAAGGCCCTGTATAATTGCAGCAACACATCCCTGCTTCTATACTCGAAACCTCTCGCAAGAAAGGCCAACATACCATTAGCCTTCTTTACCACCTGCTGCACCTGCATGCTTACCTTCAGCAACTGGTACACAATGACACCCAGGTCCCGCTGCACACTCCCCTCTCCCAATTTACAACCATTCAGGTAGTAATCTGCCTTCCTGTTTTTGCTTCCAAAGTGAATAACCTCACACTTATCCGAATTATACTGCATCTGCCGTTGATTTGCCCACTCGCCCAACCTGTCCAGATCATGCTGTAGGATCCCTGCATCCTCGTCACAGTTCACCCTCCCACCCAACTTGGTATCATCTGCAAACTTTGAGATGTTACATTTTGTTCCCTCACCTTAATCATTAATATATATTGTGAATAGCTGGGGTCCCAGCACCAATCCCTGCGGCACCCCAGTAGTTACTGCCTGCCAATTTGAAAAGGCCCCATTAATTCTTACTCTTTGTTTCCTCTCTGCCAACCAGTTTTCTATCCACATCAATACACTTTCCCCAATCCCTTGCACTTTAATTTTGCACAAGAATCTCTCATGCAGGACTTTGTCAACCGCCTTCTGTAAGTCCAAATATGCCACATCGACTGGCTTCCCCTTATCAACTGTACTGGTCACATCTTCAAAGAATTCCAACAGATTTGTCAAGCCTGATTTCCCCTTCATGCATCCATGCTGACTCTGTCTGATCCCACTGCTTTTAAATGTTCCGCTATAAAGTCCTTGATAATGGATTCAAGAATTTTCCCCACTACCGATGTTAGGCTTCATAGAATCAGAGAATTTACAGTGCAGAAGGAGGCCATTCAGCCCATTGCGTCTGCAACGGCCCTTGGAAAGAGCACCTACTTAAGCCCCATGCCTCCACCCTATCCCCTTTTATCCCCGTAACCCAGTAACCCCACCTATCCTTTTTGGACACGAAGGGCAATTTAGCATGGCCAATCCACCTAACCTGCACATCTTTGGACTGTGAGGAAACCGGAGCACCCGGAGGAAACCCACGCACACACGGGGAGAACGTGCAGACTCCACACAGACAGTGACCCAAGCCGGGAATCGAACCTCGGACCCTAGAGCTGTGAAGCAACTGTGCTAACCACTATGCTATCGTGCTGCCCCTTCTGGTCTATAATTCCCTGCTTTCTCTTTACCTCCCTTTTTGAATATTGGAGTGACATGAGCTACCCTTCAATCTGCAGGGACTTTTCCAGAGTTTATAGAATCCCTGAAGATGACCACCAATGCATCCACTATTTCCAGAGTTCCTTAGCACTCTGGGATGCAGATTCTCAGGCCCTGGGGATTTATCCGCCTTCAATCCCATCAATTTTCTCAGCACCATTCCTCTACTAATGTTGATCTCCCTCAGTTCTTCCCTCTCACTCAACCTTTCATTCTCCAGCATTTCTGGTACCTTATTTATCTCCTCTTTTGTGAAGACAGAACCAGAGTATGTGTTCAATTGCTCAGCCATTTCTTTGTCCCTTATTATGCATTCCCCTGCTCCTGTCTGTAGGGTCCCACATTTCTCTTTATCAATCTCTTTCTCTTCACATATCTAAAGAAACTCTGAGTGTCAGTCTTTATGTTCTCTGCAAGCTTCCTTTCATACTGTACTTTCCCCTTCTGAATCAATACCTTTGTCCTGCTTTGCTGAATTCTAAACTGCTCCCAATCCTCAGAACTATTATTTTTCTTGGCCAATCTGTATGCGTCTTCCTTGGATCGGATACTATTTCTAATTTCCTTTGTAAGCCTCTTATCCATTTTGGTTTTGTGCCAGACAGGAATGAGCAGTTGCTATTGTTCCCCCATGTGTTCCTTGAATGTTTGCCATTGCCTATCCACTGTCAACCCTTTAAGTAACTCTCCCCAATCTATCAAGGCCAACTCACGCCTCAGATCTTTATAGTTTCCTTTGTTAAGATTCAGCTCCCTAGTCGCCGAATCAACTACTTCACTCTCCATTTTGATAAAAAATCCTATCAAGTTATGGTCGCTCATCCCCAAGGGGTCTCCTACAGCCAGATTGGCAATGATTCCCTTCTCATTACACAGTACCCAATCTAAGATGGCCTGCTCTCCAGTTGGTTTCTTCACATACTGGTCAAGAGAACCATCCCGTATACACTCCAGGAATTCCTCCTCTACAGCATTGTGGCTAATTTGATTTGCCAATCTATGTGAAGATTAAAATCACCCATGATCACCAATATTCCTTATTACATGCATCTCTAATTTTGTGTTTAATGCCAGGGTCTCCAGCCCTGAAGACACCTTCGATGAGAATTTTGAGGAGTACCTGTCACAGAGCTCACTCACAGTCTTCACCAGTGCAGAGACACACATCACAGTGGGACCTAGATCTAGAGTAGCCTCGGGGTCACAGTCTGGTGAGCACAGCATAGATTTTCGTCCACAGCAGGTGGAGGCAGGGACATGCAAGGTCAGCAACACTTGGGGCACTGATGGAGGCCAGGATTCTGCTGAGACCAAGTCAGATGACAAACTTGTGGACTTGGTTTTAAAACAGATGTTGGGGCAGCAGCAACAGACACGGGAAAGCTTTTTAACTGCATTCCACAGATTGCAGCGTAAGATTGATGAGTGCTTCCATGTTTAGTTGCCGGCATGCCAGTGTACTGAGGTTAAAACCAAAGGATGGAGGCCGCCATGGAGACCTTGGTCCTGGACATTGCACCTGTTCTGCTAAAGCAAATTGCGCTCCATCAGTGTAGACATTGGTGGCATCCACCAATGGCTACACATGAGCGGGCCAGGGTACCTAAATCTTAGTCCAGGTGCTCCTTCTCCCGAGGGAGTACCCAGGGGCACGCGGGCACGAATTGGGATGAGGACCAACAGATGGATACCTCGAGTCTATCCACCCAGATGGCTCCAGGAGTGTCCAACCAATCCCAATTCCCCCTGTTTGTGATGCCATGAGCTTCAGCTCCAAAGGCCAGGGAGGGTGCATCTGCCGCACAGCACGAGATCCAAAGCAGACTGGAACTATCTAAGTCTTGGCTATCCAGAGGATGACATCCAAGCCATCACAGACAACATGGCATAGCAGTTAGCGGCTGCCTCCACCTCTGCTGCAGATGTCAGGGATGCACCATGACATAGTGATAGTGTTAGGAGGATCAAGAAATATTAGAATAACACAACAGTGTTCACCACATGTATATATTTTCCACCAATGGAAACAGAATCTCAACATAATTGAAGTGACACATAAAATATTTTTCCGTCGATGGAGATAGATCTCCTTGAGGTGTTATATCAGATTGAAGATGTGCAACCATGATCCCCGCTGAGGATGCCGGTGCTCCTCCTGCCTCTTGTGGCTGGGATGCTGGAGATACGCTTGAAGCGGCAGCATCTTCTGTCTCTGAATGAAGAGGATGGTTGGGAAGATTATCCAGGGAGAGCACTGGTCTGACAGGATAAACACTGCTACTCGTCATTGTGCTCCTGGAATCTGGTGGCCGTGGGCCCTTCACGTGCATATCTGCCTCATCTGGTCCGTTCTGTGACTTAGTCCCTTGCAACCTTGGCTACCTTGACCTCATCGCACTTATCCCTCTCGATGTCTTCCTCACAGGAGGTGATGTGCAGCTCCTCTATCTAGGCATTTGACAAATCCTGCCCCCTTTGCAGTGCTAGGTTGTGCAGGGCGCAGCAAGGCACCATGATCCGTGAGAACCTCTGCGAAGTGTACTGGACTGCTCCGCCAGATCTGTTGAGGCATCGGAATCATATCAACAAGATGCCAATAGTTGCTCTACCAATGCTTGTGTGGCAAAATGAGCATTGTTGTACTTTCCCTCAGCTGGAGTTTGTGGCCGTTGGATGGGCGTCATCAGCGACATCCTTTGTGGGTAACCTTTGTCACCGAGGAGCCAACCATGGAACCTCTGTAATCCAGCGATGATATTTGGGATCTCTTTGGTCACCCCTTAACCTACATTTTTCTGGAGGAAAGAGTCTATTTAATATTTCTTCTTATATTTCTTCTCAATCCTGGGACCATCCTTATAAATCTTTATTACACCTCCAAGAACCCACCTAGCACTTTAATCACTCTGTACCTCCTTTTACAAGCCCGAGTAAAATTATATGAGGTAGTATATTTCACCATAATAATAATGATACAATACCCACGGAGGAAACATAAACCAAAATAACTGAAAGATGTTCCCCCATCACCTCTTTTATTTTAAAATGAATCACACCTTTGTTCTTGAACCAATGCATCTTAAAGATGAATTAGCAGGCAAATAATACTCAAATATTGATTGATTTTTGATTGCTTGAAGCCTACATCCCTTAAAAAGGTTTTTGTTTTAAAACAGGTCAATAGACTGGATGGGACAAGGACTGTTGGGTGGAATGGAGATGGAAGAAAGAATGGGGCTTGTTTGTCAATGGTAGCAGGCCAAGATTGAATTGTGGATATAAAGCAATATTCTGAATTTGTTCCCAATTTTCTTCTCCCCTGTCCAAGCTCTTATCCCTAGTCCCCACTCCTCTGCCATTTTCCACAAAAACTCCAGTCGTCGACCCCTGTCCCCCAATCTTTCCCCTCCAAAGCTCCTATTCGTGGCCCATATTCCGACGCCCTTCTTCCCAAAGCTTTCATCCTTCACCCCTTTCCCGAGACTCCCTATCCCCTCGAGACTCGAACCCCAATTTTGGGCATAAGACTTTATTGTGACAGTAACTGATGACATAATTTAGTGGAGGGTTTACAGCTGCAATGCGGAATTTGAAACACTGGGTTTTTCTGTGTTGTTAGTGGCAGTGCCTTGGGGAGTCATGGCACATCAAGGAAGACTTCTTGGAGGTCATAGAATGGTTCGCAACGAGGAAAGTTGGCAACCGTGCATTTATAATATTAATATCACCTTACTGATGAGCAGTACACAAAAATGAATGCAGTGTTCCCGGTTTATAGCAAAAGGAATTGAGTATAAATGTAAGGAAGTGTTGTTGCAACTGTACAAGGCATTGGTGCGACCTCACCTGGAGTATCTTTTTAAAAAAATGCATTTTATTACAAACGTGTATCAAAACAGGTTACAGCGAACAACAATCAACTATACAGCCTGAACAGATTTTCCGCCTTTTTCAACCCCCCTCCCCCGTGACGAACAGCCCCTCAAACACGTTCATAAACATCCTCTACCATTTTTCAAACCTCTCCCTGAAGAGCCCCTTAGCTCATACTTTATCTTCCCTAATCACAGGAAGTTGTACAGGTCACCCAACCAAGCCGCTACCCCCCGCGGCCATGCCGACCGCCACTCCAGCGAAATTCGATTCGCCGCTGTGCAATTAGAGAGGCGGAGGTCAAGACATCGGCCTTCCTCCTGCATCTGGAGTATAGTGCACAGTTTTGGTCCCCTTATTTGAGGAAAGATGTAGTGGCATTGGAGGCAATTCAGAGGAGGTTCACTAGATTGATTCCAGAAATGAGGGGTTTTCGTATGAGGAGAGATTGAACAATTTAAGCCTAAACTCTCTCGAGTTTAGAAGAATGAAGGGAGATCAAATCGAGGTATACAAGGTGCCAAAAGGTACAGATAAAGTAGATATGGAGCAGATACTTCCTCTTGTGGGCCATTCTAAAATGAAAGGTCATAGTCTTAGAATAAGGCAAATTTAAAACAGATTTGCGGAGAAAATACTTCTCCCAAGGGTTGTGAATCTGAAACTCGCTACCCCAGAGTGCAGTGGATGCAGGGACAGTGTGTAAACTTAAGGAGGAGTTAGACAGATTTTTAATTGGTAATGGATTGAAGGGTTAGGGACAACGGGCAGGACGGCGGAGTTGAGGCCAGGATGGGATCAGCCATGATCACATTGAAGATGAAATGAAATGAAAATCGCTTATTGTCACAAGTAGGCTTCAATGAAGTTACTGTGAAAAGCCCCTAGTTGCCACATTCCAGCGCCAGTTCGGGGAGGTTGGTACGGGAATTGAACTGTGCTGCTGGTCTGCCGTAGTCTGCTTTCAAAGCCAGCGATTTAGCTGTGTGCTAAACCAGCTCTGGGGGCTAAATTGCCGACTCCTGCCCCTAGGTCATGTATTTTAGGGAGGAGATGCTCTGCCTGATTTTGCAATCCAACTCTTATTCTGTAGCATTGTCGGGAGCAGATGAGGAACATATCAGCCATGATAGAATGGCAAAGCAGACTCGATGGGTTGAATGGCCTAATTCTGCTCCTATATCTTATGAACTTATGAACTAATAGGGCTCTTACTCAGTTTCCCTATGTTGCTCTGTTTCTGTTGTTCTAAATATGGCGGTCAATGTGGTCACCTTCCTTAATCTTATTATGTTTGCTTTGGAGTCGTCAGGTATCTCTCGATACCGCCACAAGGTTCAAACCCGAATACTGATCAAAAAGCCAATACACCAGTTAGTTAGTTCAAAGTCAATACTATTTGTTTACACACACAGTAAGATCTACACATGCGGAAAGTGCTACAAACTAAATTATCTCTAACGCTAACGCCTACACTTAGCTTCGGGAGCCCACTCAGTCAGAGGAACAATGGCCGTTGTTTGGATCTGAGGTTGTTGGGTTCAAAGAGATACAGGAGAACAGCTAAAGTCGTCCGTCTGGTAGCGAGCGTTGACCTTGGACTTATTTGCTCCTGGTGCAAATGGTGGACGGGTCTCTCCGCTTTGAGAGCCGAGTCCAAGAGAGCGATTCTCTCTCGGGGGTTTCTTCTTATACCCAGAGAGGCTTTGCGCGCTTTTGGGTGGGCCTTAAACTTGGCCCTAATTAATTGGGCTGCATCTTGATCACTGGTATTGATCTTGACCAATAAAGGGGTGGGTGCCCTGATGGCTGAGCGTGTCCTAGGTGGCCGTTGGCCTGGCTTTGTTTACGCTTTTGGTTTGGGGAACTGGCGCCGGGGTGTCTGGAGCTAGATCGGTTGCTTGAGTGTCTTTCCTTTGTTCCCAGAGATGGGCAATCAATATGTTAATTGACCTACAGTTTCAGTCTTGTCTGGGAGCTGCCTTCTCAATGCGCATACAGGCTCTGAGCCTGCTTGCTTTATTAGCATTGTCCATAGTTCCCTACATTCATTGCGAGCATCCATTTTGTATTCTGGAAGTGGCCATCCCAGATGGCTACACACCCTCCTTGTGATCCTCAACGCGAAGCGTGAAGGATCAAATTACTGCATCTTCTTCGTTCTCCTCCTAAGTCGGACACCCATAAGCAAGGGCAGGCACTACATTACTCTGTCCTATGGATTGAAACTTTTACCTAATTTACTTTATGTACACACATCATTATAAAATTCTATGGGGCGCTGTGACATTCAGTCATGTATTACAAAATAAAAAAACTGGAACCTCTAACTGTCCTTAATCTAAACTATCCTTAATTAATCAAAAGAATTTACAACATTTTAAATTCTTTCAAACTGTACAATAGCAGCAACACAGGTCTCTCTGGCTTGGCAGTCAAGCACAGAGTTTTGCATTTCCTTTATTAGAACGAACAATCACACAAAAAAAGGATGTACTTTAATTCCCTTAAAGGGGTTGGGGGGTAGCGTCCCCCCGCGACTGGAGGGGTCCCGCTGAGATCCAACTGTAAAGCATGATGGTTGTCTTCATCTTTTCTTCTTCTTTCCCCTTCTTGAGGCTTCTGTTGTTCCGGAGTTCTATGGACACAAGCATATTTTCTGTTATTATCTTGTTTAAGATCTTGTATGTCTGTCTGTCTGTCCTTTTATTGCCAATTACCCGTTATAATTGGTCACCACCTGTGACTTCCTGATTTTTATTTAAACTAAATATTTGGGACAATACATCCGAGAAGGAAAAATACTGACACAGTGCGAGCCATCTCGCAGCCTGTGCGATGTACCATCCCAGTGTTTGAGGATGTAAATAGCATTTGGAAAGCAACCTAAAGGTCGCCATAAAACAAACAAAAGAATTTTGAACTACAAGTGCCAAGTGGGGTGCGTATAGGCCACGCGGGTAAGAATGGGTGGAATCCCCGGGTAGGATGGTGACCAGTGCCATTTGTGCTCTACCCGAGCGTAGCTGACCAGATGGTCCTCAGGCAGGGCGGGGCCCAGTGCCGTTTCTCCACTGCCTGAGTGACCGGAAAAACGGTAAGAATTTGAGGTCGTCGTGGGGGTTGCATTTGTTCCTAACTTCTACCTTCAAAGCAGAAGAGCAGTTAAGATCGCTTGTCTGTGGACAAATTTGTTCCATTAACTGCCAGTGGGCGTTAAAAGAGTGGTGGCGCTGGGCCATTGAAAACCTTGGGTTAACAAACAACATGTAACATTCACAATAACACACAAACATAACAAAAATCGTGCAGGTTCCATCAGAAAGGACACCGTAAATCTCCATCGGTTCCTTTTTTTACCGTTATCTGGACACCTCATTGCTCTAAAGCGAACAGAGTCACAAAGGGGCTCGTTTGGTGGGAGTCAGACTCTATGTCATCATCTTCTCCCGGTTGCCATACTCTTGACTGGAGTAGTCGCGCTAAAGCTGCTTGGGGCAAATTGGGGTCCATCTCATCATTCCGGATGAGCCTGAATGAATTTTCTCGGTGCCAGTATTTTGTATCAAGGGTGGAGCTGCTAGGGGGTAATCCATAGTCGTCGGGCGGTGGGTCTGGATCAGGGGTTTTAATATACGTTTTTTCAAAGGGGTCGCTGGAATCATGTTCGGAGTCGCTGGGAGTGGGGCCTGGTGCAGGGGTGTAATCGTAGCATGGTGTGTTGGGGCTGTCGCTATCGCTGTCGCTGTCGGTTGGAGGAAGGGAGAGGCGGAGTCGAGCCTCTGGTGGAGTCGTAGTCGTGTCTGAGGAGGGGCTGGACAGGTTGGGGGAGGGTAGGAATACGTCATTCGTGGGCAGGGAGTGCTCATCTGCTGCTGCAAGCGAGATGTGGTGAGCATGGTTGTTCTGCGAGGCATAAGCCTTAAGTTGGTTTATATGGAACCACGCAGGCTTGCCATTCGGATAGATGATTTTGTATACAGTGGGGCTGACTTCATCAGAGATGGAGTACGGTCCGGCAAATTTGGGGGAAAGGAATGAACTGGGATTGTATAGGGATAGCATGACATGCTGCCCTACTACAAACTGTGGCGTTTACTGTCTTATCAAAGCAAACTTTGCTTTGTTTCTTGCGTGTCCCAAGTCTAACAGCTGCTACAAGCTGGGCTGCCTTTACATTTTCTAAAATCTGTTGTACTGCTTTCTCATGTGTGAGGGCGGTGACTGCGGGGCTGGCCAAATCCAGTCCTAATAAATACTCTGTCCCTTTCATGGGGCGTCCGGTCATGAGGGTGTGGGGGGTGTATCCTGTTGACGTGGATACCGTATTTCGTATAAACATTAATGCAATGGTGTGAACTGTGTCCCAAGTGCTCATAGATCATAGAATTTACAGTGCAGAAGGAGGCCATTTGGCCCATCGAGTCTGCATCGGATCTTGGAAAGAGCACCCTACCCAAGGTCAACACCTCCACCCTATCCCCATAATCCAGTAACCCCACCCAACACTAAGGACAATTTTGGACACGAAGGGCAATTTATCATGGCCAATCCACCTAACCTGCACATCTTTGAACTGTGGGAGGAAACCGGAGCACCCGGAGGAAACCCACGCACACACGGGGAGGATGTGCAGACTCCGCACAGACAGTGACCCAAGCCGGAATCGAACCTGGGACCCTGGAGCTGTGAAGCAATTGTGCTATCCACAATGCTACCGCGCTGCCCTTTTTAACCCCGATATCCCCCCCCCCCCCAGCCTGAGCACACTATGGGAGGAACCCCAGCCCCTTCTGCACAACATCCACGCCAGGTAACCACAGCCCAATCAAACACATAGAAAGAATTCCAAATTGACACCCTGGCAGTGCCTATGCCAGCACCACCAAGGCAGTGCCAGGCTAGCACGCAGGTGATACTGCCAAGGTGCCATGTTGGCACTTCCAGGGTGCCCAGGCATGCCCTTTGAACAGCTCCCTGCCAAATGGGCATGTAGCTGGGGGCCTCCAATCCCCTGGGAGACCCCCACAAGTGCCATTCCATCTGGTCTCTGTTTATGGGGACTTATGCTGAGCGCTGTTGTGTTGTTGCACCATTTTTCTGAGGGTTGCTTTGAAAGTTCTGTTCATTCTTTCTGCTATGCCGCTTGATTGGGGGTGGTATGCAATCTGGAATTTTTGTTTGATTCCGAAAATTGTAAGGAAGTTTTTCATCACTTGGCCTGTAAAATGGGAGCCTTGATCGGACTCTATACTGCGTGGAAGTCCTCATCTTGTAAAGATGTGCTGAGTGAGGATTTTAGCTGTCGTTTTGGCAGTGTTTGTTCTGGATGGAAAAGCTTCCACCCATTTTGTGAAGGGGTCGATGACCACCAACACATACTTAAAACCATTCTTGCAGGGGGGTAGGGGTCCTATATAATCGATTTGCAAATTCATCCAGGGGCCATTAATTGGGCGGGTGTGGCTAAGCTGACCTTTTTTTGTGTACCTGTCCGGATTGTTATGGGCACAGATTAAGCAGTTCTCAATGTAATGAGTCACATCAGGTTTTAAATCCGGCCACCAGCAGAGAGGTCTGAGGTGGGCTAGAGTGGACTCTGTGCCTTGATGCCCATGGTTGTCATGGAATTGACAAATAATCTGATTCCTGTCCTGGCTGGGGACTACATAAATTCCGTTTTTTAAAATCACACCGTCATGTGTGGTTAACGCGTTTTTGCACTTATCGTAGGGGGCTGGGAAGTAGCCTTTTAAAACTTCTCTGAGCTGTGTGGCTTCTGATTGGGCCTTTGCTAAATCCTGAATGTTGGTCTGTGAGACCTGAACCACGTGTACTGGGGTGCTCTCGGGGGGGGGTTCCAAAAGTGACCATGTCTGGAACTTGCCTTTGCGAGGGCGGCTGCCTTAACGTTACCAGGGGGGGAAGAACGATGATGGCTACGGACTTTGATAATTCCATATTTCCTATCTTTGGCTGTTCTCAGAACATGCTGGAGTAATGGGGCTGAGGGTAGGGGCTTTCCGTCTGCGGAAATGAATCCTCTAGTTTCCCACAGGGGTAGGAATTTGGTTAAACTGTTGCAGCCATATAAACTGTCAGAGTATATGTCGGCTGGGGTCGGAAATGAGTCGGGGTGATCTACAACGTCCTGCTGCCTGCGAGCATAAATGTCCTGGCAATTTTAACAAAATCTCTTCCAGGGTGCGTCCCTGCACGTCCTCTACATAAATACCGCCACCGGTAATCCTTTTTCCGTTTAAAACTGTGGAGGAGCCATCCACATAGATTCTAAGGGGTGCACATGTGTCTGTGGGCTGGGGTCTCTGGGATGAAGTACCTGGTTTTGGGGGAGCTGACTTAGGTATAAAGGGTCCTGTGTTGTGTTTAGCGGATATTATTTCACACTTGTGTGGGGTGCCTGCATATTGTAAATTGTTGCGAGGAAAGTGTGGGTCTTTGTCCTCTTAACTGTTATGTCCTGTCCCTGTAAGAGAAGAGTCCAACATGCTGCGCGGATCTGACTGACTGTGCCATCCTTAAGTCTACCATCAAGTAGGAGCTGTGTTGGGGTGTGTTCAGTGAGAATGGTGATGGGGTTCAATCCTGTAATGTAGGCGAAGTATTGTACTGCCCAAAAAACTGGAAACAGGTGCCTTTCGCAGGCGGAAAATCCTTGCTCGACTGGATCTAATACGCGTGAGGCGTATGCCACAGGGCCTAAGCGATCATGTCATTCTTGGAGGAGCACGGCCGAAAGGGTTCAGTCGGTAGTTGCAAATTCAATTGCGTACGGAGAGAGTGGATCTGGGACCTGTAATGCGGGGGCTGTGCTGAGGACTCTTTTTAATGCATCCACGGCATCCGTGTGTTGTGGAAGCCATTACCAAGGTGCC
Source organism: Scyliorhinus torazame (assembly GCF_047496885.1). NCBI lineage: Eukaryota > Metazoa > Chordata > Chondrichthyes > Carcharhiniformes > Scyliorhinidae > Scyliorhinus > Scyliorhinus torazame. Next base: position 323,065,293 of record NC_092709.1, read on the forward strand.
TGCTTCTTAAGAAGTTCGGATAGGGGCGCTGCTTTTGTGGCAAAATCGTCGATGTGGTTTCTGCAGTAGCCAACCAGTCCTAGAAATGACCGGAGGGCTGTGACGTTATGGGGCAGGGCTAATTTGACGATCGAGTCAATTTGTTTTTGCTCGATCTCGCGTTTGTCATGTGTGATTACTATTCCGAAGTAAATCACTTTTTCCTGTAAAATCTGGGCCTTCTTGGGGTTCACTTTACAACCAATTTAATGTAGGAGTCCTAATAGTTTTCCGAGAAGCGAAATGTGCTCTCCCTTTGTGTCCGTCTGTAGAAGCAGATCATCTACATATTGGACTAGACAATCGGGTCGGGAAAATTTTGCTAATCCATTTGCCAGCTGTCGGTGGAAAATGGAGGGGGAGTTGTGGAAGCCTTGTGGAAGATACATCCACGTATATTGCTGTCCCTGGAATGTGAAAGCAAATTTATATTGGCACACTTTATACAATGGAATGGACCAAAAGCCGTTGCTAATGTCCAAAACCGAATTTTTTTTTGACTGTAGTCCCTGTTTGAGCATGGTCTCGGGACTCGTGGCTACGGTGGGGGCTGCTACTGGGGTTACTTTGTTCAGTTCATGATAATCAATGGTCAGTCGCCATGATCCATCAGGTTTCCTGATGGGCCAAATTGGGGCATTGTTCGTGGAGGCTACTGATCGAAGTACGCCTTGATCTGTATAACGTTTGAGATTTCACCCTCTGCTTCTTGGGGGAAACCGTACTGCTTTTTGGTCTGGGCTCGGGACCTGTAATATTTACCAAGCCAGCGATCTTGCCACAGTCATATTTGTGCCGTGCAAATGCTGCTTTGTGTCGCTGCAGGACTTCCCTAACTTCTTTGTTCTGACCAATGGCTCGAGGTTCGAACCAGAAGTCTCCTACTGCGCTAATTCTATTTTCATAGTCTCCAACTGTGAGCGTGGCAGGGGCTCGTGCTGCCTTTTCCATTCTCCACACTCATTTATTTACTGGATCGAATGAGAGATTGTGGGAGCTCATAAAATCAATGCCTAAAATGTGTTCGGCTGTCTGGGGTAAATCGACCAGAACTACGGGGTGTTTTGTTTTAATATTCCCTATCTGGATTTCTACAGGGGCTGTGATGTGTCCCTGCTGTAAATGCCCTGTAAAACCGCTGAGTGTAATGGTGTCCGTGGTGGGCCACGTGTCTCGCTGAAACATCATGGAGGAATTGAGCATGGTGCGGGACCCTCCTGTGCCCCAAAGGAATTCTACTGGGTGTCCCCGGACTGTGCCTGCCTCTACCAGTCTACCGGACCTGTCCCAAAGGGTGTCGCAGACCCAAGTTGGGGAGTCCGAACACCGTTAGTCGGTGCCGTTCATATCTGCGTTCTCAGAACAGGCGCTAACACTGTGAATTTTCTTATTTAGGGTGCCTGTCTGCTGGTTTCTCTGCTGTTTCTGGGATGCATTGCACTCTTGTGCAAAGTGTCCTAATTGTCCACAATCATAACACTCCTGGGATTTGGTTTGCTGTGGGCTGTTCCTTCCCTCATTTACCCATGCGGGGTTCTGGTGCGTCCTAACTGGATGCATGTCTGCCTGCTCTTCCTCTGCTTTACCATAAGCTGTTTTACCTTTAATGGACTGTTCCCAAGCACAGGACAATCTTTTCAAAACCCATTTCTCGTTATGGGCCTCGTCTGAGGGGTCGTAATTTGCGCAAGCTCTCTGTCCTGCCTCTGTCACATGAGAGACTAGGATGCGGGTCCATTTGGCCATATTATCTGGGGGTCAAATGGGTGCTGGCTAACTCTCCAAACACCGCTGTGAAATGAATCCACAAGCATCCAGCAAACGCTGTGGGGTGCTCTGTCTTCTTTTGCCCACACTTGTCTAGGCCTTCTACGGGGTCTCCTTTGGTATAGCCGATCGCATGTAGGATCGCTGTGTGCATTTTTTGGTGTGTGCCTCCTCCTACATTCTGTGGGTCAGGAAGGGCTGCCACGACAGAAGGGTCGAGGTTAAAACTGTGAGCTTCACTTGCTCCTTTTCATCCAGACGGTACATGGTCGCCTGTTGTTTTACTCTTGCTAAGTAATGGTGGGGGTCCAATGTAGGTAGGAACGGTGTAATCTTGCAGTTCTGCAATTTGCTTCCGGCACTTTGCGTGATCTACCGAGCTCTGCCTTTGTTCCATCGTGGAAGTGTGGAATGCTCATAGGGCTGCTTTTAAGTCATTACGCTGTTTTTGTAACTGCTCAACTTGTTGTTCCGGTTCCTCTCTTACCAACACCGCGCGTTGCGTGTCTTGGTAGGCTTTGTCAAATTGGAACTGAAAGCTGCTCAAATGGGCGAGACAAGATTGGTGTGCCCGCTTGGCATCAGCCATCTCCTTGTCACTCGCCGCTAACTGCTCTCTCAGTTCCTTGTTCTCTTTCTCATATCCACTCACATCTCCTTCACTATTCTTGTCTCTCTCCTCACTCTCTCTACGGAGCGTCCTCATGACCTCCTCTGTGCCTCGCAATTGTGCCAAGCAGGACATGATTGCCATCGGCTTGCGAGCTTTCCCTAAGCTGTTCCTATGGATCTCTGTCAGGTGCTCCCACCAAGTATGCCCTATACTTCCAGGACCTGTTTCGCCATTCGTGCAGAATTCACTCCAAAGGGGTCATCCTTTCTCTTTGAGATATTTTCTGATCTCCTCTTCCCATACGGGACACTGTCCTACTCTACTGGTCGTTGTGACCTTGAATTCCTGGGGGTTCATAAGGCGTTCCATTGCCTTCATTGCCATTTTTCTCGCTATCTCTGGGGTCCTACTGAATTTGGAACAGGGGGTGATAAAGTGGTGATGTAAACACGGGTACGGCTTCCGCTAATTTCCGGCCGACAAAACTCCCGACAGTTTTACCCAACAAAATCTCTCAGGTTTACCTTATATCCCTGTTAGTATGCATGCAAATAACATACTTCCGAATCTTGGAAGTTTGATCAGTATCGTTCTTATGCTTGTGGGTTTTTTTCTGTTTCCAATTGGATTCTAATTCAAATTTTGGGTTCTCTCGGAGTGATTAGGCCACTTCTAGGTCGAGTCCCGTCAGATATCGTCAGTAATGTTGCTCTGTTTCTCTGGTTCTAAATATGGCGGTCAATGTGGTCGCCTTCCTTAATCCTAATTATGTTTGCTTTAGAGTAGCCAGAAGGTTCAAACCCGAATACTGATCAAAGAGCCAATACACCAGTTAGTTCGTTCAAAGTCAATACTATTTATTTACACACACAGTAAGATCTACACATGCAGAAAGTACTACAAACTAAATTATCTCTAACGCTAACGCCTATACTTAGCTTCGGGTGCCCACTCAGTCAGAGGAACAATGGCCATTGTTCGGATCTGAGGTTGTTGGGTTCGAAGAGGTACAAGGGAACAGCTAACGTCGTCCGTCTGGTAGCGAGCATTGACCTTGGACTTACTTGCTTCTGGTGCAGCTGGTGGATGGGTCTCTCCGCTTTGAGAGCCGAGTCCAAGAGAGCGATTCTCTCTCGGGGGTTTCTTCTTATACTCGGAGGGGCTTCGCGCGCTTTTGGGCGGGCCTTAAACTTGGCCCAATTAATTAGGCCGCATCTTGATCACTGGTATTGATCTTGACCAATAAAGAGGTGGGTGCCCTGATGGCTGGGCGCGTCCTAGGTGGCCGTTGGCCTGGATTTGTTTACGGTTTCGGTTTGGGGAACTGGCACCAGGGTGTCTGGAGCTAGATCGGTTGCTTGAGTGTCTTTCCTTTGTTCCCGGAGATGGGCCATCAATATGTTAATTGACCTACCGTTTCAGTCTTGTCTGGGAGTTGCCTTCTCAATACGCGTACAGGTTCTGTGCCTGCTTGCTTTCTTGACATTGTCCATAGTTCCCTACATTCATTGCGAGCATCCATTTTGTATTCTGGAAGTGGCCATCCCAGATGGCTACACCTACTACCCACGAAAAGTTCCATAATTTTGAATTCCAACTCCCTTTGCAATAAAGGCCAACTATCCCATCTCTAATCTGTTTACTTTATATACCTGTGAATTAACCTTTAGTTACGTGTACACCTGCTTTTCCACAGTTCATGGTCTCACCTATAAGAAAGAAACCTGAATTCTCTTGCCTTGATCCAAAGTAGGCAACCTCACTGTGCTCACATTTAATAATAATAATAATCTTTGTTTTCACAAGTCGGCTTACATTAACACCGCAATGAAGTTACTGTGAAAATCCCCTAGTCTCCACATCCCTGCACCTGTTCAGGTACAGAGAGGGAGAATTCAGAATGTCCAAATTATCTAATAGCACGTCTTTCGGCACTTGTGGGAGGAAACCGGAGCACCCGGAGGGACACACGCAGACACTGGGAGAACATACAGACTCCGCACAGACAGTGACCCAAGCCGGGAATCGAACCTGGGACCCTGGCTCTGTATCGCCATAATCCTAACCACTAAGCTACTGTGCTGCCCTTGGCTGGATTAAACACCATTGGCTGGATTTCCATCCTTGAGCCGGATAGCGGGAGTCAGCAAAATTTCTGGCTCAGCCTACCTGTACTGGGAGTAAGTGCCCATGAGGTGGGATTTTCATTGTGGACAGGGTGGGTGGGGGCGGGTGTGGGCTGAGGTTGGGCCAGGGAGAACGTTCAAAGGCAGCCGTAGGGGCTGTTGGGCGCAGAGGCAGGCTGTTGGAAAGGCCTGCCTCTGGTCTTGGTTCCAGTTAGGTTACAAACAAAAAATCCCTCCGGCCGTCACTTCTCATATCTCCACACACTTCCAATGGCATCTCATACCTCCAACCCCTAAGGCCCCGCCTGCCCCATGCTAGCTCCAAGTTTGGCACTCCCATAACTCCCATGGACCTTAGAATCACAGAACCATAAAATTCCTTCAGGGCAGAAAGAGGCCATTCTGCCCATTAAGTCTGCACTTGCCGTCTGAAAGAGCACCCAACCAAGGCCCACTCTTCCGCCCTATCCCTGTAACACCATAACCCCAACTGACCTGCATATCTTAGGACTGTAGGAGGAAACCGGAGCACCCGGAGGAAACCCACGCAAACACAGGGAGAACGTGCAGACTCCGCACAAACAGTGAACCAAGGCGGGAATCGAAACTGGGACCCTGGAGCTGTGAAGCAACTGTGCTAACCACTGTGCTACCGTGCTGTCCACATGTCTCTGAAAGTCTCTATAGGCAACATCCATATACATTTCCCTGTTCGTCATGTTAGTTGCCTCAAAACATTGAATTGATTTAGTCAGCCTTCATCTACCCTTTGCAAATTCAAGGACAATCCGGTACTTTACATGAATGCACCATTAATGTCATAATGTTCGATCCCATCAACAACAGAATGGTGTGAGAGTTCAGCCTGCGTCGCCATAGTCACACAACAAGGTGGTCTACATGGGAAAGGCCTGGCCATTATTTTCAATAAAGTAGAGTTTTAGAAGATACTAGACTGGAAGCACTCATAACCTTTATAAAAATGTCCTTGGTATATTAACATTTAGATGTTGTATTATCGAACCATTTATGATGGGCCTTATTTCTTTGGCTTGATTGTCTGCTAGATCTTTTAAAACATATGTTTAAAATATATTAAGGAATAGTTGGATATTAAATGAATTGATGAGATGAATAAAAATGAATCTGTGGTAAATCTACAGTATCCTGCCCAAAATCTTTAATTTGACCAGTCTATTCACATCAATACTGAAACTATTTCCCTATCTGTTTAAACAGTCCTATGTCTACTATACAGGAGTACAGTAACAGTTGATGACATTGCTGCTGCGTCTGTAAGCATAAAAATTAAATGACTTTGTTCATTAAGGTGACAGATTGTTAAGTAATTCTCTGCCATTGCTGCTGTTACTTCTCAGAATGGCGCACAAGTCATGCACATGGAGAAGAAACAAAAACACTTAATCAGAAAATGGCTGCTGTGAAAATCATTAGCAACATGATTTTTACTTTTGTTTGTTCGAATAAGATTTCTAGTTTGGTTTGATTGCTAATTAGGTGAAGTGAGAAGAATCGACCGGGCATGTTACATGGCAGAAGTTGGCTAGCACACAACAGGAGAGATTTCTCTTTTTCTCAAAAGAATGTCGCTGTCACATAGGCATGGCAGTGCCAACATGGAATGGGCAAGCACTCGTCTAGCTGCCAACGAGCTTTCAGCCAAACATGAAACCTTTTAAGCAAAATACAGGGGATGCTGGAAATCTGAAATAAAAGCAGAAAATGCTGGAACTATTCAGCAGGCCAGGCAGCATCTGAGGAGAGAGAAACACAGTTAATGGGCCAGAATCTCCGATTCTGAGGCGAAGGGCGGAGGATCCGTGGCATTTTATGTGGAAAAAATCTGCGCCGCCCCCTCACCGATGCTGCCATGTAAAAGCCGGGTCTTAATGAAATAAACGGCCGGAGAATTGCCGGGTCCGTGGCCATGCATGCACATGGTGACGACCTGCAGCGGTCGCACCGTACAACATGGGGCCGGCCATGCGTGGACCCGACCTGCCAGATAGTGACTCCCCTGGACACCACCTGGCCACCCCCCACCAGTCCCTCGGGGGCGGAGCATCGGGGAAGGGCCTTCAGGTGGCCTCCTGAGGCAGTCCAAACGTTATGCCGTGCGTGCTGCAATGACACCATTTCGGAGGGGAGGGGCATGCGAAACCTGTGTTCAGCAGGCACGGTCGTAAAAAGGGATTCTCCGCCCGATTGCCAATTACGGAATGGGCTTCGGGAAACGGAGAATGCCGACAAATATTATAGCACTTTTACTCAGAAATGACTTTGTTCATGTCACAAAAATAGTTTTCTGCTCAAAAACCTGAGCTGTGTTGAGTTAAACAGAAACATATATTCAGAAAATGTTGAAAAACTCAGCATCTGTGGAGAGAGAAACAGAATTAACATTTCAAGTCCGTATGACTTGTCTTCAGAGCTAAAGCTAAAGATAGAGAAATGAGATGGATGTTGTAATGTTTAAGAGGGAGTCGAGCAGGTGGAGCAAAATAAAAGGTCAATGATAAGTGTGAGCCAGGAGAGATGGCAACAACGATATTTAGGACACAAGACAAATAAAGTTTTAATGGCAGTGTTGGGGATTATAGAAGGTGCTGACAGTGGCATAGAGTTTAGGTAGCGGACTGTGTTAATAAGAAAACAAAGATCAGTGTTCTGTTAAAGCAAAACTGAAGAACAAGTGACAGATTGCACTTTGGGGGAGTGGGTTGCATTGGGATATAATTTTGTTGATTTTAAAAAAAGGGCCAAGATGGAGGAGAAAGGTTATGGTCTAAAATTGTTGAACTCAATGTTGAGTCCAGAAGGCTGCAATGTGCCTAAATGGAAGATGAAGTGTTGTTCCCCCAGTTTGCATTGGGCAACACTGGAATGTTGCAGCAGGCCGAGGAGAGACATGTGGCCATGAGAGCATGGAAATGTATTCAAGACAGTGCCAGCGCGAACTAAATTCAAAACTAGCATTCTGAGTGTTTTTAATTATTGATTTAATGCAAATTAATTTTACTGTGAACTTCACTGACGCTCACAGAATTACATACTCAGATTTAGTCTGAGTGCATTTCCCCAGTGAATGCAAGCCTACCACTGACATGTAAGTAGATCACGAGGAAAGTTAAAGATGACTAAATAAAACAAAGATATCTAAATGAAAGACAAATCGAATTCTCCTTTCTCCCTCCCACAGTGCAAGTATTGTGATTAGCAACAGGCCTGCCAGCAATGGGAAATCCATTACTGAGAAGCAATTTATCATGTAAGAATTACATCGAATACACAGCGCAGTGTCAAAGACAGGAGAGTGAGGCACTGAACCTCTTTATCCTTCCATGTCTTTCCATGAGAAGAGGTGTTTCTGAATTAATTTTAAAGTGGGCTCTGGCACGTTTACCCAATCCCTCAGTTTGTGTGATCCGATTCCGTATTCACTTGCAGCAAACTCATGTTATGATTAACACAGAACGTTTATTCACATTCAAACGATAGGCAGGTGGTGGAGGTGGTGGGAAGAGGGATAAGAGGAGTGGGTCAACACATGTGTACAGGAAGAGGGGAAAGAAAAGAAGAAATTTTCCAACTATGAGCAGCAACAATAAAAGAACCACAGAAATTAATATTAATTCACGTGACTTCCAAGGTCCGAGATGTCAAAGAGGGTGTTTCCTTCGTGCCAGCGTTCGGCCTGATGGGGTTCTAGTTGGAGACAACATCGTGGAAATCCTTGAAATGAAGAATGCTACAGAACATTAGACTTCCTGTGCTTAGATCGCTTGGCAGGCAATGATCAGAGACTTTTAAAATCAAACTGGTTTTTCAGGAGTTGAGGAGTTGCCAGCTGCTTGCTCAGCCAGTAGCTGATGGAATTATTTCCAGTTTGTGGGAAATCACCAATCTTAGTGTTTCTCAGTTTTCAAAGGATTATGGAGATTTCAAAACGATCACTCCAGTCATGTGACCCTCTTTCTCCACAATGGTGTCAAAATGGATGTTTGTCTATTGTCTGGAACTGGATTTGATTTCAGGACTGATTACGCCTCTGCCATTAGCTTTTGAAAGAGTTCCCATCCATATTGAGGTTTTTTGAGTTGGGGAACCATTTGAAATTAAATAGAGTCCTATGTCGGGTGCTTTTAGCCGGGTGTTTCCCGGTGCTGGCAGCACCCAGAACGACCCCGTTATTAAACGGGACTCTGCTTCATTTCATCGCCTGGGCGAAAGATGCTCTGCTCCACTCGCCAATGCAGGAAGAGGGCGCCCCAATCTCTAGACCCCCCCCACATCTGTCTTCGGACCGCCCTAAAACTCCAACTTACGGATTGGGGGTCTTCGAGCCCCCCGCACTCCACCTCACAAGGGCAGGGCACCATTGGGCCCAATCCCTGGAAAAATGCCACACAGTCACCTTGACACTGCAAGCCTAGCACCCTGGCAGTGCCCTTTGCAGCCTGGAGGTGGTAGGCTGGCAGTGTCACAGTGCCCGGGTGGTATTGAGGGTACCAGGGTACTGCCCTGCCCAGAGCCCGTCCACTCAATCGCCTGGGAGACCCCCACAAGTGTTTTTGTGCCTGGTCGCCGTTTGTGGAAACAAGTGCTAAACAGCGCTCGTTTGGGGTCTCTGAGTTGATGCTGTTAGATCCCACACCTTGGGAAAATCCGGCATGAGCCTAACTGCACACTTGAAAATGCAAATCTGGATCCCCCCTCAATGTGCAGGATCCAGATTTCGACGTCTCGCAAAATCTCATTGGATCTCGCAAGGCATGACAAGGTTGATAAATCTCATGAGAGACTTTTCATAAGGTTTACCGGCCTTGTCTCATCCCAAATAGGGCACGGCAAGGCCAATTGTTTATGCAGGCCTTCTGACTCTGCCAGAGGGTTAAGCTTATCACGATGCAAAGTGCACCATTGTCCCCTCAATGGTTCCCTTGTGAAATGGACCTGGACCATCCTAGGTGTGAGATGGACTGTTAACAACTGTGCAGGAATAATGAGTTTTGATCTACGCGTTCCCTGCTTTTGTGATTATAATGTTCTTACAATTGGGTGTGAGATTCCATGATGATGAGGAGAAATTGTTTGTTCTTGTAACTCCTGTTGGTACTTCCAGAACAAAGGGCCAACCTCATGGTCATGTGATTTACAGCAGTCCTCTTTTTAGTTCCGCAAAAAGCCCATTTTAAAAATAGCAAAAACGAAAAAGGTTTTGACGCGTATAGGTTTGGATTTATTTTTGTATCTTATTTACTGAACAACATAAACAAGCCACCTGGGCAAGATAGTTTTGAATGGTCCAGAAGCAAAATACTGCAGGTGCTGGAAATCTCAAATAAAAACTGAAAATGCTGGAAATACTCAGCAGATCTGGCAGCATCTGTGGAGGGAGAAGCGGGCTTAACGTTTGATAGATAGAGTAATTGCCAGAGAGTTTTACAGCAGGGAAAGAGACCTTCCAGCCTATCGCATCCATGCTGACCATCAAGCACCTAACTATTCTAATCCCATTTTGCAGTGCTTGGCCCGTACCCTTGTATGCTATGGTATTTCAAGTGTTCATCTAAATACTTCTTAAAAAGTTGTGAGGGTTCCTGCCTCTACTGACCTTTCAGGCAGTGAGTTCCAGATTCCAACCACCCTCTGGGTGAAAAGGTTTTTCCTCACATCTCTTCTAAACCAGGGCTGCACGGTAGCACAGTGGGTAGCACTGTTTGCTTCACAGCTCCAGGGAGCCAGGTTCGATTCCCGGCTTGTCTTACTGTCTGTGTGGAGTCTGCATGTTCTCCCCGTGTGTGTGTGGGTTTCATCCGGGTGCTCCGGTTTCCTCCCACCAGTCCAGAAAGACGCGCTGTTGGGTCATTTGGACATTCTAAATTCTCCCCCTGTGTTCCCGAACAGGTGCCAGAATGTGGCGACTCGGGGCTTTTCACAGTAACTTCATTGCAGTGTTAATGTAAGCCTACTTGTGACAATAAAGATTATTATTATTATTAACCTCCTTTCTTTTATCTGAAATCTATCCCACCTGGTTATTGACCACGCCACTAAAGGGAAAAGTGTCTTCCTGTCCACCCTATCTACATCTCTAATAATTTCATACACGTGAAATCGACCAGAAATGTACTACCATAGCAACTGGGGAATTAATATTCAGTTAACTAACTAAACCTGGAATAAAAAGTAAGTGTCAGTAATGGTGGCCATGAAACTACTACGTTTTCTTAAAAATCCATCTGGTTCACTAATGTTCTTCAGGGAAGGAGGTCTTTTCATCCTTACCCTGCCTAGCCTTTCTGTGATTGCAGATTCACAGCAGTATGGTTCACTCTTATCTACGCTCTGAAATTGTAAGTTACTCACATGTCAAGAAGACAGCAGCTCACCACCACCTTCGCAAGGGTAATCACGATGGGTAATAAATGCTGCTGTTGCCATAAACACCCACAGACTGTGAATATATAAAAATAAATACTGTAGTGAATGGTTCCCCTCTTCTCAAAGTCTTTCTATCACTTACAAGGAATTTTCTTCGCTTGCCTGGCTGAGTACAATTCCAACAAAACTGCAGAAGTCGCACAGGGCCAAGCAATCTGCTCGATTGGCATCCCATCCACTAACTTGAATATTCACTCCCCCCAGCACCAGGGCACCGTGGCTGCACTATGTGCAATCTACAAGATGCCGAAAAACAGATTTGCAAAGAAATTACAGAGGGGGGGCAATAATTGTACAGTAGTTATAATGGGGACTTCAATTGTCCAAATATAAACTGGGATAGGGATAGTGCAAAGGGATAAGAGCGGTCGTGAGTCTCTGAAATGTGTTCAAGCTAACTTTCTGCAGCAGCATGTTTCCTGTCCAACAAGAGAGCAGGCATTGTTGAAGATGATTATGGGGTACGAGTTGGCTCAAGTGGATAAAAAAAGCAATGGCAGAGCACCTAGGGGATATTGACTATTGTATGGTCAGGTTGGGTTGGCCATGGAAAAGGGTGAGGAGCAATTCAGAGCAGGGATAATTATTTTGGGGGAAGTCAACTTTAATGGGATGAGAATGCATCTGAGTTGGAAACAAATGTTGTCCGGAACGATGGTGGCTGAACAATGGGACACCTGCAAGGAAAAGGTGTTTTCATGTCAGGGTGATTCCCTTGAATGGGAAAGGTAGGAAAAATAAATCCAGAGCTCCCTGGGTGACGAGAGATAGAAGTGAAGATGAAAAGGGAGAAGTACGCGCATGACAGATAAAAAATACAATGGAGAATCAGGCTGAATGCGGAAGGGGCAGCGGGAAGTAAAAAAAGTGAATAAGAAAATCAAGGGGAGAGCATGAAAAGACAGTGCGGGTCACATAAGAAAGAATCCCAAATTCTTCTATGTAAATAATAAGAAGGTGGTAAAAGAAAGGATCGCTTTGATTAGGGAGTACAAAGAGGTCTTGCACGTGGAGGCAGGATGAACAGCAGAGGTATTAAATGAATACTTTGCATCTGCCTCTCCAAAGGAAGAAGATGGTACCCAGGCCAAAGTGGGAGAAAAGGGGGTGGAGTCTCCATTGCCCGACACCTGAATGGGATTCCCCATCGGTGGAGAATAGATTGTTCCCCGATAAAAAGGGATAGGTGCCATGTCATAACCTGAATGTAGAACTCGGGCTCCACATCACACCCCCATCTTTCGGACCTGCCTGCACAGCAGGCTCTGAGCATGGAGTCCGTGTCTGCACGGTATGAACGACTTCACCTGATAACCAGTTGCCACCTTCCTGGCAGGAGAGCACAAGGCTCACCCAGTGAGGAGACTCATAGTAGACCCCACTGAGAGGAGCAGGACAAGGGCCACAGAGCCTATCACAAACACTATTTGCGGCAGCCACCAATACTCCAGTTGGCAGGGACAGGTGCTGAGGATAAAGGCTTCCCACATCACAGGTAAGGTGCAAGAGATCGATGGGGGCTGGGATGCAGTGCGGACTACATCATCTCAAAATGGCTGGGGAATGGGGCGGTAGGGGGGGGGTTGCTACCATGCTGAAGGTGGCGAAGCAGCGAAACTCAGGGTGACCATGTAACCTGATGACATTGGATGGTCAAGGGAATCCTCACCTTGCTGACATTCTCTGTCTCTCCCACCCCATCCCCCGCAGAGATATGGACTTTGGACTGCAGCCAGCTACCTGCCTGGCCGCTGCTGCCATGGCGGATACACAGTGGCGAGAGTGCCAGGGCCAGCCCAGGGAAGAACCTGCACGAGAGGAGAATGCCCCAGAACAGTAATTGCCAGCCGGTGAGGGTAAAGGGGTGATTGCCCACCAGGCCAAGGAGGAGGTGTGATGACAGCATCAGGCCATGTGTCGCCACTTGTCCTTCAAGGAGCTGCCGGACCGCGTGTGTCGCTGATGACTCCGGCTCCCCAGGGAGACTGTGCCCCATCTGTTCCAGATGGTGACGCACCATTCTCCCACTTGAACACCCACCCCTTAACCCAAAATCCACCTTCCCCTGAGCCATTCAACCTTTCCTTCTCCGGCAGCCCTTCCACCTCCTCCTCCCACCTTGCCTTCCTCTCCTTCCACTACCACACCTCCCCCCCCCCCCCCCCGCCCCGCCCCCCCACCCCCCCGAGGGACAAAGCAGCATCACCACAGGGAGATGGGCCTGCGGTTGACAAGATCAGCGGGTCTTGTCTGCGGAATGGAGAATGATGACCTCTCGCTGTGAGATGAGCTCTGCTGCTCCTTATTGGCTGACAAAGTATGACTCCCATTTTTCATGTGTCATTGCCACCCTCCCCCCACCCTCGCGCCTCGGCACACCCGGCCACTACACAACACTCAGCCCCAGCCCATACTTCACTATTGTGAGACAAAGGTTGAAGGCACATTGGACCGGTGGAGAAAAAGTGTTTAATGGTGACTGTTTACAACTACTGTGCCCTTCCCCCTTACTATCTACTCTTTCCTCCATCCATGCCAACTTAAGTGTCACCTATCTTTCTACTTTTTCATGGCCTCCCGCTACTTCTACGTGTTTACCAAGACAGCACATCAGGAGCGAAGGCAGCCTTTTGCTTGTCTCTGCCCTGTGATGCCCTTGGCGTTCGATCTGTAGCCACCTGGGTTGGCCAATTCCCGACGTAAAATGGAGAACAGCAAAGGCTGCAGGGTAATTCAGCCAACACAGGCAGAAACTAGCAAGTGCAAGTTTACTGTGTATTAGACTCTGCAAAAGCCCGGACAGCATCGATACCAGCAACCATCTGCATAATAATGTAGCAGCCATCTACATACTAATGAGCGATCCCCGGGAACAATCAAAACATTTGAGGTAAACAAGGCCAAGCCAGGCTCCTTGGCGCCAGCAGGAGCCAACACAAAAGAGGTTACCGGACACCTCAAGACCGCCCAACGATCAGGGAACTGCTCCAGCATTGGAGAAATCGAACCAAGCGATTGGAACGAAGTCCAATTACTTGAAACTAGGTATGGGGTCTGCCCCGAAAGGCGGGAAGCCCCTGGGGACTATAAAGTAAAGCCCCCAAGTTCAAACCGTCCTTCTTGACAGGGTCACTCAGCAAGGCGAACCAACCCTTGATAGTGACCTGTCCAGCTGCCTCCAAAGAACGTAAGTCTCAAGTCAACGCTCGCTACGAGATAGGCGCTCCTAGCTACCAGTCCATACCAGCTTTTGAATCCCGCAGACTCAGAACCCGAAGGAAAGGCCATTTGTTCCCCTGACCTGGTGGGACAGTCCGAAGCTAAGTATAGGCCTGTTAGTTATAGAAATAGCTTAGAAAGTAGAGTTTATGCATGAGTAGTGATTTACTGTGTATAATCAATGTGCTTTGATTGGAATCTTACTAATCGGTGTATTGAGTTATTGATCATTACTTGAACTTGAACCTCGTGGCGGTATCATAAAGATACCTGGCGACTCTAGAGCAAAGGTTATAAAACAGAGCCAATTGAACCAACCAAAAGTTAGCAACATACCTCTGGAAGGTCCAGGCTTGTATGGGACCAGCGACTTTTGGGTGTAACAAGACATTTCACTCTGTTCTGCAGATGTGCCAGTGTCAGGTGGGGGATTCGGAAGGGCTGAGGTGTTCCAAAGCCTCACCTCCGTGAGGTGCTGGGATGGGCACCATCACTTCCTTCTCCCTCGGGGTGCTCGTTGGCCCCCGGGCTACTCTATATATGGAGGGGAGGCTGGAGGAAGCTCTAGAGGCCCGAATGTCACCCGACGCTGCCTGTCCTGGAGGCCCACCCTCGGTGAATCATGGTGGCGATGCCCTCAGCCATGGTGCACTGAGACTGGGTCATGTCCCTCAGCAAATGAGTCATGTCCCTCACTGCACTGGTCATGTTTCTCTGCACCTCAGTCATGTCCCTCTGTACCTCAGTCATGTCCCTGTGCCTGTCATGTGCCTGTGGCATGACCCTCTATGACTGGCTAAAGCCAGTCAGCACCGGCCAATGCTCTTGATGCCCTCAGCCATGACACTTTGTGAATGGGCCAAGCTCTGGAGCACTGCAGCAATGCCCATGTGTGCCTGGGACATGTTTGCCTGCAACTGGGCTCGCCTGTCCTGCGCCTCAACAGCATCCAGCATGCATTCAATGTCAGCATCCGTGAACCTTGGTGCTGGTCTTTGTGCAACCATCGTCTTGGCTGGAATGACAGCCTGTGCTGAGTGGAGATCTTAAAAACTGCTCCAGCTTGTCATGCAGTGAACATGAATCCCGACCCCAGCGGATCAGATGCTTGCGGGGCCGGGACCTTGGCGGGCTGCATGTGAGCTGCTTGCTGGTTAATTTGCACGACATGAATCGCTCCTCGCCGGTGCTCCTAGCCGATTTTTCAAGATTCTACAGTGGCGGCAGCACTTACTCTCCAGAAGTGAATGCAAGCTGAGGTAACTAGTGCGCTGGAAGAATTTACAACTGGAGGTGTTCAAAAGGCTGTCTTTACGTAACATCGATAAAGAGCCTGGACCCGATGAGGGTTCTGAAAAAAGTGAAAGTGGAAATTGCAGAGACACTGGTGATAATCTTTTAGTCTTCCTTCAACACAAGGGCAGTGCCAGAGGACTGTACAATTGTGAATGTTACACTCCTGTTCAAAAAGGTGAGCATGGATAAAGCTGGCACCTACAGACCAGTCAGTTTCACTTGAGTGGCAGAGGAACTTCTGGAAACTAAAGTTAGGGACAAAATCAATAATCACTCAGACAAGTGTAGTATAATTAAGGAAAGCCAGCATGGGAGTCATTGAGGGTAAATCATGTTTAACTAACTTGCTGGAGTTTTTTGAGGAGGCAACAGAGAAGGTTAATAAGCGCAATGCTGTGTGTATATTGATTTTCAAAAGGCATTTGATACATTGCCACGCGACAGACCTATGAGCAAAACTCTAGCTCATCAAATTAAAGGGAAAGTAGACACTTGGATTGAAATCGATTGAGTGACAGGAAACAGAGAGCAGTGATAAGTGGTTGTTTTTCAGATGGGGTGAAGGTTTGTAATGGAGTTCCCCAGGGGTCAGTGTTGGAATTCTTGCTCTTCCTGCTATGTACCAATGGTGTTCAGGGTATGAGTTCAAAAGCTGATTCGAAGATCGGAAATGTTGTCAACTGTGATGAGGGTAGTCTTGAACTTCAAAAGGACATAGACATGTTGGTGAATTGGGCAGACAAGTGACTGATGAAGTTCAATTCAGGGAAGTGTGAAGTGATTCATTTTGGCAGGAAGAATGTGGAGAGAAAATATAAAATAAAGGGAAAAAAATCTGGCTTTGAAAGCAGACCAAGGCACGCCAGCAGCACGGTTCAATTCCCGTACCAGCCTCCCCGAACAGGCGCCGGAATGTGGCAACTAGGGGCTTTTCACAGCAACTTCATTTGAAGCCTACTTGTGACAATAAGCGATTTTCATTTCATTTCATTCATTTTCATTTTCATTTCATTTAAAGGAGATGCAGGACCAGAGGGATTTTGGTCTATGTGTACAGATGTTATTGAAGTTGGCAGGGCATGTTGAGAGAGCAATGAACAAAGCAAATAGTATCTTAGCTTTTATCAATAGGGGTAGTGAGTACAGGACTAAGGAGGCCATGTTGAACTTGTGTAAGATACTAGTTAGATCTCATCTGGACACCATACTTGAAGAAGAATGTGGAGGCAGTGGAAAAAGTACAGAGGAGATTAGAATCATAGAAGTTTACAGCATGGAAACAGGCCCTTCGGCCCAACCAGTCCATGCCGCCCAGTTTTTACCATTAAGCTAGTCCCAGTTGCCCGCACTTGGCCCATAACCCTCTATACCCATCTTACCCATGTAACTATCTAAATGCTTTTTAAAAGACACAATTGTACCCGCCTCTACTACTACCTCTGGCAGCCCATTCCAGACACTCACTACCCTCTGAGTGAAGAAATTGCCCCTCTGGGCCCTTCTGAATCTCTCCCCTCTCACCTTAAACCTATGCCCTCTAGTTTTAGACTCCCCTACCTTTGGGAAAAGATGTTGACTATCTACCTTATCTATGCCCCTCATTATTTTATAGACCTCTATAAGATCACCCCTAAGCCTCCTACGCTCCAGGGAAAAAAGTCCCAGTCTATCCAGCCTCTCCTTATAACTCAAACCATCAAGCTAGTTTAATAATATCCTTTCTATAATAGGGTGACCAGAACTGCACACAGTATTCCAAGTGTGGCCGTACCAATGTCTTGTACAACTTCAACAAGACGTCCCAACTCCTGTATTCAATGTTCTGACCAATGAAACCAAGCATGCCGAATGCCTTCTTCACCACCCTGTCCACCTGCGACTCCACCTTCAAGGAGCTATGAACCTGTACTCCTAGATCTCTTTGTTCTATAACTCCCCCCAACGCCAGACCATTTACTGAGTAGGTCCTGGCCTGATTCGATCTGCCAAAATGCATCACCTCACATTTATCTAAATTAAACTCCATCTGCCATTCGTCGGCCCACTGGCCTAATTGATCAAGATCCCGTTGCAATCCTAGATAACCTTCTTCACTATCCACTGTGCCACCAATCTTGGTGTCATCTGCAAACTTACTAACCATGCCTCCTAAATTCTCATCCAAATCATTAATATAAATCACAAATAACAATGGACCCAGCACCGATCCCTGAGGCACACCACTGGTCACAGGCCTCCAGTTTGAAAAACAACCCTCTACAACCACCCTCTGCCTTCTGTCGTCCAGCCAATTTTGAATCCAATTGGCAACCTCACCCTGGATCCCGTGAGCTTTAACCTTCTGCAACAACCTACCATGCGGTACCTTGTCAAAGTCCATGTAGACAACGTCTACTGCACTGCCCTCATCTACCTTCTTGGTCACCCCCTCAAAAAACTCAATCAAATTTGTGAGACATGATTTTCCACGCACAAAGCCATGCTGACTGCCCCGAATCAGTCCCTGCCTCTCTAAATGCTTGTAGATCCTGTCTCTCAGAATACCTTCTAGCAACTTACCTACTACAGACGTTAGGCTCACCGGTCTGTAGTTCCCAGGCTTTTCCCTGCTGCCCTTCTTAAACAAGGGCACAACATTCGCCACTCTCCAATCTTCAGGCACCTCACCTGTGGCTGCCGATGATTCAAATATCTCTGTTAGGGGACCCGCAATTTCCTCCCTAGCCTCCCACAACATCCTGGGATACATTTCATCAGGTCCCGGGGATTTATCTACCTTGATGCGTTTTAAGACTTCCAGCACCTCCTCCTCTGTAATATGCACACTTCTCAAGACATCACTATTTATTTCCCTTAGTTTCCTAACATCCATGCCTTTCTCCACCGTGAATACCGATGAGAAATATTCATTCAGGATCTCACCCAGCTCTTGTGGCTCTGCACATAGATGTCCTTGTTGATCCTTAAGAGGCCCTACTCTGTCCCTAGTTACTCTTTTCCCCTTTATGTATCTGTAGAATCTCTTTGGATTCTCCCTTGCATTATTTGCCAAAGCAATTTCATGTCCCCTTTTTGCCCTCCTGATTTCCCTCTTAACTCTATTTCGACAATCTCTATACTCTTCAAGGGATCCACTTGATCCCAGGTGCTTATGTACGTCATATGCCTCCTTCTTCTTTTTGACCAGAGTCTCAATATCTCGAGTCATCCAGGGTTCCCTACTTCTACCAGCCTTGCCCTTCACTCTAAAGGGAATGTGCTTACCCTGCACCCTGGTTAACACATTTTTAAAAGCCTCCCATTTACCAGCCGTCCCTTTGCCTGCCAACAGTCTCCCCCAATCTACCTCTGCAAGTTCCTGTCTGATACCATCAAAATTGGCCTTGCCCCAATTAAGAATTTTAACTCTTGGGCCAGACCTATCATTCTCCATAGCTATCTTAAAACTAATGGAATTATGGTCACTTGTCCCAAAGTGATCCCTCACTAGCACTTCTATCACTTGCCCTTCCTTATTTCCCAAGACGAGGTCAAGTTTTGCCCCCTCTCTAGTCGGTCCATCCACATACTGAATGAGAAATTCCTCCTGAATACACTCAACAAATTTCCCTCCATCCAAGCCCCTAATGCTATGGCTGTCCCAGTCAATGTTGGGAAAGTTAAAGTCCCCTACTACTACCACCCTATTATTCTTGCAGCTATCTGTAATCTCCTTACATATTTGCTCCTCAATTTCCCGCTGACTATTTGGGGGCCTGTAGTACAGTCCTACCAAGGTGATCTCTCCCTTCTTATTTTTCAGTTCCACCCATATAGACTCAGTGGGCGAACCCTCGGATATATCCCCTCTAAGTACTGCCGTGATGTTATCCCCCTCCTCTCTTACCTCCTGTTCTATCCTTTCTATAGCATCTGTACCCCGGAACATTGAGCTGCCAGTCCTGCCCCTCCCTTAGCCATGTTTCAGTCGTAGCTATAATATCCCAGTCCCATGTGCCCGTCCATGCCCTGAGTTCATCCGCTTTGCCCGTCAGGCCCCTTGCATTGAAATAAATGCAGTTTAATGTAGACCTTCCTTGCTCTCTGCCCTGCTTTCTCTGGTCATGCTTTACACACTCTCCCTTCCTGCCTTTTGTTTCTGTCCCCACTGACTTCCTACATCGGTTCCCATCCCCCTGGCACATTAGTTTAAACCCTCCCCAACTGCACTAGCAAACACACCCCCGAGAACATTGGTTCCGGTCCCACCCAGATGTAGACCGTCCGATTTGTACAGGTCCCACCTCCCCCAGAACCGGTCCCAATGTCCCAGGAATTTGAAACCCTCCCTCTTGCACCATCTCTCAAGCCACGTATTCATCCTAGCTATCCTGTCATTCCTACTCTGACTATCACGTGGCACTGGTAGCAATCCTGAGATTACTACCTTAGAGGTCCTACTTTTTAGTTTAACTCCTAACTCCCTAAATTCAGCTTGTAGGACCTCATCCCGTTTTTTACCTATATCGTTGGTGCCTATATGCACCACGACAGCTGGCTGTTCACCCTCCCCCTCCAGAATGCCATGCAACCGCTCCGAGACATCCTTTACCCTTGCACCAGGGAGGCAACATACCAACCTGGATTCTCGTTTGCGTCCGCAGAAACGCCTGTCTATTCCCCTTACAATTGAATCCCCTGTCACTATAGCTCTGCCACTCTTTTTCCCGCCCTTCTGTGCAGCAGAACCAGCCACGGTGCCATGAACCTGGCTGCTGCCACCTTCCCCTGGTGAGCCATCTCCCCCAACAGTTTCCAAAACGGTAAATCTGTTTTGGAGGGAGATGACCGCAGGGGATCCCTGCACTGCCTTCCTACTCTTCCTCTGTCTGTTGGTCACCCTTTCCCTATCTGCCTCAGTAATTTTAATCTGCGGTGTGACCAACTCACTGAATGTGCTATCCACAACTTCCTCAGCATCGCGGATGCTCCAAAGTGAATCCATCCGCAGCTCCAGAGCCGTCAAGCGGTCTAACAGGAGCTGCAGTTGGACACACTTCTTGCAGATGAAGGAGTCAGGGACACCAGAAGGGTCCCTGACTTGCCACATCTCACAAGAGGAGCATGACACGGGTCTGAGCTCTCCTGCCATGACTTAAACCTGAAGTTAAATTTGAACTACACTACACAGCTAAGAGAAAGTCAAAGAGAGAGAAATCACTTACCAGTTACAAGCCAATCATTTACCTGCTGGCTGTGATGTAATTGCTCCAGAGACTCCTTCATAGGTCTGCTTCTCTGCACCTCCTTAAGGTGAGCACCAAATTCCCTTAACTAGTTAATTAATTTACTTAATTAATTTGATTTTTTTTTTTGTCACTCCCCTCTTACCCGAACTCAGCCTTACCCAAACTCAGATACACTCTGTGTGCCTCCAGCACTCTGTTTCTATAGGCACTTCAGCCACACCCTTTGTCTCCTTCTTGATTTACAGTCAGCCAATAGGCCTGCTCCTGAAACTGATCTCTCTCCCGAACAGCTGACCTGCAAGGTAAGGAAGTGGTTAAGCAGTACTTACCTCACCCACGGCGCGACGTTTTAAACTGTCCCCTCTGTCTCGCAGCTCCCGCGCTTTTTGATACTCCCGCGCTGTTTCCAAGGTCCCGGCTCCCTCTCTCTCCCAAACAGCTGACCTGCAAGGTAAGGAAGTGGTTAAGCAGTACTTACCTGACCCACGGCGCGACCTTTTAAACTGTCCCCTCTGCCTCGCAGCTCCCGCGCTTTTTGAAACTCCCGCGCTGTTTCCAAGGTCCCGGCTCCCTCTCTCTCCCAAACAGCTGACCTGCAAGGTAAGGAAGTGGTTAAGCAGATTCACAAGATTGATTCCAGGGATAAATAATTGTAACTATAAAGATATATTGGAGAGGTAGGGACTGTTTCCCTTGGAGAAAAGTAGGCTGGGAGGAGACTTGGTAAAGGTATTCAAGATCCTGAGGGCTATGGACAGAACAAATAGTGAGCAACTGTTCCCACTCGAGAGACCATGAAGACCTAGAGGACGCAGATTCAAAATAATTGGCAGAAGGATGTGAGGAATAATATTTTTCAGCCAGAGGGTGGTCAGACTCTTGAACGAACATCCTGAGAGGGTGGCGTCGATCGAGGTATTCAAAAGGGAATTGGATTTCTATCTGAAAAAAATAATCTGCGGATGAAGTGGGGGAATGGAACTAGGTAGAATGTTCTTTCAGAGAGACAGTGTAAACTCTCCTTCTTGCACTGTAAAGATTCTGTGATTCTCTGAACTCTTTAATAGTCCTTCGCCTGCACCTCCCAAGTCTGTGACCTCAATCACCTAGAAGGGCAAGGTCCAGAAGACATGTGGGAACTCCATCACCTCCAATTTCTCTTCAAGTCACACGCCATCCTGACTTTGATACAGATTGCCTCCATTGTTGTTGAGTCAAAATCCTCAAACTCTCTGCCTGACATAATCATAGGAGTGCAGCGATGTAAGAAGGGAACTCAGTACCCCCTTCACATGGACAACACAAACTGGACAGTAACTGTAGGCTGTATCTGTGGCACTGCCTTCCTGACTATGAATAATATAAATTCTTGGTCACTCTCTTCCAAAGCTCTGTCACCAGTGAAGGGAACCTTTGCCTGGACCTCCAAAATGTTTGGGATTGTCTAAGCAATCTCATTTAGAATTGATGGAGATTTCTGAATTCTTCAGTGATGATCCTGAACAAAAAAGACATATGTTCCTCTGGCAATACAAAATGTTCATGGATTACTAATAACGAGAGGGGGTTACGCACAAAGGTTATTGACTACTGAAGAGTTTGAATGCATTTTTTGAAGGACTTCACTTCATTCAGTGTGCCAGAGTTCACAGTAATCTGTCAAAGTGTCTTGCTTGTCAGGTTGCAGTGACGCAGAGGCATCTTCAGAAGGAACATTAAAAAGAATGCTTCATATGATAGCCATAAGGCTTCTTTGCCAAAGGAATTAAACTGCTTCAGAAATTGTTTGAGCCAGCAGCCGCATTATTTTCATGTAGGTTTACGATGTGAAAGAAAGCAATTTTTTTGTTATAGATTCTTCACCAGCACACCATTGGAAAATAAATGCATTGCCCTGGTTAACAGTGAGCATTTTATCTTTTGAAATATTATTTAATTAAGACTTCAATCAATCATTTTCATTGAGATGACCTTTGCTGTTGCATCAGTGAATTTTGACATTGATGAGTTGAGCAGTTTAGTTGCTAATAGAGGGAATCAGCTGCATGATTCTGAGTAATAGTCTTCCCAAACATCTGTTTTCATTTTAAAGCAGGTGCTTTATCTTAAAAGATGCGCTGTTTCCCATTAAGAATTAAACTTGAAAAATAAATGCGAATCTCATCTGTGAGGATAACAGAATCTGGTCTTATTCATCATTCTCAGTACTTACATTTCTATGATTGTTGCATTCACTGGCTTAATGCATCCCTCTCCACGTTCACTGGGCTACTGACTGATCTTCAGTTAAAATTGAACTTCCAGTCTGGACAAATCATACACTTAATTTATGTGCAAGCAATTAGGGGCTAGGCTGAAAGGGAATGCTTTCCTTATATATCTAAACGGAAGTCTGCATAATAGGTGCAGCCTCAGAGTCAGAATAAACATTCTACAGTGGCGGAAATCTTCCGCCAGTAGCAGACACTCCAGTGCCAGTGTAAAATAGGTAGCTTTAAAACCGTATATAGCTATACCCATGTGAACACAATTTTCAGGAAAAGGATACTGCCATCAAGCCTACATTCTCATCCCTTCAATGGTGACCAATCCTACCCAGCCAAAGTAACGTTAATGAGATATAAGGGGTCATTTTGAATTCATTGACCCTGTGATACTTGCATGGGTGGAGTGGAAGAATGGCTGCTTTCTAATGTAGCAATAACAAACATGCACAAAACACTGTTTAGCCCACTGTTCATAATTTTCATTCGCCCAAAATGAAAAGGACATTAAAGCCCTACAGAACATACTGGCCGGAATTCTCCAGCCATTCGCTGGTGGTGGGATTCTCTGGTCCCGCCGGCAGGGCACTCCCTCCCGTGGGTTTCCAGACAGAGTGGGGTGGCTCCAATGGGAATTCCCAGTGACAATGGCATCATCAGAACAGGTGCAATGGAGGCGAAGGAACTTCCCAAGCTCCACCTATCGCTGACCCTCTATCCAGCCCCACTGCTCTATGCGCACCCCTCCCCCCAACAACAATATAAATCCGATCCTATTTCCGGTTCTCTCCAGCTTTGACAAAGAGTCACCCAGACTCAAAATGTTAGCTCCCTTCTCTCTCCACAGATGCTGTCAGACCTGCTGAGATTGTCCAGTACCTTCTGTTTTTGTTTAAAAGTTATGCCTCAGTTATGCAGGGCTTTGTTGAGACTGCATCTCAAATGCTGTGTGCAGTTTTGGTCTCCTAACAATGTAAATGTATTGGAGATGGTTCAGAGGAAGTTTACAAGAGTGATACCTGGAATGAGTGGGTTGTTTTATGAGGGTAGATTGGACAGACTGGGCCTGCTTCCACTGGAGTTTATAATTATCTTTTTTTTATTATTGTCACAAGTAGGCTTACATTAACACTGCAATGAAGTTTCTGTGAAAATCCCCTAGTCGCCACATTCCGTCGCCTGCTCGGGTACACTGAGGGAGAATTCAGAATGTCCAATTCACCGAACAAGCACGTCTTTCAGGACTTGTGGGAGGAAACCGGAGCACCCGGAGGAACCCCACACAGACACGGGGAGAGCGTGCAGACTCCGCACAGACAGTGACCTAAGCTGGGAATCGAACCTGGGCCTCTAGTGCTGTGAAGCAACAGTGCTAACCACTTTGCTACCATCCGCCCAAGACTGAGGGGTGACTTGATTGAAGTGTATAAGATTCTGAATGGTCTTGACAAGGTAGATCGGAAGTGAAGTGATGCTTCCTCGTGGGTGAATCCAGAACTAGGGGGCACTGCTTTAAAATTAGGGGCACCCTGATAGCACAGAGATAGGAGATGTTTTCTTCTCTCAGAGGGCTTCGCGACTTTGGAACTGTCTGCCTCAGAAGGCAGTGGAGGCGGGATCACTGAATATTTATACGGTGGAGGCAGATAGATTCTTGTTGACAAGAGTGTTGTGATCTCTGTATGTGCATGTACAAACGGGGTGAATGTGTAATCAGCAGCACCACATGATCACTAGAGGGCCGGACCAACAGGGGTATAAAAAGCAACCACATTGTGTCTCCCTCAGTCTCTCTCTCTCTCGGGTGCACTGTGACCAGGACAATATCATAATAGTTCAGATGGCTAGTGGAGTTACGTATAGTTATAGTAGTTAGATCTTGTTCACCTTATCACTAGTATCAATGTTAAAGTAATAAACTCACACAATTATTGTTATAGTTACTCAATAAACCTTTAGTTACTACTGGACGAGTTCGAACCTTCTTCATCGAGATTCAGAAGATCTCATCATTAACCAAGGTTTGAGTAACACGTATTACACTCCGTAGTATATCAAGATAATCAAGTTCAGAAGGTAGATGGGGAATGTGGAACTCAATAAAAATCGATTAACCATGATCTTATTGAATGGTAGAGCAGGTTTGAGGGCCGAATGAACCCTATTCTGCTCCTATTTCATATGTTCGTATAGCATCTACTATGCCATACACTCCTAAAGGTAAAATATAATCTGTACTCTCTTGCGATGAAGGCAAGAGAGCCTTTCCACACTCCACAGGAAAATTGTTTGCAAACTCTTTTACGTTTCGATGGACAATTGATTAACTGATTTGGCATAGTCAATTAAATAAATTGATGGTGTTAATCCTGAATGCAGCATAAAAAGCTATTCTGTGATATAAGTTGCCAATAGGTTGTCCTCTAAGAGATGCCTGAAAGTATGGGATGCTGCCTTTCTTTTCCCCCATGGAACGCTGCTTTTCTGCGTTCAAAGTGAGAATTGTTGTCTGAAACCAACAATAATTTGCACCGCGCCTACTTTAGTGAACAAAATGGTGCGGCAATCAAAACTTTTGCAATGCAAAAAAATGTCAGGTATAAGCAGCAGTCAAAGAATGATGTTAGCCTTTAAGAAGCATACATCTAAAGTTAATCGCTTTAACTCTACCACCCAGGTCAAATGAAATGAGCAGTATTGCCAACAAACAGGGAGCATACATACCTCAGGGTGCAGTACACAATTTATTTTCATACAGTCAGAGTGAGGCTTCCACAAGTCACCAGAGCACCCGGAAAATAAATCTCTTCTTGAGTGTACAGTGGTGCCATTGTAAAACTATGTGCTTTTTAAAAATTAATTTACGAGATGTGGGCTTCGTTGGCTAGGCCAGCATTTGATGCCCATCCCTAATTGCCCTGAAGAAGGTGGTGGTGAGCTGCCTTCTTGAGCCACTGCAGTCTATGTGGTGTAGGTACACCCACAGTGCTGTTAGAGAGGGTTCCAGGATTTTGACACGGCGACAGTGAAAGAACGTAGATATATTTCCACGTCAGGGTGGTGAGTGACTTGGGGAGGAAATTCCAGGTGGTGGTTTTTCCATGTATCTGCTGCCCTTAACCTTCTGGATGGTGGTGGTCATGTTGCCGAGTGAAATCCAGTCTCCTTCGGAAACCAGGCACACATTGTCAGTTATGCTCATCACATTTCTGCAGAGCAATTGATAACTCTTTATAATTTGTAATAAAGATGCATCAACTTGTTGAAATGTCTGAAATAAATTAACAAAATCAATTATTTTCCGTGCGTAACTATAGGGGTTTGTATATCCAATAGTCAATGTACACTGTGGCTCTGCAGTCACCTAAAATATGAAAAGAAAAGCAGTGTCATAATAATTTGTGTTGCCATGGTCACTGACGTACCAGCACTGAGGTTAGCCCTGGAACATGAGACTATCTAAGAGTCAGGATTTGGGATTAGGAGGACAGATATGGGATCTGAGGTTCCAGCATTTCTTTGAGGGGTTCTCGACATCTTGAAATGGCAAGAAAGAGAGTATTGGAACATTGGGAATAGATGTGGTGGAAACACTGAGATAGGTCCTCTATGTCTGGGAGTTTTAAGAAAGGTGTTCTGGGGCCGGTGACATTGGAAGAAGGACAGTGAGTACTTCTGGGAACAGGAATTGTGGGCACTGAAAAAACAACCTGGGATCTGGGACAAAGAAGTCGAAGGAATGGTTTTCTGTGGTCCAGCGAGATGGTGGAGGAAGTGGCAAAATGCGATGGCAGTCGTCGTGATTGTGTGATCTGGCATTATGGAGCAGGAACAGGGTTTAACAGGGTTATCAGATATTAATAAAGGAGGTCAGAATGTATGAAAAGCGTAGTGCATAAGAAATCCTGCAAGGGAAAAACAAATCTGTGGGACATATTTAAAAACCTTGTACTTAAATGCACACAGTATTTGGAATAAGGCCAATGATCTGACAGCACAAATAAAAACAGATGGTTATGATTTGGAGGGGATTACTGAAATCTGCTTGTAGGAGGACCAGGACTGGGAGTTGAATGTCCAAGGATGGCAAAGTATTCCGAAAGGACAGACAGGATGGAACATGAGGTGGAGCTGCTTTACTGGTTAAAGATGACATCAAGGCTGTATTAAGAAATTATATTGGTATGGGGGCCTGTGGTAGTATGTATTGGGGGTCATGTGGGACTGGAAGCCCTAATGTCATTGGCTGACAGATCCCGGGTCCTGGTTGGCCGTTGACCTCAAGCTCCGCCCTGAAGGCGAAGTATAAGAAGCCGGTGTCTTCCCCCGCATGCCAGTTTACTATCGGGCTGCTGGGGAACAGACACGCTTAATAAAGCCTCATCGACTTCACTCTATTCGTCTCACGGAGTCTTTGTGCGCTACAATTTATTAAGCGTGCCTAAAAAGGACTATGGAGCTCAGGATCATTCCAGAATGCCTGAGGATCAGCCCCCACGCAGTGAATGCGGCAGCAGCCTTCAAACACTGGCAGACTTGCTTCGAGGCCTACATCAGATCGACCACAGGCCGAGTCTCAGACGAACAAAAACTGCAGGTCCTGCACTCGAGGGTGAGCACGGAGATTTTCACCCTCATTGAAGACACCGACGATTTCCAGACGGCATTCACAGCACTGAGAAATCTCTACATTCGCCCAGTTAACCAAATCTACGCTCGCTACCAGCTCGCGACAAGACGGCAAGCTCCCGGAGAATCGATGGACGAGTTCTACGCTGCGCTGCTGATTTTGGGACGAGCCTGCAGCTGCCCGTCGGTGAATGCAAACGAACATACGGACATGTTAATGCGCGACGCTTTTGTGGCAGGTATGCAATCCTCCCAAATCCGCCAAAGACGTCTAGAAAAAGAGTCGCTAGGACTCTCAGAGGCCCGGGCCCTAGCAGCCTCCCTAGACGTGGCCGCGCGTAATACCCGCGCCTACGGCCCCGACCGCGCGGCAGGCCATTGGGCCCTGTACGTACCCGTCGCGACAAACCCCCTACCCCCCCCCCGGACACCCCACAGGCTTGCGCAGTCCAAACGCCGAGTCGCACCGGGGGCGCCCGCTGTTATTTCTGTGGCCAGGCGAAGCACCCCCGACAACGCTGTCCGGCCCGCGCAGCCATCTGCAAAAGCTGCGGGAAGAAGGGCCATTATGCGGTGGTGTGCCGATCCCGCGAGGTCGCCGCCGTCCCGGGGCCACAGGGAGCCCTACAAGCAGTCTATGCCTCCCAACCCCCCCAGCACGCCTTGTACGACCCGCAGGCGCAGCCGCTCTGGGTCCCGACCACCGCGGTCCCGGGAGAACTGGGAGCCTTGCACGCCGCCTACGCTCCCCAACCCCCCTCCCCGCAGTCCATGTACGACCCGCCGCCGGCGCTCCCGCTTTGGGTCTCGGCCAACACTCTCCACGGAGTGGAAGGGGTTTTTCGCGTCCCGAACGCCACCCTCACCCCCGCCCCACGCCTGACCCGCCGGCGCCACCTACTTGGACCCCGACCACCGCTGTCCCCGGTGAGGGAGCTCCTCGCGCTCCTTGCGCTCCCGGCCCCACGCCTGACCCGCCGGCGCCGCCGACTTGGGCCCCGACCACCGCTGTCCCCGGCGAGGGAGCTCCGCGCGGTCCTAGCGCCCGCGGCCCTGGCGCTCGCTGTGAGGGAACTCCGCGCGGTCCTAGCGCTCCCAGACCCCCCAGCACACCATGTGCGACCCGCAGACGCCACCATTTTGGGTCCCGACCACCACGAGGGGAGGAGGGGCGCCGTTGTGCGACCCGCAGATGCCGCCATTTTGGGTCCCGACCACCACGAGGGGAGGAGGGGCGCCGCCATCTTGGACCGCCCCCGACCTGTACGACGCATCGGGGTGGCCATTTTGTCCACCCCGACGCCATCTTGTGACCCCCCAGCCACGTGCGATGTATGGGGGCGGCCATTTTGTCCATCCCCGACGCCATCTTGGACGGCAACAACGGACCCCACCCCACTACTACAACCACGGCTCGCTTCGGTTACGCTCGATCAGGCTCGGCCCCGGACTCTCCAGACGACGACGACAACGGTCCTAATTAACGGCCACGAGACGCCATGCCTAGTCGACTCCGGGAGCACGGAAAGTTTTATACACCCCGACACGGAGGTCCTCCTCTGGAACGTCGCTGCCGAACTGGCTGGCGGCCCCAGGACCCATCCTGCTCCGAAAGCACGTGCGGGCACATAAGGCGGACCCGTTGGTCGAAAGGGTTCACCTCCTCCACGCAAACCCCCAGTACGCCTACGTGGAGTACCCCGACGGCCGACAGGACACGGTCTCCCTGCGCGATCTGGCGCCCGCCGGCACCACGCACACCCCCCCGACACCATCAACCCAACCGCCCCCCTTCCTGCCACCGCCGCACCCCGCGACCGCCCCCTTCCCAGGAGGATCAGTCCCCCTCCCCTTTGCACCGACAGCTGAAACCGTGCGGCTCCCGGAGGCGACAACACTGGTGCAAGCACCACCACCACCGCCGGGGCCGAGGCGATCGACACGGACGACCAGACCGCCCGACCGACTCGTGGCGTCGATGTAAAACAAAGTTGGACTGTTCAATGAACATTTTGTTTTTCCTATACCCTCTGTAAATAGTTGTAACAGGACGAAACTGTCCAATACTGTACTACCATGTAACTGTTCTATCCTCCCAGGACCAGCCCTGTAAACCCTTACCACCATATGAAGCATCACCCCGCCGGGTTCATTTTTGACAAGGGGTGAATGTGGTAGTATGTATTGGGGGTCATGTGGGACTGGAAGCCCTAATGTCATTGGCTGACAGATCCCGGGTCCTGGTTGGCCGTTGACCTCAAGCTCCGCCCTGAAGGCGAAGTATAAGAAGCCGGTGTCTTCCCCCGCATGCCAGTTTACTATCGGGCTGCTGGGGAACAGACACGCTTAATAAAGCCTCATCGACTTCACTCTATTCGTCTCACGGAGTCTTTGTGCGCTACAGGGCCAAAATGTTGAATCGATCTGGGTGGAAATAAAGAATAAGGGAAAAAACGTCTTGGTTGAAGTAATTTACACACCCGCCTGCAATACTTCCAAATTGAGGCACAGTATAAACCAAGAAATAATGAGGGCTTGTGAGAAGGGTACAACAGTAATCATGGGTGACTTTAACATGCATATTGACTGGATTAATCAAATTGGCAAGGGTAACCTCGAGGGAGATTTCATAGTGTGTATGAGGGATTGCTTCTTAAAGCAATATGTTATGGAGCCAACAAGGGGAGCAGGTTATTTTAGATTTAATATCATGTAACCAAGAAGAAGGGTTGATAAAACGTCTTGTCGTTAAGGATCCTCTTGGAAGGAGTGATCACAGCATGCTAAAATTTCTAATTCAGATTGAGCAAGAGAAGACTAAGTGCCATTCTAGAGTTTTAGCATTGGGCAGAGGTAATTATACAGACCTGAGGAAAGAGTTGGCCCAAGTAGACACGGCACAAATAATGGAGGGTAGGACAGTTGAGGAACAATGGCGGATGTTCAGGAGATATTAAATTCATCTCAATAAGTATAAACCTGAGAGGAAGAGGAATTGTGAAAGGGAGAAAGATGTTCCATGGCTAAACAAGGAAGTCAAGAAAGACATAAAGACAAATCCTAGGGCATACCATACTGCAAAAGCTAGTGGTAGGATGACAGATTGTGAGAACTTTAAGATTCAGCAAAAGGGTACTAAAAATGAAATCAAAAGAGCTAACATGAACTGCAAAAGGAAACTGGCAGAAAACAGAACCATTGATACCAAAAGCTTCCATAAGAATTTAAAGAGGAAGAGAATAGCTAAAGTAAAAATTGGCGCTTTAGAGGACTATACTCGTGAGGTAATAATGGGGAACATAGAGATGGCAGAGGCACTGAACCAACATTTTGCCTCTGTCTTCATGGTAGAAGATAATAAAAATGTTCTACAAACTGCAGTTAATGAAGTGGTGTCATAACCATCACTATGGAGACAGTATTGAATAAACAATGGGATTAAAGGAAGATAAGTCTCCGGGACGTAATGGCCTGCGCCCTAGTGAATTAAGGGAGGTGGCTGGAGAGATAGTGGATGCATTACTTATGATATTTCAGAATTCCCTGGATTCTTGAAGAGTCCCAGTGGATTGGAATTACGCTAATGTGATGGCCCTATTCAAAAGCGAGAGAGGCAAGAAGTAGGAAACTATAGAATGGTTAGCTTGACCTCTATGGTGGGGATGTTGTTGGAATCAATTCATTAAGTAGGAGGTGACTGAACACTTGGAAAGACAATGGCGATTCACCATTGTCAGCATGGTTTTATGACGGGTGAGTCATGCTTGGCAAACTTGCTTGAGTTCTTTGAGGACGTAACCAGCAAGGTGGATAATGGGGAACCTGTGGATGTGGTATATTTAGACTTCCAGAAGGCATTTGACAAGGTGCCACATAAAAGACTAATTAAGAAGTTGAGATCGCAGGGGATTGGGGGTAGAGTACCAGCTTGGATTGAGGATTGGCTGGCTGACAGAAAGCAGAGGGTCAGGATAAATGGGTTCTCTGGCTGGTGAACTGTACGAGCGGGGTACCACAGGGTTCAGTCCTCGGACCTCAACTGTTTACAATCCATATAAATGATCTGCAAACAGGGCCAGAGGGTAACATAGCAAAATTTGAGGATGATGCTAAAATAGGTGGGAAAGCAGACAGTGACGAGGAGAAAAAGATTTTACAGACAGAAATAGATAGGCTCGGAGATTGGGCCAAAATTTGGCAGATGGAGTTTAATGTGGATAAGTGTGAAGTTATCCATTTTGGCCGAAAAAAATAGGAAGGCAAATTATTATCTAAATGGAAATCAGATTCAAAATGAGTGGACAGATGGATCTCGTGTCTTTGTTCATGAATCGCAGAAAGTCGGTATGCAGGTACAGTATGTAATTAAAAAGGCAAATGGAATGTTGGTGTTTATTGCAAAAGGATTGGAACATAAAGTAAAGAAGTGTTGTTGCAATTGTATAGGGTGTTGGTGAGACCACATCTGGAGTATTGTGTACAGTTTTGGTCTCCTTATTTGAGGAAGGATGTGGGGGCATTGGAGGCAGTACAGCGGAGGTTCACCAGATTAATTCCGGGGATGAAAGGGTTGACG
The DNA here is from genome assembly GCF_047496885.1 of Scyliorhinus torazame. Taxonomy (NCBI): domain Eukaryota; kingdom Metazoa; phylum Chordata; class Chondrichthyes; order Carcharhiniformes; family Scyliorhinidae; genus Scyliorhinus; species Scyliorhinus torazame. The sequence continues at coordinate 323,097,515 of NC_092709.1, forward strand.
TATGAGGAGAGATTATACAGTTTGGGCTCAAACTCGCTGGAGTTTCGAAGGATGAGAGAGGATCTGATTGAGGTAAATAAAATACTAAAAGGGATTGCTAAAGTAAACATAGACCAAATATTCCCCTGTGTAAGGCAATCTAGAATGAGAGGTCAAAGATATAGGTTGAGAGGCGGTAGATTTATAAACAAAATGAGGAGTAACTACTTCTCGCAGAGGGTGGTGAATTTGTGGAACTCGCTGTCCTATAGTGAGGTGGAGTCTGAATCATTAAATGGCTTCAAGAAAAAGATAGTTATATTTCTGATTTTAAAAATGGATTAAAGGGATATGGGGAACAGTTAGAGAGGCGGATTTGAGACCAGGAAGAGATCAGCCACAAACTGATTGAATGGCTGAGCAGGCACGAGGGGCTGAATTGCCAACTTCTGCTCCTAATTCCTGTGTTCCTATGTTCCTAACAGTGATGGGAGGATGGAGTGTCTGATAGAATAGATTCCAAATCCTTATTATCAGGTGCCATAATTTTTTCTCCATTCTGGACTGCTGGTTTGCTACCTCAATCAATTTGCATCCATCTCCTTTTGCATCTTCATGTATCTCTCTATATCAGCTGCCCATGTCTTTCCATCCCGACATTAATGTTTCTGCCTTCAAGTAATTAAGAGTATATTTCTGAAACTGAGTCCCAGGGCATACATTGCTCACCTCCAGGCAGCGATACTCCATTCACTAAAATTAATGGAATAGAAAACCACAGACTGGGGGTGTTCAATTACCTGACACATTCTCACATGCACCAAGAGCTTAGCAATGGAAAATATAGTTCAACTTACTGTTAATGAGTTTGCCAACTATGTTGTATTTAATAGGCATAGCTTTCCATAAAAACAATAATAGCCACCTCATAAAGTTTACTATTTACACTTTCCAAGTTTATAAAAGAAACTTGGTTCAAATGAGGAAATAAATGAAGCACTAAAAGGATATTCATCCCTTGATAGACAATAGCTCTGTTTTCTTTGTTAACCAACAACAAAGAAACCATAATCACCCATACTATTGACCAAAAGTATTGTCTATTAATGAATAGGTCAGTCAGAAAAATATAATTGAAATAATTGCTGGCACTTGGATGAAATCGAACATTGAAAATTCAATTTATGTTTTTTTGAAAGCTTTTTAAAACAACAAAGAAACTCTCAACGTGATGAAGGAAGATTAATTCATGATAGCGTACACATTGAGGAGACTGTGGCTAAGTGAGAATAGATGTTATTTAATGGAGTTTACGGGGGTCTTGTTGTGACCCTGGAACCCACAACTTTCTTTTTTAATACAGCAGCCCCAGGATCCGCTCCAATGTCTCTGCAGTAGCTTGTTGTTTTGTCATGGTCACATTTGGTCTCCTTTTGTATTTTGCCGGTGAGGTTGGGAGCGCAGTGAAGGACTGCGGATCTGTTTTGAATCTTGAGACACCTTTCACGTAAAAAGCTGGGCGGCACAATGGCCCTGTGGTTGGCACTGTTGCCTCACAATCCCAAAGGACCAGGATTTGACTCCAGCGTTGGGTGACTTCTCCCCGTATCTGCATGAGTATCTTCCGGGTTTCCTCCCACAGTCCAAAGATGTACAGGTTAAGTGGATTGGCCATGCTAAATTGGCCCTTAGTGTCCAAAGATATGCAGGTTGGCTGGGGTTGCAGGGATAGTGTGGGGGAGTGGGCCTGGGTGGGGTGCCCTTTCGGAGGGTCGGTGCAGACTTGATGTGCCAAACGGCTTCCTTCTGCATAATGGATAATGTGGATTCTCTGGATAAAATAAAACAGGAAGTGCTGGAAGCACTCAGCAGGCCAGGCAACCCCCAAGGACAGAGAAGCAGAGTTAACTTATCGTGTTAGGGTCCAGTATTAAAAACTTAGTTTTTGCGACGAATACTGAACACATTTTTATGAACTAATGAAGAATGAGTTAGCTGCAGGCAGAACCTTGTTAAATATTCATAGTTCAGTAAACTTATATCTGCAATTTATTTAAATTAAATAAGACGAAAGACAGTCTGCAATAATGTGCTAGTTTTCTGTGGAAAGGGTCTCATGTAATTGTACTTTTAAAACAGACCTTTTCTTTCCATAATTAAGCTAATTAAGGCATATTTGCATTGTGCTTTTCTTCTTCAGAAAATTCTCATTATGTGGTCTTAGATTTGATCTTTGATCATTGTGAAATATTTATTTACTCATTCATTCTTGGGATGTAAGCACTGCGGGCCAGCCTCCCCGGACAGGCGCCGGAATATGGCGACTAGAGGCTTTTCACAGTAACTTCATTTGAAGCCTACTTGTGACAATAAGCGATTTTCATTTCATTGCCCATCCATAATCGACCTTGAGTATATAATTGCCCTTCTTGAACCAATGCAGTTTATGTGGTGTCAGTACACTCATAGTACTGTCAGGAAGGGATTTCCAGGATTTTGACCAAATGATCGTGAAGGAATGGCAACATAGCTCCAAGCCAGAATATTGGGTGACATGGTGGGGGTGGGGGGGGGGGGGGGAGACTTGCAGGTGGTGCTGCTGCCCTTGCCCTAATTGGTAGCAGAAGCCATGGGTTTGGAAGGTGCTGTCGACGGTGCCTTGTTGCATTGCTGCAGTGCATTTTGTGGATAATGCACACTGCTGCCAGTGTGCATCAGTGATGGAGGGAGGGAATGTTCAAGGCAATCGATGCAAATGTATCACCTCTATTCAAGAAATGCAAGAAACATAAAGGCCAGTTAATCTAATATCTGTCTTTGAGAAGATGCTGGCATCCACTATCAAGGAAGTACTGGCAGTACATTTAGAAAATCATAATACAACCAAGCAGAGTCAATATGGTTTTGTGGAAAACATGCTCAACAACTTTATTCTAGTTCTTTGAGGATGCAATGAACAGAACAGATAAAGGCGAACCAGCAGATGTAGTGTATTTGGATTTCAAAAAGGCATTGATAAAATGCCACGTAAAAGATTACTCATCAAGATCTTACAGCCAGCGAGGATACGTGCCAGGACTTGCCCTTTCTTTTACCTTCCCGATGGTTCGTAACAGGGGTTTTAAGTAATTTTTAAGGATGATGATATTATCTCAATGTCTCTGCTTAACCATTTACATACTAGTTGCAAAGAAACCAATCTGGCAGGTGTTTTTGAGTTTAAACGAATGGCGTTAGTTTTTATTAAGACAAAAACCCACCCAGGTCAAGCAATAAAGATACTTACAACGGTAAACCCACATCCCGACCTTCGCAACACACATGTGTAGATGCAAAATTACAAGTTATATGGCATGAAGTTACTTCCTGGCCAGTTACAAATTCACTGTAAATCAAAGACAGTTCACTGTTTCTGAGTCTTTCTGTGGCTGAAGCAGTATTTTTTCCATGGTGGTCGTGAAAATTTAATGCGGCTGAAGCCCATGTAAACTGTAACTTTCAATTGATATTCCCTATCTCTGTGCTGGATTTTAAACTGAGAAAGAGATGGGGTTGTGAACAGGGTTGAGAGATCATTACTCCTCCATTGGTAGCCTTCTTCCAGACTCCTGCTAACAACTTGGGTGTTGAAATAAAATACATGCAGAAATGGCCATTCTAACCACATAACATCACTCTCTCCATAATGATTTCAGCAGGCAATTGATTAGCTTGATTATGTCCTTGTCTGAACAAATCATGGCTATTGTTTTATGGCCTAGATGGCTAAATTCTGTTCTGTCCAAACCATTTACTTCTGAATGATCCATTGTCCATCTTGATAGCTTTTGTCCCAGTAGACTTTCTGTCTCTGTATGAGAACTTTATAGAAATGCAAATGGTGAAGCCCCATACATTTTCAGTAAATATTTGAAAGTAGTTCTTGACATCAGCGGTTGTGAAATTCCATAGGAGGATATCTGCGTATGTCTTAATTGCATTCCACGTTTGATCCTTCCAGAAACCGTTTAATTACAAAACCAAATATAGGGGGCGGGATTCTCCACTCCGACGCCGAAGTGGCCGCGCCGTCGTGAACGCCGTCGAGGTTCACGACGGCATGGAATGGCCCCGGTCCCGACCGATTCAGGCCCTGACAATGGGCCAGGATCGGGGCCGCATCATCTACACGCGCCAGGCCTTGTCGCCCGCGTAAAAGCGGTGCCGAATAGATAACGCGGCCGGCGCCGCATAACGGACGTCATCCGCGCATGCGCGGGTTGGCCGGCGCCAACCCACGCATGCGTGGTTGCCGTCCTCTCTAAGTCCGCCCCGCAAGAAGATGGGGGACGGATCTTGCGGGGCCGCGGAAGGAAGGAGGTCCTCCTTCAGAGAGGACGGCCCGACGATCGGTGGGCACCGATCGCGGGTCACCCCACATTCCAGGTGAAGCCCGGTGCAGGATCCCCCTCGCCCCCCATAGGCCACCCCCCCCCCCAGCGTTCACGCACTGCAGCGTTCACTGCAGCGACCAGGTGTGGACGGCGCCAGGGGGGACCCGCAGTTTTGGCCTGGCCGCTCGGCCCATCCAGGCCTCAGAATAGCGGGGGTGCCGGAGAATCGCAATTTTCCGTGTCTCCGGCGATTCTCCGGCCTGCGGCCCGCAAAACTCGACCGGGCCGTTCCCGCCGCTTGGGAGAATCGTGGGAGGGCGTCGGACCGGCTTCCCCGGAAATTTTGACGGGCCAGGCGATTCTCCCAACCAGTGTGGGAGTGGAGAATCGCGCCCCAGGTTTATGGCAGCCATCGTAAGTCAGTGTCATTGCTTGCATTTTAAAGATTTTTTTTAAAGCAGATCAATATGTTTGATCAGCTAATGAAATTAAAGATTAATATCACACATGCACAATGGTAAGACATCACGGTGTTTGGGGTAATGTATCATGGATATAGGATTGACTCGCTAACAGGAACCAGTGACTCAGGATAAATGTTTCAATTACAGGTTGATAAATTGTAACTAATTGGGTTCTACAGGAATCAGTGCTAGGACCTCAACTACTTACAATCTATGTTGATGAATTGACTGAATGTATTGCAGCCAAACTTACTGATGATACAAAGATAAATGGGAAAGCAAATTGTGAGAAGGTTGCAAAGAGCCTGCAAAGGGATATAGATAGATTAAAAGAGTGGGAACAAAATTTGCAGGTGAAGTATGGTTTGGGAAAATGTGAGTTTGTGCACTTTGGCACAAATCATAGAAAAGCCAGAATATTACTTAAATGGAGAGTGAGTATAGTATGCTACGGTACAACGGGATCTTGGTGCCCTTGTACATGGACGGGAAAGCATTAGCATGCAGGTACAGCAAGTAATTAGGAAGGTAAATGGAATGTTAAGCTATATTGTAAAGGGGATGGAAAAGTAGGGAAGTCTTTCTGTACGTGTTATTGATGAGCCCACACCTGGAGAACTGCAAACAGTTTTGTTCTTATTTAGCGATATATATATTTCATTGGAGGCAACTCAGAGAAGGTTCTCAAGGTAGATTCTTGGGATTCTTTGGGCAGCATGGTAGCACAGAGGTTAGCACTGTTGCTTCAGAGCTCCAAGGTCCCAGGTTCGATTCCCGGCTTGGGTCTGTGCAGAGTCTGCACGTTCTCCCTGTGCCTGCGTGGATTTCCTCCGGGTGCTCCGGTTTCCTCCCACAGTCCAAAGATGTGCAGGTTAGGTGGATTGGCCATACTAAATTGCCATTCGGGTCCAAAAAGGTTATGTGGGGTTACTGGATTACGGGGATAGGGTGCGGGTGTGGGCTTCAGTAGGAAGCTCTTTCCAAGGGCTGGTGCGGACTCGATGGGCCAAATGTCATCCTTCAGTACTGTAAATTTAATGAATCGATGATTCACGGTTTATCTTAGGAGGAATGTTTAACAGATTGGACCGAAACTAATTGGAGTTTAGAAGAATAACAGGTGATCTTACTGTAACATATACGATTCTGAGGGGGAGCTACAAGGTAGATGTTGAGAAGATTCACTCATGGGGGAATCTAGAACTGGGGCATAGTTTCAAAATAGGGGGCCTCTCCTTTAAGACAGAGATAAGGAGGATTGTTTTCTCTCTTGAAACATTGTTATTCATTGCAATTTTCTACCCCAGAGAGCAGTAAAGGCTGGGTCAATTCAATATCTTCAAGGCAGAATTAGGCGGATTGTTGATTCACAAGAGAGTCAAAGATTGTGGGAGACTGGCAGGAATGTGGATTTAAGGACACAGTCAGATCAGCCATGATCGTATTGAATGGCAGAGTGGTCTCAACGGACCAAATGACCTTATGCTGCTCCCATTATTTATGTTCTTAAGTTCTTACTGGATGCTGATTAAACAGGCTATTTCTCGTCTTGGATGGTTTCAAACCGCTTGATTGTTGTTGGAGCTGCATTCATCCAAACAAGTGGAGAAGATTTAATCAGAATCCTCACTTGTGCCCAGAGAGGCGTTTGGATGTTAGGAAGTGAATTACTTGTTGAAGAATTCCCATCCTCTAGCCTGTTATTGTGGCCACAGTATTTGTATTGCTGATCCAGTTCAGTTTCTTGTCTGTGGTAGCACTCAGGACGTTGATGCCAGGGGTTTCTGTGAAGGTGATATCATTGGAGGTCAAGGGAAGATGGCTAGATTCTCTCTTGTTGGAGTTGGTCATTGCCTGGCACTTGTGAGACGTGAATGTCACTTTATGTGCAGAAGGAGACCATTCAGCCCATCAAGTCTGCACTGACCCACTTAAGCCCTCACTTCCACCCTGTCCCCGTAACCCAATAACCCCTCCTCACCTTTTTGGTCACGAAGGGCAATTTATCATGGACAATCCACCTAACCTGCACGTCTTTGGACTGTGGGAGGAAACCGGAGCACCCGGAGTTAACCCACGCAGACACGGGGAGAACGTGCAGAATATCATCATTGAAATCCCAAATTTTACCCTATTTCGATGAAACAACTTCACGTTCTTTTGTGAAAAAGTTCAAAGTTGTCACAGAATTTGGCAAAATTGACCTACTGTTTGCCAGCAAATTCAGAGCACATAAATGACCACACATAGAACTGGCAATGTGGGGGAATGTTCAGAGTGGGAAATGGGATCAAAGAGGTGAGGCAGATTGCAAGCTCATTCAAACATATGGCGCTGTGTTTATTTTTAAGAGCGAGATACATCGAAACAGGTGATGCCTTTTAAAAGAGTGAGTCTTACTCGGAATGACTGAGAATTGATGGGTTTTATCACACAGGTTGAGTCAGCAAATGTCAGGCAGGAAGAATAGTTGTTTAATGACTAGTTTTCAAGCTTTCTCAAGACTGTGTAAAACGGAAGCAGCGGCACACTTTATTTTTGTCATTGCCGAGGATAAACAACCCTCTGTCATCGCACCTTGTAGATAGGAAAAGAAAAGTAATCAATAGCATCAAGAAACTCGTTGATAGATTTACTGACACTAAGTTTGCAGTAACATAAACGTGCACTGAACGTGGGGGAGGGAATTTGGACATTCCATTGACACTTGGTGGACAACATTAGGTATTTCAGTCAGTGCATGACTGGGCTAATTAACAATGCTGAGCAGAATTTCTTCAAGTAAAATTCTTCTGGAGTTTTCTCAAAAGGAAGTATCACATCACACATTTTCTATGAGGAGAGGATTCACACCGTGAACTTTAAGCACAATGGTGGGAAACCAGGATGATGGGCCACAAGATTGAAATCAGGCTTCCTCATTAACCATGATCACATGAATAATATTAAATACATTTAATACACGCTGAATATTACAGCGTTGTGTGCAATCGACATTAACCTCGCTCCATTGCCCTTGCTTTATATGTGTATAACTTAAGTCATACCGGGAGGAACAAACTTTGCAGAAGGAAACCAATGGAATGCGGCAGCTCTGCACATGGGCAACGGCTAACAAAATGTCCCATAGGCTGCACTTATATGGGCCCTCAGGCAGCAGCTGCCCACCACTGCTTAAGCAGCTTGTGTTGGACAAAAGAGTGGTTTTGAACAAAATCAACAGGTTGTGGGAATCTGGAGCTCTCTTTGCCAAACGGCTTTGGTTATTGGGTCAATTCAATTTTTCAAACCGACAATGAATAGGTTTTTATTAGAACAAAGAACAAAGAAATGTACAGCACAGGGCGTCCCTCCAAGCCCGTGCCGACCATGCTGCCCGACTAAACTACAATCTTCTACACTTCCTGGGTCCGTATCCCTCTATTCCCATCCTGTTCATGTATTTGTCAAGATGCCCCTTAAATGTCACTATCGTCCCTGCTTCCACCACCTCCTCCGGTAGCGAGTTCCAGGCACCCACTACCCTCTGTGTAAAAAGCTTGCCTCGTACATCTACTCTAAACCTTGCCCCTCTCACCCTAAACCTATGCCCTCTAGTAATTGACCCCTCTACCCTGGGGGAAAGCCTCTGACTATCCACTCTGTCTATGCCCCTCATAATTTTGTAGACCTCAATCAGGTCGCCCCTCAACCTCCGTCGTTCCAGTGAGAACAAACCGAGTTTATTCAACTGCTCCTAATAGCTAATACCCTCCATACCAGGCAACATTCTGGTAAATCTCTTCTGCACTCTCTCTAAAGCCTCCACATCCTTCTGGTAGTGTGGCGACCAGAATTGAACACTATACTCCAAGTGTGGCCTAACTACGGTTCTATACAGCTGCAACATGACTTGCCAATTCTTATACTCAATGCCCCGGCCAATGAAGGCAAGCATGCCGTATGCCTTTTTAAAAAAAATATGTTATTCAAATTTTCCAACAAAATTTTTAACAAACCCCCCCAATAACAAAAAGAAAGAAACACAAACACAACAATCAAAAATTAGACAAAACTTTTACATTGGGTTTCCCCATATACAGTAACCCCCCCGTATGACATTCAAAGGTACATGTAGGGAAGCCTCCCCACCCACGCGAATTGCCCCCCTGCAAGAGAACCCCCCCCCCCACCCTTGGGTTGCTGCTGCTGCTGACCTCCTCCTAACGCTCCGCGAGATAGTCTAGGAACGGTTGCCACCGCCTGAAGAACCCCTGCACAGACCCTCATCAGGCAAACTTTATCCTCCCCAGCTTAATGAACCCTGCCATGTCATTTATCCAGGCTTCCACACTGGGGGGCTTCGCGTCCTTCCATAATAGCAAGATCCTCCGCCGGGCTACCAGGGACGCAAAGGCCAGGATACCGGCCTCTTTCGCCTCCTGCACTCCCAGCTCGTCCGTTACCCCAAATAGTGCCAACCCCCAACTCGGCTTGACCTGGACTTTCACCACCTTGGACATAGTCCTCGCGAAACCCCTCCAAAACCCATCCAGTGCCAAGCACGACCAGAACATGTGGACGTGATTCATCAGGCTTCCCGAGCACCTCCCACATCCATCCTCCACCCCAAAGAACCTACTCATCCTCGCCCCTGTCATATGCGCTCAGTGAGTAACCTTGAATTATATTAGGCTGAGCCTGGCGCAAGAGGAGGAAGAATTAAACCTACTCAGGGCATCAGCCCACAGACCCTCATCTATCTCCTCCCCAAGCTCCTCCTCCCACTTGCCCTTTAACTCCTCTACCGAGGCCTCCTCCTCTTCTTTCAGTTCCTGGTAGATCGCCGAAACCCTGCCTTCTCCAATCCATACACCTGAAATCACCCTGTCCTGAGTCCCCTGTGCCGGGAGCAGCGGGAATTCCCTCACCTGCCGCCTCACAAACGCCCTCACTTGCATATACCTGAAAGTATTTCCCGGGGGTAACCCAAACCTCTCCTCCAGCCCCCCTAGGCTCGCAAACGTCCCATTTATAAACAGGTCCCCCATTCTTCTAATCCCTGCCCGATGCCAGCTCCGAAATCCCCCATCCATCCTTCCCGGGACGAACCGATGGTTCTCCCGAATCGGGGACCAAACCGAGGCTCCCATCTCACCCCTGTGTCGTCTCCACTGCCCCCAGATCTTCAACGTCGCCGCCACCACCGGACTCGTGGTGTACCTTGTCGACGAGAGCGGCAGCGGTGCCGTCGCCAGCGCCCTCAGGCTCGTGCCCACACAGGACGCCATCTCCCACCTCTTCCACGCCGCCCCCTCTCCCTCCATTACCCACTTACGGATCATTGCCACATTGGCAGCCCAATAATAGTCGCACAAATTCGGCAGAGCCAGCCCTCCCCTGTCCCTACTATGCTCCAGAAACACCCTCTTTACCCTCGGGGTCTTATTTGCCCACACGAAGCCCATGATACTCCTACCTACCCATTTGAAAAAGGCCTTGGGAATCATAATGGGAAGGCACTGGAACACAAAGAGAAACCTCGGGAGGACCATCATTTTAACCGACTGCACCCTGCCCGCTAGCGAGAGTGGCAGCACATCTCATCTTTTGAAATCCTCCTCCATCTGCTCCACCAACTGCGTCAAATTGAGTTTGTGCAGAGCCCCCCAATTCCCAGCCACCTGGATCCCTAAGTACCGAAAGCTCCTTTCCGCCCTCCTCAGCGGTAGGTCATCTATCCCCTTTCACTGGTCCGCTGGATGCACCACAAAGAGCTCACTTTTCCCTACATTGAGCTTATTTTTACTCATTTTTATTTTTGTACCTTTTTCAAATTGTGTGTGTGTCGGGGGGAAACTGAAGTGACATCACAGAAAAGCTGTGGCCTGAGTGCCTGGTTGGGATTCTACACTAAATTTAAAAAAATTGAGCATTGGTAACTAATTAAACATAATTACTTAATTATAATTTGGAGGGACATCTAAGGCAGAGATCGGAGAGTACTATATTTAGCTTTTGCATTTCTATTAGAAATCTAGTGCTAGGAAACAGATAGTTAACAGTAACTTTGAAATTAAAAAAATATATATTCAAAAAAAAATTTTTTTTAATTTTAATTAATTGACGCAATGTCAGTTAGAGGGGTGCTGTGCTCTGACTGTGAGATGTGGCAGGTCCGGGAGGCTTCCAGTGTCCCAGATGGCTTCATCTGCAGAAAGTGCACCCAACTGGAGCTCCTCACAGACCGCATGGTTCGGCTGGAGCAGCAATTGGATGCACTTAGGAGCATGCATGTAAATGTGGTGACACCCAAGGTGCAGGCAGAGAAATGGGTGACCACCAGAAAGGGCAGGCAGTCAGTGCAGGAATCCCTTGTGGTTGTCCCCCTCTCGAACAGATATACCCCTTTGGATACTGTCGGGGGGGATAGCCTATCAGGGGAAAACAGCAGCAGCCAGAGCAGTGGCACCACGGCTGGCTCTGATGTTCAGAAGGGAGTGTCAAAGCGCAGAAGAGTAATAGCAATAGGGGACTCTATAGTCAGGGGCACAGATAGGCGCCTCTGCGGACGTGAAAGAGACTCCAGGATGGTATGTTGCCTCCCTGGTGCCAGGGTCCAGGATGTCTCTGAACGGGTAGAGGGCATCCTGAAGGGGGAGGGCAAACAGGCAGAGGTCGTTGTACATATTGGTACTAACGACATAGGCAGGAAGGGGCATGAGGTCCTGCATCAGAAGTTCAGGGAGCTAGGCAGAAAGTTAAAAGACAGGACCTCGAGGGTTGTAATCTCGGGATCACTCCCTGTGCCACGTGCCAGTGAGACTAGAAATAGGAAGATAGAGCAGCTAAACACGTGGCTAAACAGCTGGTGTAGGAGGGAGGGTTTCCATTATCTGGACCACTGGGAGCTCTTCCGGGGCAGGTGTGACCTGTATAAGAAGGACGGGTTGCATCTAAACCGGAAAGGCATAGATATCCTGGCCGCGAGGTTTGCTAGTGTCACACGGGAGGGTTTAAACTAGTATGGCAGGGGGGTGGGCACGGGAGCAATAGGTCAGAAGGTGAGAGCATTGAGGGAGAACTAGGGAATAGGGACAGTGTGGCTCTGAGGCAGAGCAGACAGGGAGAAGTTGCTGAACACAGCGGGTCTGGTGGCCTGAAGTGCATATGTTTTAATGCAAGGAGTATTACGGGTAAGGCAGATGAACTTAGAGCTTGGATTAGTACTTGGAACTATGATGTTGTTGCCATTACAGAGACCTGGTTGAGGGAAGGGCAGGATTGGCAGCTAAACGTTCCAGGATTTAGATGTTTCAGGCGGGATAGAGGGGGATGTAAAAGGGGAGGCGGAGTTGCGCTACTGGTTCGGGAGAACATCACAGCTGTACTGCGAGAGGACACCTCAGAGGGCAGTGAGGCTATATGGGTAGAGATCAGGAATAAGAAGGGTGCAGTCACAATGTTGGGGGTTTACTACAGGCCTCCCAACAGCCAGCGGGAGATAGAGGAGCAGATAGGTAGACAGATTTTGGAAAAGAGTAAAAACAACAGGGTTGTGGTGATGGGAGACTTCAACTTCCCCAATATTGACTGGGACACACTTAGTGCCAGGGGCTTAGACGGGGCGGAGTTTGTAAGGAGCATCCAGGAGGGCTTCTTAAAACAATATGTAGACAGTCCAACTAGGGAAAGGGCGGTACTGGACCTGGTATTGGGGAATGAGCCCGGCCAGGTGGTAGATGTTTCAGTAGGGGAGCATTTCGGTAACAGTGACCACAATTCAGTAAAAGTACTGGTGGACAAGGATAAGAGTGGTCCTAGGATGAATGTGCTAAATTGGGGGAAGGCTAATTATAACAATATTAGGCGGGAACTGAAGAACATAGATTGGGGGCGGATGTTTGAGGGCAAATCAACATCTGACATGTGGGAGGCTTTCAAGTGGCAGTTGAAAGGAATTCAGGACCGGCATGTTCCTGTTCCTGGAAGAAGGATAAATACGGCAATTTTCGGGAACCATGGATGACGAGAGATATTGTAGGCCTCGTCAAAAAGAAAAAGGAGGCATTTGTCAGGGCTAAAAGGCTGGGAACAGAGGAAGCCTGCGTGGAATATAAGGAACGTAGGAAGGAACTTAAGCAAGGAGTCAGGAGGGCTAGAAGGGGTCACGAAAAGTCATTGGCAAATAGGGTTAAGGAAAATCCCAAGGCTTTTTACACGGACATGAAAAGCAAGAGGGTAGCCAGGGAAAGGGTTGGCCCACTGAAGGATAGGCAAGGGAATCTATGTGTGGAACCAGAGGAAATGGGCGAGGTACTAAATGAATACTTTGCATCAGTATTCACCAAAGAGAAGAAATTGGTAGATGTTGAGTCTGGAGAAGGGTGTGTAGATAGCCTGGGTCACATTGAGATCCAAAAAGACGAGGTGTTGGGTGTCTTAAAAAATATTAAGGTAGATAAGTCCCCAGGGCCTGATGGAATCTACCCCAGAATACTGAAGGAGGCTGGAGAGGAAATTGCTGAGGCCTTGACAGAAATCTTTGGATCCTTGCTGTCTTCAGGGGATGTCCCAGAGGACTGGAGAATAGCCAATGTTGTTCCTCTGTTTAAGAAGGGTAGCAAGGATAATCCCGGGAACTACAGGCCGGTGAGCCTTACTTCAGTGGTAGGGAAACTACTGGAGAGAATTCTTCGAGACAGGATCTACTCCCATTTGGAAGCAAATGGACGTATTAGTGAGAGGCAGCACGGTTTTGTGAAGGGGAGGTCGTGTCTCACTAACTTGATAGAGTTTTTCGAGGAGGTCACTAAGATGATTGATGCAGGTAGGGCAGTGGATGTTATCTATATGGACTTCAGTAAGGCCTTTGACAAGGTCCCTCATGGTAGACTAGTACAAAAGGTGAAGTCACACGGGATCAGGGGTGAGCTGGCAAGGTGCATACAGAACTGGCTAGGCCATAGAAGGCAGAGAGTAGCAATGGAAGGATGCTTTTCTCATTGGAGGGCTGTGACCAGTGGTGTTCCGCAGGGATCAGTGCTGGGACCTTTGCTCTTTGTAGTATATAAATGATTTGGAGGAAAATGTAACTGGTCTGATTAGTAAGTTTGCAGACGACACAAAGGTTGGTGGAATTGCGGATAGCGATGAGGACTGTCGGAGGATACAGCAGGATTTAGATTGTTTGGAGACTTGGGCAGAGAGATGGCAGATGGAGTTTAATCCGGACAAATGTGAGGTAATGCATTTTGGAAGGTCTAATGCAGGCAGGGAATATACAGTGAATGGTAGAACCCTCAAGAGTATTGAAAGTCAAAGAGATCTAGGAGTACAGGTACACAGGTCATTGAAAGGGGCAACACAGGTGGAGAAGGTAGTCAAGAAGGCATACGGCATGCTTGCCTTCATTGGCCGGGGCATTGAGTATAAGAATTGGCAAGTCATGTTGCAGCTGTATAGAACCTTAGTTAGGCCACACTTGGAGTATAGTGTTCAATTCTGGTCGCCACACTACCAGAAGGATGTGGAGGCTTTAGAGAGGGTGCAGAAGAGATTTACCAGAATGTTGCCTGGTATGGAGGGCATTAGCTATGAGGAGCGGTTGAATAAACTCGGTTTGTTCTCACTGGAACGAAGGAGGTTGAGGGGAGACCTGATAGAGGTATACAAAATTATGAGGGGCATAGACAGAGTGGATAGTCAGAGGCTTTTCCCCAGGGTAGAGGGGTCAATTACTAGGGGGCATAGGTTTAAGGTGAGCGGGGCAAGGTTTAGAATAGATGTACGAGGCACGTTTTTTACGCAGAGGGTAGTGGGTGCCTGGAACTCGCTACCGGAGGAGGTGGTGGAAGCAGGGACGATTGTGACATTTAAGGGGCATCTTGACAAATACATGAATAGGATGGGAATAGAGGGATACGGACCCAGGAAGAGTAGAAGATTGTAGTTTAGTCGGGCAGCATGGTCGGCACGGGCTTGGAGGGCCGAAGGGCCTGTTCCTGTGCTGTACATTTCTTTGTTCTTGTTTGTTCTTTATACCGCGAGAAGTCCCCAAACTCCCTTAGGATCCGCATGACCCCCGCCATCCCCTCCACTGGATCTGCCACATACAGCAACAGGTCGTCCGCGTACAGCGACACCCGATGTTCCTCTCCCCCTCGGACCAGTCCCCTCCATTTCCTGAACTCCCTTAGTGCCATGGCCAGAAGCGCAATTGCCAATGCAAACAACAAGGGGGACAGGGGGCACCCCTGCCTCGTCCCTCGGTACAGCCGAAAGTACTCCGACCTCCGCCGATTCGTAGCCACACTCGCCACCGGGGCTCTATATAGCAATCTGACCCAGCTGATGAACCCCTCCCCGAACCCAAACCTCCGCAGCACTTTCCAAAGATACTCCCACTCCACCCGGTCAAAGGCCTTCTCCGCATCCATAGCTGCGACTACCTCCGCTTCTCCCTCCACCGAGGACATCATAATCACATTGAGGAGCCTCTGCACATTTGTGTTTAGCTGCCTGCCCTTTACAAATCCCGTCTGGTCCTCATGAATCACCCCCGGGACACAGTCCTCAATTCTCGTAGTCAACGCCTCGTAGTCTCGTAGTCAGCCAGCAACTTAGCATCCACATTGAGGAGCGAGATCGGTCTATACGACCCACACTGCCGGATCCTTGTCCCGCTTCAGGATCAGAGAGATCAGTGCCCCGGACGTTGTCGGGGGCAAGGTCCCCCCCTCCCTTGCCTTATTAAAAGTCCTCACTAGCAACGGGCCTAGCAGGTCCACGTATTTCCTGTAAAACTCGACCGGGAACCCATCTGGCCCCGGGGCCTTCCCCGTCTGCATGCTCCCTAATCCTTTAACCAGCTCCTCCAGCCCAATTGGCGCACCTAAACCAGCCACCTCCTCCACCCTCGGGAACCTCAGCTGATCCAAAAACCGTTGCATCCCCTCTTCCCCCGCTGGGGGCTCAGATCTGTACAGATCCCCATAGAAGTCCCTAAATACCTAAGTTATTCTCACCGCACTCCGCACCATAGTTCCCCAGCTATCCTTAACTCCACCTATCTCCCTCGTTGCCTCCCTCTTACGAAGCTGGTGTGCCAGCATCCGACTCGCCTTCTCCCCATACTCATACGTCGCCCCCTGCGCTTTCCTCCACTGTGCATCTGCTTTCCCTGTGGTCAACAGGTCGAACTCCATCTGGAGGTTCTGCCGCTCCCTGAGTAGTCCCTCCTCGGGGGCCTCGACATATCTCCTGTCCACCCTTAAGATCTCCCCCACCACCCTCTCCCTTTACCTGCCCTCTCTCTTCTCCCTGTGGGCCCTGATGGAGATTAACTCTCCCCTGACCACCGCCTTCAGCACCTCCCAGACTACCCTCACCTGCACCTCCCTGTTGTCATTGGCCTCCAAATATCTTTCAATGCACCCCCGCACCCGCCCGCACACCTCCTCATCCGCCAATAATCCCACATCTAGACGCCACAGCGGGCGCTGGTCCCTCTCCTCTCCTAACTCCAGCTCCACCCAGTGTGGGGTGTGGCCTGAGATGGCTGTGGCCGAATACTCCGTTCCCTCCACTTTCGGGATTAGCGCCCTACTCAAAATAAAAAAATCTATCCGGGAGTAGGCTCTATGGACGTGGGAAAAGAATGAAAATTCCCTGGCCTGGGGCCTGACAAACCTCCATGGATCCACTCCCCCCATCTGGTCCATAAACCCCCTAAGCACCTTGGCCGCAGCCGGCCTCTTACCCGTCCTGGACCTAGAGTGATCCAGTGCTGGGTCCAGCACCGTGTTGAAATACCCCCCCATTATCAAGCTTCTTACCCGTCCTGGACCTAGAGTGATCCAGTGCTGGGTCCAGCACCGTGTTGAAATACCCCCCCATTATCAAGCTTCCTACCTCCAGGTCCGGAATCCGACCCAGCATGCACTTCATAAATCCGGCATCATCCCAATTCGGGGCATATACGTTCACCAGTACCACCCGTGCCCCCTGCAACCTACCGCTCACCATCCCATATCGACCTCCATTATCCACTACAATATTAATTGCCTCAAACGACACCCACTTCCCCACCAGTATTGCAACCCCTCTGTTCTTCGCATCCAGCCCTGAATGGAATACCTGTCCTACCCATCCCTTTCTCAGCCTAACCTGATCTGCCACCTTCAAATGTGTCTCCTGGAGCATAACCATGTCTGCCTTCAGTCCCTTTAAGTGCGCGAACACCCGGGCCCTGTTGACCGGCCCGTTCAGGCCCCTCACATTCCAAGTTATTAGCCGGATTGGGGGGCTGCTCACCCCCCCCCCCCCCCCCCCCCCGCCCCGCCGACTAGCCATCTCCTTTTCTAGGCCAGCCACGTGCCCGCGCCTCCCGCACCCTCCAGTCCCCCAGACGGCGGACCCCCGCCCCGACCACCTCTCCTACTTCCAGCTCCCCTTTGGCCAATGCAGCAGCAACCCTATACCCCCCCTCTCCCCCCTCCCCGCGCTAGATCCACATCTAGCCCTTTTGCTCCCCCCATAACACTCCCGTAAGTCAGCTGACTCCTGCTGACCCCGGCCTCTCCCGCCATTCCATCGACCCCCTCCATTGTGAGAATCCCCCCTCCCTCTCCCTGGCAGTCAGTGTGCGCTCTCACCGCCCATCCCCCAACCCCGTCCTTCCCTAGCCCGGAAAAAACCCGCGCTTTCCTGAGCTGGCCCCGCCCCCTCTGGCGCAGCTCCTTTTGCGGCCTTACCATAATTCCCCATCCCCAGGCCTCCACTCCCCCTCTTCCTTCATGGGGTCTGCCCCTCCAACACCGATGCCCACACTCTCCCACAGTCTCCCCATTAAATCCCTTCACCCGTCCCCATCCAACACCCAAACCAGAGGAACATTCCCTAAACGTAATAAACACCATATACACAGTAAACATCCCCCCACAACAAACCCTCAATTTGAGTCCAACTTTTCAGTCCGTATAAAGCTCCATGCCTGATCAGGTGTTTCGAAGCAGTGGTGCCGATCCTGGAACGTGACCCACAATCGCGCTGGCTGCAGCATACCGAACTTCACCCCTTTTCGATGGAGCACCGCCTTAGCCCGATTGAAACCAGCTCTCTTGTTAGCCGCCTCTGCACTCCAGTCCTGGTAGATTCGGATCTCCGTGTTCTCCCACCTGCTGCTCCGCTCTTTCTTGGCCCATCTCAGGACACACTCTCTGTCCATAAAGCGGTGAAACCCCACCACTACAGCCCTTGGCGGCTCGTTGGCCTTGGGTCTCCTTGCTAGGACCCGGTGAGCCCCATCGAGCTCCTGCGCCCATCAGCGAATTGAGCATCGTGCTCACATATGCCCCAGCATCGGGCCCCTCCACTCCTTCGGGGAGACCCAGAATCCGAAGATTCTTCCTCCTCGACCTATTCTCCAGGCCCTCAAACCTTTCCGCCCACCTCTTGTGCAGCGCCTCATGCGCCTCCACCTTCACCGCCAGGCCCAAGATCTCGGTCTCGTTCTCCGAGGCTTTTTCCCGCACCTCCCGGATCACCGCCCCTTGGGCCTTCTGGGTCTCCACTAGCTTCTCAATCGCCGCCTTCATTGTGCCAGCATTTCGGTTTTCAGCTCCACAAAGCAGCCTCTAAGAAACCCCTGCTGCTCCTGCGACCACTGCGCCCATGCTGCTTGGTCTCCACCCGCCGCCATCTTGTTTTTTCTCCCTCTCACTTTTCGCTGCACCAAGATCACTTTTTTCACCACTCCACTCCTGGTCCAGTCCATATAATGTCGGGGGGAACCCTGCTGTCACCTTCCCACACTGGAAGTTGTCGAACAATTGCCATTGGGGCCCCTCTAGAGAGCCCAAAAGTCCATTCCAGGCGGGAGCTGCCGAACGTGCGACCTAACTAGGCATAGCAGCAATCGGAAGCCCGCCGTATGCCTTCTTGTCTGTCTTCTCCACCTGTGTTGCCCCTTTCAGTGACCTGTGGACCTGTACACCTAGATCTCTCTGACTTTCAATACTCTTGAGGGTTCTACCATTCACTGTACATTCCCTACCTGCATTAGACCTTCCAAAATGCATTACCTCACATTTGTCCGGATTAAACTCCATCTGCCATCTCTCCGCCCAAGTCTCCAAACAATCTAAATCCTGCTGTATCCTCAGACAGTCCTCATCGCTATCCGCAATTCCACAAACCTTTGTGTCATCTGCAAACTTACTAATCAGACCAGCTACATTTTCCTCCAAAGCATTTATATATACTACAAACAGCAAAGGTCCCAGCACTGATCCCTGCGGAACACCACTGGTTACAGCCATCCATTTAGAAAAGCATCCTTCCATTGCTACTCTCTGTCTTCTATGACCTAGCCAGTTCTGTATCCACCTTGCCAGCTCACCCCTGATCCTGTGTGACTTCACCTTTTGTACTAGTCTACCATGAGGGACCTTGTCAAAGGCCTTACTGAAGTCCATATAGACAACATCCACTGCCCTACCTGCATCAATCATCTTTGTGACCTCCTCGAAAAACTCTATCAAGTTAGTGAGACACGACCTCCCCTTCACAAAACCTTGCTGCCTCTCACTAATACGTCAATTTG
Source organism: Scyliorhinus torazame (assembly GCF_047496885.1). Classification (NCBI taxonomy): domain Eukaryota; kingdom Metazoa; phylum Chordata; class Chondrichthyes; order Carcharhiniformes; family Scyliorhinidae; genus Scyliorhinus; species Scyliorhinus torazame. The sequence continues at coordinate 323,116,915 of NC_092709.1, forward strand.
CTTCCAAATGGGAGTAGATCCTGTCTCGAAGAATTCTCTCCAGTAATTTCCCTACCACTGATGTAAGGCTCACCGGCCTGTAGTTCCCTGGATAATCCTTGCTACCCTTCTTAAACAGAGGAACAATATTGGCTATTCTCTACTCCTCCGAGACATCACCTGAAGACAGTGAGGATGCAAAGGTTTCTGTCAAGGCGTCAGCAATTTCCTCTCTAGCCTCCTTCAGTATTCTGGGGTAGATCGCATCAGGCCCAGGGGACTTATCTACCTTAATATTTTTCAAGACGCCCAACACCTCGTCTTTTTGGATCTCAATGTGACCCAGGCTATCTACACACCCTTTTCCAGACTCAACATCTACCAATTCCTTCTCTTTGGTGAATACTGATGCGAAGTATTCATTTAGTACCTCGCCCATTTCCTCTGGCTCCACACATAGATTCCCTTGCCTATCCTTCAGTGGGCCAACACTTTCCCTGGCTACCCTCTTGCTTTTTATGTACGTGTAAAAAGCCTTGGGATTTTCCTTAACCCAATTTGCCAATGACTTTTCGTGATCCCTTCTAGCCCTCCTGACTCCTTGCTTAAGTTCCTTCCTACTTTCCTTATATTCCACACAAGCTTCATCTGTTCCCAGCCTTAAAGCCCTGACAAATGCCTCCCTTTTTCTTTTTGACGAGGCCTACAATATCTCTCGTTATCCAAGGTTCCCGAAAATTGCCGTATTTATCCTTCTTCCTCACAGGAACATGCGGTCCTGAATTCCTTTCAACTGACACTTGAAAGCCTCCCATATGTCAGATGTTGATTTGCCCTCAAACATCCGCCCCCAATCTAGGTTCTTCAGTTCCCGCCTAATATTGTTATAATTAGCCTTCCCCCAATTTAGCACATTCACCCTAGGACCACTCTTATCCTTGTCCACCAGCACTTTAAAACTTACTGAATTGTGGTCACTGTTCCCGAAATGCTCCCCTACTGAAACTTCTACCACCTGGCCGGGCTCATTCCCCAATACCAGGTCCAGTACCGCCCTTTCCCTAGTTGGACTGTCTACATCTTGTTTTAAGAAGCCCTTCTGGATGCTCCTTACAAACTCTGCCCCGTCTAAGCCCTGGCACTAAGTGAGTCCCAGTCAATATTGGGGAAGTTGAAGTCTCCCATCACCACAACCCTGTTGTTTTTACTCTTTTCCAAACCCTGACTACCTATCTGCTCCTCTATCTCCCTCTTGCTGTTGGGAGGCCTGTAGTAAACCCCCAACATTATGACTGAACCCTTCTTATTCCTGATCTCTACCCATATCGCCTTACTGCCCTCTGAGCTGTCCTCCCGTAGTACAGCTGTGATATCCTCCCTAACCAGTAGTGCAACTCCGCCGCCCCTTTTACATCCCCCTCTATCCCACCTGAAACATCTAAATCATGGAACGTTTAGCTGCCAATCCTGCCCTTCCCTCAACCAGGTCTCTGTAATGGCAACAACATCATAGTTCCAAGTACTAATCCAAGCTCTAAGTTCATCTGCCTTACCCGTAATACTCCTTGCATTAAAAAATATGCACTTCAGGCCACCAGACCCGCTGTGTTCAGCAACTTCACCCTGTCTGCTCTGCCTCAGAGCCATACTGTCCCTATTCCCTAGTTCTCCCTCAATGCTCTCACCTTCTGACCTATTGCTCCCGTGCCCACCCCCCACATCAAAGAATATGGATCAAAGGTGGGTAAATAGAGTTCAGGTACATTTCTGTCAAATACGCAAATGACGCCGATGTGGCCCATTGGAAAGATATTGGGCGAGACCCTCTAGCCTTCCCGCGGCATGTTTCTCAATGGCGGGAGTTCAGCCCGCCTTCGCCGGCGGCGGAATCTTTAGCTCCCACTGTTGTCAATGGGATTTCTCATTGAATCCACCCCACACCACTGGGAAACCCATGGGGGGGGGGGGGGGGGGCACCATTTGCGGCACTGGAAGATCCTGCTGGCATGAACAGCTGGTAGATCTAGCCCATTACATCAAACAGATTTCTTATTTCTTCTCGATTTCAAGAAATCTAACGGCACCATTCAGAAAGTATAGGTGATGAGATATTAAATCACAACATGATGCTGTGATATTGCCAAGAATGCATCATGGCTGGTGCACCAATACATTTAAACTTTGTGTCCTCATATAAAACAAAAGCAATGTTTTGCATGTATTCTTTTCTTTTTAAGGTCACTCTCTGGTGCTAATCCACTTACTGAACAGCACAGACATTCTTTATTCTGTCATGGGATGTGGACATCGCTGGTTCCCCATTGCTAATTGCCCTTGAACTGACTGGCTTGCTAGACCATTTCAGAGGCAATTGAGAGTCAGCCACATTGCTGTAATGAGTCTGGAGTCACATATAGGCCAGGCCAGGTAAGGACAGCAGATTTCCCCGCACCCCGCTGGGAACAGTTCGTCAGCCAGAGAAGGACCCATTCATCCTGACCCTCTGCTTTCTGTCAGTCAGCCAATCCTCAATCCAATCTAGTACTCTAACCCCAATCCCCTGCGATCTCACCTTCTGAATCAGCCTTTTTTGCGGCACCTTGTCAAACACCATCTGGTAGTCTAGATATACCACATCAGCAGGTTACCCATTTTTCACATTTTTGGTTATGTCCTCAGAGAACTTCGTAGTTTAGCCATTGAACGGTTTTCACCCTTTTACAATTCCTCCTCTCAGGATTATGCTGTAATTGAGAGGTTTTCAATATCTCCATGAACATCCGTCATTGTTCCTCAACTGTCCTACCCTCAATTATCTGTGCCCAGTCTACTTGAGTCAACTCTTTCCTCAGGCCTGTATAATTACCTCTGCTCAATGCTGAAACTCTAGTATGGCACTCTATCTTCTCTTGCTTATCCTGGATTTGAAATTTTAGCATGCTGTGATCACTCATTCCAAGAGGATCCTTAACGACAAGATTATTTATCATCCCTTCTTCGTTACATAATATTAAATCTAAAATAGGCTCCTCCCTGGTTGGCTCCATAACATATTGCTCGAAAAAACAATCCCTCATACACGCAATGAAGTCTCTCTCGAGGCTACCCTTGCCAATTTGATTATTCCAGTCAGTATGCATTTTAAAATCACCAATGAATACCATTGAGCCCTTCTCACACACCCTCATTATTTCTTGATTTGTACAATATCTGACTTTGGAAGTATTGCTCGAGAGCCTGTAAATTACTCCTCCCAAGGAGTTTTTTCTATTATTTTTTTATTTCCACCCAGATCGATTCAACATTTTGGCCCTCGTGCCAATATCATTTCTTAATACAGCCTTGATGTCATCTTTAACCAATAAAGCAACTCCATCTGCTGTTCCATCCTGTCTGTTCTTTCTGAATACTGAGTACTCTTGCACATTCAACCCCCAATCCCGGTCCCCTTGCAACCATGTTTCAGTAATCCCCACCAAATCATGACCATTTGTTTCTTTTGTACTGTCATTTACTTTTTTCTGAATACTGCATGCATTTCGGTACAAGGTTTTTAAATATGTCCCACAGATTTGTCTTTCCCTTGCAGGATTTTCTTGTCCACTATGCTTTACTTACATTCTGACCTCCTTTATTTTAAAAAATAAATTTAGAGTACCCAATTATTATTTTTTTAATTAAAGGGCATTTAGCGTGGCCAATCCACCTAACTTGCACATCTTTGGGATGTGGGGGTGAAATCCACGTAGACATGAGGAGAATGTGCAAACTCCACACTGACAGAGACCCAGGGCTGGGATTTGAACCTGGGTCCTCAGCGCCGTAGGCAGCAGTGCTAACCACAGTGCCACATGCCACTCCTTTATTAATCTCTGATAACACTCTGCCTCATCCCCAACCTTCACTCCAACAGTCACCTTACATATTGATTTTTTATGTTTAAATTTCCCCTCCGTAGTCATTAGAAGAGACCTACTTTTTAAAAATAAATTTAAAGTACCCAATTCATTTTTTCCCAATTAAGGGGCAATTTAGCATGGTCAATCCACCTAGCCTGCACATCTTTGTGTTGTGGTGGCGAAACCCACGCAAACACGTGGAGAATTTTCAATCTCCACAAGGACAGTGACCCAGAGCTGGGATCGAACCTGTGACCTCGGCGCCATGAGGCAGCAATGCTAACCACTGCACCACCGTGCCACCCTGAAGGGACCTACTTGAAGGATTCTCCTGATTAGAACATAGAACATAGTAAAATACAGCACAGAACAGGCCCTTCGGCCCACAATGTTGTGCCGAACCTTTGCCCTAGATTAATCATAGATTATCATAGAATTTACAGTGCAGAAGGAGGCCATTCGGCCCATTGAGTCTGCACTGGCTCTTGGAAAGAGCACCCTACCCAAGGTCAACACCTCCACCCAACGCTAAGGGCAATTTTGGACACTAAGGGCAATTTGTCATGGCCAATCCACCTAACCTGCACATCTTTGGACTGTGAGAGGAAACCGGAGCACCTGGAGGAAACCCACACACACACGGGGAGGATGTGCAGACTCCGCACAGACAGTGACCCAAGGTGGGAATCGAATCCGGGTCCCTGGCTCTGTGAAGCAACAACGCTAACCACTGTGCTAGTGTGCAAGAGTGAATTGGGTTACTTTTGAAAAGGCAAAATGTGCAGAGCTGTGGATAGAAATCAGGGGGGAGTGACACAATGTAAATTTCTTCTTCAGAGAGCTAGCACAGATTTCCTTCTGGGCTCTAACTATTCCATGGTTCTAGGATGCTCTCGTTTACACTTGGCATCTGAGATTGCCTAGCATTGGCACAACATTGTCTTTTTTGAGTGCATGCTCTGCATATGAAAAGGTGGCAAGTACAAGGCCTGTGATTTTCCGATCCAGGCCCCTGGCAGGTAAAGTGCCTTGTTATGGTGATTGTCCCTTTAAGGGCAACAAAGCAGAGTAAGGGTCACCTGGTCTGGGTGACCAATCGGAGTCAGGTTATGGAATCACCCCATAGTGGGAGCTAGTTACAGCCATGTGGCTGCTGTGAAATTTGTATTCATAAATATCTTCTGTGTTCACTAATAAAGTCTGTGAAAGTACATCTTTACATCCGGTGAAGAGGGTAAATTATTCTGACACTCATTATGGCCTGACACCCGTGAGTATCCTGTGTTAATCAAAGCCTAAAAAACAATTATACTCCCCAGAATGGTTGTTTTTGGGCAGATAGACCCTTTTGACTGAGGACTGGCCACAATACCTCAAGCGCCTTGGCTATTATTTCCAAGAAAGCAAGTAGGGGGGGAGGCAAAATGCAAATCAATTCTCCTCAGTGTTTGTGGACCTCAGACCTTATTCACAGTCTTTCAGCCCCAAGCGCGCCCAACTCCAAAACATTTAGTGAGCTTGTGGATTTAGTGAAGGCTCAATTGCAACTTCAACCATCAGCTATGCTCCAGTGACTCAAATTTAAGTTGAGGGTGAGAGCCCCAGGTGAATCACTCATGACTTAAATTGCTAAACTGAAGCAATTACCATCGTATTGTGATTTTGGAGCCACCCTAAATGACATGTTATGAGATAGGTTAGTCTGTGGCATGAACAATGATGGTATTCAATGCAGATTGTTTGCTGGAAGTGATATAAATTTTAAACAAACAATGGACTTAGCCCTGGCCTTGTAAAGTGTTGATAAAGGTGCTGGTAAAGGTGCAAAGGTGCTACAGAGTGCAGAAGATGGCTCTGCTCACGAACCTGCCATGGCACCAAAAATGATGAAGCACCATTGAATAGCAGTCTCCATCTCAGCATTGCAGCTGTCATGAAGCATCCCACCAAATGCTCCCAAAACTGTACTTTGACATTTTTCTGGTGAATTGCGATTGAGTCTCCTTTTCCAACTTTGCCAGGAAGGGTCGATGTACGTCACAGCCTTTTAGGACATGGAGGGATCCGAGAGCCCAGGAAGGGGAAGAGAGAGGTGGGGGAGCTGGGTTTTCAAGGGTAGTCGAGGAACGGAGGGAGAGTGGGGGAAGGTGATATCTTGGATGGTTCCCCGATGTACACATTGTGGCAACGCCCCCTGCCCCACCCCTCCACCGATTGATGTGTCACCCTTTCCTTCCCGCCTTTTTCAACCTCATTAAACGTACTGCCCACTACCCCCACTCCTGTCCACTCCATATTATGGTTTGGGCAGTGCAATATCCTGGTCGGTTGGCTTGGGAACAAGCTCAATTGATCTTTAATTATTTAATCAAATCTGTCCGGCAGCTGCTGATTTCTGAGTCTGTACACTGAGCCTACTTAAATGAATGACTGGCCTGTACAATCATTACTTGGCACCATTACTGCCATTTGTTAGGAAAACAAAGGCAGTTTTAAGAGATTTATGTTTGTATTGGTATGCATTAGAAATAATGTATTGTTTTAGCTGTGTTTAATTTAATGTTTCTGTGCCTGGAAGGGTAAAACCTATAGTTAGATATTTGGTGCCATGGCAAGTTGGTGAACAGCACTTTTGCACCTTTATCAGCACCTTTATCAACACATTCCAGAGCCAGCGCTATCTCCATTGTTCATTTAAAATTTATATCAACCCCATCAAGCAATCTGCATTGAATAGCATAGTTATTCATGCTACACACTAACCTATCTCGTATCATGTCATTTAGAATGGCTCCAAAATCACAATACTGTGCTAATTACTTTAGTTCAGCAAATCAAGTCATGATTTAACCTTTAGTTAGATTCATGCTGGACAAAGGTGTTTGTATGTGTGGTGGTTGGTTAAGTTCCAACTGGGTTTCTATGATGGTAGAGAGGGCTACGGCGTGAATGATAAATAAAAGGCATAAGCATTGTCAATTGCCTTGTAAAGTAAAAGCTTTTAAGTTTTAGTCTAGGTAATTTGAAAGCTGTTGGAAACAGGATCTCAGGGAGTAAACATCTCTCAACTCTTCCTGAAGAAAGACTGGACAGGATAGGAGCTGCAAAGAGTCAGGCTTCCTAAAGTGCAAGTTACAGTCAAGATGAACAGGGAATCGGGACAAAACGCATGTCTAAGAAGTCTGGATATAAGTGAACAGAGACCAAATTATTGTTCAGAAGAATTCAATGAAGATAAACAAAGTGTTCTGAGTTAAAGAGACAATTGCAGTAACTAGATTTAAAGTTGGACAGCAGACTTCAAGGTAGATGAAATGTGTGATATCATTTTGATACAGTCTGGGAATTGAGAGATAAAGCAATGGTGAACACTTTGCACAGCAGTCAGGGCAAATAAATCCTAAAGAGGTTGGTGTGAAATCCTGGACTGGATTCACTGTTGAAAGAGGCTGTTTAAAAGTCATTTGTAAAACCTGGACTGTATTTCAGAATGCAAACCGCCAAGGGAAAGCATTATTATAAGAGAAGATTTAAAAGCGTGGTTTTGGGATTAGAGTTTGGAAACTCTCATGTGACAATCATCTGGGAGGATTCTGAGGAGAAATCTAGAGACACTAACTTGGGTTTAGAGCGGCGTGTGTATTTGACCACAGTCATCTTGTGTGCTTAAAGGGGACATTTTGTATTAATTAGACCATTGTAGATTAAGATTTAATTTGTAATCCATATTAATCCTAAAACCTGTGTGTATATGTTAAGATGAGGGGGTGGGGCGGTAAAGGATATTGTGTTATAATCCAATTTTTTAATGTTCAATAAAAATTATTTTATTCTTGTTTTTAAAACTAATGAGCGTTCCCTTGACTCTACTCCTCCACGTTTATGAAAAAAAGGTCAAAGTTATGGTCTTTTGAGCCAGGGTTCCATTCTGGATCTTCCCATCCAGTTTTAACATCAACTGGAATTATAACACATTGAACAAGGGTCAAAGTTCTTGACATTTCCAGAGTGAATTATGGCAAGATGCATTAAATAAAAAAAAAGCTTTTTGCACATTAGGTTCTTTTGACCACTTGCACTTCATTGCCGGCTGTTAATTTATCTTTATTTTCCTCAAAAGCTTCGCAAGGCTGTCATGGATCACATCTCAGACTCATTTCTGGAGACCAACGTCCCTCTCTTGGTTCTCATTGAGGCAGCAAAGAGTGGCAATGAAAAGGAGGTGAAAGAGTATGCGCAAGTCTTCCGTGAGCATGCAAACAAACTGGTAGAGGTGAGTACATGCTGCATACAGATGTTACTTCTTCAATACCTGAGCTGCATTGACTGGGTGCACAGCAATAACTCCAGAGGATTTAATGGGTAAAGTCACCACCTTATGTCATAAGTCATGCAGATCAGAATGTCCTAGGTTTTATCCTCAGTTATGTCACCATGTCTAGGCCATGGACAATGATATGGCCTGTGCGCAAATGTAGATGTTGAGCAGAGAAGGGACTCTTGCCTGATAGGCAGTGTTGTGACATATGCTTTATTCCAACTCATGGTCTAGCTCACACATGAAAATGGTCGGTGGATGAGGTCACAGAGAACTATCTGCTCCATGGAAAAAACTGAGACTCAACCCTTACAGCTTGGCGGTGATGGATGGGATGGAGGGGGAGGGGTATACGTGGTAAAGATGGGTAACTGCCAGTGATGAAAGCTATTCATAAAAAGGGCAGTAATAAAAAATCCTAAATATTGCAGTTGAAATGTGAGCTTGAAATTGCATTGTTGCCTGACTTCAACCAGACCACTTCTCCGATGATTCTTCCACCTAAACATATTGAAAGGTGACTTTTCCTAGTATGCTTTCCATTGTCTAGTTCACTGGTGTTTTGTTTCAAACTGAATAGATCAGTTCTGAAGTGCCCAAATGTTACAGGGCCCTTGAATGTGCATAATATGTAGTTACACCTAATGTTTGCAGCTTTTATATGTTCCTCCTAAATTATTCCTCATATTTGAAGGTCTATATCAGATGCTGTTTCCTGGTAAAATTGTTATCTTACAATTTCAATTGTCTGGATCTCTGGATTGTCATTTGTTACTTTTGGGTTGGGTTTCAAATTAAATTTGACGAAGGCTTTGTCGCGATACCTCATCATGTGGTCAATCAGTGTATCGAATACGTTGTGTACTATTACCTAAACATAGAATGTCCTTCAGATCTTACTGTGGTAACTGTACTATTGTACTGCACGGTGACCACATACATGGCCAAAATATATTGGATGTTTCAGAAAATCGATCATCCGTGGATTGTAGAATAACCTATGTGTGAGCAAAGTTAGTTTAGATATTTTCACTCCAGCAGGGTGCAAGAACATCTTTCTCTCAGCAAGATGTTGGCTTGGAAGCTAGAATGATAATGGGAAGGATATTACTGCATAAGAAGATGTAAAGAGGAGGAGGTATATGGAAGACATGGCATCTAACAGAACAATATATATATCAGAATCAATTTGAGAGGTGTGGAAAATGTTTTGTTTTATTCATTCAGGGGAAGTGGGCATCACTGGGCCAGCATTTATTGCCCATTCCTAATTGCCCTTGAACTGAGTGGCTTGCTGTGTGTCTGGAGGCCAGACCAGGTAAGGATGGCAGATTTCCTTCCCTAAAGGACAGGATTTTACAACAATGGTTTCATTAGATTTTGGATTCCAAATTTTTGTTGAATTCAAATTTCAGCATGTACCATGGTGGGATTTGAAGCTGGGTCCCCCGAACATTAACCTTGGTCTCGGGAGTACTAGTCCAGTGACAATACCATTACACTACTGCCTCCCTTAACTTTGGTCTCAAATTAGGGGTATTGGAATGGTGTAGACATTGCAACCTGGCAATATCTTAGATAACCAAAGGTGCTGGGGGCAATCTTGGTGACATAGGTCAAACAGAGACCTCGGATATAATATAATATAATAATCTTTATTGTTCCAAGTAGGTTCACATTAACACTGCAATGAAGTTACTGTGAAAAGCCTCTAGTCGCCACATTCCGGCGCTTGTTCGGGTACACAGAGAGAGAATTCAGAATGTCCGAACAGCACGTCTTTCGGGACTTGCGGGAGGAAACCGGAGCACTCCAAGGAAACACTCAGACACGAGGAGAACGTGCAGACTCCGCGCACACAGTGACCCAAGCTGGTAATCGAACCTTGGACCCTGGAGCTGTGAAGCAACAGTGATACCCGCTGTGCTATCGTGCTGCCCATGTGGAGCAGTTCGGGGAAATCTTGGATGGATATAAAGGGGGGGGGAAATTCTCAGAGAGTTAAGATTACGAAGGGGACGGAGCAAAGAAATGAAATGGGACAATTGATGAGAAGGTGTAGGAAGGAAAGGATAAAACAATCCATCAGGACAATTGTGCACTGTTTCCAAAGTGATATAGGATCTGTAATTTAGGAAAAGATACTAATTTTAGGGGCGACACGGGTTTCCTCCCACAAGTCCCGAATGACGTGCTGTTAGGTAATTTGGACATTCTGAATTCTCTCTCTGTGTACCCGAACAGGCACCGGAACATGGTGACAAGGGGCTTTTCACAGTAACTTCATTTCAGAATGTCCAAATTAATGTAAGCCTACTCGTGACAAAAACGATTATTATTATTATTAACTCACGATGCTTAAAATGTTAGTTGATACTTCATCCTAATTGCTTTATATTTCTAATCCAATGACAATGATGCTGCACTTCTTTGTTTTACTCACCACATCAAGACAGGCTGGGAAGAGGTGGAGATTGGAGGCGGGGGTGCAAAATTGCAATGGGAGGTGAAGGGTGAGTGTCTGTCACCTTCCCACTGCCATGTCATTTTATCAGCGGTGAAGAAGATGGAGCACAGCCTTTCCGCCCACTTCAGTGGCTAATTAAGGACCTTTTCCTGCCGCCACTGGCATTTTACTGGGACAGAAGGGTCAGTGGCGGAATTGCTCACTCCCCCCCCACCTCCCCCCTTGTTTTTGCCGGGACCTGTCTGCCAGCTCCCAGCTTCTTCAAAAACCTCTCCCATCTTCAAGGGTAGCTCAGCTCTCGTGTGGCCACCACCAGCACTGGGGGTTCCGAGGCTGCTGGGCTGCTGGTTCTCTGAGTAATTTGGGGCAGCGGGGGCGCCTGGGGGATGAACAGTGCCCCCAGCAGTGGCCTCTTAATTGCCACCCTAGATGCCCACCACCTACTGGAGAAGGGATTGGCTCCCACCTTCGGCCCAGGCTGTGCAAATTGACTCTATCCAACAAAATTCAACTTATTGTCTTGAGCCCCGATCACAAACTTTATTCAACCACCACCACCATCCATTTCCCTGGTCCAAGGCTGAACCATACCTTTGACAAAACTGGTCTCGTTTTTGACGCTGAGTTGAGCTCCAGACCAATATCCATGCCATCACTAAGACCATCAATTTCTATCTCTGTAACCCAAATCCACTCTTTGTCAGTTCATCTGCTGTCAGAATTTTCAACCATCCTTTTGTTACACTAGACTTGACTCCTCCGACCTAGTCCTGACTTGCGTCGCACATTCTACCCTCCATAACTTTGAGATTATCTGCAACAGTGAGGCCCGTGTTCTAACTTGCACCAAGTGGCTCAGTGAACACCACTTGGAGGAAACACTGAGGGTGGAAAGAGCACAGAGTGTGCTCTGGGTGGAGGACTTCAATCTCTATCACCAAGAGTGGATCAGTAATTCCACTACTGACCAAGCTCGCCAGTTTCAAAAGGACGTAGCTGCTTGACTGGATCTGCGGCAGGTGGTGAGGGAGACAACAGGCAGGAAAAACATATTTGACTTCATCCTCACAAATCTGCCTGCCACAGTTGCATCTGTCCATGACAGTAATAGTAGGGGTGACCAACACACAGTCCTTTTGGAGACAACGCCCCGTCTTCACGTTGAGGATAGCCTCCATCTTATTGTGTGGCACTGCCATCATTGGTGATTGGACCCATCAGTCTATCCTCAATCATCAGTAAAGTGATGGAAGGGGCCATCAACAGTGCAATCAAGGGGCACTTGCTTCGCAATAAGCTGCTTACAGATGCTTGGCATGGGTTCCGCCAGGGCCATTCAGCTCCTGACCTCATCACAGCATTGGTTAAAACATAGGCAAAAGGGCTGAACCTCAGAGGTGAGGTGAGAGTGACTGCCCTTGATATCAAGGTTTCATGTGACTGAATGTGGTATCAAGGAGCCCTCACAAAACTGGAGTCAACAGGAATCAGGGGGGATCTTTCCGCAGGTTGGTGTCAGACCCAGCACAAAGGATGATAGTTGTTGTGGTTAGAAGTCAGTCATTTCCACTTCAGGAAATCATTTTAGGAGCTCCTCAGGGAGTGTTCTCAGCTCAACATTCTTCAGCTGCTTCAATTACCTTCTTTTCATCATAAGGTCAGAAGTGGGGTTGTTCACTAATGAACATGGAATGTTCAATACCATTCCCAATGCCTCAGGTAATAAAACAGTCCATGTCCAAATGCAACAAGACCAGCACAATATCGAGGCTTGGTTTGACATATAAGTACCTTTCATGATGTACAAGTGCCAGGCAATGACCATCTCAAATCAAGAGAGAATCTAAGCATTGCCACTTGACATTCAATGACATTAGCATCACTGAATACCTCACTATCATCATCCTGGGGTTCACATTGAACAGAAAGTGAACTGAACTAGCTATATATGTTCTGTGGCTACATGAGCAAGTCAGAGGCTAGGAATCCTGTGGCATGTAACTCATTCCCTGACTCCCAAACCCTGTCCACAATCAATGAGGGACAAGTCAGGAGTACGAATACTTTCCCCTTGTCTGAATGAGTGCAGCTCCAATAACACAAGAAGCACGACATTTTCCAGGACAAAGCAGCCCAATTGATTGGCATCCCTTCCACAAATATTCACTCCCTTCATCACTGATGCACAGTAGCAGTAGTGTGTACCATCTACAAGATACAGGAACCACCCACAAGATACCCTCCAAGCCACTCATAATCCTGACTTGGAAATATATCATTTTTCCTGCAATGTCGCTGGGTCAAAATACTAGAACACCCTCCCTAATAGCACTGTGGATGTACCTACATCACATGGGGCAGGATTCTCCGACCAGCACGCTGTAATCGTGAATCGCAATCGGGCAGAGAATCGTGCATCAGCCGATAAATGAGGTTGGCACCAGACGCCCAATGGAATACTGGCTGGCATTAAGCCCCGCCTGCCCACTACTCCCCTGCTCCCATCCATCCTGCCCCCGAACAGGTAGGCACAACCGGTGCGTTGCACAGACGACTCACGGCACACCACAGCTACAGTCCCAATGGGTGCCCACACTCCCTTGCCCAGCCCCTCTGTAGTCCAAGCCCACATGCATGTCACCAAGCATAGTGCCGGTTAGTGGCACGCGGTGCCCCCTGTGTAACTAGGTGGAACCCTGCTGGCGGGGTAGTACACGACGCACCCAAGGAGGGTACCCATGGTAGACCACACAGGAGGATGCAGGGTAGAGGCCGCAGAGTGTAGCGCTGGCAGGGACGGGTGACTGGCACCGGCAGGATCAGGGGCATGGTGTGAAGGGAAGAATGTCAGGCAGAATGGGTGGGAGGTGGAGCTAGGATCAGGAGGGGGGAGGAGGACATGCACAGGTAGGGACTGCAGTGCAGGTAGGGCAACTGTGTAGCCCTTTGGGCCTGTTTGGGCACGGGACTACTCACCATGTTAACATGTCAGCCCCTTTACCCCTTTCATTACAGAGTACAGCTGGGTGTGGTTGGCATCTGCCTGGCCGCCGCAGCCTGGAGGATGCACTGAGAATGCATGAGCAGGAGCTGCTTGGGGAGGACCCTGCAGAACAGGAGCCTGCCCCAGAGGAGCAGGAGCCAGCCAGTGACAATGTAGAGCCGGCAGCCCAACAAGCCTAAGAGGAGGTCGGAAGAAGGCGTCACATCAGGCCTCGTGTATACCGGCAGCACCGGTCGTTGAAGGACCTGCTGGACCGGACGTGCCGCTGCGGACTGCAGCTGAGCAGTGAGACCTCCGTGCCGGAAAATGGCGCATCTGGAATCGCGGTGGTATGGGGAGGACACCTGCTCATGGTGGACGTCAAGATCACGGTTGCTCTGAACGTGTATGCCAACGGGTCCTTCGAGGCCCCGAGGGGGGAATCTGTCTGGGATCTCCCAGACGTCCGTGCACGGATGTATCCGTGCCGTTACAGAAAGTGAGATGGTTGACTTTACCCTCATCAATGCAAAAGAAAGTTAGTACAATAGCCCTTTTGCTTTTCTCAAGATTGTGATCATTCATTTAGCCACATCTGCTTTGAGATAATTAGTTCCATATTTGTTGAGCAGCTGTTCTACACATAAATTACTTTGGTGGTTCTTCTAGTCTGTAGCCTCAGTTGAGCCTCAATTTTGTTTTATGTACTCCGGCCATTCTTTTCTGTAAACCTTTTCAAACTTTGCAATATTGCTATATGCAAAGAAGGAACCAATGGAGTGTTTGATCACCCTGGAGAACTACCAGAAGGTCTTGTGCATTGGCACATTTCACTGATGCAACAAGGTCTTTCATAATAATAATAATAATTGCCTATTGTCACAAGTAGGCTTCAATGAAGTTACTGTGAAAAGCCCCTAGTCGCCACATTCCGGCGCCTGTTCGGGGAGGCCGGAATTGAACCGCGCGGCGGGCCTTGTTCTGCTTTACAAGCCAGTTGGTTAGCCCACTGTGCTAAACCAGCCCCCGACTTAATATTCACGGCAGCACATTGCATTTTCAACAAAATGGCAGAAAGTTTTGTTCTGGTATGACTGTGTCCCTTTAATGGTTTATGAAACTGATTTCCAATCAAATGACATTTTTCACATTGTGTGCTTTCTGCCCTTATCCAATTAAGGCTTCTTCTCTAAATGGTTTCTGAAATCACCTGTATAAACATTCTTCAGCACTGGGGATTTCTGTGAGCATTGTTCACTTTTCTAGTTAGGCATCGGAGCCCCCAACTCAAGCATTGACTTGTTCTGTGTGAGCCTTGATCCATTGGGATTAACCTGAAAATCGAATGTAATAAGAGGGCTGGGTGAAAGGCAGGACTGGAAAGATGAACCGTTTTATTTCTCATTACCCAAGAAGTACGATTAATTTTTTGTTTACCAAAAAAAGGAATGAAATTTAAATAAGCTTCACCATTCCAATAATGTATTATGTGGACATGTGTAAAAAAATACAGACTTAACATTGGCTGTGAAAAGTGTATTTCCATTTCATTAGCTATGATGCCCCTCTAGACAAAAAGAAACATTTTATAATAATAATAATAATCTTTATTATTGTCACAAGTCGGCTTACATCAAGGGTTGGTTTAGCTCAGTGGGCTAGACAGCAGGTTTGTGATGCAGAACATGGCCAGCAGCGCGGATTCAATTCTCGTACCAGCTTACCCGAACGGGCGCCGGAATGTGGTGACTAGGGGCTTTTCACAGTAACTTCATACTTGTGACAATAAAAGGTTATTAAGTTATTATGACATTAATATTGCAATGAATTTATTGTGAGGGGATCAGAGGTTATGGGGAGAAGGCAGGAGAATGGGATTGAGAAAATATCAGCCACGATTGAATGGCTGAGCAGTCTCGATGGGCCGAGTGGCCTAATTCTGCTCCTGTCTCTTATGGTCTTACGGATTGCGAATAACGTGGCCGAGCTAACTTTGTGTATAATTTGTCAGTATTGCCGTGCAACTTTTTCTTAGCTCTCTCATCAGTCTAGACTTGTATCAGAGCTATATTTGAATTATTCCTGAAACACACCCAGAATGCAAATTATGATTTAAATCATTTTCTGCATTATAACAGTAATTGCAATTCAAATGTATGATTCATGTGCATAAACAATCGAGTATAATGGTGCTCTACTTGCATTGATAGCTCTCAATGTTAAACATTTAACTGTAGAAATGTATTCCGGGGGTTGTGGC
Organism: Scyliorhinus torazame; assembly: GCF_047496885.1. Taxonomy (NCBI): domain Eukaryota; kingdom Metazoa; phylum Chordata; class Chondrichthyes; order Carcharhiniformes; family Scyliorhinidae; genus Scyliorhinus; species Scyliorhinus torazame. Next base: position 323,132,821 of record NC_092709.1, read on the forward strand.
TGATGCTGGCAAGGCCTCATTGCCTGTCACAGTCCCTCAACAAGAATGCATTCAACTCAAAAGTGGCCAACATTTAAAAGCAAAGAAAAAAGGTGTGGTGTTCTTTGTGATTCTTGTTATCAGGATGGATGTCGTAGTGTTCACAAAGACCACAGAAGCTAAGTTCAATAACAAAGTTCACAGTTATTACACTACTTATTAAAGCTCGACCACTGGGAAGCACGATGGCACAGTAGTTAGCATAGCTGCCTCTGGCGCCGAGGTCCTAGGTTCAGTCCCGGTTCTGGGTCACTGTCTGTGTGGAGTTTGCACATTCTCCCTGTGTTTGCGTGGGTTTCACCCCCACAACCCAAAGATGTGCAGAGTAGCTGGATTGGCCACGCTAAATTGCCCCTTAATTGGATTTTTTTTTAAAAACTCGACCACTTACTCCGGTAGCAAGCAATAATCTAGTAATCTACACTCTACTAACACTAGTCTCTACACTCTATCTATAACTGTACTCGGCACTCTCTCGACCTCTCCTCTGCACTCTCTCCAGCCCTCTCCCAAAAGCCTGAGAGTCAGTGCTTTATAAATTTCTGCATCTAGCTCCATCTAATGGTCACTTATGATATTACATTAAATGAAATGAAAATGAAATGAAATGAAAATTGCTTATTGTCACAAGTAGGCTTCAAACAAAGTTACTGTGAAAAGCCCCCAGTCACCACATTCCGGCACCTGTTTGGGGAGGCTGGTACGGGAATTGAACCCCCGCTGCTGGCCTTGTTCTGCTTTACAAGCTAGCTGTTTAGGCCACTGTGCTAAACCAACCCTTTGTATTCCAGACATTCTACATAATGTCACAAAAAGTTCTGCAAACGAAAGCTGCTTGTGATGGACAATTTTCAGAAATTGGCCAAACTCTGCCTCCCAGCATTCCACGAAACATTGAAAGACGCACAATTGCATTTCAACATACTAGTCAAGGGACAGCTAACAAAAGCTTTTGACCATACAATGGGCATGCAAATACAAACTTCAGAACTGTAAATAATACTTACAGGTTTTGAGCCACTGCGTATGAATGTGCCCCCACTGAATATGCCCCCGCATTCCATGCAAATGCTAATCTCAGAACGTTTTGATTAGAGTGAAGCCTGCCAGATATCATAACCAGGATCTTCCCCATCAGAAGAACCTTCAGATGCTAATGAACCATTCATGAAGTTTTTACAATTTGTAAGAAGACACAGATTTGGTGAAGGATTTTGTAGCTTCAGCACAGTTGTGACTTTTTAAAAGGAAATGTGTATTTCAGTTGTAAGAGCTGCAGTAGCAGTGAGAGCAGTAACAGCCGAGGCAGGCAAGGAAAGAAGCAGCAGCCAACGCCGCACAGGATGGAGCTTTCAGAAAATAACTTTAATCGTGGAATTGGATGGACTAAAAGAGGACAACTAAGCTAACGCAACAGCAGGAACCGAAACAGCAATTTTTCAGAATCAGCATTTGAGCATTAACATTGCAGCTCAGAAATTACGAGGATGGTGTTTATAGTGATTTAACTTAATAAAGAGAGCAGGGCATTAAAGCTTGTAAGTTCATTTGTAACAGAGAAACATAGGAGCAGGAGTAGGCCAATCGGCCCCCTGAACCTGCTCTACCACTCAATGTGATTGTGGCTGATCCCCTATTTCAAAGCCACTCTCCCACTCTCTCCCCAAACCCCTTGACGCCTTTTGTGTCGAGAAATCTATCGATTTCTTAAATATATTCAGTGACTTGGCCTTCACAGCCTTATATGGTAGATAATTCCACTGGTTCACCACCCTCCGAATGAATATATTTCTCCTCAACTCAGTCCTAAATGGCCTACCCTGTTTCCTGAAACTGTGACCCTTTGTTCGAAATCCTCCATCCGAAGGGAGCATCATCCCTGCATCCAGTTGTCCAGTCCTGTCAGAAGTTTATGAGATCCCCTCTCATTCTTCTAAACTCCAGTGAATACAGACCTAGTCGATCCCACCTCTTCTCATACGATAATCCCAAGAATCAGCCTGGTGAACCTTCTCTGCACTCCCTGTAGCCACTTAAAATGGCCAACTCCCGAATTCAAAAATGGCGAACGGCAAAAGCTGATGGGAAAGTCAGCCAACAAGACAAAAACCAGCAGCTGCAGGTTGGCTGTGTATTTACCTCTGGGAAGGCCAGACAATATCGATACCAGCAACCATCAGCATAACAAAACAACAGCCATCTGCATACTAATAAGCAATCCCCGGGAACAATAAGCAACATTTAGACACACAAAGCAAAACCAGACTCTTCGGCGCCAGCAGGAGCCTACACAAAAGGAGGTGAACGAGCACCTCAAGACCGCCCATCGATCAGGGAACCGCTCCAGTATTGGAGAAAATCGAAGCAAGCGATTGGGACAAAGTCCAATCACTTGGGACCAAGTACAGGGTCCGCCCCGAAAGGTGGGAAGCCCCTGGGGACTATAAGAATTGAGCCCCAAGTTCAAATCGCTCTCTTCTCTTCCTCTCCACCTCTTCGCACTCTTCGTCCTGCCCGGGTCACCCAGCAACAACGAACCAACATTGACCGTGACCGGAGCAGTGACGATCCAACTCGTAAGTTTAATTCAACACTCGCTACGAAATAGGCGCTCCTAGCTACCAATCTGTACCAACTTCGAATCCCGCTGGCTCAGAACCCGAACAAAAGGCCATTTGTTTCCCTGACCTGGTGGGCCAGTTCCGAGTTAAGTATAGGCTTGTTAGTTGTAGAAGTAGCTTAGACGTAGAATATGTGCATGAGTAGCGATTACTGTGTATAATAAATGTGCTTTGATTTAAATCTTACTAATCGGTGTATTGGATTATTGATCATTACTTGGACTTGAACCTCGCGGCGGTATCATAAAGATACCTGGCGACTCGAGAGCAAAGGTAATAAAACAGAGCAATTGAACAAAGGCAAAGTTAGCAACATCCTTCAGTGGCAAGCATACCTTTTCTCAGGTAAGGAGTCCAAAACGGCATACAATACTCCAGGTGTGGCCTCACCAAGGTCCTGTACAGATGCAGTAAGACCTCCTCGCTCCTGTACTCAAATCCTCTTGCCAATCAAGGCCAACATACCATTTGCCTTCCTAACTGCTTGCTGCACCTGCATACCTGCTTTCAGTGACTGGTGTACACGGATACCCAGTTCCCTTTGATCATCAACATTTCCCAACCTATCATGATTTAAATCATACTCTGCCAGTCTGTTTTCCCTACCAAAGTGAATAATTTTACATTTATCCACGTTATACAGCATCTGCCATGTATTTGCCACTCACTCAACTTGTCTGAATTGTCTTTATGTCTCTTTATCTCCTCCTCGTCACTCACACCCCACCTGGTTTTGTTTCATCAGAAAACGCGGAAATATTACATTTCAATAAATGTGTATGATGTGGAGATGCCGGCGTTGGACTGGGGTGAGCACAGTACGAAGTCTTACAACACCAGGTTAAAGTCCAACAGGTTTGTTTCGATGTCACTAGCTTTCGGAGCGCTGCTCCTTCCTCAGGTGAATGAAGAGGTCTGTTCCAGAAACACATATATAGACAAATTCAAAGATGCCAAACAATGCTTGGAATGCGAGCATTAGCAGGTGATTAAACCTTTACAGATCCAGAGATGGGGTAACCTCAGGTTAAAGAGGTGTGAATTGTACCAAGCCAGGACAGATGGTAGGATTTCGCAGGCCAGATGGTGGGGGATGAATGTAATGCGACATGAATCCCAGGTCCCGGTTGAGGCCGCACTCATGTGTGCGGAACTTGGCTATAAGTTTCTGCTCGGCGATTCTGCGTTGTCGCGGGTCCTGAAGGCTGCCTTGGAGAACGCTTACCCGGAGATCAGAGGCTGAATGCCCTTGACTGCTGAAGTGTTCCCCGACTGGAAGGGAACATTCCTGCCTGGTGATTGTTGCGCGATGTCCGTTCATTCGTTGTCGCAGCGTCTGCATGGTCTCGCCAATGTACCACGCTTCGGGATATCCTTTCCTGCAGCGTATGAGGTAGACAACGTTGGCCGAGTCGCACGAGTATGTACCGCGTACCTGGTGGGTGGTGTTCTCACGTGTAATAGTGGTATCCATGTCGATGATCTGGCACGTCTTGCAGAGATTGCCATGACAGGGTTGTGTGGTGTCGTGGTCATTGTTCTGAAGACTGGGTAGCTTGCTGCAAACAATGGTTCGTTTGAGGTTGCGCGGTTGTTTGAAGGCAAGTAGTGGGGGTGTGGGGATGACCTTGGCAAGATGTTCATCGTCATCAATGACGTGTTGAAGGCTGTGAAGAAGATGACGTAGTTTCTCCGCTCCGGGGAAGTACTTCCACCATCCCCCACCATCTGGCCTGCGAAATCCTACCAACTGTCCTGGCTTGGTACAATTCACACCTCTTTAACCTGAGGTTACCCCATCTCTGGATCTGTAAAGATTTAATCACCTGCTAATGCTCGCATTCCAAGCATTGTTTGGCATCTTTGAATTTGTCTATATATGTGTTTCTGGAACAGACCTCTTCATTCACCTGAGGAAGGAGCAGCGCTCCGAAAGCTAGTGACATCGAAACAAACCTGTTGGACTTTAACCTGGTGTTGTAAGACTTCGTACTGCAATAAATGTGTAATCAGAGAATCAGAGAATCCCTACATTGCAGAAGGAGGCCATTCACCAATCGAGTCTGCACCAGCCCTTGGAAAGAGCACCCTACTCAAGCCCACGCCTTCATCCTATCCCCATAACTCAGTAACCTCAGCTAATCTTTTGCACACTAAGGGGCAATTTATCATGGCCAATCCACCTGACCTGCACATCTTTGGACTGTGGGGGGAAACCGGAGCACCCGGAGGAAACCCACGCAGACACGGGGAGAAAGTGCAGACTCCACACAGACAGTTAACCGATGCCGGAAATGAATCGAGATCCCTGGAGCTGTGAGGCAACAGTACTAACCGCTGTGTCACTGTGCTGCCCATGATGCTGAAAATCTGAAATTAAAAATGGAAATGCTGGAAAAACTCCGCAGATCTGGCAGCTTCTGTGGAGAGAGAAACAGCGTTAACATTGCCAGCCTGTGTGACTCTTCATCAAAGTTAAAGAGAGGGAGATTAGTAATGGAATTTATACCGTGTAAGAGGGGCTGGAGCAGGTGAAGCACTTTGGTTCCCTTATCCAAAGCTTTGGAATATAGTGAATGATAAGTGTTGATTTATTTCAAATGGAGAGCAGGGTACTAATGTTTGTAAGTTTATCAATGTTACAATCAACTAGTTAAGAGAAAAGTTGTGAGCCTTGTCGATTTTCAACAGCCAGACAGTTTCAGGATGAAGCATAGAGATAGGAGTACAAGAGGGAACATATAGCTACACTTGTGTGTTTGGATTTCTGACAAATCCACCAGATTTGTAATGCATGTTGAAATGTGATTACTGAGTTAAGGTGACTGTTCAAAAGGGTTAAATTCACAAGTCAGCTGAGCTGGAAGATGTATATTAGGAACCAGTATCCTTCGCAATTGTTAGCACTGATTATTCACACCCAGTTTGGTTAAGATGACTTGATTCATTTGAGTTCAGTGAAAAAATGAAATGAAAATCTCTTATTGTCACAAGTAGGCTTCAAATGAAGTTACTGTGAAAATCCCCTGATCGCCACATTCCGCCGCCTGTTCGGGGAGGCTGGTACGGGAATTGAACCTTGCTGCTGGCCTGCTTTGGTCTGCTTTAAAAGCCAGCTGTTTAGCCCTGTGCTAAACCAGCCCCTAACAGTGGGGATAGTTGCCATGGTAGCCTGGTGAGTTACTGCTTCCGACATAGAAACAGGAGTAAACCAATCAACCCGTCCTCTTCCTCGTCCAACATTTAATTAGATAATGGCTAATCTGTACATTCAATCCATCTGTCTGCCTTTGATCCATATCCCTTGATCTTAGTCCTGGAAATTTCACTTGTGCTAAATTTCACAGTTCTTTGGTGTTGCTCAGTGGGTATGGTAGAGTAGTTATTTTATTAAACTAGGAATTCCAAGAGCTGGACTAAGAAGATGGCCATAAAATTGAACTCTTTGATGCCTGTAATTTCAACCAGGGATGCTGAGCGGTATTCCCGCCCTCCCCCCGCTGGGTGGGAGAATCGCCGACCCCCGCATACGATTATCCCACCCCCCAAAAGCAGCGCTGCGCGAATCGCGCCGGGCCACTCGGAGAATCGCCGCAAACGGCGAGCAGCGATTCTCCGGCCCGGATGGGCCGAGTGGCCACGTGTAAAAGGCTTAGTCCTGCCACCGCCGTCCACACCTGGTCGCTGCTGGCAGGTACTCGTCGCGAAGGCTTTGGGGCCGGTCTGAGGTGGGGAGGGGGACTCCGCTCCCGGGGGGGGGGGGGGGGGGGGGGGGGGGCCTCCGGAGTGGCCTGGTACGCAATCAGACATCGCGCGACAATCGCCAGGCAGGAATGTTCCCTTCCAGTCGGGGAACACTTCAGCAGTCAAGGGCATTCAGCCTCTGATCTCCGGGTAAGCGTTCTCCAAGGCGGCCTTCAGGACGCGCGACAACGCAGAATCGCCGAGCAGAAACTTATAGCCAAGTTCCGAACACACGAGTGCGGCCTCAACAGGGACCTGGGATTCATGTTGCATTACATTCATCCCCCACCATCTGGCCTGCGAAATCCTACCAACTGTCCTGGCTTGATACAATTCACACCTCTTTAACCTGGGGTTACCCCATCTCTGGATTTGTAAAGATTTAATCACCTGCTAATGCTCGTATTCCAAGCATTGTCTGGCATCTTTGAATTTGTCTATATATATGTTTCTGGAACATACCTCTTCATTCACCTGAGGAAGGAGCAGCGCTGTTGGACTTTAACCTGGTGTTGTAAGACTTCTTACTATCCTTACTGGCATTTATGCTCCAGCCGAGTCTCTTCCCACTTCTCTTTATCTAACGTCATCAGCAGAACTTTCTCATTGTTCTAATTCACATTGACTCATGTTACATGGCTGAGTGGCATTAGAAGAATGGTAAAGAAGAAATAAAAGGTGTTAGCTTAACAGGACAACAAGGTGAAAAATAAGCATTACCTGGGATTAATGGCCGTGCAAACAAGATGCATTAGTTCATATTTACCTTTCTTTTTTTTTTCGCCCCTGCAAAATTCCAGCTCAGCTCATTCACCACCTTTGTAAACAAGAACAGAACAAAAATGATTAGCCCTGACACACTGGGTTGTAATTGAACTGTAATAACTGATTTATTCTTACAGCAGGGGCAGGAAGGCATCTATTTTTTTCTCCGTGTATCTGATTAATACAACATTGATTGATGCCATGCTTCCAAATCTCTGCTCAGTATAAGGGGAATGAATACCTGCCGGTTTCAGGCTGTTGCTCAAACCAGACTGTTGCCAATGTGTGTGGAAAGGTAGTAAAGTGGTGTCAAATGTACCATTGACTTACGTGTTCTACATTTAACTCTTAAGAGATTGCGCATTCAGCACTTGACTTTTAGAAATAAAATTGAGTTTGAAATGATAATATCCCAGTACTTTGATTAATTGATGATTAATATGCAAGGGCGAGCTGAGCAAAACAAATTGATGCTAAACTGATTCTGGTTTTGTTCTGGATTGGTATAGGTTTTTAATTTGGATTGCTAACATCATTCAGCCATTCTTTGTTTTTATAAATTTATTTTTTAACTAAATTTAGAGTACCCAATTAATTTTTTCCCAATTAAGGGTCAATTTTGCATGACCTATCCACTTACCTGCACATTTTTCTGGGTTGTGGGGGGTGAGACCCACGCAGACACGGGGAGAATGTGCAAACTCCACACGGACAGTGACCCAAGAGCGTGCCATCGTTGAGGTCATCCAAGTTGGAGCAACTTTTGGAAAGAGTTTCAAGGCAAGATCTTTGAAGATGAGAAAGACAGAGTTTCCATGAGATTGGTTGACTCATAATGTTGCTGCCGTCTGGGTGGGCTGGCTGCTGTGGTATCTGCCTTGGTCGCATCTGCCATTCATTTTGCAGGGTGGTGTGTTTGACCACAACTTGCCTGTTAATTCACAGGTACCTCACATTAACCCTGAATGTTAGAATATAAGACAGATACTGCAAAATTGTATTGTATCCTTCGGAGCTTGTGTAGTAAAGTTCATTTATGTTTGACGAAAACCTGTAAAATCCTATGCTTATTCTCTTAGCAAGTGGCTTGAAACTTAAACTTTGTCTACTTTAAACAGCGAGTTATTGGTCCCTCACCAGATCATACCAAACTCCTCTTCCAAAAATCCAGTGCCCCGGTTTGCCAAGGGACTGCATTCCAGCACCAATTCACAAGCACAACTTCAGCTCTTTGGACAGGCCGAGCAGAGGTTCACTTTCACTCCAACGGCCTGCAGCATTTATTGCACATCCCTAATTGGCTTTCAGAAGGTGGTAGTGAACTGCCTTCTTGAACTGTTCCAATCTATTGGTGTAGGAACAAGCACAGTGCTGTTTGAAGAGGGAGTTACAGGATTTTGACCCAGCGACAGTGAAGGAACGATAATATATTTCCAAGTCAGGATGGTGAGTGACTTGGAGGAGAACCTCCAGGTGGTGTTGTTCCATGGACCTGCTGCCCTTATTGTTCTAGATGGTAGTTGTCTTGTGTTTGGAAGGTACTGCCTAAGGACCCTTGGTGAGTTCTTGCATTGTATCCTAATAATAATAATCTTTATTGTCACAAGTAGGCTGACATTAACACTGCAATGAAGTTACTGTGAAAAGCCCCTAGTCTCCACATTCCGGCGCCTGTTCGGGTACACTGAGGAAGAATTCAGAATGTCCAAGTCACCTAACAGCACGTCTTTCAGGACTTGTGGTAGGAAACCGGAGCACCAGGAGGAAACCCACGCAGACACGGGGAGAACGTGCAGATTCCACACAGACAGTGACCCAAGCCAGGAATCAAACCTGGAGCTGTGAAGCAACAGCGCTAACTACTATGCTACCGTCCTGCACTGTGTGAAATATGAATGGAATGAGTCAAAGTTCGCAGATGACACTAAGATGAGTGGTAAAGTAAAGTGTGCAGAGGACACTGAAAGTCTGCAGAGGGATATAGATAGTTTAAGTGAGTGGGCAAATGTCTGGCAGATGGAGTACAATGTTGGTAAATGTGAGGTCATTTGGTAGGAATAACAGCAAAATGGACTAATTATTTAAATGGTAAAAATTGTAGCATGCTGCTGTGCAGAGGGACCAGTGGAAGTGATCTATTTAGACTTCAAGAAGGCTTATGACAAGGTGCCATATAGAAGGCTGTTAAATAAGTTAAGAGCCCATGGTGTTCAGGATAAGATACTGGCATGGATAGAGGACTGGCTGACTGGCAGAAGGCAAAAGTGGGGATAAAGGGGTCTTTTTCAGGAACCCGTGGCAAGTGGTGTGTCTCAGGGGACAGTGTTGCGACCACAACTTTTCGTAATGTACATTAACCATTTCGAAGCAGGAACTGAGGGCACTGTTGCTAAGTTCGAAAATGATACAAAGATATGCAGAGGGACAGGTAGTACTGAGGAATCAGGGGGACTGCAGAAGGACTTGGACAGGCTAGGAGAATGGGCAAAGAAGTGGCAGATGGATTATCATGTGGAAAAGTGTGAGGTTATGCACTTTGCTAGGAAGAGTGGAGGCATAGACTATTTTCTAAATGGGAAAAGTGTTAAGGAAATCAGAAGCACAAAGGAACTTAGGAGTCTGTGTTCAAAATTCTCTTAAGGTTACCGTGCAGGTTCAGTCGGCAGCTAGGAAGGCAAATGCAATGTTAGCATTCATGCCAAGAGGGCTAGAATACAAGAGCAGCGATGTAATTCTGAGGCTGTATAAGGCTCTGGACAGATCCTTTAAAACAGAGATGAGGAGGAATTTGTTCAGCCAGAGGTGGTGAATCTGTGGATTGCTTTGCTGCAGAAGGCTGTGGAGGCCAAGTCACTGCGTGTCTTTAAGACAGAGACAGGTAGGTTCTTGAATAATACGGGGATCAGGAGTTATGGCGAGAGGGTAGGAGAATGGGGATGAGAAACATCTTAGCCAGGGTTGAATGGTGGAACAGACCTGATAGGTCGAATGGCCTATGTCTTATGGTCTTCTGGGGCGCGATTCTCCGACCCCCCACCGGGTCGTAGAATCGCCGGGGGACGGCGTGAATCCCGCCCCCGCCGTGTCCCGAATTCTCCGCCACCGGATATTCGGCGGGGGCGGGAATCGCGCCGCGCCGGTCGGCGGGAATCCCCCGGCGATTCTCCGGTCCACGATGGCCCGAAGTCCCGCCACTGTCAACCCACGCCAGCCTGCGTGGATCGAACCACCTTTGGAACACGGCGGCGCGGGCAGGCTCCGGGGTCCTGGGGGGGGGGCGGGGCGATTTGGCCCCGGGGGGTGCCTGGCCCGCGATCGGGGCCCACCGATCCACGGGCGGGCCTGTGCCGCGGGGGCACTCATTTCCTTCCGCCTTCGCCATGGTCTCCACTACGGCAGAGGTGGAAGAGACCCCCTCCACTGCGCATGCGCAGGGATGCCGTGAGCGGCCGCTGACGCTCCCGCGCATGCGCCGCCCGGTAAAGTCATTTCCGCGCCGGCTGGCAGGGCACCAAAGGCCTTTCCTGCCAGCTTGCGGGGCGGAAATCAGTCCGACGCTGGCCTAGCCCCTCAAGGTAAGGGCTCAGCCATTCAAGATGTGGAGAATACCGCACCTTTGAGGCGGCGGGATGCCGGACTGATTCGCGCGTTTTTGGCGCCGGTCGGCGGACATCGCGCCGATTACGGAGAATCCCGCCCATGGTATCACCTATGGTACACACTGCTGCTACTGTGTGTTGCTGGTGGAAGGAATCAAAGTTTGTGGTTGAATGGAAGTGATGCCAATCAAGCGGCTGCTTTGTCCTATGCTGTCATCGTGAGTGTTGGAGCTGCACTCATCCAGGCAAGTGGAGTGTATGCCACCATACTCCTAAATTGTGCTTTGCAAATTGTTGACAGGCTTTGGGGAGTCAGGAGGTGAGTTACATGCCACAGGATTCCTTAGCCTTTGACCTGCTCTTGTTGTCACAGTACTTATATGGCTAGTCCAGTTCAGTTTCTGATCAATAGTAACCCCCAGAATGTTGGTAGTGGGGGATTCATCTATGGTAATACCATTGAATGTCAAGGAACGATGGTTCGATTCTCTTGTTGGAGACAGTGAGTGCCTGGCAATTGTATGGCATGAATATTACTTGCCACTTGTCAGCCCAAGCCTGGTTATTGGCCTGGTCTTGTTGCATTTGCACATGGACTGCTTCAGTACCTGAGGAGATGCGAATAGTGCTGAACATTGTAGAGTAATTCGCAAACATTTCCACTTCTAACCTTTTCATGGAGGGAAAATCATTGATGAAGCAGTTGAAGATGGTTAGTCATGGAATACTACCTTGAGGAACTCCTGTAGTGATGGTCTGAGGAACTCTTACAGTGATGGTCTGAGGAACTCTTGCAGTGATGGCCTGGAGCTGAGATGACTTACCTGCATCCATAACCATTTTCCTTTGTTCTAGGTATGAGTCCAATCAACGGAACGTATTCTCCCTGATTCCCATTGCCTCCAGTTTTGCTAGGACTCCTTCATGCCACACTTGGTCAAATATGGCTTTGGTGTCAAGGACAATCACCCTTACCTCATCTCTAGTTTTCAGCTCTTTTATCCATGTTTGAACCAAGGTTGTAATGGGGTAAGGAGCTGAGTGGCTCTGACTGAACCTAAATTGAGCATCAATGAGTGTGATAGTGCTAAGTGAGTGCTGCTTGATTGCACTGTTCCTGGTCCCTTTCTTCACTTTACTGGTGATCGAGATTAGACTGATGGGGAGATAATTGGCCGGTTTGTATTTATCTTGCTTTTTGTGTGCAGGACACACCTGGGCAGGTTTTCACATTGCTGGGTAGATGCCAGTGTTGTAGCTGTACTAGAACGGTGTTAAGGGTTGTGCAACTTCTGGAACATAAGCCTTCAGTCCTATTGCTGTTGAGGGCAATTTTGAGCTTGCACTCGTCGACCGTGGTATTGGTGGTACGGGCGGAAAATCCCTTGAGAATCAGGAAACGCGATTCCTGCCGGATAGATTGCACTTACTGATTTTGTTTCCCCTCCCCATGCCGGCAATGTCATGAACCTCATTTTAATACATTTGCCTTGATTTAAATATTATCAGCATCCCCCCCAGCCCTGCGCCCGCCCTGTGCCACACGGTTCCCCCCTTCACCAAATATTAAAAGTCACGTCGGCAAAGTTTACAACAGGTTTGGCCAGAGGTGAGGCAGTCGAGGGGATTTGCCTGTGCACGTAGTGGTAAGTATAGCCCCCTGGGATTTGAGGGACATTTGAATTTGAATTTCATTTAGTGTCACATGTACCGAAGTACCGTGAAAAGTATTATTCTGCATACAATCCAGACAGATCACTCCATCCATGAAATAAACATACATGAATACACAATGTAAACGTAGACACAGGAATTGGGTGAAGCATATAGAGTGCAGTACTACATCAGTAGAGAAAATGTGTGAAGAGATCAGTTCAGTCCACACCAGGGTCATTCAGGAGTCTGGTAACAGCGGGGAAGAAGCTGTTTTTGAATCTGTTAGTGCGTGCTCTCAAACTTTTGAATCTCCTGCCAGATGGAAGAGGTTGAAAGAGACAGTAATCCGGGTGGGAGGGGTCTTTGATTATGCTACCTGCTTTTCCAAAGCAGCGGGGGTTGTAGACAGAGTCCATGGATGGGAGCCGGTTTTCCATGATGGATTGGGCTGTATTCACGACTCTCTGTAGTTTCTTACAGTCTTCTGCCAAGCAGTTACCATACCAGGCTGTGATGGAGCCAGATAGGATGTTTTCTATGGTGCATCTGTAAAGATTGGTAAGAGTCAGTGTGTACATGCCGAATTTCCTTAGTTTCCTGAGGAAGTATAGGCGCTGTTGTGCTTTTTTGGTCGTAGTGTCGACATAGGTGGACCAGGACAGATTGTTGGTGATGCGCACACCTGGAATTTGAAGCTGTCAATCACCTCTACCTAGGCACCATCGTGCTGACAGGAGCATGTACGATACTTCGCTTCCTGAAGTCAATGACCAACTCTTTCGTTTTGCTGATGTTGAGGGAGAGAATATTGTCATTACACCACTCCACTAGGTTCTCTATCTCCCTCCTGTACTCTAACTCATTGTTCTTCGAGATCCGATCCGACATGCCCGGCAGTGCCCTGACGCTATGCCCTGGAACAGGTTGGCACTGTCCTTTAAAGTTGGCACCCCGATCTCTTTGGAGCCAGTTGCCGGCCCTGAGGCCCCAGGTTGCCAGAGTGACAGCGTAAACCACACCCACTCATTTGTTTTGTGTCCAAAGCGCTCAAGGTTTGACGAGAAAACTGGTCTGTGCAACTGGAGAGTTACATGCCAGTTTTCTGTCTGAACCTGACCCATTGCCAAATTCTGGTAAGATTCCGCCCAAAATATTGTCAGATCCCGTGGGCTTTGCAGCACCCCAGGGCCTTCAACCATTTCTTGATATCACATGGGGTGAATCGACTTGTCTGAAGCCTGGACTCTGTGATTCTGAGGACCTCGGGAGGAGGCAAAATAGATTATTCATTCGACACATTGGCTGATGATTTTACAAAATGCAAAGTATACCCTATCATTTCCCATTGTCCATACAATGTTTGCCTAGTTGATCAATGTAGCCTTTGACTGTTGCAAGCTCCAGATGCAGGTGAAATCACAGACTGTAACATTACTGAGCGACTGTCTCAGCCAAACTGCATGATGCCAGAAAGCAGTAAAGAAGGCAATGATCCCTTTCAGGAAATATGAATGACCTCATTTTTCAGTATTCTGAAGAAGAAATTGGGTTCCATAGCGCCATTGGAGCCGGAGGCCCTGCAAGTGGGATGAACAGCATATCCAACCATTTCTATTTCAGTCTACATCATGCTCCATACTTGGAACGGCATTGGTGATTTTTTGGAAGCTAATGCTGCGCACATACTTCAAGCAATGAGATGTTGGATTGCAGTGGGTGAGATTCTTTGAAGATTCATTCACAGATCTCGACAATCCGGCATTCAACTTTCTATGACAGGATGGCCAGACCTCTGGTCCTCCTTAACCTCCCTAGCCATCTGCTCCTGTTTCATAGAATTTCATAGAATTTACAGTGCAGAAGGAAGCCATTCGGCCCATCGAGTCTGCACCGGCTCTTGGAAAGAGCACCCTACCCAAGCCCACACCACCCTATCCCCATAACCCAGTAACCCCACTCAACCAACACTAAGGGCAATTTTGGACACTAAGGGCAATTTAGCATGGCCAATCCACCTAACCTGCACATCTTTGGACTGTGGGAGGGAACCGGAGCACCCGGAGGAAACCCACGCACACACGGGGAGAACGTGCAGACAGTGACCCAGCCGGGAATCGAACCTGGGACCCTGGAGCTGTGAAGCAATTGCGCTAACCGCTATGCTACCGTGCTGCCCGTTCCTTTTGAAAACGGTCCTTGAGGGCCTCCTGGTCCCCCCACAGAAACAGGATCCCTCTCTCCCCTGTCCACCTCTAACTAGGTCCTCCAGTGTCACATTCGTGGACCAAGGAACAATCTCCCTTTCCTTGTCCTGAATTTGCACATCCCATATGTAGCCAGTATCAGTTAAGGCAGCCATCGACAGATCCCCTTTTAAGAGGGTCGGACTGAATTTGAGAGGAGCTGGTTGGCTTTGAGATCAGCGCCCGCTGTTCAGCTCCTTGTTGAGCCCACGGGCAGCCAGCAACATGGGCCCGGCTTGATCAATGCTGCAATGAGATAAATGAGGTGAAAGCATCTACATTGGGTGCTGCCCACTTCGGTGGCATTGGTTGCGGGCAAGTGGTGAACTGCTCACTTGATTCTAAAAAAGGTGCCGGAACAAGATTTTAACCCTTTGACTTTGCTTGTACGCAATGTCTCTTTGATCCAAGGCTTTTCTTTTTCCACATCAGTTAAATCCTTCACACTGTCGCTGATTAAAGTCACTGATCAACCAAAGAGAACATTGTAGCTGCTTTTCCTTGAATCAGGGCTTTTCCTTTCTGAACTTTATTAAGGAATGTCATAACGTATAAAAGTTCTGACAAAATGCAGAGAGTCATTCAGCATCTACTGGAGATGAGTGACAAGACTGAGGAAATCGTCAGAAAGTGTACTTCGGAAGCATTGGGATCAAAGCTTTAGCCGTAAGGTTTCCTTTTATGCAGATAAAAGGTTACAAAATACTGAATAATTAACATATCCACAGACATGCAGATATGAAAAAAAAGCTGATCTTTGTCAAGCTATCATTTTATTGCATTCTGTTTCTCATTCTTTTTATTTGTTCATTAATCGATATGGCCCGGCCAGTATTAATTGCCCATTCGTAATTGCCCTCGAGAAGGTGGTGGTGAGCAGTCTAATTAATGTTGATAGTTCCCTCGCAATTCAATCAACAAAAGGATTGGGTGAATAAAGACAATTTGCATTTATGTAGCTCCGTAAAAGTAGTAAAATATCCCAGGGCACTTTGCAGGAGCATTATCAGACAGAACTTTACATTGACAAAAAATAGGAAAATATTAGGACAAGTAACTAAAAACATTTTTAGTTTTTTTTCAGGATGGAAGCCGGTGACTAGCGGTGTGCCTCAGGGGTCAGTGCTGAGACCACAACTTTTCACAATATACATTAATGATCTGGAAGAAGGAACTGATGTAGTTGGAAAAACGTTTTCACGTTGCGGGTGGTTAGGATCTGGAATGCATTACCTGAGAATGTGGTGGAGGCAGGTTCAGTTGAGGCATTCAACAGGGAATTGGAATATTATTCTTTATTTATTGATGGGATGTGGGCATCGCTGGCTAGGCCAGCATTTATTGCCTATCCCTAATTGCCTTTGAGAAGGTGAGCTGCTTTCTTGAACTGTCAGAAAGAAATATTTTTGAAATGGAGCCAGTGTTGTAGGAAATGCAGCAGCCAATGTGGATACAACCAAGTCCCACACACATCATTATGATGCTGACCAGATAATCGACTTTTAGGTGTTGATTAGTGTTCCTACAAAATCTCTCACAAGAACATGCAAGAGCATCCTTGCACTTAATGACTTCCTCTTTCAAGTAAAGGTCAGGAAAATGGTTGTGGTGAAAACAGACATTTCTTCAAAGTCTTCAGTTTTGTCCCTTTACCTCCTCCCTCATTGCAGGGCTTCTTTAAAATTTAGTTAGCGGGGAATCACGAATTCCTCCAGATTTGTTAAGTAGGAAGCAAACATCTCTATTTTTCCATTGCGGGGTGTGTGCCAGCCAGGTCTAAGATCCACTTACGAATTCGTCATGCTGCGAGTTCTTTCAGCATTCACAGATTGTAGTAGTTTTGAGAGAGGTATGTAATGAAGAAAGTTAGGACGCTTCTCCCTTTCTCACTGAGGGATTCAACCCAATTTATTTTCCCTCTCGAGGGAACTGACACACCATAGGTTAAGAAAAAGGCAAGATGATAAATTTCTGAGTAATTTTCACCTGAACCTTAAAGTAATCGAAGACTCCAGGATACCAATGTAACATTACATGTTATTTGTCAGTGTGGATCAGTTGCACATCATAGATAATGATTCCATGGTTCCAGCAGCACAGGAGCTATTATAAATCTTTCCATCAACAAAGAACAATCCAGCAGAGGAACAGGCCCTTTGGCCCTCCAAGCCTGTCCCGGTCATGATACTACCCTGGGCCAAAACCCTCAGCATTTCATAGTGCCGTATCCCTCTATACCCATCCTATCCATGTATTTGTCGAGATGTCTTTTGAATGCCGTTCATGTATCTGCTTCCACAATCTCCCCTGGCAACACGCTCCAGGCACTCACCACCTTCAGTGTAAAAATCCTGCCTCGCACATCTCTAAACTCTTCCCCACGGACCTTAAACCTATGCCCCCTAGTGACTGACCCCTCCACTCTGGGAAAATTTGAACATAGAACATAGAACATTACAGCAAAGTACAGGCCCTTCGGCCCGCGGATGTTGCGCCGACCTGTGAAACCAATTTAAAGTCAATCTACATTATTCCATTATCATCCATATGTTTATCCAATGACCATTTAAATGCCCTTAATTTTGGCAAGTCCACTACTGTTGCAGGTAGGGCATTCCACGCCCTTACTACTCTCTGAGTAAAGAACCTACCTCTGACATCTGTCCTATATCTATCTCCCCTCAATTTAAAGCTATGGCCCCTCGTGCTCGCCATCGCCATCCAAGGAAAAAGGCTTTCACTGTCCACCCTATCTAATCCTCTGATCATCTTGAATGCCTTTATTAACTCACCTCTTAACCTTCTACTCTCTAATGAAAACAGCCTCAAGTCCCTCAGCCTTTCCTCATAAGATCTTCCCTCCATACCAGGCAACATCCTGATAAATCTTCTCTGCACCCTTTCCAATGCCTCCACATCCTTCCTATAATGCGGCGACCAGAACTGCACACAATACTCCAAATGTGGCCACACCAGTTTTGTACAGCTGCAACAGGACCTCATGGCTCCGAAACTCAGTCCCTCTACCAATAAAAGCTAACACACCGTACGCCTTCTTAACAACCCTCTCAACCTGGGTGGCAACTTTCAGGGATCTATGTACATGGACACCGAGATCTCTCTGCTCATCCACACTACCAAGAATCTTACCATTAGCCCAGTATTCTGTATTCTTGTTACTCCTTCCAAAATGAATCACCTTACACTTTTCTGCATTAAACTCCATTTGCCACTTCTCAGCCCAGCTCTGCAGCTTACAGTCCCTCTGTAACCTGCAACAGCGTTCCGCACTGTCCACAACTCCACCGACTTTAGTATCATCCGCACATTTACTCACCCATCCTTCTACGCCCTCCTCCAGGTCATTTATAAAAATGACAAACAGCAGTGGCCCCAAAACAGATCCTTGTGGTACACCACTAGTAATTGAACTCCAGGCTGAACATTTCCCATCAACCACCACCCTCTGTCTTCTTACAGCTAGCCAATTTCTGATCCACACCGCTAAATCACCCTCAATCCCATGCCTCCATATTTTCTGCAATAGCCTACCATGGGGAACCTTATCAAACACTTTACTGAAATCCATATCCACCACATCAACTGCTTTACTCTCGTCCACCTGTTTGGTCACCTTCTCAAAGAACTCGATAAGGTTTGTGAGGAACAACCTACCCTTCACAAAACAGTGTTGACTATCCCTAATCAAATTATTCCTTTCTAGATGATTATAAATCCTACCTCTTATAATCCTTTCCAAGACTTTGCCCACAACAGAAGTAAGGCTCACAGGTCTATAGTTACCGGGGTTGTCTCTACTCTCCTTCTTGAACAAGGGGACAACATTTGCTATCCTCCAGTCTTCTGGCACTATTCCTGTAGACAATGACGACAGAAAGATCAAAGCCAAAGGCTCTGCAATCTCCTCCCTAGCTTCCCAGAGAATCCTGGGATAAATCCCATCCGGCCCAGGGAATTTTCACACTTTCCAGAATTGCTAATACATCCTCCTTATGAACCTCAATCCTGTCTAGTCTAGTAGCCTGTATCTCAGTATTTTCCTCGACAACATTGTCTTTTACCTGTGTGAATACTGACGAAAAATATTCATTTTGTGCCTCTCCTATCTTCTCTGACTCCATGCACAACATCCCACTACTGTCCTTGACTGGCCCTACTCTTACCCTAGTCATTCTTTTATTCCTGACATACCTATAGAAAGCTTTATGGTTTTCCTTGATCCTACCTGCCAAGGCCTTCTCATGCCCCGTCCTAGCTCTTCTTAGCTCTCTCTTTAGGTCCTTCCTAGCTAACTTGTAACTCTCGAGCGCCCTAACTGAACCTTCACATCTCATCTTTACATAAGCCTCCTTCTTCCTCTTGGCAAGTGACTGAACTACTTTAGTAAACCACGATTCCCTTGCTCGACCACTTCCTCCCTGCCTGACAGGTACATACTTATCAAGGACACGCAGTACCTGTTCCTTGAACAAGCACCACATTTCAATTGTGCCCATCCCCTACAATTTCCTTCCTCATCCTACGCATCCTAAGTCTTGCCTAATCGCATCATAATTGCCTTTCCCCCAGCTATAACTCTTGCCCTGCGGTATATACCTATCCCTTTCCATCGCTAAAGTAAACGTAACCGAATTGTGGTCACTATCACCAAAGTGCTCACCTACCTCCAAATCTAACACCTGGCCTGGTTCATTACCCAGTACCAAATCCAATGTGGCCTTGCCTCTTGTTGGCCTATCTACATACTGTGTCAGGAAACCCTCCTGCACACATTGGACAAAAACTGACCCATCTAAAGTACTCGAACTATAGCGTTTCCAGTCACTATTTGGAAAGTTAAAGTCCCCCATAACAACTACCCTGTTACTTTCACTCCTATCCAGAATCATATTTGCAGTCCTTTCCTCTACACCTCTGGAACTTTTCGGAGGCCTATAGAAAACTCCCAACAGGGTGACCACTCCTTTCCTGTTTCTAACCTCAGCCCATACTACCTCAGTGGACGAATCCTCAATGAACGTCCTTCCTGCCACCGTAATACTGTCCTTGACTAACAATGCCACACTTCCCCCTCTTTTACCACCTTCCCTGAGCTTACTGAAACATCTAAACCCTGGAACCTGCAAAAAACATTCCTGTCCCTGCTCTATCCATGTCTCCGATATGGCCACAACATCGAAGTCCCAGGTACCAACCCATGCTGCAAGTTCACCCACCTTATTCCGGATGCTCCTGGCGTTGAAGTAGACACACTTCAAATCACCTTCCTGCCTGCCGGTACACACCTGCGACCTTGAAATCTTACTCATGACCTCACTACTCTCAACCTCTTGTACACTGGAGCTACAATTCAGGTTCCCATCCCCCTGCTGAATTAGTTTAAACCCTCCCGAAGAGCATTAGCAAATTTCCCCCCCACGATATTGGTACCCCTCTGGTTCAGGTGTAGACCATCCAGTTTGTAGACCCACCTACCCCAGAATGAGCCCCAATTATCCAGGTATCTGAATCCCTCCCTCCTGCACCATACCTGTAGCCATTTGTTCAACTGTTCTCTCTCCCTATTCCTCGTCTCGCTCGCACGTGGCACGGGTAACAACCCAAAGATAATAACTCTGTTTGATCTAGCTCTAAAATTCCACCCTAGCTCTCTGAATACCTGCCTTACATCCCCATCCATTTTCCTCCCTGTGTCGTTGGTGCCTATGTGGACCACGACTTGGGGCTGGTCCCCCTCCCCCTTAAGGATCCCGAAAAGCCTATCCATCCACTCTATCCATGCCCCTCATAATCTTGTAGACTTCTATCAGGCCGCACATCAACCTCCAACATTCTAATGAAAACAATCCAAGTATATTCAGCCTTTCCGCATAGCTAACACCCTCCAGACCAGTCAACATCCTGGTAAACCTCCTCTACACCCTCTCCAAAACCTCCACATCCTTCTGGTGGTGTGCCGACCAGAATTGTGCGCAATATTCCAAGTGCGGCCTTACCAAGGTTCTATACAACTGTAGCATGACTTGTCAGTTTTTATACTCGATGCCCCGTCCAATGAAGGCAAGCACCCCGTATGCTTTCTTGACTACGTTGTCCACTTGTGTTGCCACCTTCAAAGATCTCTGTCCTTATCATCATCCTTTCTTAGCTTACTTTGCTAACTTTATTAGCTTTATAGCTTTCATGGCTACTCTTCACTAGATGCTTATCAAGGTTCTGTTTTGAAGGGATACATTTATGATGAACATTTTATTTTTAAAGTCAGTTTCATTTATCTGCTACTTCATGGAGATGGGGGGAGAGTGGGAAACAATTATGTTCTCTGGTACAGCTTGATATTTAATTTTAGATTCATATCTACTGCTTATTTGGAAGAATCCTTCAGAAACATCAGAAGTATTTCAAGTGGAGATGGATAGCTCGAAGAATATGGGACTATGGAGAAATGGCACAGAAAAGGAGTTGAGGCTGACCTAGATCAGCCATGATTGTATTGAATGGTGGGGCAGGCTTGAAGGTACTGCCCCACCATGGTGGAGAGGAAACCCGAGACACTACACGTGTAGTGTCTCCCACCCGCCCTCCTCCTCTAACCTAATAATAAAACCCATTGGTCTGAGGTAAGTACCATATATTTATTATATTATTATTATTTTTTATAAAAATTTAATTTCGTTGTTAGCCAGATCTTGGTAGAAAGTTAGAGGAATGGCAGGGAAGGGAGTACAATGTTCCTCCTGCAGGATGTTTGAGGTGAGGGATGCAGTTAGTGTCCCTGCTGATTTTACCTGCAGGAAGTGCTGCCATCTCCAGCTCCTCCAAGACCGAGTTAGGGAACTGGAGCTGGAGTTGGAAGAACTTCGGATCATTCGGGAGGCAGAAGGGGTCATAGATAGCAGCTTCAGGGAATTAGTTACACCAAAGATTGGAGATAGGTGGGTAACTGTAAGAGGGACTGGGAAAAAACAGTCAGTGCAGGGATCCCCTGCGGTCGTTCCCCTGAGAAACAAGTATACCGCTTTGGATACTTGTGGGGGGGACGACTTACCAGGGGTAAGCCATGGGGTACGGGCCTCTGGCACGGAGTTTGTCCCTGTTGCTCAGAAGGGAAGGGGGGAGAGGAGCAGAGCATTAGTAATTGGGGACTCTATAGTCAGGGGCACAGATAGGAGATTTTGTGGGAGCGTGAGAGACTCACGTTTGGTATGTTGCCTCCCAGGTGCAAGGGTACGTGATGTCTCGGATCGTGTTTTCCGGGTCCTTAGGGGGGAGGGGGAGCAGCCCCAAGTCGTGGTCCACATTGGCACCAACGACATAGGTAGGAAAGGGGACAAGGATGTCAGGCAGGCTTTCAGGGAGCTAGGATGGAAGCTCAGAACTAGAACAAACAGAGTTGTTATCTCTGGGTTGTTGCCCGTGCCACGTGATAGTGAGATGAGGAATAGGGAGAGAGAGCATTTAAACACGTGGCTACAGGGATGGTGCAGGCGGGAGGGTTTCAGATTTTTGGATAACTGGGGCTCTTTCTGGGGAAGGTGGGACCTCTACAGACAGGATGGTCTACATCTGAACCTGAGGGGCACAAATATCCTCGGGGGGAGATTTGTTAGTGCTCTTTGGGGGGGTTTAAACTAATGCAGCAGGGGCATGGGAACCTGGATTGTAGTTTTAGGGTAAGGGAGAATGAGAGTATAGAGGTCAGGAGCACAGATTTGACGTCGCAGGAGGGGGCCAGCGTTCAGGTAGGTGGTTTGAAGTGTGTCTACTTCAATGCCAGGAGTATACGACACAAGGTAGGGGAACTGGCAGCGTGGGTTGGTACCTGGGACTTCGATGTTGTGGCCATTTCGGAGACATGGATAGAGCAGGGACAGGAATGGATGTTGCAGGTTCCGGGGTTTAGGTGTTTTAGTAAGCTCAGAGAAGGAGGCAAAAGAGGGGGAGGTGTGGCGCTGCTAGTCAAGAGCAGTATTACGGTGGCGGAGAGGATGCTAGATGGGGACTCTTCTTCCGAGGTAGTATTGGCTGAAGTTAGAAACAGGAAAGGAGAGGTCACCCTGTTGGGAGTTTTTTATAGGCCTCCTAATAGTTCTAGGGATGTAGAGGAAAGGATGGCGAAGATGATTCTGGATATGAGCGAAAGTAACAGGGTAGTTATTATGGGAGACTTTAACTTTCCAAATATTGACTGGAAAAGATATAGTTCGAGTACAATAGATGGGTCGTTTTTTGTACAGTGTGTGCAGGAGGGTTTCCTGAAACAATATGTTGACAGGCCAACAAGAGGCGAGGCCACGTTGGATTTGGTTTTGGGTAATGAACCAGGCCAGGTGTTGGATTTGGAGGTAGGAGAGCACTTTGGGGACAGTGACCACAATTCGGTGACGTTTACGTTAATGATGGAAAGGGATAAGTATACACCGCAGGGCAAGAGTTATAGCTGGGGGAAGGGCAATTATGATGCCATTAGACGTGACTTGGGGGGGATAAGGTGGAGAAGTAGGCTGCAAGTGTTGGGCACACTGGATAAGTGGGGCTTGTTCAAGGATCAGCTACTGCGTGTTCTTGATAAGTATGTACCGGTCAGACAGGGAGGAAGGCGTCGAGCGAGGGAACCGTGGTTTACCAGGGAAGTGGAATCTCTTGTTAAGAGGAAGAAGGAGGCCTATGTGAAGATGAAGTGTGAAGTTTCGGTTGGGGCGATGGATAGTTACAAGGTAGCGAGGAAGGATCTAAAGAGAGAGCTAAGACGAGCAAGGAGGGGACATGAGAAGTATTTGGCAGGAAGGATCAAGGAAAACCCAAAAGCTTTCTATAGGTATGTCAGGAATAAGCGAATGACTAGGGAAAGAGTAGGACCAGTCAAGGACAGGGATGGGAAATTGTGTGTGGAGTCTGAAGAGATAGGCGAGATACTAAATGAATATTTTTCGTCAGTATTCACTCAGGAAAAAGATAATGTTGTGGAGGAGAATGCTGAGCCCCAGGCTAATAGAATAGATGGCATTGAGGTACGTAGGGAAGAGGTGTTGGCAATTCTGGACAGGCTGAAAATAGATAAGTCCCCGGGACCTGATGGGATTTATCCTAGGATTCTATGGGAGGCCAGGGAAGAGATTGCTGGACCTTTGGCTTTGATTTTTATGTCATCATTGGCTACAGGAATAGTGCCAGAGGACTGGAGGACAGCAAATGTGGTCCCTTTGTTCAAAAAGGGGAGCAGAGACAACCCCGGCAACTATAGACCGGTGAGCCTCACGTCTGTAGTGGGTAAAGTCTTGGAGGGGATTATAAGGGACAAGATTTATAATCATCTAGATAGGAATGATATGATCAGGGATAGTCAGCATGGCTTTGTGAAGGGTAGGTCATGCCTCACAAACCTTATTGAGTTCTTTGAGAAGGTGACTGAACAGGTAGACGAGGGTAGAGCAGTTGATGTGGTGTATATGGATTTCAGCAAAGCGTTTGATAAGGTTCCCTACGGTAGGCTATTGCAAAAAATACGGAGGCTGGGGATTAAGGGTGATTTAGAGATGTGGATCAGAAATTGGCTAGCTGAAAGAAGACAGAGGGTGGTGGTTGATGGGAAATGTTCAGAATGGAGTACAGTCACAAGTGGAGTACCACAAGGATCTGTTCTGGGGCCGTTGCTGTTTGTCATTTTTATCAATGACCTAGAGGAAGGCACAGAAGGGTGGGTGAGTAAATTTGCAGATGATACTAAAGTCGGTGGTGTTGTCGATAGTGTGGAAGGATGTAGCAGGTTACAGAGGGATATAGATAAGCTGCAGAGCTGGGCTGAGAGGTGGCAAATGGAGTTTAATGTAGAGAAGTGTGAGGTGATTCACTTTGGAAGGAATAACAGGAATGCGGAATATTTGGCTAATGGTAAAGTTCTTGAAAGTGTGGCTGAGCAGAGGGATCTAGGTGTCCATGTACATAGATCCCTGAAAGTTGCCACCCAGGTTGATAGGGTTGTGAAGAAGGCCTATGGAGTGTTGGCCTTTATTGGTAGAGGGATTGAGTTCCGGAGTCGGGAGGTCATGTTGCAGCTGTACAGAACTCTGGTCCGGCCGCATTTGGAGTATTGCGTACAGTTCTGGTCACCGCATTATAGGAAGGACGTGGAGGCTTTGGAGCGGGTGCAGAGGAGATTTACCAGGATGTTGCCTGGTATGGAGGGAAAATCTTATGAGGAAAGGCTGACGGACTTGAGGTTGTTTTCGTTGGAGAGAAGAAGGTTAAGAGGAGACTTAATAGAGGCATACAAAATGATCAAGGGGTTGGATAGGGTGGACAGTGAGAGCCTTCTCCCGCGGATGGATATGGCTGGCACGAGGGGACATAACTTTAAACTGCGGGGTAATAGATATAGGACAGAGGTCAGAGGTAGGTTCTTTACGCAAAGAGTAGTGAGGCCGTGGAATGCCCTACCTGCTACAGTAGTGAACTCGCCAACATTGAGGGCATTTAAAAGTTTATTGGATAAACATATGGATGATAATGGCATAGTGTAGGTTAGATGGCTTTTGTTTCGGTGCAACATCGTGGGCCGAAGGGCCTGTACTGCGCTGTATTGTTCTATGTTCTATGTTCTATGTACGGATGGCCTACTCCTGCTTAGTTCCTTGTGTTCTTGTGCAACGGATGTGTGGAACCTGAATGGGAAAGATGACAGCAACACATGGTAGGGTGGAAATGAATCTCAGGTTTATTACGGTGTACACAAATCTCTGAAAGGCAACTTCTCTCCCTAAAGGGCACCCTGGTCAGGGTTTTTATACTGTGTGGTTTTCCCTTGTTGAGGGGAAACCCCACCCGAACTACCAGGGGAGTCTACACTCAGCTGTGTAAGGGGGGAATCGAATGGAGCCCAGTCCTTGGCTCCCAAGGGGGTTATAATGCCTCTCTTCTCTCCCCCACCCACCCCCCACAAGTCTGGAGAAACATCCATGCCCTTGAGCTGAGGCCCTCTATCTGCATTGGGAGTGGACGATGGTTCGGTGTTGACGGGGCAGGCCCTGGTGGTGTGCAACGGACTGACTATCAAAATTTGCGAGTAGATCGTCTACGTAGGACTGGCGTAGCTGGCGATGGTGTCAGCGCTGTAGGCGGCTGGACGACCACCGCGGGCGGGCCGATGTTCATATCCGAATCGGCGGCAGAGTCTTCCGATGATCCGTCAGGCGTCTTAGCTTCTTGAGCTTCCATGGGTGAAGGTGACGCTGACCAGCGTAGTGCTCTAGGCTGCAACAGGGACCACGGGTGATCCTGGACTGGTGCATCCAGAGTTTGTACTGGGGGCTCCCGCGTGCGGCGATGGATGTGGTCCAGGTGGCGGCTTGCTTCCTGTCCCTGCGCCTGGACCGAGTACAAAACTGGACCTGTGGCCCGGAGAACCACACCAGGGATGCACGTATAGTGCGTCCCTAGGTTTGAGCTCATACCGCTGTGGGCGTCGAACTGCATCCGTCTCAGAACAGTCCTGCTATTGGCAGACACGAGCACCGATGTTCCGGATGACCAGGCTGAGGCGGGTCCGGAGGTGACGTCCCATTAGCATCTCTTCTGGTGCCACACCCATGGTAGCATGAAGGCTCGCCTGGTAGCCGAATAGAAACCGTGCCAGTCGATCCTCCCAAGACCCTATGTCCATTTTTTCATTGCTCTCTTGACCGCCTCTTGGCCAAACCGTTCGATGCTGGGTGGTACGGGAGGTTCGTACCTATCGAATTACGTTTGCAGCCATAAATGCTTCAAACTACTTGCTGGTGAATGTGGCCCCTTTATCCGACACTAGCACTTTGGGTATGCCATGGGTGCTGAATGATTGTCACAGCCTATTTACTGTTATCTTCGAGGTCACGGCCTGCACCTTGTGAACCTCAAGCCACTTCAAGTGGGCGTCCACCATCACGAGGAATGTTGCTCCCTGAAATGGGCTGGCGGAGTCGATGTGAACGCAGGTCCACGGTTTTCCTGGCCATTGCCAAGGGTGTATTGGTGCAGTCAGTGGGGTCTTCTGGTTCTCTTGGCATGGGCCGCAGCGCTGGGCCACCTTCTCAATGTCTGAGTCAATCCCAGACCACGAGACATAGCTGTGGGCGAGCATCTTTATCTTGGACACCCCTGGTCCCCATTATGGAGGTCTTGCAACAAAAGTGCCCGACCACATTCCAGGATGACCACCCATATCCCCAACAATTGGACACCGTGCTCCACACTAGGCTCCAGGAGCTTTGATGTATAGGCCCACAGATCGTCGGGCAAAGCTCTGTGCTAGCCCCCATACTAGACCATATGTTGGACCCTCGATAGCTGCTGGTCAATCTGCGTCCATTCTTTTACACAAGCCGCTGTGACCAGCAAGGAATCCATAAAGCTGAGGGCCGCTGCTACTTGTACAGCGGAGGATGATGCCATCGGTCTTGTGGAGATGGCCAGGCGACTCAATGCATCAGCGTGTGAGATCCGCGTGCCGGGGCGGTGGTCCAGCGTGTACTCATACTCTGCTGCCAAGAACAATGTCCATCTCTCGACTCTGACAGATAGATCGCCGGTTAATCACTCGATCCTCCTTGTAGAGTCCAAGTAAAGGCATGTGGTCTGAATAGACTGTAAATACCGTAGACATACCGGTGGAATTTCCGGATACCAAATATAACCGCCATTCCCTCCTTTTCAATTCGGGCATAGTTCCATTCGGCGTCGGCCAATGTGCGCGATGTGAAAGCTATCGGTCGCTCTGACCCGTCGGGCATCCAGTATGCGAGAACGGCTCCTACGCCATAGAGGTTAATGTCGCACGTCAGGAGAAGCGGCTTTGCCAGGTCATGTGCATCACCAGCGTTTTGGAGGACAACTGCCTCGTTACCGCTTGGAATGCCTTATGGTGCGGGAGGTTTCATTTCCCACTGCTGCCCTTTTTTTAATAGGCTTTGGAGCGGACTTAGCAGCGAGGCCAAGTTGAGGGTGAATTTCCCGTAGTAGTTTAAGAGTCCTTAAAGGGAATGGAGGTTTGTTGGGACTTTAGGGATTGGAGCCTGCTGGATGGCCCACACCTTGTTTTCCACCGGATGATGCCACTTTCTGTCAAGCCGGTATCCCAGATGAGTGACCTCGGGGGTGTTAAAATCACATTTCTCCCTGCGGAGATGGACTCTGGTCTGTTCAAAATGCCGGAGGACTTTGGCCAAGTTCTCCAATTGTTCCTTTTACTAGATGCCGGTGACGAGCAGGTCGTCCAGGTATATGGCCACCCTGGGTGAGCCCCATAGGATGTTGTCCATCACTTATCGGAAAATCGTACAGGCTGATAAAACACCGAAAGTCAGTTGGGAGTATTCATGCAATCCTCTGTGGGTGTTTACTGTCACGTACTTCCGAGAGTCTGGATCTAAGATCACCTGTAAGTACGCGTGGCTCATGTCGTGCTTAGTGAATGTGGTACCACCGCTGAGTTTTGCGTCTACTTCCTCAATGTGCGGGACTAGGTAACGATCCAGGCAAGAAACCCAGTTCACTTTGTGCTCCCCGCACAGACGTATGGATCCATTGGGTTTTAGCACCAGGCCGGTGGTGCAGCCCAATCGGCGAAATGGACGGGGCGGTGATGCCCAAACATTCCAGACATTCCAGCAAGTCATCGATTTTGGGCATCAGCTCATATGACACCGGGCGGGAACGGAAATAACGGGAATGCGTGTCCTCGTCCACACTGATCCTGGCCATCGTGCCCTTTATCGCACCGAGGTCTTCCACGAAAACGCCTGGGAACTTTGTTAACACTACTTCCAGGCCATGGGGGTGCATGTAACAGGTGTGTTGCCAATCTAATTTTAGATAGTGTAGCCAAATGTGGCCCAGCGTCTTCCTCCAAGAACTACCACCGGGACAAACATGCTGACTGGCCCCCGTATGCCACGGTAACATGGGTGGTTCCCTCAATGGCCAACGGCTCTCCAGCGTACGATGCAAATCGGGCATCCGTGTCCTGAAGGTCCAAGGTCTGGAGATCGGACTTAATAATGTTGAACATCTGGTGGCCGATCACTGATGCTGCTCCGGTATTGAGCTCCATGTCAGTGGGGTGTCCATTCACTTAATGCAATTCAGATGGGCGTGACCCTGCGGGCAGTAATGCAGTGTAATTGCTGCTACTCTTCCTCTTGGTCCTCCATATAGAACGCCCGGCCTCTAGGGGAGGCGGTAACGCCTGGGGTTTTGGTGGGGAATGTGGCCCTCTCTGGTTTGTCTGGCATCCCGGCACTGTTCACAGTGCCCAGTCCACATTCTGCGGCAACCATCTTGCTGCTCTATTTCAGGGGATTCCGCGTGAAATCGGAACCGGCGGACCATTATCGGAGGCTGCGGATTAAGGTGTACTTGACCAGGGCCACCAACATGGCAAAGGGGTTCGGGTCCGGTCTTTCCGGATACGTGAGGCTCTTGATGAGCACATGGGTGGGTCCCCCGACTGCCACCAGCAGGATAACGGTCTGCCTTTCATCTCCAACAATACCATTCCACCAAAAGAAATATTGTGACCGGTCTATGTATTGAGTCCAGTCATTGGTATCTGCATCGAAAAGGTCGAGTTTCCCGATGTGCGGCATCTCCCCGTTCAGAGTGGAGGCCCATGAGGGCCTGGACAAAGTTGGTCGGCAGTAGAACATACGTTGCTGCGGCAGCTCCACTTCACCCTCGTCGCCAGTGTAGAACCCAAGCGGGAGAGACTATAGGAACACACATCAGGGTGGAAATGAACAACGGTATTATTATGGTGTACACAAATCTACAAAAGACTAACTCCTCTCCCCGAAGGACCACCCTCCCTGATCTGCACCCAGATCAGGGTTTTTATCCTGTGTAGTTTTCCCTTGTTAAGGGGAAATCCCTCCCTCAATTACCGGGGGAGTTCATATTCAGCTTTGTAAGGGGGAAATCGAATGGAGCACAGTCATTGGCCTCCAAGGGGGTTATAACAGGATGTTTAATGTGCATTTTGTTACAAATATAGAAAAGGTACACTGGATACACTTCACTGAACCACATGGCCTATTCAAGTCCTTGCTTTCAATATTATCCTATCTTCTAGATGTGAAAGCATAGTCTTAACTTTAATAACCTACTTACATCTATATCAATAATGCCTTTCAATGTTTAAAGAAACTATCACATCCCATTTCAATTTCCATAATGAAACTTGTTCTATTCTTTGAATCCCTACTTAGAGCCCATAGGTTCTGTGTTTATCTCATCAGAATGTCACCTTAGTTCAGTCAGTGTCTCACAAGCCGCATTGTAGAATTTGAGCACATAATTTAAGCTGACACTTATTCCTGTGATCATTTTAGTGCAGTGTTAAAGGAGGTACTATTTTTTCTGAGTTTCTAACTGATTCCCTGTTTGACAGTTGAACTTAAAAAGCCTGTGGCAGTGTTCTAAGGAGAATCGGGATGTTCTACCATTGACCCTCAACCACATTGACAATAAATAATTATTCATCTCATTAGCAGTTTCTGCGACTTTGCTGTGATTGCCTTAATAGCAATACATGCACTTCATAAGTAAATGCGCAAAGTCCCACCCATCAGCCCTCCCTTTGCAGGCCAACGTTGGTTCACAGTGCCTAATGCACTGTGAGGCTTCAACCCTCCCTCTATCTTAAACCTTCTCCAGCCTGACAATGTTCACCCCACATTACTTACTCTCGTCTCTTGTGCACCTCCCTTCTATTCACCTGAGGAAGGAGCAGTGTTCCGAAAGCTAGTGATTCAAAACAAACCTGTGGGACTTTAACCTGGTGTTGTAAGACTTCTTACTGTGCTCACCCCAGTCCAACGCCAGCATCTCCATATCATCTGTGTACCTGAATAGGGGCTGGAATGTGGCGACTAGGGGCTTTTCACAGTAACTTCA
The DNA here is from genome assembly GCF_047496885.1 of Scyliorhinus torazame. Classification (NCBI taxonomy): domain Eukaryota; kingdom Metazoa; phylum Chordata; class Chondrichthyes; order Carcharhiniformes; family Scyliorhinidae; genus Scyliorhinus; species Scyliorhinus torazame. The sequence continues at coordinate 323,163,433 of NC_092709.1, forward strand.
TTACAGGGTTAATGTAAGCCTACTTGTGACAATAAAGATTATAAGATATAAGAAGCTCTCAATCTCAATTTGCTCCTCTAAGAACTTTCTTAACACCCAATTTTTGATCACGTTTTGGTGGTAATATCTCCTTTGACCTGGCATCTAATTTTATTGTACGTTTTGTAAAGCACCTTGGAATGTTTTGCAGAGACATAATTCAATTTAAAGGCACTATATTGAACTTTTTTTTTTCTATGATAAACACAGTACACTTGAAATTTAAAGTGTGAAATTAAGATCTTTCATCAGTAGTGTTTTTTTTGCCCTCGGCTAATTTATACCATTCTAGTCGCAGTATTGTTGGTTGAAATGGCCTTCAAGCGATTGGTTTCCCATAAATTTGTTCCCACCTCTATTTAATTATATTTAAGTGCAGATGAAAAGTCAAGGCTGTGTAAAGATAATTTAGCCGATTCAAGCTCAACCCTCTGATAACACTCATATTATACCAAATTGTACTTTAAATGCCTTGAGAGGCTGTTGCGTACACTTCAAGGAGAGAAGCTCTTTCAAAAAAAGTTAATATTGAATTTTAAAATCTTCGAAGCCATGCATTTATGGAATGTTTTACCTCCGTTCAAAATGAACATCATGAATACAACAACTTACTTTGACGTGCATGACTATTATGTAGACATTTATATTAAACAAACAGTCACTTACCTGCTGTAACGTGACTGAGCCTTACCGCAGCATGATCACAATGATAAGAGCAGCCTTGCCTTAAAGCTCTTCAGTCCCTATTGTCAGGGGGAGAAGGGTATTGAGGCATCACCCGGGAATGCACCTTGCAACCCGCTTGGAGACATGCAATGCTCAGAGTGCATATCATGAACGCACTAGCAGTATTTTGGGACTGATCCTCAGAAGCATCTGTAATTTTCTGAGAAAGCTGTGGGATTTCTGGGACGGTCAAAGAAGCAGAGTCCCCATGGAGCACTGGTCCTCAATCTAGCTAGGCTTGAACAAGCATAGAAAACTTCAGGCTGACTAATAACACTTAGTATTAATGATGTTGAAGCTGTACAAATCTTTTATCGCTGCCTAAAGCCTATCATTAAGGATCGGACATGGCACCATTGATTCCATTCAAATCTCTTATGTCACTTTTGTTATGAGGCAGCTGTGAATCTAAATAGGAGAGAATTTAACACGGCTGCCAAGAACCGGCTAAAAACCTTGAGCTTCTTCAGTAGAGATTTCCTTGAGATTAAAGTAGAAGCTAAGTAGATTAAGCATGGGATATAGTGAGGTAGGCCAGAGAGTTGGGAGGTCTCCAGAGGCAGTATCACTACATCACACTGAACAACATCAACAAAGAGCACTTCCTGCAGAATAAGAGCAAGGTACTGCTAGGGAATGGCTCCTCTGTGAACATTCTGCAAAAAATTATTGGATCAGCAATGTACAGAAATTACAGCTTGTAAACAGGCCATACTGCTCATCTTGTCCCTGTCAGCATTGAAGCACCATGCGAGCAAACAGTCCTGATCACATTATCCACCCTGTTTCTGTGTCCAATCAATCCTACTTCCTTCATCCAATCTAAGCCTGACCGTTGACATTGTTTCTGCCTTAACTACGAACCATGGAAACACAGTGCAGCTTGGGTCACTGTCTGTGCGGAGTCTGCACATCCTCCCCGTGTGTGCGTGGGTTTCCTCCGGGTGCTCCGGTTTCCTCCCACAGTCCAAAGATGTGCAGGTTAGGTGGATTGGCCATGATAAATTGCCCTTAGTGTCCAAAATTGCCCTTAGTGTTGGGTGGGGTTACTTGGGGATTGGGTGAAGGTGTTGACCTTGGGTAGGGTGCTTTTTCCAAGAGCCGGTGCAGACTCGATGGGCCGAATGGCCTCCTTCTGCACTGTAAATTCTATGATAATTCCACAGCCTCACAACTTGGCGTAAAGCCTGAAGGAAAGGACTTGGCTTTATATTGTGCCTTTCATGACCTCAGGACATTGCAAACCACTTTATTATGCTGATGAAGTATTGTTGAAGTGCGTCACTGTTTTAATATAGGATGTTTTTCTTGCCCTCTGTGACAAATCATATGCTTTTAACCTTACCTCTAGAATTAAAGCTAGGGTCTCGGCCATTCAGGGGTGGTGTCAGGAAGTATTTCTTCAAACAAAGGGTGATGAAGATCTGGAAATCTGTCTCCCAAAAAGTTGTTCATCCTAGGGGTCACTTAAAAATTTGAAAACTGAGCCAATTAGGTTTTCATTGGGCAAGGGCGTTAATAGTTATGGAACCAAAGAGGTTACATGGAGTAAAGATACCGATAAGCCCCGATCTAATTGAATAGTGAAACACGCTCCTGAGGCTGAATGGCCTATTCCTGTTCCTATGTCCCTTCCTATTGCTCTGTCCACTTCTCAGCATAACCAAAGACCCCTCCCACCCAGGTTATTCTCTCTTCCAACCTCGTTCATCGGGCAGAAGATACAAAGGTTTGAGAACATGCAGCAATAGGAGAGACGGTGGTGTAGTGGTATTGTCACTGGATTAGTTCACCAGAGACCCAGAATAATTCTCTGGGGACTGAGGTTCAAGTCCCACCACTGCAGATGGTGAAATTTGAATTTTAAAAAAATCTGGATTAAAAGTCGAATGATGACCATGACACCATTGTCGATTGTCTTAAAACCGCATCTGAAAAAAATAGACAAAAATAAAAATAAAAAAATAAAACCCCACCTGGTTCAGTAATGTCCTTGAGGGAAGGAAATCTGTCATCCTTACCTGGTCTGGCCTACATGTGACTCCAGACCCACAGCAATGAGATTGACTCTTAACTGCCCCCTCAAGAGTAATTAGGAATGGGCAATAAATACTCGCACAGCCTGCGACGTCCACGTCCCATGAACGAATTTAAAAAATAGATTCAAAAATAGCTTCTTCCCCACTGTTACCAGACTCCTGAATGGCCCTCTTATGGACTGAACTGATCTTTCTACGCATCTTCTCTACAGTTGTAGTACTATATTCCGTATGCTTTACCCAATGTCTATGTATTTATATTGTGTATTTATTGTATGTCCTATGTTTACATGTATGGAGTGATCTGCCTGGACTGTACGCACGTGACAATAAATCTAAATATAAATCTTCTTCCCATTCTGTCCTACCTTTTCACATCAAATCACCCTATATTCTGGCCTGTTTTGATGACAACTCAATTTTTCTTTGTGATGTTTATTCCGGGAAAATTTGGGTAAAACTTGAAGCCTTAGGAAGCAAGATTTGCAACAATTAAGTGGGAGAAACCAATTCAGCTGTTAACAAAATAAAGAACATATGGGATCTGCTAAATATGGGCAAAGAGCATCAGAAACAAAGTGAGACTGCGAAGCAAGGCGTATCATCGGTTAGGTTGCAGTATGAAATTTGAATGCCTTACTTTCTGAAGGGTGTCAAGACCAAAGTCAAGAACAGATTCAGTGAGATGATCCCATAGATGAAAGATTTTAGCTGTGAGGTGAAACTGGAAAAACACCAGGACAACGTTCGTCGGTAAAAACTGTTGCAAAGTGATCAGAGAGAGGTGCTCAGAATTGTGAAGGATTTTGATAAAGCAATTCAGGATGAAGTATCTCAACACTGGTCAGTGAGTAAAGATTAGCAATTGAAGATCAGCACCAAAAGAACAAAGGGAGATGTTCGAGCTTTTGTTTTCAATTCGAGGATGGAGCGCTGTATTAGACACAGCAGTGGAAGTAGTATTGATAGTTTTTCAAAGGGAAAAATGGAGAGAGCCAGCACAGGAGAGAGAGGCTGAATGGCCTTTCTTTGTGTTTAGTATTCTTTGAACACAATTTAAAATGTTGACCGCAATTCAACTGGAAAATATCTTTGTCCGGTTTTGGGCAGGTTTACTGGGATGTTTCTCGGCAACAGCACCAAGAAATACCCCACTATCATCGGCACTTTTCCATTTTTCTCGGCCTCGAGGAGTTTCTTCCTCGCTGAGGCCGCACTTAAGTAATTTCCTACTGGCAAGCCAAGCAGGAAAGGCTCTTCGCAGATCGGGGCGTCATTTTGTCTGGCTGCCCCAATCTCACGCCCCCTCCCCCTTCCCCCAACCTTGGGAAAGCCCCCAGGAACACTCGCTTACCTACCGACCCAAGTTCCCCCTCAAGCCCGATCCCAGGCATTGCCAACCTGGTTCCTGGGAACCCTGGCACTGCCAGACTGCCACCGTAAGGTTTTAAACGAGTTCGCAGCAGACATGATAATAATAATAATAGCTTATTGTCACAAGTCGGCTTCAATGAAGTTACTGTGAAAAGCCCCTAGTCGCCACATTCCAGGGCCTGTTCGGGGAGGCCGGTACGGTAATTAAACCCGCGCTGCTGGCATTGTTCTGTATTACAAGCCAGCTGTTTAGCCCGCTGTGCTAAACCAGCCCCAGTCGTGGATGCATTGGTTATGATATTTCAAAATTCCCAGGATTCTGGAAAGGTCCCTGTGGATTGGAAACAATCTAATGTGACGCTCCTCAAAAAGCGAGAGACGCAAAAAGTAGCAAACTATAAACCGGTGAGCTTGACCTCTGAGGTGGGAAAGTTGCTGGAATTAATCATTAAGGAGGAGATGACTGAACATTTGGAAAGACAAAGCTCAATCCACCATTGTCAGCATGAAGGGTAAGCCATGCTCGACAAACTTCCTTGAGTTCTTTGAGGATGTACTCAGCACGGTGGATAATGGGGAACCTGTGGATGTGGTATATCTAGACTTCCAGAAGGCATTTGACAAGGTGCTGCATAAAAGACTGATCCAGAAGGTGTGATCGCAGGGGATTGAGGGCAGAATACTAGATTGGCTTGAGGATGGGCTGACTGACAGACAGCAGAGGGTCAGGATAAATGGGTACTTCTCTGGCTGGCAAACTGTAATCAGCGGGGTGCGGCAAGGTCAGTCCTTGGACCCCAACGGTTTACAATCTATATAAATAGCAAGCAGGGACAGAGTGTAACATAGCAAAATTTGAGGATGATGCTAAAATAGGTGGGAAAGCAGGCAGTGAAGAGGAGATACAGATTTTACAGACAGATACAGATAGGAGATTGGACCATAATTTGGCAGATAGAGTTTAACATCGAAAGGTGTGAGATTATACATTTTGACTGAAAAAATAGAAAAACAAATTATTGTTTAAATGGAAAGCAGATTCAAAATGTGTTTGGCAGAGAGATCTGGGGTCTTTGTTCATGAATTATAATAATAATAATCTTTATTGTCACAAGTAGGCTTATATTAACACTGCAATGAAGTTACTGTGAAAAGCCCCTAGTCGCCACACTCCGAACACTAATAATTTGCTTATACTCACTGGAGTTTAGAAGAAGGAGAGGTTTATAAAATACTAAGAGAGATTGGTAAAGTAAACTTAGACCAAATGTTCCCCCTTGTGGGGCAATCTAGAACTAATAGGTCACAGATATAGTTTGAGGGGCAGTAGGTTTAAAACTGAGATGAGGAGGAACTACTCCCTGTAGAGGGTGGTGGATTTGTGGAACTCGCTGCCCCATGGTGCGGTGCAGTCAGATTTATTAAGTGGTTTCAAGAAGGAGATAGAAATATTTCTGACAAAAAAATGGGTGAAAGGGATATGTCAAGCAGGCAAGCAGATGGATTTGAGACCAGGAAGGGATCAGGCATGATCTAATTGAATGGTGGAGCAGGCTCGAAGGGCTGAATTACCTACTTTTGTTCCTAATACCTATGTACCTATGCACCTATGTGCCTGGGTGCTGGAGGAGTGTCAGGGTGTTTATCTGCCCTGTCCCCGACCACCTGGGGGTCTTTAATGGCCTGGGAGACCCCCCCAGATGCCATTATGACTGGTCCATGTTTGAGGGAACTGGTATTAATCAGCATCGAGGCGAGGTCTCCCAGGCATGGCCATTTGGTCTCGGGATCCGGGAGAATCCCACAAATGCATATTTAAATGAGCCTACAGATTCTCAATGTGGACAAGATTCAGATTGCGACATCTCACAGGATCTAATTGAATCTTGCGATTGGTACCGGGACGAGGCCGTTGAATCTCACGAGAGTCTCTCGCGGGATTTCCGCTGCTGTTGATTGTTTGGAATGCTGTACCTGTCTGGCTTCTGGTTGTGATTTCTCAAGAGGTCAAACCGCTTGGTCTTTGCCTTCTACATTGGCAGTTCCATTGTCCACTGGTGCCACATGCCTTGCATACAGCATTAAAAGTTGGAAGTTTTACTGGGTGCAGGTATATGCCCACATCACCCACAATGCTTATTAGGCTTACCTACATTGACTCTCGAATCAATGGTGGACGGATTATACATAGTCTGTGGACTCTATCTACCTAGCAGTGTGGCTTCATGTTTGCATACACTTTGTAGTAGTACTTCCATGCTATAACCTTAGAGTCGGTCCAGGAAGTCTCTTTGGAATGTTTCTGTTTGAGTAGATGCTATCATGAGCTTAATTATTTTGTCGACTAGTTCAGCTACAGTGATGTGAAAAGAATGCCCCTTGTCTCTGCATCTACTTATGAATTGATCAATGGTCTCTGTCAGGTGTTGCCTGATGGATATGGGGCTGAATTCTATGGGAACTATATGGGAACTTGCTGCTCGCCCACATGAAGAAATGTCGGACACCAGCCAACCCCCGTTCAAAACCGCTCCACACTAATAACGCACTGCAGGCAGCCTCATGTAGTTGAGTGTGGGACATGTGCCCCTCAATGGGAGGAAATTCCACCCTCAAGAGCTGTTGGTCAATCTGTGTGGCAGGCAGCTCTAACAATCTCATCAGTACCAGCCCTGAGTAGTGGGTGCTGGTGGGAATCTAGGAAGAAGCCAGCCATGCTGTCTGGAGCCAGGTAAGGCTGGGGCTTTAGGCAGAAGAATTGGGGAGCCTGAGGCCGGGTCTGATTGTGTGTTGGGGGTGTGTGGGGGTTGGCGGCGGCGGCAGTGGTGGTGACGGTGATGGGGATGGGGATGGAGGAGCGAGTGAGGTGGGGGTGACCAGGTGGGAAGTGGGTTGATCTTAGATTAGGATAAATGGTTGGCACAACCTATACATGGAAAACCAGGTACTGGTACAGGGAGAATGTGGTGCAGTGCGATATCACTAGACCAGTGACCCAGAGGCCGAGACTATTGTTCTGAAGTCATGGGTTGAAATACCATGAAGGCATCTGGTGGTATCTACATTAATAAATCTGAAATATAAAGCCAGCCATAGTGACGGTGACAATAATGATTGTCATAAGAACCCACCTGATTCACATATGCCCTTAAGGGAAGGAAAGCTACCTATGTGAGACTCCAGGGGCGAAATTCTCCCCAAACGGCGGGATGTCCGCCGACTGGCGCCCAAAACGGCGCCAATCAGACGGGCATCGCGCCGCCCCAAAGGTGCGGAATGCTCCGCATCTTTGGGGGCCAAGCCCCAACATTGAGGGGCTAGGCCGGCGCCGGAGGGATTTCCGCCCCGCCAGCTGGCGGAAACGGCCTTTGTTGCCCCGCCAGCTGGCGCGGAAATGACATGTCGGGGCGGCGCATGCGCGGGAGCGTCAGCGGCCGCTGACAGTTTCCCGCGCATGCGCAGTGGGGAGAGTCTCTTCCGCCTCCGCCATGGTGGAGACCGTTGCGGAGGCAGAAGGGAAAGAGTGCCCCCACGGCACAGGCCCGCCCGCGGATCGGTGGGCCCCGATCGCGGGCCAGGCCACCGTGGGGGCACCCCCCGGTGTCAGATCGCCCCTCGTCCCCCCCAGGACCCCGGAGCCCGCCCACGCCGCCTTGTCCCGCCGGTAAATAGGTACTCTAATTTACGCCAGCGGGTCAGGCAATTTATCGGCGGGACTTCGGCCCATCCGGGCTGGAGAATCCAGCGGGGGGGCCCGCCAACTGGCGCGGCCCGATTCCCGCCCCCGCTGAATATCCGGTACCGGAGACTTCGGCAACCGGCGGGGGCGGGATTCACGGCGGCCAACGGCCATTCTCCGACCCGCTGGTGGATTGGAGAATGACGCCCCAGATCCGTGGCACGAGGAGGGGTGGGGGGGGTTCACGTCTGAGTAGTGGGGGGTGGGGACATTTTCACAAGGAATCCCAAAGGACATTACCCCCACCCCCCCCTCCCAACCTCCCTTTCCACCTTTTGAAGTCTGATTTTTAAAATGGCCCACCCATTCCCACCTATCTACCTACAGCAACTGTACTTTGACTTGGGCAGAAGCTTCGAAAGGTTATCGCACATAGAGGCCATTCAACCCATCGTATCTGTGCCAGCTAAAAAGAGAAAAAATAAACTAGCCACGATCTAATAAACTAGGCACAACATCGTGGGCCGAAGGGCCTGGACTGTGCTGTGCTGTTCTATGTTCTATCATTCAATAGATCGCAGCGACATAGCTGCTCTGCTACGTACGAAACCCTGAGCCACAATCAGGTCGTCTATGAATATTTTAGCACCAGATCCCCATGAACATTGTGTGCTAGTTGTTTTAAAACAATTTCCCAGCTCCTGGTCTGTAGCCTTGCCAGTTACAACACTTCTGCTGCAGATCCAGGTTTCAGCCTCAACCACCAACTAATGGAGTGAATTCTAGATGGCCATCACACTCTGGTGAAAACATAGAACAGTACAGCACAGTACAGGCCCTTCGGCCCACGATGTTGTGCCGACCATTTATCCTGATCTAAGATCAACCTAACCTACACCCCTTCAATTTACTGCTGTCCATGTGCCTGTCTAAGAGTCGCTTAAATGTCCCTAATGACTCTGACTCCACCACCTCTGCTGGCAGTGCATTCCACACACCCACCACTCTCTGTGTAAAGAACTGACCTCTGACATCTCCCCTATACCTCCCTCCAATCACCTTAAAATTATGTCCCCTCGGGACAGCCATTTCCGCCCTGGGGAAAAGTCTCTGACTATCCATGCCTCTCATCGCTTTGTACACCTCTATCAAGTCACCTCTCTTCCTTCTTCGCTCCGGTGAGAAAAGACCTAGCTCCCTCAACCTTTCTTGGAAAAACATTTTTCTTTGTGTCTTCTCTAATCTTTCCACAAATCACCTTAACTCTATGCCCCCGTAACTGACCCATCAGCCGGGAGAAAAAGTTATTTCCTGTCTACCCATGTCTCGGCCCCTCATAATTTTGAGTACCTCATTTACATCCCTCCTTAGCCTCCTCCGTTCCAAGTAAAACAACTCTAGCCTATCTAACCTCTTCCCAGCTGCAATTTAGCTGCAGCATATTATTCCGTTCAATTTACTTATTAACAAGCTCAATTGACAGTTAATTGGGCAGGATTCTCCGACCCCCTCCGCCGGTTGCCGAATTCTCCAGCACCGGATATTCGGCAGGAGCGGGAATCGCGCCGCGCCAGTCGGTGAGACCCCCCCCGGCGATTCTCCGGCCTGCGATGGGCCGAAGTCCCGCTGCTGGAATGCCTGTCCCGCCGGTGAGGATCAAACCACCTCTCTTCCCGGCGGGACTGGGCGGCGCGGGGGTCTCTGGGGTCCTGGGGGGGACGCGGGGCGATCTGGCCCCGGGGGGTGCCCCACGGTGGCCTGGCCCATGATTGGGGCCCACTGATCCGTGGGCGGACCTGTGCCGTGGGGGCTCTCTTTTCCCTCTGCCTCGGCCACAGTCTTCACCATGGCCGATGCGGTAGAGTTTCCCCACTGCGCATGCGCGGGGGTGACGTCAGCAGCCGCTGACGCTCCCGCGCATGCGCGGACTTTCGCCGCCCAGCGAAGTCCTTTCGGCCCCAGCTGGCGTGGCGCCAAAGGACTTTCCCGCCAGTTGGCGCCGCACCAACCACTCCGGCGCAGGGCCTAGCCCCTCAAGATGCGGGCTTGGCCCCTAAAGGTGTGGAGAAATCCGCACCTTTGGGGCGGCCTGACGCCGGAGTGGTTCACGCCAGTCCATCCCGACGGGACCCCCCGCCCCGCCGGGTAGGGAAAAATCCCGCCCAATTATCTTTTCAAAATGGCAGGTGGGTTGCCAATTTTGGTATTTGCCTATTGTTTGATGGGAAATGGGTTGTGGGCGGATCGTAAAGTGGTGGGTTCACTACCACGTGTTACTAACCCTCGGAAGGGACCATAAAATGTAGCTCATTAATTCCAGACAGTGTATTCTAAAGTTGAACTTCACTCGTAATTAATTTGCGGGTGTTGTAACATATTTTCTCCGCATTTTCACAGAATCAAAGAATTATTGCACAGGAGCTCAGAGAGGCCATCATCTCTGCACTGGCTCTCCAAATGAGCGCCTCATTTAATAAGCGATGTGACAATAAACAATTATTATTATTAGTACCATTTCCCTGTCTTTTGCTGATAACCCTGCACATTCTTCCTTTTCAGTTATTGCCGTTTAAATGCCTCGATTGAATCTGCCTCCACAACGCTCTCAGGTCGTGCATTCCAGACCCTAACCACTCGATGTAAAAAAAAATTCTGCTCTTCCACCCCCTTTTAGTTGTACCATTTATTTTATATTGTCTCTCCAAGTTCTTCTTGCCGAAGGAATCACCCTCACTCATGTGAACTCAACTTCATCTGTCACCTGTCTGCCCATTGCACCAACTTGTCTCCGTCTTTTTGAAGCTCTACATTATCCTCCTCACAGTTGACAACGCTGCCAGGTTTTGCATCGTCCGCAAACTTTGAAATTGTGGCCTGCACACCAATATCTAGGTCATTAATATATAGCAGGAAAAGCAAGGATCCCAACACAGTCCCCTGGGGAACTCCATCAATCTTCCTCCAGCATGGAAAGCATCCATTAACCACTAATTTGCTTCCTGTCACTCAGCCAATTTTGTTCCTTTTATTGGGCTATAACTTTGCTCACAAGCCTCTTGATGTAAGACAGCCTTTGGACAGACCTGATGTGTTTTGTGGAGGCTTTCATTACATTTCACAATTTTAATAGCTTGTTTGTCTGTTTTGGAAATATTGAGGCCCAGAAAACATCATTCCCCGCATTGGAGGAACAAAGTAAACTTATAAGATCTGGGTGCCGTTTGAAATGGTGCCGTTTCTGATCATTCGGCTTGTTTGAGAGCAGTATTTTGAACTTTAACTGCTGCCAACCTCTCTCCACATGACAAACCTTCACCCTGCACCCTTCACCCTGCTCAGTCACCTTTGCCCTTCTTTCCATAACCTTTGAGGCTCTCTCTCCACCACACGAGCCCCATGACCCTTGACCCACCCTCCATCACTGTCTGTCAACCTACAGCTGTCCTCCTGTAATCATTGACCTGCACCCTGGACCCACCCCATATCATCCTCAACTTGCCAACTATTATACTCTATCAGCCTTGAACTTATCCCGAGCATGCTTGAGCTGCCTTTGGCAGATATTGACTTTTCCTTTGCCTTCCAGCTCCTTGCCTCTGCCCCCTCACAAACTGAGGGATGCCATGCCCCAATCTCCCTCTCCTCAGACAGCCATGCTCTGACCTCTGTGGATTTCGCCACCCGAATTCAATGTGAAAGCTGAGCCTCCTACCTTCCAGTCCAACATAGTTCCCCGACAAGAAAAGCAACTCTTACTTACTCTGAATCCACCAGGAAGACTATCCCTCCTGCTGCACTCTACCCTTAGCCAGTCATGAATCTGAAGGTTTGTTTGATGCAGACTTAATCGCAAAGGTATAATTTAGTTTGGAGATGTATTTTAATGAGAAAGCAGAACAAGCTAATGCAATAAAACTAGGATCCTCCTGCTTGCCATTGGGGACCACAATCTGCCCTTCATCTGCTGCCAGCTTATTTCCCAACTTTCGCCCCTCCATCGAGGAGCTGGGATTTCACCTCCTGCATAAATCCCCCTGCCCACCTCTTTTCCCGTTCCCGGGAGCTTGCTTAACTAGATATTGCCCCATGTGTCTCAACCCAACTTTGTGGTTTCATACTTTCTTACCTTTTGACATTTCCATGATGCTGAAATTATTGTTAATTTTTTAGGTTAACTATTACAGTGTAATTGATATTGAATTAGATCTGTCCATGGCATTGCCGAGCTACTGAAATAGAATTGTCAAACTTTGTTGAAAAGTTGTGATGTTTGTTAAATTTTCGAAGGTTTTTGTTATAACCTGCCTGCTTACCATTGACTGGGGACTAATGACAATCCCACAATCCTGTGGGAGTATGAGCTTCCCCAATGAGGGGGGCGGAGAAATCATTAGCAGACTCCCTGTATAAATAAAGCTGGCCAGTTTGGAACTAGCAGGAAGGAGTAAGCAGCAAGTGAAGTTGCTGCTGTTATGTATATATATGTTATTGTAAATAAATGTTATTTCTTGTATCCTTGAAATTCGTGCTGGATTCTTCGTGGCCTCACAAAACTGGCGACGAGGGTAAAAGTGAATAGCTGTCTACACTGGTGAAGCCACCTCCCTGGATTTTTGTTGGATACAGGTTGGAAGTTGTTTTCTATTACATCATGCCTCTGTACGGACGTTTGGATGTTTTTGGTGCTGCGCTGGAAAGCTGGAGCCAGTATGCACAACGGATGCGTTACTATTTCCGGGCAAACAATATCACTGAAAACGAGCGCCAGTGGCCATATTGCTCACCGCCTGCGGCCCGCAAACGTTTGGGGTGATTAGGAGCCTTACGTACCCAGCTGTGCCTGACACCAAAACATATGAGGAACTTGCGAATTTAGTAGGGCAGCATTTTAACCCAGCCCCGTCCACGATAGTCCAACGTTACCGGTTTAATACCGCTGAGAGGACCCCAGGAAAATCCCTTGCCGATTTTCTATCCAGGCTACGCAGGATTGCAGAGTACTGTGACTATGGTGAGACCTTGTCAGAAATGTTACGCGACCGTTTGGTTTGCGGTATTAACAATGCGGCCACCCAGAGAAAGTTGTTAGCTCAGCCAACATTGACTTTTCAACAGGCCATTCAAATAGTCTTGTCCCGAGAGAGTGCAGAACGAGTAGTGCAGGAGATACATGGAATGGAAGTGCATGCCTTGGGGCGCAACCCCTTCCGTCCAAAAATGTCCCCCCACACTCCTGCGGTACCTTGGGCGAGACGACGTACGGATCGGCGCCAGTGGCCGTTGGACATTTCTCCCCGAAGGGAGCCTTCTCCAGAACCAATGGATGAGGAGCCATGTCCGTGTCAGACTTGTAGGCGCCGACCCCGTCGCGGACTCCGGTCCTGGGGGCGCCAGAGGCGCCGTCGTTCCGACCGAAACTGGGACCAGCCCAGGGGCCGTACCTACCATGTGGATGAACCTGCGGCGACTACTCCTGAGGACGTGGAGATGGAGGACGACTGCCTGCAGCTGCATTGTGTGGCAGCTCCCCGTGTGGACCCCATTAAGGTGACAGTACGGGTCAATGGTCACCCGCTTGAGATGGAGTTGGATACTGGCACAGCGGTCTCCGTGATCGCCCAGAGGACATTTGACCGCATCAAGCAGGGTATACAGACCCTTACATTAACCGACTCACAGGCCAGGTTGGCCACCTACATGGGGGAAACCATTGGACATCGCAGGAACTATGATGACCCCTGTTGTTTATGGACGCCAGGAGGGGCGTTTCCCACTTATCGTGGTGCGCGGCCATGGGCCCAGACTGTTGGGTCGGGACTGGTTGCGCCATTTGCGCTTACAGTGGCAGCACATCCTCCAAACAGTTTCTGGAGGGTTGCCTGAGGTGCTAGGACGATACCCAGATGTATTTCAGCCCGGTTTGGGGAAAATAAAAGGGTCCGCAGCCTGTATCCAAGTCGAACCAGGAGCCACGCTATTTCCGGGCGCGCCCGGTGCCTTACGCCTTGCTCAAGAAGGTAGAAGGGGATCTCACTCATTTGGAAACTTAGGGTATTATCAGGCCCGTCCGTTTCGCTGACTGGGCAGCACCAATTGTACCTGTAATGAAGCCCGATGCCACAGTTCGCTTGTGCGGCAACTATAAACTTACAGTGAATACGGCTTCCCGACTCGACCGATATCCAATGCCTCGCATAGAGGATCTCTACGCAAAGCTTGCAGGTGGACTCTCGTTCACAAAATTAGATATTTGTCACACGTACCTACAGTTGGAGCTGGACCCTGCCTCCTGACCATATGTAACGATTAATACACACCGGGGCCTGTATGAATATACAAGTTTGCCCTTTGGAGTATCCTCTGCCTGCGCTATTTTTAAACGCGTTATGGGGGGCATTTTGAGAGGTTTACCGGGTGTCGCTATCTACTTAGATGACGTTTTGATCACAGGGACGTCGGACCAGGAACATTTGGAAAATCTGGAGGCTGTCCTGAGACGCTTTTTGGAGGCTGAAGTCCGTTTATGTCGCACAAAGTGCGTCTTTCAGGCGAAGGAAGTAGTCTACCTCGGTTATCGGGTAGACCGTGAAGGTTTGCACCCCGTCGCAGAGAAGGTGCGCGCGATTCAGCAGGCCCCCACCCCGACTGACACTTCGCATCTTCGTTCTTTTCTTGGCCTCGTAAACTATTATGGGAAGTTCCTCCCCAATTTGGCAACTACGCTGGCCCCGTTGCACCTTCTGCTAAAGAAAAATCACACCTGGGTTTGGGGTCAGCCGCAAGAAACCGCTTTCCGGCGGGTAAAACAACAATTGTTATCGTCTGGGTTACTAACCCACTATGATCCTGGAAAGTCTTTGCTCGTCACATGTGATGCATCCCCGTATGGTACTGGAGCCGTCCTGTCCCACAAGATGGAGAACGGGGCCGAGCGGCCGATAGGTTTCACCTCCCGCACATTGACTACAGCGGAAAAAAAGTACGCGCAGATCGAGAAGGAGGGCCTGGCAGTGGTCTTTGCGGTGAAATGTTTCCACCAGTACGTGTATGGCCGCCACTTCACTATCGTGACTGATCATAAACCTCTGCTGGGACTTTTCAGAGAGGATAAGCCAATACCGCCCATTGCTTCCGCTCGGATCCAGCGCTGGGCTTTGTTGCTCGCTGCATACGAGTATTCTCTGGAGCACAAACCAGGAACACAGATAGCAAATGCCGAAGCACTGAGCCGATTGCCTTTATCGACCGGCCCCATGTCAACCCCCACGACCGGTGAGGTGGTTGCAACCCTTAATTTTATGGACACCTTGCCTGTCACGGCATCACAGATCCGTGAGTGGACCCAGACGGAGCCAGTCCTGTCAAAGGTTCGACACAGAGTCCTGTATGGTGGGCAGCATAGACAGCTCCCAGGCGAGTTGCGGGCATTTTCCTTCAAGCTGTCAGAATTCAGCGTGGAAGACGGCATCCTCTTGTGGGGGACACATGTGATTGTCTCGGAAAAAGGACAGGAGCTAATACTAAGAGACTTGAACAATGGGCATCCAGGTGTGACCAAAATGAAGATGTTGGCCCGGAGTTATGTCTGGTGGCCAGGCATCGACGCCGACATTGAGAAGGTGGCACAAAGCTGCTCCATTTGTCAGGAGCATCAGAAGCTTCCGCCAGCCGTGCCCCTACATCACTGGGAATGGCCAGGGCGGCCTTTGGCTCGCTTGCATCCGGATTTCGCCAGGCCTTTTCAAGGATCCATGTTCCTTTTATTAATCGACGCCCAGTCTAAATGGCTAGAGGTGCATAAGATGCTAGGCACACCGTCCTGCGCAACAATTGAGAAGATGCGTTTGTCTTTTAGTACACATGGCCTCCCCGAGGTGCTGGTCACGGATAACAGCACTCCATTCACGAGTGAGGAGTTTGCGAGGTTCATGAAGATGAACGGCATACGCCATATCCGCACTGCCCCTTACCACCCGGCTTCAAATGGGTTGGCAGAGCGCGCAGTGCAGACATTCAATCGAGGCCTAAAGAAGCAGTCTTCCGGATCAATGGACACGAGACTGGCTCGCTTTTTATTTTCGTATAGAACCACCCCCCATGCGGTGACTGGGATAGCTCCCGCAGAACTCCTAATGGGCCGGAGACTTCGCACCCGCCTTAGTATGGTTTTCCCGGACATTGGCGTAAAAGTACGCTGCACACAAGAACGGCAGGGACAGGGTTTTTCTCGGCATCGGCCAATTCGGCAGTTTGCACCCGGTGACCCAGTGTTCGTTCAAAATTTTGCTGGGGGTGCCCAGTGGGTCCCTGGCATAATCATTCACCAAACGGGCCCTACATCTTACCAGGTGCAAGCCCAGGGTCGTCTCCAGCGCAAACATGTAGACCACGTTCGGTCCAGAAGGCTTTCCCTTCCAAAGATTCCCCGCCCCCGGAGATCATTTCTACAGCCGCAGAGACCAGAGACAATGGAAAGTAGTCCTCACAATCTTCCTCTGGTGCCTCACTCAAAGCGTGCGCAGGTCGTTACAGAACCGCACGGAGATAGAGACGTCGAGATGACAGAGGCAGCAGACTCTGACTCCGAGATGGAGACACAGGACGCATCAGAGGGGGAATCCTGGGGCCCACAGGCCGTGGATGTACAACCGTTACGCTGTTCATCACGGAAGCACCGGTCTCCGTCTCGTTACACGCCGCCCGGTCCAGCGCCTCGTGCAAATGGTGTCCGGCCTGCGGCAAAACGAGTCCGACGCCCTCCTTCGCCAGGGTCTTCGGTGGATTCCTTGGACTTCGGGGGGGAGGGATGTTATAACCTGCCTGCTTACCATTGGCTGGGGACTAATGACAATCCCAGAATCCAGTGGGAGTATGAGGTTCTCCAATGAGGGGGGGCGGAGAAATCATTAGCAGACTCCCTGTATAAATAAACCTGGCCAGTTTGGAACTAGCAGGTAGGAGTAAGCAGCAAGTGAGGTTGCTGCTGTTATGTGTATATATATATGTTATTGTAAATAAATGTTATTTCTTGTATCCTTAACTTGTGCTGGATTCTTCGTGGCCCTCACAAAAGTTTTTCAGTAATTTTTCATTCTCTGGTTTATTTATCTCTGCTGCTTTTAACCAGGCTTGTGAATTGCAATTTCCAACTACAAAGGAAATACCTTTATTTTTAACCCCATGTAATTGGAAGTTTAGGCTTTACAAACATTTCCCCATTGTGAACCCATTTTGAGGGTGTGCCTGTACCTCATGGACGGCAGTGGTTTAAGAAGGCAATTCACCCATCGCCTTCTCAAGAGTAATTAATGATGGGTAATAAATGCTGGCTTAGCCTCTGGCAGCACGGGTGCACCGTGGTTAGCACTGTGGCTTCACAGCGCCAGGGTCCCAGGTTCAATTCCCGGCTTAGGTCACTGCCTGAGCGGAGTCTGCACGTTCTCCCCGTGTCTGCGTGGGTTTCCGCCGGGTGCTCCGGTTTCCTCCCACAGTCCAAAGACGTGCAGACCCGATGGGCCGAATGGCCTCCTTCTGCAACGTATGTTCTATGACACACGACCCCATGAATGAATTTAAAAAGATTTCATTCTCTGCTAAAGAATGTGTTAAAGAAGGTGGTCCAGTTCAGTTTCTGGTCGGTGCTAACCTCCTGGAATGATGGTGTTGGTGAATTCAGTGATGGTTAATGCCTTTGGATTTCAGGAGGTTGATTAGATTCTCTCTTGTTGGGGGCGGTCATTGCTTAGTCCTTGTGTGGTGGAATGTTACTTGCACATGAATTTAGTCCGTAGGCCAATTCTTCCACATTTTCCACCTTCACTTCAACAGCAGCTTCAAACCATTAACCACTATCACCGAGAGGAACAAGGGTAGCAGAAACATGGGAACCCCCCCGTTAAGCTTCCCTTCAAGTCATACGCCATCCTGACTTGGAACTGCACCGCCATTCCCTCTTTGTCACTGTGACAGAATCCTGGAGTTCCCTCCTTAGGCAACACTTTGGTTGCACCTACCTTGGGTTGCAGCAGCAAGTGGCTCACCACTACTTTCTCAAGGTCAATTAATGATAGACAATAAATGTTGGCCTTGCCATATCTCAAGACTGAATTTTTAAATAAGCCATTCTCAGCCCTTTCTTTGAAGTAATGAACAAGATGTATTTGGCCATATGCTCTCATGCAGGTTAGAATGCAGCAGAGAAGCTGAAGAGAACTGAACACACTGGGGGGGACATGGTAATAGGACCAGCCGAGACACGTTTCAAAGGGCTGAAACTAATGGAACTTTGGCAAGGTTTCAATAAAAAATGGAGAGCATTCTGCAGATAAAACGGCAGATCGTTAACACAGTTGGAATTGGCTTACAATTGGGCTGTCCTTTAATAAGATGACTTTATTAGCAAGTGTACTGCAGTGTGAAATAGTACATAACACCTCTATTTTAGGGATACAGAACATGGTAATTTTCTTCTGTTCTCCACTCAACTAATGAATTTCTTTTAACAATAATGATTTGGCAGGAAAACGCAAAGGCTCCCGATGCAACAAGCACTGGATTCAATGCTTTATTGAATACAATGCAGTCTCATCCTAGAAACTTAAGTATTTCTACAGCTTCAATTGAGGAGTTCCATGAAGATTTTGAGGAGCCACATATTAAAATTCATATCCATGCTCCCATCAACATGACAGTTTTTGACAGGATTTATTCACCAATGTTGCGGCAGTGTTAAAAAGAACTCATTCCAAATCAAGTTTTTAAAAAAAATGTTTTAAATGAAAACCCACTTACTTGAGCTTCAGGGGATGGATTGATGAGGCAATGGGTTCTACACGTAGCAGGTGAAGGTGGCAGTTAGCAGTTCCATGACCAGAAGAAGTAATTTAAGGTCATTTACTTTACTTGACTCTGGACCCCATGAAGTCTCATCGTACCAGGGCAAGGAAACGTCCGGCTGATTACCACGTCCTGGACCCCTCAGCTGGTTATTCAGTAATCTTCCACGTTGAACACCACCTTTGTTTCGATTTGATTTGATTTATTATTGTCACATGTATTATTATACAGTGAAAAGTATTGTTTCTTGCATGCTGTACAGACAACACATACCGTACATAGGGAAGGATGGAGAGACTACAGAATGTAATGTTACAGTCATACAGTGTAGAGAAAAGATCAACGTAATACGAGGTTGGTCCATTCAAAAGTCTGATGGCAGCTGTTCTTGAGTCGGTTGGTACATGACCTCAAACTTTTGTATTTTTTTCCTGACGGAATAACGGAAGAGTATGTCCAGGGTGCGTGGGGTCCTTCTTTATGCTGGTTGCCTTTCCGAGGCAGCGGGAATTATAGACAGAGTTAGTGGCTGGTTTGCATGATTGACAGGGCTACATTCACAACCTTTTATAGTTTCCTGCGGTCTTGGGCCGAGCAGGAACCATACCAAACTGTGATACAACCAGAAAGAATGCTTTCAATGATGCAACTGTAAAGGTTGGTGAGAATCGTAGCTGACATGCTAAATTTCCTTAGTCTTCTGAGAAAGTAGAGTCGTTGGTGGGCTTTCTTAACTATAGTGTCGGCATGGGGGACCAGGACAAGATGTTGGTAACCTGGACACCTAAAAACTTGAAGCTCTCGACCCTTTTTACTTCGTTCCCATTGATGTAGACAGGGGCATGTTCTCCACTACGCTTCCTGAAGTCGATGACAATCTCCTTCGTTTTGTTGACATTGAGGGAGAGATTATTGTCGTCACACCAGTTCACCAGATTCTCTATCTCACTCCTGTCCTCTTGTCTCATCATTGTTTAAAATCCGACCCACTACGGTGGTGTCATCAGCAAATTTGAAAATCGAGTTGGAGGGGAATTTGGCCACACAGTCATAGGCGTATAAGGAGTATAGTCATGGGCTGAGGACACAGCCTTGTGGGGCACCGGTGTTGAGGTTGATCTTGGAGGAGGTGTTGTTGCCTATCTTTACTGATTGTGGCCTGTAGGTTGGAAAGTTCAGGATCCAGTCGCAGAGGGAGGAGTCGAGGCCAAGGCCACATAGTTTGGAGATGAGTTTCGTAGGAATAATAGTGCTGAAGGCTGAGCTGCATTCAATAAATAGGAGTCTGACATAGGTGTCTTTGTTATCTAGGTGTTCCAGTGTTGAGTGCAGGGCCATGGAGATGGCGTCTGCTGTGGACCTGTTGCAGCGGTAGGCATGTTGTAGTGAATCAAGGCAATCTGGGAGGCTGGAGTTGATTCGTGCCATGACTAATCTTTCGAAGCACTTCATAATGATGGATGTCAGAGCCACTGGACGATAGTCATTAAGGCATGCTGCTTGGCTTTTCTTTGGTACAGGGATGATGGTCGTCTTCTTGAAGCAGATAGGGACAGGTCGTTGTAAAAAGAGGTTGAAGATGTCTGCGAATACCCCTGCCAGCTGATCCGCGCAAGATCAGAGTGCTCGTCCGGGTACCCCATCCGGGCCAGTGGCTTTCCGTGGGTTGACCTTCGAGAAGGCTGCTCTGACACCTGCAAGATGACCTGAGATACAGTTCATCCGAGGCTCCAGGGTGGAGGGCGTGCTCTCGCTGACCTCTTGCTCAAAGCGGGCATAGAATACGTTGAGCTCATCAGGGAGAGGTGCGTTGGAGCTCGTGATTTTACATGCCTTCATAGACACTATATACATATGATATCATATGATATCATATCATATGTATATAGTGTTTTAAACAAAATGGCACAGCAGTGAAAAAGAATGCCTGTGCCTGGGAGAAATCCAGGAAGCGTCATGTGTCCTGGATAGCCACATGATCAAGAAATGCTCCCAGTATCTCCAGGCAAATCAATGCTTGACTAAACTGACCAAGTTATTTGATGAAGTAATGGAAAGGATTGATGAGAATAATGCAGTTGATTTTGTGTACATGAACTTTCATAAGATGTTTGACAATAGACATGTTGACAAAATTAATGTGAATGGGATTTTGTTTTCCAATAATCTTGATTGTCACAAGTAGGCTTACATTAATACTGCAATGAAGTTACTGTGAAAAGTCCCTAGTCGCCACATTCCGGCACCTGTTTTACACTTTAAGGCATCTTGACAAACACATGGTTAGGATGGGTATAGAGGGATACGGCACAAGGAAGTGCTGAGGGTTTTGGCAAAGGTTGGTATCATGACCGTTACAGACTTGGAGGGCCGAAGGGCCTGTTCCTGTGCTGTATTGTTCTTTGTTGTTCTTTGATAAATCAAGCAGTCAGTGATCTTTAGACAATTCAGAAGCAAAGCTATGAATAAGGGAAGGGCTGCAATAAAATGCTATGAACCTTTGTTTGCACAGATCTAGATACCCAACCACATGGCCAGGAGCGTAAGCTCAATGACTTCTTCACCGGTGAGCCTGAATTCAACCTTGGCCTGGTTGGTTTGACGTCTTGTCAACTCTCAGCTCCGATGAAACACCTTCTGCGCAGGGAAACATGTTTCATCCTGTGAGGGGGGTTTCAAAGTGTCTATATTTTGATTTGATTTATTATTGTCACATGTATTCGTATACAGTGAAAAGTATTGTTTCTTACATGCTGTACAGACAACGCATACCGTACATAGGGAAGGAAGGAGAGACTGCTGAATGTAATTTTAGTCATAACTAGGGTGTAGAGAAAAGAGCAACTTAATACGAGGTAGGTCCATTCAAAACTTTGATGGCAGCAGGGAAGAAGCTGTTCTTGAGTCGATTGGTACGTGACCACCAACTTTTGTACTCCCTCTGTGTACCCGAACAGGCACTGGAATGTGGCGACCAGGGGCTTTTCACAGTAACTTCAATGCAGTTAACCTACTTGTGACAATAATAAAGCTTATTATTAGCATCAAAGGGGGATTCTTGAGATGCATTCAATTGTGAAGGGTAAGATAGATAAACAATCCACCAAGCACTTGTCACTGGAACAATAAAACTATCAATCATCGTCAGGTGAAATGTATCGCTGCATGAAATTTAATGGGAGATTTGCAATACAAAGGCTGTCAGAGGATCTGAAGCCCTTGCACGTGTACTTGGCTTTCGAGGTAGCCTCTGACACTTGTAGCAGCTACTACTTTAAAGGCTTCTGTCTGAGGCAGCAGATGTTCAGGAAGGGTAAGTGAAAATGCAGTGATCTTTCACTGTACTGTCTGGACTGCTCGTCCGCTTTCAGAAATGGGGCAAATTTCAAAGATTTCAGATGACTCAGAAAACAATGAGGAGGATAATAGACATAAGGAGACAAGGACTGGTGAAGTGGGTTGACAAATTGAAAATAAAATTAAACTTAGCACAGTGGAGTGATTCAGTTCTGGGCCTCTAAGGATGTGAATACACAAGAGAGGGTGCAGAAAAGATTCACAATACTGATCAGGAATGTCAAGAAGCTCCCCAGAAAAGAGACCCCTGTCAGGAAGCCCCTCAGAAGAGAGACCTTGTCAGGAAGCTAGACAACAGTCCAGACAGTTATCCCGCCGGAGGTGAATTGCAACTGTTTTGCGCTCCCAAATTAGGAAGCTGTTCCCAATCCTCAGCCATGAAATTTCTGCATGGCGAGGATTGCAAGGGATTCCCAAGGGATTCCCACTATCGGGTCGCCATTTTCAGCGGGTGGCTGGCTAGGGAGGTCATACGGCTATACACCCCCCACATCGGAAATCAGCCTCCCCCGCCCCCCACTCCTGCATTACAAATCATCCCCCCCACCCCCCTCCACTCCCAGATTTTCTGGGTCCCCACTTCCCCCAAGTCCGGTGTTGACCCTACCTGCCCCCTTCCTCAGAGACCCACTAAATCAGGAGACCCACCCAGAGACCCCTTAAATAAAGAGACCCCATGACTTCAAACAGAATTAAGTGCTTTGCAATCACCTCCCTTCACGCTTGAGTGATTTTTAAGTGGTAGGCTGGGAATTCTGTTTGAAGTGGTCGAGAATCTGTCAGTCAAAGCTTGATGTTTAGAAACATTGCGGATAGAGCACTTTAGAGTTACTCAGCCATCAAGGGAGATAAATGGAGCAATGCTGACAGCTGTGTGTGTATGGAAGCTGTCAATCACAGCCTAGTAAAATCAATATCATGGGGAAATGAATGAGTGGCTTGCAGCTCAAAGATCTGAGGGGTTTAAACACAGCTGACTGTTTTTCACTTTCCAGGAACTGACAGGTGGTGTTCACCCCCAAACTGGAGGGACAGGGGGGGATCCAGAATATCCAGGGGTGGAGGAATAGTGGTGGTGTCAAACCGTGGGGCCTCACTATCAGGCCATCCGCTCAAAATGGCAGCCCGATAGCAGGATTCCCTAGGGAACCCCCCTCAATCCTTGCCATGTACAAATTTACTGGGAGAGCAAATCAAGTGCAATTCAGCTCCGGCAGGAGAACATAGGGCGGCACAATAGCACAGTGCTTAGCACAGTTGCTTCACAGCTCCAGGGTCCCAGGTTCAATTCCTGGCTTGGGTCATTATCTGTGTGGAGTCTGCACGTTCTCTCAGTGACTGTGTGGGTTTCCTCCGGGTGCTCCGGTTTCCTCCCACAGTCCGAAGATGTGCAGGTTAGATGGATTGGCCATGCTAAATTTTCCTTAGCGTCCAAAAAGGTGAAGTGGGGTCACTGAGTTACGGGGATAGGGTGGAGGCGTGGGGTCGAGTAGGGTGCTCTTTCCAAGGGCCAGTGCAGACTCGATGGGCCGAATGGTCTCCTTCTGCACTGTAAATTCGCTGATTCTACGATTGTCCAATTGCCGATGCTGAAATCGCATTCGGCGATTGGCCAACTAATCCATTTTGATGGCAAATTTGGGGGCGGCGCCATTTTTCAGACGCCCCGCCCCGCAAAAACGGCATAATCGCTGAGTACGCCGCACGCCGTTGGGGCGGCCTCGGGACGTCACCTGAGGCCCTCACCAATGCTCCGCCCCGATGGGGCGACTTCCCGATGACTTGGGACACGTGTGCTCACAGTTTTCAGGGACCTCACATGGCGACTGTGCCACCGCCACAGTCGGGGGGGGGGGAGACGTTCCGCTGGCCGGGGAAGGCTTTGGCGGGGCCTGGGGCGAGTGGTGGGGGTGTTCCTGGGGTGGCGAGTGGTTTACAGGGTTGCATTATCTGGCAGGCCGGTTCCGTGCACGGCCGGCACCATGTTGTATGGCACGACCGCTGCAGGTCGCCGCCATGCGGATGCGCCGCCACGGACCTGGCAATTGTCCGTCCATATCTGGAGGGGGCTTTACGTGGCCTGGCTGCTAGCCTTCCACTGGGCGGAGCATCGGTGCGGGGGCGCCACCGACTTTTTGGACGTAAGACTAGACACAAGCTCCAGACATAGCCTCAAAACCGGAGAATCCAACCCATAGTCTCCCAAACGGAGAATTTCTTCAATGTCCCCAGTTCTTGTGCTCGGTCATTTAATGATTTTTACCCTTTTACTTTGTTTTTATACTGTAAACACAAGTTAGTTGGCTTCAGTACCTGACAGGTCACGACCACCACAGATCACCATGCAGTCATCAATGAACATGCCCACTTCAAACTTTAAGGTGAAGGGAAGGTCATTGATGAAAGAGCTGAAGATGATTGGGCTGAAAAGAAATGGCCAGGGCTTTGTGCCCAAATGGCAACATGGGCGCAAAATCTCATAAGAGGCTAAAAGCGGGGCTTCTCGCTGGCGGGATTACGCAGTGGGAACGTCCCCGCCCTTCTGCATTGACATAACAAGGTTCCCAACCAGGAAGGTCAGGAACCTCATTTAAATACATTATCTCATTAGCGGGCTTTCCCGACATTGGGATTTCCCTCCTCGCCGACGTGACGTCATGTCGGCGAGGTTTACAACAGGTCGGGAAAAACATGAACCTGATGAGAAGACCACACCGGAGGCATACAGGTATGTAGAGTCCACAGAGGGAAAGGGACATGACCAGCAGTGCCTCCTGGCAGTGCCAAGGGGGGGTTCCTCGAGGGAAGGTCATGGGGAGGGTTTCTGTGTGTTTGGGGGAGTCCCCGTGTGTGTGGGGGAGCTGGGTCTCTATATATGTGCAGGGGGGGGGGGGGGGGGGGGGGTCTTAATTTTCTTTTACCGCTGCCCAAATCTCTGGAAAGCCAACGTTACCGGCTCTTTCAGACCCCGTTCTGCCAGCGTGACATTGTGTGGGACATGCCTCCTGAACTTATTGTCTCCTATGTGCTGGACAATATGGGAAGAAAGGCCAGCCGAACAGTCAGCACGCTGCACACTGTTTTTCTCGCCTGGTCCAGCGCTCAGAAGAAATACACATGAAATTCCACCCTCTGAACTGCTTTGATAGAGTAAATAGGGAGAAACTGTTTCCAGTGGCAGAAGGTCATCAACCAGATTGAAGGTGATTGGCAAAAGAACCGGAGGTGACATCAGGGCGTTTTATGTGATTTGGAATGTACTGCCTAACAGAAGCAGATTCAGTCAGCAAATTCACAAGAGGATTAGATAAATTGTTGAAGAGAAAAAAAATACAAAGTCATGGGAAAGCAGAAGATTGGGATAAATTGGATTGTCCCAACAAAGTGCCGGTCCGGGCATAATGGTCAAAGTAACCTTTTTCTGTGGAGTATCATTCTACTTGGGGCTGCAGGATGGCACATGGTTAGCAGTGCTGCCTCACAGCGCCAGGGATCTGAGTTCGGGTGACTGTCTGTGTCGAGTTTGCCCTTTCTCCTCTTGTCTGCGTGGGTTTCCTCCGGGCGTGCTGGTTTCCTCCCACTGTCCAAAGATGTATAGGTTCGGTGGATGGGCCATGCTAAATTGCCTCTAAGTGTGGGGTTACAGGGCTAGCGTGTGGATTGGGGTCTGTGTAGGGTGGTCTTTCAAATGGGTGGTACGGACTCGATGGGCCGAATAACCACCTTCTACACTGTAGGAATTCTCTGATTCTGTGATTTTATCAGTCAATATTGCCTCCAAAACGGATGTTGCTGTTTTATAACCATTTCAACATTTTAAACATGTTCTCTACACAATTTGTGGTAATTGAGGTAACTGGGGAAGATGGCATTGCAGGAAGAAATGATGTGCCTGCCATTGTTAAATAGAACCTGGTGAGAATTAAATGACTGTTCATCCCTGAAGTGCAATTGACATAGGAGGTCTTCTTAAATCTGACAATCAGGTGTGATTATGTCAATGGCCTGCTCAACAGTATTAACTGTGCACTGAATGGGAAATCATTGTTCTTTCCTGCTGGAACCAAAAAGGGCCATTTACAATCATTTTGGAGCCAGGAGGAGTAAGAATATTTCTCCAAGTCACACAAGGAAATAGTGCCTCCCCTGCATTGGGTCAAACAGTCTTGTTCCTGCAAGACCCTCTTAAAACATCCTTCCCACATCTAATCTTCATTCCAAAAGGTCCCTTTCTGTTGTTGGTCACCAGCCTCAAGCTGCACGGACTCCTGCTCTCGCCAGTTGGTCAGCTATTGCTACCCACCCATTTTGGTGAGGCCATTGACTGGTGACAGGCACACGAGGACTATGAGTTAAAATCACTAGACGGGACCACGAGCCCACTTTGAGACTGTCCACCCACGGCCTGCTCCAGGTTATAATCAGGGCTTACACTTCTGGTTGCAAGCTCGTCACAAGGTAAGTGTTTTTCAGGAAGCTGTGCATAGTGAGATCACAAATGCATGATGAACATTTCCACGGGGGACCTGATTAAATAATGATCTCACTGGAAATTTTGGACATCAGCAACCATGACAAGGTATTTATGGTGTAGATACGCATAATGATGAAGGGTCCAAAGGAGATCGATCGGGATGTCACCGGGGATGAGTGACTTAGTCCGGGCTGTTCTCTTTGGAACAGGGAAGGTCAAAAGGTGACCGATGAGAACAGATGCTGCAACATTCCCTGCGGTCGTTCCCCTGAGTAACAAGTATACCGCTTTGGATACTTGTGGGGGGGGGGGACTTACCAGGGGTAAGCCATGGGGTACGGGCCTCTGGCACGGAGTCTGTCCCTGTTGCTCAGAAGGGAAGGGGGGAGAGGAGCAGAGCATTAGTAATTGGGGACTCGATAGTCAGGGGCACAGATAGGAGATTTTGTGGGAGCGTGAGAGACTCACATTTGGTATGTTGCCTCCCAGGTGCAAGGGTACGCGATGTCTCGGATCGTGTTTTCCGGGTCCTTAAGGGGGAGGGGGAGCAGCCCCAAGTCGTGGTCCACATTGGCACTAACGACATAGGTAGGAAAGGGGACAAGGATGTCAGGCAGGCTTTCAGGGAGCTAGGATGGAAGCTCGGAACTAGAACAAACAGAGTTGTTATCTCTGGGTTGTTGCCCGTGCCACGTGATAATGAGATGAGGAATAGGGAGAGAGAGCAATTAAACACGTGGCTACAGGGATGGTGCAGGCGGGAGGGATTCAGATTTCTGGATAACTGGGGCTCTTTCTGGGGAAGGTGGGACCTCTACAGACAGGATGGTCTACATCTGAACCTGAGGGGCACAAATATCCTGGGGGGGAGATTTGTTAGTGCTCTTTGGGGGGGTTTAAACTAATGCAGCAGGGGCATGGGAACCTGGATTGTAGTTTTAGGGTACGAGAGAATGAGAGTATAGAGGTCAGGAGCACAGATTTGACGTCGCAGGAGGGGGCCAGTGTTCAGGTAGGTGGTTTGAAGTGTGTCTACTTCAATGCCAGGAGTATACGAAATAAGGTAGGGGAACTGGCAGCATGGGTTGGTACCTGGGACTTCGATGTTGTGGCCATTTCGGAGACATGGATAGAGCAGGGACAGGAATGGATGTTGCAGGTTCCGGGGTTTAGGTGTTTTTGTAAGCTCAGAGAAGGAGGCAAAAGAGGGGGAGGTGTGGCGCTGCTAGTCAAGAGCAGTATTACGGTGGCGGAGAGGATGCTAGATGGGGTCTCATCTTCCGAGGTAGTATGGGCTGAGGCTAGAAACAGGAAAGGAGAGGTCACCCTGTTGGGAGTTTTCTATAGGCCCCCAAATAGTTCTAGGGATGTAGAGGAAAGGATGGCGAGGATGATCCTGGATAAGAGCGAAAGTAACAGGGTAGTTATTATGGGAGACTTTAACTTTCCAAATATTGACTGGAAAAGATATAGTTCGAGTACATTAGATGGGTCGTTTTTTGTACAGTGTGTGCAGGAGGGTTTCCTGACAGGAATATGTTGACAGGCCAACAAGAGGCGAGGCCACGTTGGATTTGGTTTTGGGTAATGAACCTGGCCAGGTGTTGGATTTGGAGGTAGGAGAGCACTTTGGGGACAGTGACCACAATTCGGTGACGTTTACGTTAGTGATGGAAAGGGATAAGTATACACCGCAGGGCAAGAGTTATAGCTGGGGGAAGGGCAATTATGATGCCATTAGACGTGACTTGGGGGGGATAGGTTGGAGAAGTAGGCTGCAAGTGTAAGGCACACTGGATAAATGGAGCTTGTTCAAGGATCAGCTACTGCGTGTTCTTGATAAGTATGTACCGGTCAGGCAGGGAGGAAGGCGTCGAGCGAGGGAACCGTGGTTTACCAAAGAAGTGGAATCTCTTGTTAAGAGGAAGAAGGAGGCCTATGTGAAGATGAGGTGTGAAGTTTCAGTTGGGGCGATGGATAGTTACAAGGTAGCGAGGAAGGATCTAAAGAGAGAGCTAAGACGAGCAAGGAGGGGACATGAGAAGTATTTGGCAGGTAGGATCAAGGAAAACCGAAAAGCTTTCTATAGGTATGTCAGGAATAAGCGAATGACTAGGGTAAGAGTAGAACCAGTCAAGGACAGGGATGGGAAGTTGTGTGTGGAGTCTGAAGAGATAGGCGAGATACTAAATGAATATTTTTCGTCAGTATTCACTCAGGAAAAAGATAATGTTGTGGAGGAGAATGCTGAGTCCCAGGCTATTAGAATAGATGGCATTGAGGTACGTAGGGAAGAGGTGTTGACAATTCTGGACAAGCTGAAAATAGATAAGTCCCCGGGGCCTAATGGGATTTATCCTAGGATTCTCTGGGAGGCCAGGGAAGAGATTGCTGGACCTTTGGCTTTGATTTTTATGTCATCATTGGCTACAGGAATAGTGCCAGAGGACTGGAGGATAGCAAATGTGGTCCCTTTGTTCAAAAAGGGGAGCAGAGACAACCCCGGCAACTATAGACCGGTGAGCCTCACGTCTGTAGTGGGTAAAGTCTTGGAGGGGATTATAAGAGACAAGATTTATAATCATCTAGATAGGAATAATATGATCAGGGATAGTCAGCATGGCTTTGTGAAGGGTAGGTCATGCCTCACAAACCTTATCGAGTTCTTTGAGAAGGTGACTGAACAGGTAGATGAGGGTAGAGCAGTTGATGTGGTGTATATGGATTTCAGCAAAGCGTTTGATAAGGTTCCCCACGGTAGGCTATTGCAGAAAATACGGAGGCTGGGGATTGAGGGTGATTTAGAGATGTGGATCAGAAATTGGCTAGCTGAAAGAAGACAGAGAGTGGTGGTTGATTGGAAATGTTCAGAATGGAGTTCAGTTACAACTGGCGTACCGCAAGGATCTGTTCTGGGGCCGTTGCTGTTTGTCATTTTTATCAATGACCTAGAGGAAGGCGCAGAAGGGTGGGTGAGTAAATTTGCAGACGACACTAAAGTCGGTGGTGTTGTCGACAGTGTGGAAGGATGTAGCAGGCTACAGAGGGACATAGATAAGCTGCAGAGCTGGGCTGAGAGGTGGCAAATGGAGTTTAATGTAGAGAAGTGTGAGGTGATTCACTTTGGAAGGAATAACAGGAATGCAGAATATTTGGTTAATGGTAAAGTTCTTGGAAGTATGGATGAGCAGAGGGATCTAGGTGTCCATGTACATAGATCCCTGAAAGTTGCCACCCAGGTTGATAGGGTTGTGAAGAAGGCCTATGGAGTGTTGGCCTTTATTGGTAGAGGGATTGAGTTCCGGAGTCAGGAGGTCCTGTTGCAGCTGTACAAAACTCTGGTACGGCCGCATTTGGAGTATTGCGTACAGTTCTGGTCACCGCATTATAGGAAGGACGTGGAGGCTTTGGAGCGGGTGCAGAGGAGATTTACCAGGATGTTGCCTGGTATGGAGGGAAAATCTTATGAGGAAAGGCTGATGGACTTGAGGTTGTTTTCGTTGGAGAGAAGAAGGTTAAGAGAAGACTTAATAGAGGCATACAAAATGATCAGGGGGTTAGATCGGGTGGACAGTGAGAGCCTTCTCCCGCGGATGGAAATGGCTGGCGCGAGGGGACATAGCTTTAAACTGAGGGGTAATAGATATAGGACAGAGGTCAGCGGTAGGTTCTTTACGCAAAGAGTGGTGAGGCCGTGGAATGCCCTACCTGCAACAGTAGTGAACTCGCCAACATTGAGGGCATTTAAAAGTTTATTGGATAAGCATATGGATGATAATGGCATAGTGTAGGTTAGATGGCTTTTGTTTCGGTGCAACATCGTGGGCCGAAGGGCCTGTACTGCGCTGTATCGTTCTATGTGCTATGTAACATTCTGCAAGATGTTTCAGATTCAGGTATGCCTCACAAAAGGCTGGGAATCTGAGAGCATTAGGTGTGTATTCAAAGGGGTATGAAGATAAAAATACAGCTTGAAGACTTTGTGAAGGAAGGAAAGACATTTCCGTAATTACCCCGGAAGGGGGGAGAAACCGTCATATGGCCACTTCGGAAAATGGGAACTAAAAATAATGGAATGCTGATTATTACCTTTCCAATTATTTGACCCATGATAGATTATATCTTCTGGTTAATAATGTATCAAATCTATAATCGGTGCACCAGAATTTATGTCCAGTTCTTAATGAATGTAATGCCTGACAAGCATTTTTGCCTCTTCCATTCCAACTATTTCGGACAGTGAGACTTTTGGTAATTAACAAAGATTATCTTCTTTGTGTAATCAGGATTGATGATATTTCTTATGCTCGGAGGCAGTTTCTTTTTAGTGTCCACAAATCATTGCCCAAGTGGAACAAGACAAATAAAGTACGATTTATATTGTTCATTTAAAAAAAAATATGTTCCACTGAGCAACACTGAACAAGCTTCCTGCTGAGGAATTCAGTCAGGAAAAAGACTTAGAAAATTAGAAAAAAGTTCAGGACATATGCTGAAGCACAGCTTTCCCATCGGCCTACCTGTTGAAGTGCAATTAGATTGCTTTCATTAAACTTTTGTCAGCGTTTTGTAACGGGAAGCTTCAATCTGCTTAAAATATACATTGACGGTGATTCTCATTCCTGGTTCGATAATTCTTCTCCTTTCTTCTGTAAAACAGCATTGCTGTCTAAACCACAGCCCACATGAGTTCTTGCAATGCATCTTATAGATGGTACACATGGCTGCCACTGTTCATCGGTGGTGGAGGGATTGAAAATTTGTGGAAGGGAGAGCAATCAAGTCGGCTGCTTTGTCCTGAATGCTGTCAAGCTTCTTGGCTGTTGTTGGAGACAAGTGGAGAGTATTCCATTAAAAGTCTTGTAGATGGTGGGTAGACCTTCAGGGATCAGGAGGTGAGTTGTTTGCCAGGAATTGTTGCCTTTGACTTGCTCTGGTAGCCACAGCATTTATGTGGCTAGTCCAGTTCGGTTTCTGGTCAATGGTAACCCGCAGAATGCTGATTGTAGTGTAATGTGATGGCAATGCAATTGAATGTCAAGGGCCAATGGTCAGATCCTCTCTTGTTGGAGATGGTCAATGCCTGGCACTTACGTGGTGTGACTGTTACTTGCCACTTGTCAATACCCGGACGAGCACTCAGGCCTTCCGCGGATCAGCTGGCGGGGGTATTCGCAGACATCTTCAACCTCTCTTTAGAACAATCTGAGGTCCCTATCTGCTTCAAGAAGATGACCATAATCCCTGTACCAAAGAAAAGCCAAGCAGCGCGTCTTAATGAAGTGCTTCGAAAGGTTAGTCATGGCACAAATCAACTCCAGCCTCCCGGATTGTCTTGATCCACTACAGTTCACCTACCGCTGCAACAGGTCCACAGTAGACACCATCTCCCTGGCCCTGCACTCAACACTGTAGGTTGTCATTGACTTCAGGAAGCGTAGAGGGGAACATGCCCCTGTCTACATCAATGGGAATGAAGTAAAAAGGGTCGAGAGCTTCAGGTTTTTAGGTATCCAGATTACCAACAACCTGTCCTGGTCCCCCCCCCCCCATGCCGACACCATAGTTAAAAAAGCCCACCAACAACTCTACTTTCTCAGAAGACTAAGGAAATTTGGCATGTCAGCTGTGGCTCTCACCAACTTGTACAGATGCACCATTGAAAGCAATCTTTCTGGTTGTACCACAGCTTGGTATGGTTCCTGCTCTGCCCAAGACCATTGTGAATGTAGCCCAGTCAATCACGCAAACCAGCCTCCCATCCATTGACTCCATCTATAACTCACGCTGCCTCAGAAAGGCAACCAGCATAATTAAGGACCCCACGCATCCCGGACATACTCTCTTCCACCTTCTTCCTTCAGGAACAAATACAAAAGTTTGAGGTCATGTACCAACCGACTCAAGAACAGCTTCTTCCCTGCTGCCATCAGACCTTTGAATGGACCTACCTAGTATTAAGTTGATCTTTTCTCTACACTTCTTCTCCTTCCTTCCTTCACTATGTACGGTATGCATTGTTTGTACAGCAGGCAAAAAACAATACTTTTCACTGTATACTAATGCATGTGACAATAAGAAATCAAATCAAAAGCTTCAAATTCCTAGTTGTGCGCATCACCAAAAATCTGTCCTCGCCCACCCATGTCGACGCTACCGCCAAGAAATATTTACCTTCGCCACTCTTTTTTTGTTTTATATATTTATAGAAACTTTTGCTATCTGTTTTTATATTCTGAGCAAGTTTACTCTCATAATCTATCTTACTCTTCTTTATATCATTTTAGGAGCTTTCTGTTAGCCACTAAAGATTTCCAAATCTTCTAGTCTCCCACTAATCTTTGAAACTTTGTATGCTTTTTCCTTAAATTTGATACTCTCCCTTATTTCCTTCGATATCCACGGTCGATTTTCCCTCTTTCTACAGCCCTTCCTTTTTGTTGGTATAAACCTTTGCTGAGCACTGTGAAAATTCGCTTGTAAGGTTCTTCACTGCTCCTCAACTGTTTCACCATAAAGTCTTTGCTCCCAGTCTACCTTAGCCAGCTCTTCTCTCAACCCATTGTAATCTCCTTTGTTTAAGCATGAAACACTAGTGTTTGATTTTACCTTCTCACCCTCCATCTGTATTTTAAATTCCACCATATTGTGATCACTCCTTCCAAGAGGATTCCTAAGTATGAGATAATTAGTCAATCCTGTCTCATTACACAGGACCAGATCTAGGATCGCTTGTTCCCTTGTAGGTTCCATTACATACTGTTCGAGTAAACTATAGCGGATACATTCTATAAACTCCTTCTCAAGGCTGCCTTGATCGACCTGGTTAAACCAATCGACATGTAGATTAAAATCCTCCATGATAACTGCTGTACCATTTCTACATGCATCAGTTTATTCTTTGTTTATTGCCCGCCCCACCGTAATGTTACTATTTGGTGGCCTATAGACTACTCTTATCAGTGACTTTTTTGCCTTACTATTTCTGATTTCCACCCAAATGGATTCAACCTTATCCTTATCCTCCATAGCACTAATGTGATCCCTCTCGACTGTCATCCTTAAATAACAGAGCTACACCACCTCCCTTACCATCCACTCTGTCCTTCCGAAAGGTTTGATACCCTTGGATATTTAACTCCCAGTCGTGACCATCCTTTAACCATGTTTCAGTAATGGCCACTAAACCATAGTCATTCACGATGATTTGCGCCATCAACTCATTTACCTTATTCCGAATACTACGAGCCTACCCTAATTTTGGCTTTTAAACCTCAGTTCTGAATCTTAACACCTCCATCAATAACCTCTCCTAAGTTATTTTTCCTTTAAATTATCTCCTAATTTTCCTTATCGTTGAACCCATATCTTCATGTAATAACCTGCTGCCTCGCTTTCCATTTATGGTTTTACTTCCCATTTTATTCCTTTTGATATTACTGGGCCTATTCACTGACCTCTCCTCAGTCACTGTACCCTGTACTATGGTCCCTTTTGATTTTTGACTATAGCTTCTCTGCCTTACACTTTCCCCCTTACTGCTTTTTGTTTCTGGTCCCGTTTTACTTCCCACCGACTTCTTGCATTGGTTCCCATCCCCCTGCCACATTAGTTTAAACACTCCCCAACAGCACAAGCAAACACCCCGCTGTGGACATTGGTTCCAGTCCTGCCCAGGTGCAGAACGTCCGGTTTGTACTGGTTCCACCTCCCCAGAACCGGTTCCAATGCCCCAGGAATTTGAATCCCTCCCTCTTGCACCATCTCTCGAACCATGCATTCATCCTATCTATCCTGACATTCCTACTCTGACTAGCTCATGGAGCTGGTAGCAATCCTGAGATTACTACCTTTGAGGTCCTACTTTTTAGTTCAACTCCTAACCCCTGAATTCAGCTTGTAGGACCTCATACCGTTTTTTTACCGATATCGTTTGAGCCTATGTGCCCCCCGCCCAGAATGTCCTGCAGCTGCTCCGAGACATCCTTGACCCTTGCACCAGGGAGGCAACATACCATCCTAGAGTCCTGATTGCGTCCGCAGAACCGCCTGTCTATTCCCCTTACGATTGAGTCCCCGATCACTATAGCCCCGCCATTCTTCTTTCTGCCCTCCTGCGCAGCAGAGCCAGCCACGGTGCCATGAACCTGGCTACTGCTGCCTTCCCCTGGTGAGCCATCTCCCGCAACAGTATCCAAAACGTATATACCTGTTTTGCAGGGAGATAACCTCAGGGGACACCTGCATTGCCATCCTACTCTTGCTCTGTCTTTTGGCCACCCATTTTCCTCAGTAATTTTCACCTGCGGTGTGACCAACTCAGCTACAGACAACTTCCTCAGCATCTCAGATGCTCCAAAATGATTCCACCTGCAGCTCCAGAGTCATCAAGCTGTCTAACATGAGCTGCAGCTGCACACAATTCTTGCACGTGAAGGAGCCAGGGTCAGTGGACGTGTCCCTGAACTTCGACATCATACACGAGGAGCATGACACGGGTCTGGGACCTCCTGCCATGTCTTACACCTTAGGTTAACTTCTGCAACTACAATGCCAAAAAACAAAAGAAAAACAAAGAAATCGACAAATGAAAAGAAAAACTACTTACCAGTCATCACTACTTACGGAGGTCCTCTCTTGGACAATCTAATCACAGCACTCTTGTGACATCACTCTTCAGTTTATCCCGTCTAAAACCTCAGGTATTTCACTGAGTTCCCGCCCCTCTCTCCGCGCTCTTTACTGAAGTCTCGCCTCTTTCTCCGTGCTCTTTATTGAAGTCCCGCCTCTCTCTCCGCGCTCTTTACTGAAGTCTCGCCCCTCTCCCTCCGCGCTCTTTACTGAAGTCCCGCTTCTCTCTCTCTCCGGGCTCTTTATTGATGTCCCGCCTCTCTCTCCGCGCTCTTTACTGAAGTCCCGCCCTCTCTCTCTCCGCGCTCTTTATTGAAGTCCCGCCTCTCTCTCCGTGCTCTTTACTGAAGTCTCGCCCCACTCCCTCCGCGCTCTTTACTGAAGTCTCGCCCCTCTCTCTCCGGGCTCTTTATTGACATCCCGCATCTCTCTCCACGCTCTTTATTGAAGTCCTGCCCCTCTCTCACCACGCTCTTTATTGATGTCTCGCCCCTCTCTCTGCACTCTTTATTGAAGTCCCGCCTCTCTCTCTGCGCTCTTTATTGAAGTCTCGCCCCTCTCTCAGCGGCCCTTTATTGATGTCTCGCCTCTCTCTGTGCGCTCTTTATTGAAGTCCCGCCTCTCTCTCTGCGCTCTTTATTGAAGTCTCGCCCCCTCTCAGCGGCCCTTTATTGATGTCTCGCCCCTCTCTCTGCGCTCTTTACTGAAGTCCCGCCTCTCTCTCTGCGCTCTTTATTGACGTCTCGCCCCTCTCTCAGCGGCCCTTTATTGAAGTCCCGCCTCTCTCTCTCTCTGCTCTTTATTGAAGTCCTGCCTCTCTCTCTGCACTCTTTATTGAAGTCTCGCCCCTCTCTCAGCGGCCCTTTATTGAAGTCCCGCTTCTCTCTCTCCGTGCTCTTTACTGAAGTCTCGCCCCTCTCTCTCCGGGCTCTTTATTGAAGTCCCGCCTCACTCTCTCCACACTCTTTATTGAAGTCCCGCCTCACTCTCTCCACACTCTTTATTGAAGTCCCGCCTCACTCTCTCCATGCTCCTTATTGATGTCTCGATCCTCTCTCTCCACGCTCTTTATTTAAGTCTTGACCCTCTCTCTCCATGCTCTTTATTGAAGCCTCGCCCCTCTCTCTGCGCTCTTTATTGGAGTCTCGCCTCTCTTTATGCTCTCTTTACTGAAGTCCCGCCTCTCTTTATGTGCTCTTTGCTGAAGTCTCGCCTCTTTCTCGCCGCACTCTTTACTGACGTCCCGCCTCTCTCTCCGCACTCTTTACTGACGTCCCGCCTCCCTCTCCGCACAGTTTACTAGCGTCCCGCCTCTCTTGCCGCACTCTTTACTGACGTCCCGCCTCTCTCTGCACTCTTTACTGAAGTCCCGCCTCTCTCTCCGCGCTGTTTATTGAAGTCCCGCCCCTCTTTCAGCGGCTCTTTATTGAAGTCTCGCCTCTCTATCGCCGCGCTATTTATTGAAGTCTCGACCCTCTCTCTCCGTGCTCTTTATTGAAGCCTCGCCTCTCTCTCTGCGCTCTTTATTTGGGTCTCACCTCTCTTTACGCGCTCTTTACTGAAGTCTCGGCCCTCTCTCTCTGCGCTCTTTATTGAAGTCTCGACCCTCTCTCTCCATGCTCTTTATTGAAGTCTCGCCCCTCTCTCTCCATGGTCTTTACTGAAGTCCCGCCTCTCTCCACGCTCTTTACTGACGTCCTGCCTTTCTCTCTGTTCTCTTTAATTAAGTCTCGCCTCTCTTTCTGCCCCCTTTATTGAAGTCTCGCCTCTCTCTCCGCGCTCTTTATTGAAGTCCCGCCCCTCTCTCTCCGCGCTCTTTATTGAAGTCTCGGCCGTCTCTCTCCACGCTCTTTATTGAAGTCACGCCCCTCTCTCTCCATTATCTTTACTGAAGTCCCGCCTCTCTCCGCGCTCTTTATTGAAGTCCCGCCCCTCTCTCTCCATGCTCTTTATTGAAGTCTTGCCCCTCTCTCTCTGCGCTCTTTATTGAAATCTCGCACCTCTCTCTCCGTGCTCTTAATTGAAGTTTTGCCTCTCTCTCCGCGCTCGTTATTTAAGTCTCGCCTCTCTCTCAGCGAGAGAATGTAAAATTACATTCTGCAGTCTCTCCTTCCTTCCCTATGTACGGTATGCGTTTTCTGTATAGCATGCAAGAAACAGTACTTTTCACTGTATACGACTACATGTGACAATAATAAATCAAATCAATATATAGGCATTTTGAACACCCCCCCCCCCCCCCCCCCCCCCCCTCACAGGGTGAAACCTGTTTCCCTGTGCAGAAGGTGTTTCAACGTTGCTGAGAATTGGCAAGACTTCAAACCAACCAGACCAAGGTTGAATTCAGGCTCACCGGTGAAGAAATCATTGAGCTTACGCTCCTGGCCATGTGGTTGGGAATCTAGAGCTGTGCCAACAAAGGTTCATGAGCATTTTATTGCAGCCCTTCCCTTATTCATAGCCCTGCTTCTGAATTGTCTAAATATCACTGACTGCTTGATTTATCAAATATCAAAAAAGAACAAGGAACAATACAGCACAGGAACAGGCCCTTCGGCTCTCCAAGCCTGTACCGGTCATGATACTAACCTTTGCCAAAACCCTCAGAACTTCCTTGTGCCGTATCCCTCTATACCCATCCTATCCATGTGTTTGTCAAGATGCCTTTAAGAACCAAGAACAAACAAACAAAGAACAAAGAAATGTACAGCACAGGAACAGGCCCTTCGGCCGTCCAAGCCCGCGCCGTCCATACTGCCCGACTAAACTACAATCTTCTACACTTCCTGGGTCCGTATCCTTCTATTCCCATCCTATTCATATATTTGTCAAGATGCCCCTTAAATGTCCCTATCGTCCCTGCTTTCACCACCTCCTCCGGTAGTGAGTTCCAGGCACCCACTACCCTCTGCGTAAAAAACTTGCCTCGTACATCTACTCTAAACTTTGCCCCTCTCACCTTAAACCTATGCCCCCTAGTAATTGACCCCTCTACCCTGGCGAAAGCCTCTGACTATCCACTCTGTCTATGCCCCTCATAATTTTGTATACCTCTATCAGGTCGCCCCTCAACCTCCTTCGTTCCAGTGAGAACAAACCGAGTTTATTCAATCGCTCCTCATAGCTTATGCCCTCCATACCAGGCAACATTCTGGTAAATCTCTTCTGCACCCTCTCTAAAGCCTCCACATCCTTCTGGTAGTGTGGCGACCAGAATTGAACACTATACTCCAAGTGTGGCCTAACTAAGGTTCTATACAGCACAGGAACAAAATGTGCACATTGTGGAAATTTGAATTAAAACACAGAATTTTTGGAAGGACACAACAGGTAAACCAGCAGAAAATGTTGGAAAAACGCAGCAGGTCTGTCAGCATCTGTAGAGAGAGAAAAACTGAGTTATCATTTCGAATCTCAGTTCTGATGAAGAGCCATTTTGGAGTTAAATTATCTAATTTCTCAAATTCAATTTCACAACTTGCCGTGACCTTTACATTACTTGTTAGACTAGTGTCATAATCACAACACGTCTGTAGCCAGCATTGATAGTGGAAAGAGCATTGGAGAGACCTAACAAGCGTGTCACTTTTTGATAGTTCCGTTTATTTGCCTTCTCAGTCTTGCAATGTGTGCTATTTTTGAATTTGTTTTAATGAATCTACACTTGAAGATGATGTACGGCTTTATTTACACGGTTTAAGAGATCCTAAATTTTAGCATATTCTTCATTAGGAATGTGAGAATATTCTGTTTTTTGGGCTGACACATAAAAACAAAAGAAATAGGGGCAGGAATACACCATTTGGCGTTTCAAGCCTGCTCCGCCATTTAATAAGATCAGGGCTGGCCTTCTACCTGAACACCACCTTCATTCCATCACTATCCTTCTTCGCAAATACTCGGTGATGGACTCATCGGGGTCATCTCCCTGGTATTAAAACAATACCGCTGTACAATAACGGATGGATTTGGATTAAAGCCCCACTAGAGTTACTAGTTAGTCAAATGTTTGCGTGTCAGGCGCCACTGGGTAGGTAAAGATTTCATATCACTCCGAATGTATGTGTGCCACAGGCTGCGCATACCGATCCCATTCTTCCAAACTGATGTCAAAGACATCTAACCATTTGAACAAAGGCATAATAAAAACAGAAATCCAACCTTTATCCACCAGGGAGCGGGAGGTGGCTTATCCAATAGTGTAGCAGCATTGATAGGTATCCAGTTTGACCCTCGTCGCCAGTTTTTTAATGCCACGAAGGAGTCCACACCGAGTAGTTCAAAGAAACTTTGTTTATTTATAATAACAATTATATACATCACATGGTAGATCCCAACTGGGCCTGCCTTGCTGGTACCTAACTGGCCGGCTATATATACCGTAGAGTTATGCATTGATTTAGAGGCTCCTGCCCCTTAACGGGGGGAGCTCGTATTCTGCGAGTTTCACAGGAAAGTTAATTCCCACCCCGTAAGATACTTGCGGATTATGACACACATACTCCCCAATTTGCTGAGTGTCCGAACCGCCTGTTTTTAAAAATTGTTTACGGCATGTGGGCATCATTGACAAGGTCATCATTATTGCCTGTGCTGAATTGCTCTTGAGAAGGTGGTGATGAGCCGACGTCTTGAACTGCTATGGTCTATTTGGTGTAGGTACATCCACTGTGCTGTTAGGAAGGGAAATCCAGGATTTTAACCCATCCACAGTGAAGGAACGATGATATATTTCCAAGTTAGGATGCTGTGTGGCTTGGAGGGGAACTTGCAGGTGGTGATGTTCCCATGCATCTGCTACCCTTGTCCCTCTAGGTCACGGGTGTGGAAGGTGTTGTCTAAGGAGCCTTGGTGAGTTGCTGCAGTGCATATTGTAGATGGTCACTGCTGCCAGTAAAGTATATAGTAAATGTTGAAGGTAGTTCAGCTGCCAATCAAGTAAACTGTTTTGTCCTGGATGGTACTGAGCTTAGGTAGTGTTGGGAGCTGCATTCATCCAGGCAAGTGGAGATCATTCCATCACACTCCTGATCTGTGCCTTGGAGATGGTGGATAGATTTTGGGGAGTCAGGAGATGAGTTACTCGGCACAGAATTCCCAGCCACTGACCTTGTAGCCATAGGGCTGGATTCTCCAATATTTTCCAATGATTTTTCTGGCTAGATCTCCACGCCAGCGTAAAAACGCTGGCATTTCACTCTGGACTTTCCTTAAGAAAGTCCTGAGTGGCTCTCCCATCTGCAGGGGGCTTACAGGGCTCTGGAGTGATTCTCACAGCTCTGGCTGCGGATACGGGGCTCCGCACTTCCGGTCGGGAGTCCGCGGATGCGTACGGCGGCGTGCCGCCCCATGGGACATGGCGGACTCGCACCCCAGAGCGGCACCCAAAATATAGCCCCCCCCAAGATTGCGCGTGCCCGCGGGTGCGTGACGACCGATCGCTCCTCGAGCCATCCATGAGCCACTACCCGATGTTCCCGACAGCCAATTGGTGGTTAGATCCACGTCACGGGTACCGGAGAATCACGCGAGCGGCGCCTGGCCGAATTTCCGGTTTGACGACCATTCTCCGCCCCCACGCCGAACTCGATTTCGGCGCGAAGGCTCAGAGAATCCAGCCCATAGTATTTATATGGCTAGTCTAATTCAGTTCCTGGTCAAAGGTAACCAAGAGGATGTTGAATGAGATTCACCGATGATAATGTTGTTGCGATGGTTAGATTCTCTCTTGATAGGGATGGTTACTGCCTGTCACTTGTGTGACACAAAAGTTACTTGCACTTATCAGCTGAAGCCTGAATGTTGTTGAGGTCTTTCTTCATATGGACACAGACTGCTTCAGTATCTCAGGCATTGCAAATGGTGCTGAACATTTTACAATCATCAGCGAACATTCGCACATCTGACCTTATAATGGAGGGAAGCTCATTGATGTAGCAGCTGAAGATGGTTCGCTGAGGAACTTGTGCAGTGATGTCCTGGGACGGAGATCACTGGCCTCTGATAACCGCAACCATTTTCCTTTGTGCTAGGTATCACTCCAATTATTGGAGAGTTTTTCCCCCTTACTCCTATTGACTCCAATTTTGCTGGGACTCTGATGCCACACTCTGTCAAATGCTGCCCTGATGTCAAGGGCAGTCACTCTCACCTCACCAATTGAGTTCAGCTCTTTTGTCCAGTTTTGAACTAAGGCTGTCATAATTTCAGGAGGTGAGTGGCCCGAGCAGAATTTAATCTGAGTGTCAGTGAGCAGGTCATAGAATCATGGAATCCCACAGAGCAGAAGGAGGCCATTCAGCCCATGGAGTCTGCGCCGACCCGCCGAATGAACACTTTATCTGAGCCCACTCTCCTGCCATATTCCCGTAACCCCGCACATTGATAATGGCTAATGCACCTAACCTGCACATCTTTGGACTGCGGGAGGAAACCCACGCAGATACGGGAAGAATGCGCAAACTTCACACAAACAGCCACCCAAGGCCGGAATCGAACCTGGGTCCCTGTCACTGAGGCAGCAGTGCTAACCACTGTGCCACCGTGCTGCCTCCCTGTATATCTGTCTCTTACAGTGTTAGGTAATTGCTGAGTACACGCTGCTTGACTGCACCGTGGGCAACACCTTCCCTCACTGCTGAGGATCAAGAATGGACTGGTGGAGCAGCAATTGGTCAGATAGATCTATCCTGATTTATGATGGCAGGACATACCTGGGCAATTTTCCATATTGTCAAGTAGACGCCAGTGCTGTAACTGTCCTGGAACAGCTTAGAACAGGGATAATGAATAGTATAGTTGCATTTAAGGGAGACCTACACAAGTATATGAGGGAGAATGGATAGAAGGTTTTGCTGATAGATTTAGATGAGAAAAGATGCGTGGAGCTCGAGTGGAGCAGAGACCTCTGCTTCTGAGCTGGGATTACGTCATCCGATGAAGCGATCATTCATTGCACTCCCTCTCAGGCAAGTATATCGTTCCCTCTCAGGCAAGTATATAGTTCCTGAGGGAAGCAGCCCAAAATTTACACACTAATCCAAGTGCGGTCTCACCAAGGCCCGAGATAATTGCAGGAAGGCTTCTTTCCTCTCAATTCTTTTGTAAGAAATGCGAATATATCATTTATTTTCCTAATTTTTTGCCAATTCTGCAAATCATGTTTCTGCGATTCCTGTACAAGGATACAAGGTCCCTTTGAAGTCTGACATCCCCTACTCTCTCCTGTGCACACAAAACTTTTTTTCATGGAGAAACAGTGATTGCTTTTCTTGATTACACAGACCAGTCTGCATAGACTTGTCTGCTTTAATCAATATTATTATTGCTTTGAGATCCTAAGCTAGTTCATGTATTAAAGCTACTTTGAAAACAGGTTCATTATCAATTCTAATCCCTTTTGTCAGAGTAATGAGCATAAACCCTGCAGACTATTATACAAAATTCCTCTGAAAACTTGAATAAGTTTCCAACCCGCATCATAGCTGGTGTGCATGAACCAAATAAATAGGCAGCAAAGTTAATGGCTCTGAATAAATCAGCTATTAAATTAATTTATCCAACTGGAATAAATGGTGTAATGATTTCCAGTTTCTTTGTTTCGCTACAACGCTTTATTCACTCTTCAGATAAAAGG
This sequence comes from Scyliorhinus torazame, assembly GCF_047496885.1. Taxonomy (NCBI): domain Eukaryota; kingdom Metazoa; phylum Chordata; class Chondrichthyes; order Carcharhiniformes; family Scyliorhinidae; genus Scyliorhinus; species Scyliorhinus torazame. Next base: position 323,206,224 of record NC_092709.1, read on the forward strand.
AGCACACATTTTTCCTGCATGAACTTGCTTTTCTTGAACTGTTGTATGCCCTTTACTACATTTGTGGTATTGCACAATAATTAATGAAAAGTTCAGAGCTGCGTTACTTAGCTGCTTGTAATCATCACAATGATTGGGGAGATTGGGCTGGATTGTCACTCACTGCAGAGTCAAGGGAGTTTGATTTGGGAAGTCTGCTGGCATGCACTCATATCTCAGGAAGTAGTGCCCCCAGTGGCACAATTTTCACCTCATGGGGGCGGAGGTGCAAATAGTTGAACCTCGGTTTGTTCCTCTGGGGCAGAATCTGGCTTACAGCCCGCAGAGGCAGCCCACAGGAGTTGCTGAGTGCAGAGGCTTTCTGTTTAAAAGGCCTGTCTTGGTTCTCTGGGACTTCTTTCCAATTGCTTTGTTAAACATTAGGCCCTCTCATCCTGACTGCTCACAACCCATCACGCCTCACCCCTCTCCGTGACCCATCCATGCAAACTCATACCACCCAACCACCCTCTTCTGTCCCCTCGTGCCCTCCACACCAACCCATGTTCCCCAACCTCCATGGTCCTTCCGAACCCCCATGACAACTTACCCCCATCGAGCACCTTATGCCTTGGATGAACTATAACATAATGATAACCTGAGGAATAATGCCAATAATTAGCTATTGTAACTGCTGACAGAACAATAATTTTTTTCATTCTTTAAAGGGTGAGGGATTTAAATAACTTCACAGCTTGATTGCTCTGCAGACCTGATTCACCCTTGAACAGCAGTTATGATTACTCTTTAAAAATTGTTACTCCCTCACTGCAGGTTAATGAAAGGGTTCTGTGAATTGAGGCCCCTGCTACAACTAAAATAGGGGTCTGTTCAAATTCAACACTGGGTTCAAATGACTGCTGAGTTTGGGTTTCCCTCATGTATGGGGGCGCACCCCCTTTCCATGACCAGTGAAATGGGATCTGTCGGAAATGGGTGTGGCATTTGTGCATCTGGGATCTGGCCTCCGTTTTTAAAGGTCCGCTGAGTCTCCGCAACTCAGTAAAAATCCAAGCCATTATTGTAGAATATACAGTATTGAAGCAGACCAGTAACATAAAAAATAGGAGCATAGGGAAGCCATTCGGCCCTTTGAGCCTGCTATGCCATTCGTCACAATCATGTCTGATCATCCAACTCAGTAATTTGTCCACGCCGTCTAACCCCAAGAGCTATGTCTAATTCCTTCTTGAAAATGTTTTGGCCTCAACTACTTTCTGTGGTAGTGAATTCCACAGACACACCACTCTCTGGGTGAAGAACTCTCTCCTCATCTCAATCCTGAATTATCTACCCCGTATCCACAGACATTGACCCCTGGTTCTGGACTGCCACGCCATCGGGAACATCCTTTCTGCATCTGCCCTGTCTTGTCCTGTTAGACTTTTAGCGGTTTCTATGAGATTCCTCCCCACCCCCTCCTCATTCTTCTTAAATGCAGCGAATGGAATCCTATCCAACTCAATCACTCCTCATAGGTCAGTCCCAGCATCTCACAAACCAGCCTGGTAAACTTTGGTAAGCCCAAGTGTTAGTGTTTATACTACACAGAAGGATCCCTCTACCCTATTAACCACATCGCAAGCCTTTCAACGTATCTTCATAGAATTATATAATCTTAGGAATTTACAGCACAGATTTACAGCTTACCTTGCCTATGTTGACTCATTGATAGAACAGTTATGCTTAGTCCCACATCCCTCCTTTTCTTCTGAAATTGTGTAGTTCCGTGTCCTTAAACATCTGTCTAGACTTGTTTTAAGATTATTTATGGAATCTGCAGGGGCGTCATTCTCCGACCCCCCAGAGGGTGGAGGTTGGGGGGGGGTCCGTGCCGGGGTGGAGGTTGAGGGGGGGTCCGTGCCGTGCCGGGGTGGAGGTTGGGGGGGGGGTTCCGTGCTGGGGTGGAGGTGTGGGTTGGGGGGGGGGGTCCGTGCCGAGGAGGGGGATGGGAGGGCAAGTGAGTTGGTCCACCTGGCCAGGTGCCAGCCTCCAACAGTTGGACCCATGCGGTCCATGCCACCTGGCTGGGGGGAGGAGGGGATATGGGCAATGATGACATGTCGTCGTTCCCCTCCCCCCCACCAGGCCGTCATGTTTTCAGATCATCCAGCGATGTTGGCCGCCGTGGTGGCAGCCGCTCATGTCTATGTTGCCCTGGATGAGGAGGAGGAGGAGCGTGCCAGAGAGGCGGCGCAGGCTGCCGCAGAGGGACAGGCGGCAGCCGCCCAGGCTGGAGGGACACCTGACCGACAGGACGAGGAGGGGAGGAGGACGTCGCAGTCCCACGGCAACGGAGGCACCCGAGGGCGCCCCGTGTGTACCGGCCCCGGCAGTCATACCAGGATCTCACGGACCGGGAAAGCAGGAGGAGACTCCGGATGAGCCGGGAAACCGTGGCACACATCTGCCACCTGCTGGCACACCTGTCACCGCGTGGCACTGGCGGGGGACACCCTCTCCCCGTCTCCGTCAAGGTTACGGTGGCCCTGAACTTTTATGCAACGGGGTCATTCCAGGCACCGAGTGGGGACCTGTCCGGCATATCGCAGACATCGGTGCACCGGTGCATCCGGGCAGTGACAGATGCCCTATATGCCATGGCGCACCGCTACATCCGCTTCCCCGTGGACCGGGCCAGCCAAGATGCCCGGGCCGTGGGCTTCTCTGCCGTGGCCGGGTTCCCCATGGTCCAGGGCGCGATCGATGGGATGCACGTCGCCGTGCGGCCACCTGCAGAGAACAGGGCCGTGTTCACTAATAGGAAGGGGACCTATTCGATGAACGTACAGGTGGTCTGCGACCACCGCATGATGATCCTGCACGTCTGCGCCCGTCACCCAGGCAGTGTACACGACTCATTCGTGTTGTCGCGGTCATCCATCCCCGGCATGTACGAGGGACGCCATCCCCGGCTGAGGGGCTGGTTGCTGGGCGACAGGGGCTACCCATTGCGATCGTGGCTGATGACGCCTATACGGAGGCCACGCAATGAGGCGGCGAACCGCTACAATGATGCCCATGTAGCGACAAGGGGAGTGATCGAGAGGTGCTTTGGCGTGCTGAAGATGCGTTTCAGGTGCCTGGACCTCTCTGGGGGCGCCCTCCAGTATCGGTCAGATAGGGTCGGCCGCATCATTGTGGTGTGCTGCGTCCTGCACAACATAGCCCAGCAGAGGGGCGATGTGCCGCAGGCAGAGGAGGGCGGAGTGGAGGAGCAGCAGGAAGAGGCCCAGTCCTCCCCAGATGAGGGGGATGTGGGCAATGGTCAGGGCAGACGGGGTAGACACAGGAGGGTGGCTGTCCACCGTTACCGGCTGGCCCAGCGGGCACAGGACAGACTGATAGACGCCCGCTTCACTGACTAGATGGGCGTGGGAATCGGGTAGTATGGCCACAGACCACACACCATGGCAACAGCCGACCACCCACACCCCCCACCCACCCAGCACCATGGCAACAACCGACCACTCACACCCCCCATCCATCCACCCACCCAGCACCCTCACTCCCCGCCCCAACCCCACCCACCCCACCCGCATGCACACCACCCCCCCCCCCCATTGCCGATCCACCTGCGGCACAACGGGCCGGGCTCACACAGTTGCGGGTGGACGCGTGTCTATCGCAGGCCATGGAGGATGATGACAACCCGCCCTGCGATGAGCTCCTGGCTCTACATCGTTGGACTATGTCTGACCCATGGCCACAGTACCACCATCCACCCGGACCATCCCTGCATGCGGCTTTGACACTGCAGCGCACGGTCCCCTCCTCTGCCCGGGGGATGTTGATGGCGGCCCAGGGGGAAGGGGGCAGACTCACCTGGGGCTGAGGTAAGACCACCCCTCACACACACACTTGCGCTCAACATACATGACACCCCCGCACACTTTGGACAGAGCACAAAGGCAGCTTCGGTAGGTGTAACATTGACTTTAATAACCAAAGGAGTTCATGCACGTGCCCTAGCCCCTAAAACTCATCTGTGCCCTGCACCCGTGCCAAATTACTCAGTGTCTAATTGTTTGGCCTTACGGGCCCTTTGACTACGTCTACGTGGTTCCCCAGACGGTACAGCAGAACTGGAGGTGGACTCCTGTGATTCCTGCCCTCTGACACTGGATCCCTTTGGTGGCCGTTTCCGGGGGCGTCCTGGCCTAGATGGGCCAGGCTGCGGCCCGGGCGACTGGGATGGCGAGCTGCCAGCCTGTCCTGCCCGTTGCCCACCCGATGCACCTGGGACGGAAGGGGGGGAGTCCGAGGTGTCGCGGTGTACCGGGACCTCCCCTACAGAGGGAGCCGGGACGGACCACACCACCTCCTCCTCCCTCGGGGTGCCCGATGGCCCCCAGGCCTCTACATGGGTGGGGGATGCGAACGGACTCGCCATCCGACGCCCCCCCGACATCTGGCGCTGCCAGTCCTGGAGGCCCGTGCTGGTATCGACAGGGGTCTGCAGGTTTGCAGCCATGGAGCCCAGGGGGTTGGCAAACCCTGTCTGTGACAGTGCGACGCCGGCTCGCACATGGCCACTGGCACCGATGCCCTCAGCGATGGCCTGCAGAGACTGGGCTATGGCGTTGAGCGCCTCTGCCATCTGGCGCTGGCACTGGCCTCCTGTGAGAGGGCAGCCATTTCCCGGGCCACAGACGCCGCCTGCACGGAAGGCCCCAGGCCTCGCAAACCGTTCCCCATGTCTGACACCGTCGCACCCATTGCCTCCACCGCGGACGCCACCAGTGCGGTGTCAGCCTGGGTGGCACGCATGACCGGCACCACTCCCAGCTCCTGGACGCGGGTGGACTCCTCCACCTGCGACCGCAGCCGCCGCAAGCCGCCCGTCACCCTCTTCGCTCGTCTCCGGGTCGGTGGTTGCATCGGATCTATGTGTGGGTGTGGTAACTGCAGGAACCCGGGATCCATCTGGGCGGCAGATGTTCGCTTGGGCTGGGCTGCCCTCCGACCGCCCGGTCCCTCTGCTGCTCCGACCTCCACCTGCTGTACCGGGACGGCTGTGTTGTGCGCACCAGTGAGTGTACCAGACGCCTCATCACTAAAGTGCCCAACCGTGGTGAGTGTTTCTGCGATGGTGGAGGGTGTTGGTGACAGCAGTGGCGTTATGTCGTGCTCTTCGTCCCACTCTGAGTCAATGGCACTTTGGGGTGGGGGTTCGTCTCCACCCATCCACTCTGAGTCACTATCCGGTATTTCGTCTTCCTGGGTAGTGCTGTCCCGGGTAGGGGTGTCCTGGGTAGTGCTGTCCCGGGTAGGGGGGTCCTGGGTAGTGGTGTCCTGGGTAGTGGTGTCCTGGGTAGTGGTGTCCTGGGTAGTGGTGTCCTGGCTCGGATGTGACGGGGGCCTGTGGCTGCCCCCCTCGTCGCTGGGTGGTCGCTCCCGCACGTGACGGGGGTGTCGTCTCCCTGTTGCTCCAGGTCTCTCCGTCTCCCGTGGTGTGCGAGGGGCATCCTGCGGGCGTCGCATGCTGGAGGGTGCGGGTCTCTCCGTCTCCCGTGGTCTCCGAGGGGCATCCTGCGGGCGTCGCATGCTGGAGGGTGCGGGTCTCTCCGTCTCCTGTGGTCTCCGAGGGGCATCCTGCGGGCGTCGCATGCTGGAGGGTGCGGGTCTCTCCGTCTCCTGTGGTCTCCGAGGGGCATCCTGCGGGTGTCGCATGCTGGAGGGTGCGAGTCTCTCCGTCTCCTGTGGTCTCCGAGGGGCATCCTGCGGGCGTCGCATGCTGGAGGGTGCGGGTCTCTCCGTCTCCTGTGGTCTCCGAGGGGCATCCTGCGGGCGTCGCATGCTGGAGGGTGCGGGTCTCTCCGTCTCCTGTGGTCTCCGAGGGGCATCCTGCGGGCGGTCTGCATCTGCGGGGATGGGTGCCTGGACATTCGGTCCTGCGATACACAATGAAGCATGCATGGTTAGACATCAGGCAGTGATCAGGTGATACGGGGGAGGGGGATATAGGGGAGGGGGGATATGGGGACGGGCTGTCGGTGGCTCACTCGCTAGTACGCCCCCGACCTCTGCATCAGCAACCTCCCGGTCCTCAGGTCCGCCAGCCAGTTCCAGGGCCCTTTCCTCGTGTACGGTCAGTGGCCTCTCATCTGCGGGCCCTCCTCCAGTCCTCACATGCTCCCTATTGTTGTGTGCGCGCTTCTCCTGTGGGGGGGGGAGGGCAGGGGTAAAAGGCAACAGTGTTAGGCAGGTATATGAATGCACGCTATCGGTTGCGCGTGCATTGCAGAGGTTAAGGTTAGGGCTGGATTCACTTGGGGATATGGGGGATATGGGGGAGGGGGGGATATGGGGGAGGGGGGATATGGGGGAGGGGGGATATGGGGGATATGGGGGAGGGGGGAGATGGGGGATATGGGGGAGGGGGGATATGGGGGAGGGGGGATATGGGGGAGGGGGGATATGGGGAGGGGGGATATGGGGAGGGGGGGATATGGGGGAGGCTCACCCTGCCTGCTCTGACGAGGTCGTTCACCTTCTTGTGGCACTGGGTGCCTGTCCGTGGTGTCAGGGCCACAGCGGTGACGGCCTCTGCCACTTCCCTCCACAGACGCCGGCTGTGGCGTGGGGCAACTCTGCGGCCGTGCCCGGGATACAGGGCGTCCCTCCTCTGCTCCACCGCGTCCAGGAGCGCCTCCACATCGCGTGACTCGAACCTCGGGGCTGAGCGACGGCCAGCCATCCAGTCGGGTGTTGTGGTCGGGTGTTCCGGTCGGGTGGGGGGGAGCAGCGCGGCCTTATGAGCCGTCACGCCGTGCAGCGCGTATGATGCTGCACGGTGTGAACCACTGCGCAAGCGCGGATCCCGTTACGTCGCTGCTAGCCCATTTCGGGCCGGAGACTATCGACCCATTTTTCCGACGTGACGCAAGTCGGATTTGCGCCGTTTATTTGCGCCGATTGGCGGACTTTCCGCCGATAACGGAGAATTTTGCCCCTGATCTTTTCAAAGAGCATCCCAAATTCCAACAACTCTTGAGTGAAAATATTTCTCCTAATAATAATAATCTGTATCTTTATTAGTGTCACAAGTAGGCTTATATTAACACTGCAATGAAGTCCTCGACTCCTCTCTATCTCTTTTGTCAATGATTTTGAATCTCTGATCTCCAGTGATTGACCCGCTCGCTAGAGGAAAAAAAAATTCTCCATCTATCAAAGCCTCTCATCATCCTGAAGGCAGGGCAGACAGTGGTGTAGTGGTATTGTTACTGGACTAGTAATCCAGAGACCCAGGTGAATGTGCTAGGTACCTGGATTCGAATCCCATCAAGGCAGTTGGTGGAATAATAAAAAATCTGGAATCAAATGTCTAATGATGACTATGAAACCATTGTCAATTGTTGTAAAAACCCATCTGGTTCACTAATGTCCTTTAGGGAAGGAAATCTGCCATCCTTACCTGGTCTGGCCTACACGTGACTGCAGACCCACCACCAATGAGGTTGACTTTTAAATGGGCAATAAATGCTGCCCACATCCCATGGACTAATAAAAAAAAACCTCGAATCACTCACTCCTTAACTTTCAATGTTCCAAGAAGAACAGTGACTGAGTCCTCAGAACGGAAGTCCCATCTCCCAGGGAACATCGAGTAAACCTCCACTGCAAGGTTTCCTATAGCGTGGTGTCTAGTATTGTGCTGAGACCTAACCAGAAATTTATAAAGTTCCAGCTTGATACTTTTACTTTGATATTCTATTCATTTATTTATAAATCAAAATGACCCTTCAGCATTTTTAAACCATTTTTAAATTTTGTGTCTCCGGGTACTCTTCTATCACTTATTTCGTATAAATTTATTACCTATCCTTTTTAAAATATATTTAGAGTACCCAATTCATTTTTTCCAATTAAGGGCAATTTAGCGTGGCCAATCCACCTACCCGGCACATCTATTTTTTTTTTGGGTTGTGGGGCGAAACCCACGCAAACACGGGGAGAATGTGCGAACTCCACACGGACAGTGACCCAGAGCTGGGATCGAATCTGGGACCTCAGCGCGTGATGCAGCAGTGCTAACCACTGTGCCACCGTGCCGCTCGATTACCTATCATAACACTGACATTACACTGACTGATCTATAGGCCCTAGTTTTAATGTTATCTTTTTTTTTGTGTATGGGAACAATTGTAGCTCTGCAAAGATTCTGTCATGACCCTCTCTTTTATGGAACTTTTGTACATACAAATGGGTCCCTCTGCTATCTCTTCCCACGGTTTCTTAAATATGTATTTATGTATACGATTCAGACTCAGGAGTTTTATCCTCTTTCAGCTTTGTCAATTATTTTCTCTTTTTCTCACACAACCGAATTAATATTCTTTTCAAATTAATTGTCCAATTAAGTGTCGTTACCATCTTCAGTTTAAACTGAGGCAAGGTAGTTATTGAATCCTTTTGCGTTTCTTTATCATTACCTGGGGGTTTTTCTTGCTCAACCTCAGTGGTCCTAGTCCTGCTTCAATTTTTCATTTGCTACTTATGTGGCTGTAGAACAATTTATTATTTCTTTGTTAAGTTATTGGTGGCAAAATTCTGCTCTCTCGCGTCTGTTTTGTTTTTGTGCGACAGCTGCCGTATTGGCTCCACAATGGTGTCCATGCCATTTGCCCTCACTCCTGGTGTGGCCTGCAGAGCACCATGTTGTTGAGGTCTTTCGCACAGGCATTACAAGCATATACAGAGTAGGCAGATCATGGCATCAAGTTAGCTTATAACACTGACTTGATGTCGTCACTGTGGTCCTGGAACTCACCACTGTCGGCAACAGCCTCGTTGCAAAATGCAGTTGAACATGCATTCAGCAGTATGACGGGGCCTAAACCAGTGTTTGGAAGGCTGGCTGATAGGCCACAAAAAATACATTGGAGGAGCGGTGGAAGCACAAATGCTGTCATCCTGAGAAAGGACAACATGATTTTGCTCCTTGGAGCAACTGCCACATCCCTGTGGTGGCATTGTGGCAGTTCTAGTTATTATGTTCTTGTAAGAGACAATTACTGAGTCGGCGTACTGAACAACATCTAGTTCAAGACTAGTTAATTTTACTATCATATAATAAACTGGGCAACAAACTAATACCATCATACTGGAATTGACCACGATGACTTCTCCTCTGGACTCCCCCAGGTTACAGTGTCACGTACTATTACTTGCCTGACACCTACTGGTCGGAGACTATACATATTTACACATGCACTTGCATATCACTACATTAGAAATCTTTGGAGGCCAGGATGTTAGACTGCTGTTAAAATCTAACCACTCCTTTAAACACAGAGATCCACAGTTGTAATGGCAGCAGTCTGAGCCTGCAAGGTATCAAGTTGAGATTTTTTCACCTCAGTCTGAACTGATATTGCAGCACTCATCAAAGACAATAGGAAAATTATGGATCAAAAAACAGCCTTTTTGGCTTGGATTTGATTTATTGTCACGTGTACCGAGGTACAGTGAAAAGTATTGTTCTTTGTACAATCCAAGCAGATTATTCTTTACATGAAAATGTTCCAAGGCCATCCATAAATACAGAATGTAAATACACAGACATCGGGTGAAGCATACGGAGTGTGGTACTACTCAGTGGAAAAGATGTGTGAAGAGATCAATTTAGTCCGTAAGAGGGTCATTCAGGAGTCAGAGAAGTAGCTGTTTTTGAACCTGTCAGTGCGTGTTCTCAGACTTTTGTGTCTCCTGCCCGATGGAAGAGATTGGAAGAGAGAATAAGCTGGACACGACACACACACACACACCCGTCTGCATCAATGGCTCCGAAGCGATTTTCATTTCATTTCAAGTGGAGATGGTCGATAGCTTTAAGTTCCTGGGGGTCACCATCACCAACAGTCTGTCCTGGTCCACTCACTTTGATGCAACAGTCAAGAAAGCCCAACAATGACTCTACTTCCTCCAGAAGTAGGAAGCAGAGAGTCTGCATCGACTCTCTCAAACAGATGTGCGATAGAGAGCATCCTCTCCGGCTGCATCACAGCCTGGTATGGCAACTGCTCGGTCCAAGATCGCAAGAAAGTGCAGAGTGTGGTGAACTCAGCCCAACACAGCCCAACACATCACACAAGCTTGCCACCCCCACATTGATTCACCTCCCACTGCCTCAGGAAGGCAGACAGCATTATCAGAGACGCCTCCCACCCAGGCATTGTCTTCTTCCAGACCCTTCCATCAGGCAGAAGGTACCGAAGTCTGAAGACTTGCACATCCAGACATAGGAACAGCTTCTTCCCCACAGCTACAAGACTCCTCAACGACTCCCCCTCGGACTGATCTGTTCCCTGTAAGAACACTAATCACGACGCCCTATGCTGCTCTTGCTCATGTATTTGCTTTGTTTGGCCCCTTCTTCCGCACTGTAATCAATCACTGTTTGTCGATGTACCATTTGTCAATGTTCTCTGTTGATCATTCTTTTGTCTACTATATACGTACTGTGTACGTTCCCTCGGCTGCAGAAAAATACTTTTCACTGTACTTCGATACATGTGACAATAAATCAAATCAAAATCAAATCAGGGTGGGAGGGGTCTTTGGATTATGCTGCCCGCTTTCCCAAGGCAGTGGGAGATGTGGACAGAGTCAATGGATGGGAGGCAGGAGCATTTCAGCTCCTCGTGTCTACGCTCTGTCTCCAGAAGGCACATCTGGCTTCCCGGATGCAGAATTCAGGGCACAGCTCCAATCGCTCCTCGCCCACAACCAGGAGGCATTCGAGGGCATGGGAACACTGCCCTACACCTACAGAATTCGGCTCAAACCGGACGCCACCCCGGTCATTCACGCACCTCGCAGGGTCCCAGCGCAACTCAAAGACCGCCTCAAGCAGCAGCTGCAGGATCTTCATGGGGTGCTATCCCGGGTCACGGAGCCCATGCCATGGGTCAGCTCCATGGTGTGTGTCAAGAAGCCCTCCAGCGAGCTCCGGATCTGCATTGATCCAAAAGACCTCAACAACAACATAATGAGGGAGCACTACCCCATACCCAAATGGGAAGAGATCACGAGCGAAATGGCCCGGGCTAAAATCTTCTCAAAACTGGATGCCTCAAAGGGTTTTTGGCAGATCCAACTGGATCAGTCCAGCCGAAAGCTGTGCACCTTCAACACCCCTTTCGGCAGGTTCTGCTGTAATAGAATGCCATTTGGCATCATCTCGGCATCCGAGGTCTTTCACAGGATCATGGAGCAGGTGATGGAGGGCATCGAAGCGGTGCGCGTCTACATGGACGACGTCATCATCTGGTCCACCACACCACAGGAGCACATAAATCGTCTCCAGCGCGTCTTTGCGCGCATACGGGAAAACGGCCTGCGCCTCAACCGAGCCAAGTGTTCTTTCGGCCAAACCGAGCTGAAGTTCCTGGGGGACCACATTTCCCGGTCAGGGGTCCGCCCGGATACAGACAAGGTCGGCGCCATTACAGCCATGCCGCAGCCGGCAGACAAGAAAGCAGTGCTACGCTTCTTAGGCATGGTCAACTTCCTGGGGAAGTTCATTCCCAACCTTGCCTCCCACACGACGGCTCTGCGCCACCTCATCAAGAAGTCCACGGATTTCCAGTGGCTGCCCACACACCAGAAGGAATGGGAGGAGCTCAAAATTAAGCTCACCACAGCCCCGATATTGGCGTTTTTCGACACATCTCGTGACACAAAAATTTCGACTGATGCCAGCCAGTCCGTCATTGGGGCGGTGCTCCTACAGCGGGATGACACTGCGTCATGGGCCCCGGTCGCCTATGCCTCGCGGGCCATGACCCCCACAGAACAGCGCTACGCGCAGATCGAAAAGGAGTGCCTGGGTTTGCTAGCCGGAATAGACAAGTTCCATGACTACGTGTATGATCTCCCCCAGTTTACCGTTGAGACTGACCATCTCGCCCTGGTCAGCATCATAAATAAGGACCTGAACGAGATGACCCCTCGCCTCCAGCGCATCCTACTTAAACTCAGGAGGTATGACCTCCAACTGGTCTACACCCCGGGAAAGGACCTTATCATTGCGGATGCCTTATCTAGAGCAGTGAGCACACCGCCCGATTCGGAGGGGTTCGTCTGTCAGGTCGAAGCGCAGTTGGCCTTCACATCGGCAAATCTGCCAGCTGACGACTCCAGTCTGGCCCGTATTCGCCGGGAAACTGCGGCTGACCCCCTTCTACAACGGGTGATGCGCCACATGATGGGTGGGTGGCTCAAAGGACAGTGCCCGCAGTTCTATAACATCCGAGATGACTTGGCCGTCATTGATGGTCTCCTTCTAAAGCTGGACCGGATTGTGATTCCGCACAGCATGCACAAGCTGGTCCTCGACCAACTACAAGAAGGCCATCTGGGGGTCGAGAAATGCAGACGGAGGGCCCGAGAGGCGGTATACTGGCCGGGCATCAGTGATGACATTGCTAATATGGTGCTCAACTGCCCCACCTGCCAAAGGTTTCAACCGGCGCAACCTCCTGAGACGCTTCAGCCCCATGAGCTGGTGACGTCCCCCTGGGCGAAGGTGGGTGTGGACCTTTGTCATGCGCTCGGCAGCGACTATGTAATCGTCATTGATTACTTTTCCAACTATCCAGAGGTCATACGCCTGCACGATTTAACATCGTCCGCTGTCATAAGGGCCTGCAAAGACACCTTCGCTCGCCACGGCATTCCGATTACTGTCATGTCGGACAATGGGCCCTGTTTTGCCAGCCAGGAATGGTCGTCCTTTGCTGCTTCGAATGGCTTCACACACGTGACATCCAGCCCTCTGCATCCCCAGTCCAATGGAAAGGCGGAAAAGGGCGTTCACACCGTCAAGCGGCTCCTCTGCAAGGCTGCTGCTGCCGGATCGGATTTCTGCCTAGCCCTGCTGGCCTATCGCTCGGCCCCACTAGCCACAGGCCTCTCACCAGCCCAGCTGTTGATGGGTCGTGCCCTCAGGACCACTGTGCCATCCATTCTGGTACCCACAACCAACCATGCTCCGGTACTACACAGAATGCAACAGCGGCGCGTTTGCCAGAAGATGGCATATGACACACGGGCAACTGATCTTCCCACCCTGGCGCCTGGAGACGACGTCCGCATCCACCTACCAGAAGGTGGCTGGTCAGCACCTGCCGAAGTTCTCCGACGCGTGGCTCCCCGCTCGTTCCTGGTTCGCATGCCTGATGGCTCCGTTTGTAGGCGCAATCGCTGGGCTCTTTGCCTACTTCCACGCTCGCTACGGGAACTTACACCGGCACCACGCCCTCCTGTTGTTCCTGATATTGACTTTGTGGAGCTTACTGCCACCATGCCCATTCCGTCGTCGCCCGTGGCCAGGCCCATTCCTCAGCCGGTGGATCCAGACCCACCCTTGAGGCGTTCGACCCGAATTCGCCACCCACCTACTAGACTGGACTTATGAGCCTGTTCGTACATTGAACTCATAATACCACTGTGTTAATATGTTTCTGTTCTTCCTTGTCGTTACAGGAGTTCGTTTTTGTCGTTCAACATTTCCCCGTTCTTTGTTTATGGTACAACCTCGTTGTTATGTCGCACCCAACATCGCCCCTTGTATATAGTTTAGCCCCATGTACATGCTGTAGATATTGCACACACACACATTCAGCTGCACTCAGTACACATCTCTATTTATAACCACATAGGCACATGTTCTTGTACAAAAGGGGGGATGTCATGATATTCAGGTAAACATCATAGCTGACACTCTGGACAAAGCTGCTGGCATTAACTATAACAGTATCTGTTCCCACCGTCTTCTTGGTATCTGCTTGGAGGCCTTCCTGGCTCCTTGAGGAAAGAGCACCGCCCTACTTCTGTGCACCGGTGCATTGACTTCAGGAAGTGAAGTATCGTACACACCTCTGTCTGCATCAATGGTGCCGAGGTGGAGATGGTTGAAAACTTCAAATTCCGAGGTGTGCACATCGCCAACAATCTGTCCTGGTCCACCCACGTCGACGCTACCACCAAGAAAGTACAACAGCGCCTATACTTCCTCAGGAAACTATTGAAATTCAGCCTGTTCACATTGACTCTTACCAATTTTTACAGATGTGCAATAGAAAGCATCCTATCATGCTGCATCACAGCCTGGTATGGCAGCTGCTTGGCCCAAGACTGTAAGAAACTACAGAGAGTCGTGAACACCGCCCAGTCCATCACATGAACGCGCCTCCCATCCATTAACTCCATCTACACCTCCCGCTGCCTTTAGACAACAAGGAACATAATCCAAAGACCCCTCATACCCGGTTATTCTCTCTTCCAACCTCTTCCATCGGGCAGGAGATACAAAAGTCTGAGAACACGCACTAACAGGTTCAAAAACAGCTTCTTCCCCGCTGTTAACAGACTCCTAAACGGATCTCTTATGGACTGAACAGATCTCTCCACACAACCTCTCTATTGAGCAGCACTACACTCTGTATACTTCACCCGCTGTCTATGTTTATATATTTACATTGTATATTTATCGGATGTCCTATATTTTTTTCATATACGGAGCGATCTGTCTGGACTCCACGCAGAACAATATTTTTCACTGTACCTCAATGCATGTGACAATAAATCAAATCAAATCCAATCCAACCTTCTGTGCCACGGCCCCCAATGTTGCATCAGAAAATATTCGTGCAAGCTCTTTGCCCTCTTTTTCCATTTTTGAGGATATTTCCTGCTCCTTTTTCACCATTTCTGGCTTCTGCTGTGGTAAAAAATATACGTTCCATTTGAGAGGTGCAGGCTGGCTTAGTGCAGGCGCATGATATCTTTACACATAACTGGGCCCCACTGGCTCCTGCTTATAATGAGCAGACAGCACAAAGTTTGCATGACTTTGAACGGGTGTGGGGTAACCTCGCGTTGCAATCTCTTTGCCTGTTCTTAGGGACGACTAAATTCCGTACCCACTGTCTTCACAGGCTAGTCTCCTTTAATGTATAAATAACTACCACATCACATGAAACTTCTTTTCCCCTTTGTGGACAGAACCTGAGCTGCTTTAGTTTTTCTAAATCTATTTGAATGCCTTTACCAGACAAAGTAGACATTTTTGGTTAAACTTTGCAAATGACCACAGCGAATCCCTTATTCGACCTTCATACTTTTCTTTCCCCAATCTAAAATTGAAGCATTAATTCCTCAACATAGCCAACATTTAATTTGCAACTTTTAATTTTATTGGCCACTTTTGGTCCAGAATTAGATCCAAGCTCACAATATGAAACCTCCGTTTACTGATTAAATCTAGTAAACATAATGTGGGGTTAATGCAATAAATTTCATGACTTGTACTTGAAGAGCCAGCAATTTGTACAGAATTCACTGACTACACACATTCACCTTTACATCGCACTTTAATGGTTGGCTAAATCTTTTGACCTACATGGGGCAGTTGACACAGCTGCTTATAAAATACTACCGCAGAAACATAAATGGTTTGTTTTTCAGCCTTAGGTCACATTGTTGTGGTTTAAAATCAGAGATAGCGAAGCAGCGGTTTTAAAAGTAACGTGTGTTGTATCTGAGATGCTGGTCGGTACTCCTCAAAGGACCAGGATTGCATCCTTTATTCTGTTTATATATTACTGAGCTGCTGGAGGTGCTCTGTTCCGTGAGAATATCTATGCATGCCAATAAAGCTACCATTTTATCTGAATCGTCGACACTTCTTGATATCTCAATTGCTCTGTCACAGGAACTGGCGGTAATTAAGAGCGAAATAGGCTGATGGGACCCATTTATTGTAGAACAGAAATAAGACCATTCCAATCCTGTCGGTCTCGCTTGACGAAATGTATAAAGAATAATGTCGCGGACCCTTTAAAAGGTCCCCAAAGTCACCCGTGGCAGCACGGTTTTGTGAAGGGGAGGTCGTGTCTCACTAACTTGATAGAGTTTTTCGAGGAGGTCACTAAGATGATTGATGCAGGTAGGGCAGTAGATGTTGTCTATATGGAATTCAGTAAGGCCTTTGACAAGGTCCCTCATGGTAGACTAGTACAAAAGGTGAAGTCACATGGGATCAGGGGTGAGCTGGCAAGGTGGATACAGAACTGGCTAGGCCATAGAAGGCAGAGAGTAGCAATGGAGGGATGCTTTTCTAATTGGAGGGCTGTGACCAGTGGTGTTCCACAGGGATCAGTGCTGGGACCTTTGCTCTTTGTAGTATATATAAATGATTTGGAGGAAAATGTAACTGGTCTGATTAGTAAGTTTGCAGACGACACAAAGGTTGGTGGAATTGCGGATAGCGATGAGGACTGTCGGAGGATACAGCAGGATTTAGATTGTCTGGAGACTTGGGCGGAGAGATGGCAGATGGAGTTTAATCCGGACAAATGTGAGGTAATGCATTTTGGAAGGTCTAATGCAGGTAGGGAATATACAGTGAATGGTAGAACCCTCAAGAGTATTGAAAGTCAAAGAGATCTAGGAGTACAGGTCCACAGGTCATTGAAAGGGGCAACACAGGTGGAGAAGGTAGTCAAGAAGGCATACGGCATGCTTGCCTTCATTGGCCGGGGCATTGAGTATAAGAATTGGCAAGTCATGTTGCAGCTGTATAGAATCTTAGTTAGGCCACACTTGGGGTATAGTGTTCAATTCTGGTCGCCACACTACCAGAAGGATGTGGAGGCTTTAGAGAGGGTGCAGAAGAGATTTACCAGAATGTTGCCTGATATGGAGGGCATTAGCTATGAGGAGCGGTTGAATAAACTCGGTTTGTTCTCACTGGAACGAAGGAGGTTGAGGGGAGACCTGATAGAGGTATACAAAATTATGAGGGGCATAGACAGAGTGGATAGTCAGAGGCTTTTCCCCAGGGTAGAGGGGTCAATTACTAGGGGGCATAGGTTTAAGGTGAGAGGGGCAAGGTTTAGCGTAGATGTACGAGGCAAGTTTTTTACGCAGAGGGTAGTGGGTGCCTGGAACTCGCTACCGGAGGAGGTAGTGGAAGCAGGGACGATTGGGACATTTAAGGGGCATCTTGACAAATATATGAATAGGATGGGAATAGAAGGATACGGACCCAGGAAGTGTAGAAGATTGTAGTTTAGTCGGGCAGCATGGTCGGCACGGGCTTGGAGGGCCGAAGGGCCTGTTCCTGTGCTGTACATTTCTTTGTTCTTTGTTCTTAAATGGAATCAGGTGGGGGTGGGGAGAGAAGAGCCCATAAAATTCTAACTGGACTGGTCAGGGTAGACGCAAGAAGAATGTTACCAATGGTGAGGGTGTCCAGAAGCAGGGGTCACAGTCTGAGGATATGGGGTAGACCATTTAGAACTGAGATGAGGAGAAATGTCTTCATCCAGAGAGTGGTGAGTCTGTGGAATTCGTTACCACAGAAAGCATTGATGCCAAAATACTGTGGCCGCAATCTCCCGGCCGTGTTGCGCCGAAAGGTGGTGCGGCTGGTAGATGCCGGCAGATCCCTCTTCCAGGATCTACCAGGCTCGCCATAGTTCACGAGATTCAATGTGATCTCGTGAGACGCTGTGATCTGAATCACGCCCATTGTGGGCACGGTCATTATTTTGCAAATCTGCATATTAGAGCGAGACAGCTAGTCTCACTCTAATACACACTCCCTTGATCTACCCGAGGCTTTGGGATCTAACTTCGCCTCAGAGACTTCGGTAGAGTGCCGTTCAACGCTGGCGCTAGTCCCCACGAATGGAAACCAGACGGAATGGCACTTCTGAGGATGTACCAGGGGATCGGAGGCCCTCAGGTGCTTGCCCTCTGGGATGGATGGCACCCTGGCACTGCTGAGGCCACCAAGGCATCTTGCCACAAGCCCAAGGTGCCAGCCAGGCAGTGCCCAGGTGGTACCCCCAGCTGTCAGGGGCACTGCCAGGGTGCCAGACTGGCATTTTTCCCACAGCAAGGATCAGGCACATGGGTGCTCTGTGTGTGTGAGGTGGGGTGCGGTGTTCCCGAGGACCCCTTTAATGCTGGGTTGGGGCTTTGGGGGAGGTTTGGGGGTCACGTCAGGGGGTTGAGAGATCGGGGAGTGATTTCAAAATGGTGTCCCAATCTCTTCCTGCACGGAGGAGCTCCAGCGAGCAGAGCTCCTTGGTGCAGGAAACGGGACTAAGTGCAGCCTCAGTGGTGAGTTCCCCGCCGTGAGTCCGAATTGAATACCCAATAAATAGTGTGGTGTTTCTCAGCCCTGCTAGAATACCTGGCTAAATGCGCTCGTCACGGGACTCTGTTCCAATATGATTAGATAGTGCCTTGTATGTTTTCAAGAAGCAGTTAGGTATAGCACTTGGGGCAAAGGATCTAAGAACATGGGGAAGGTGGGATCCGGCTATTGAGTTGGATGATCAACCATGAACATAATAAATGGCAGAGCACACTTGAAGGGCTGAATGTCGTCCTCCTGCTTCTATTTGCTGTATGATGCACGATCAATGACCACTAAAGCGAGGTTGTAGTCCAACTGAAGGCTTTAATAAGCTAGATGTTTCCCCCAGCAGATCAGGTACATAATGAAGGCTGCTGGGGCGGCACGGGCTTTTATACCCCGCCTTGCAGGGCGGAGCTACCATACAGCTTGACCAATAGGAAATATACAATATCTACCAATGTTGTTCCAGCATTACCAGGAACCGTAATACCTCCACACAGACTACCACATTCACCCCCTGTTAAAAAAGAGTACGGCGGGGGTGGTGGCCTGATATGAAACATGGTAACGAGGTAGAAATTATAGTTATGGAGGTACCATAATACCTCCGTACAGCGTTTTGTAACTATTTACAATTCTATATACTATTTACAATTTATGATTCATAATTCACTATACACTTTAAAATGAAGCAATCAGTCGATCGGGGGCCCTGATCGTCCTCTGTGGTCGTCGAAGCTTCGGTGGTGACTCCGGTGGAGGCTCGGGCGTCTGTGACTCCGGGGGCGTGGCCTCGATCTCCGTGGCAGCTTCGACACCCCTAGACGGCATTGGTGGGGAAACCGGTTGACCTGGGAAGGGCGCGTCTGCGGGGTGCGTCGGTGGGTGGGGGGCCTAGACGGGGCCGGCGGAAGGACCGATCCTCCTCGAAGGTGCACTGGTGGGAGGGAGGGTGGGACTGGTGGCTGGGGTGTGCGTGGGGCTCCGGCGGGCGCCAGGTCTCGGAGGGAGACCGTATCTTGTCGGCCATCGGGGTACGCCACATAGGTGTACTGGGGGTTAGCGTGGAGAAGATGGACCCTCTTGACCGACGGGTGCGCCCGCACGTGTTTTCGGAGCAGGATGGGTCCGGGAGCTGCCAGCCAGGTCGGGAGCGAGGTCCCAGAGGAGGTCTTCCTGGGGAAGAAGGAGACGTTCGTGAGGTGTTTGGTTGGTTGTGGTACAAAGCAGTGACCGGATGGAGTGGAGGGCATCCAGGAGGACTTCCTGCCAGCGGGAGACTGGGAGATTCCTGGACCATAGGGCCAGAAGGATGGTCTTCCAGACCGTTCCGTTCTCCCTCTCTACCTGTCCGTTAGCCCGGGGGTTGTAACTGGTCGTTCTGCTCGAGGCGATGCCCTTGCTGAGCAGGAATTGACGCAGTTCGTCGCTCATAAAGGAGGACCCCCTATCACTATGTATGTAAGCGGGGAACCCGAACAGTGCAAAGATGCTATGGAGGGCCTTGATGACGGTGGTTGCGGTCATGTCGGGGCAGGGGATGGCGAATGGGAACCGGGAGTACTCATCAATCACGTTCAGGAAGTACGTGTTGCGGTCGGTGGAGGGGAGGGGGCCTTTGAAGTCCATGCTAAAGCGTTCAAAGGGACGGGAAGCCTTTATCAGGTGCGCTTTCTCTGGCCGGTAGAAATGCGGTTCGCACTCCGCGCAGATTTGGCAGTCCCTTGTGTCTGTCCTGACCTTCTTGATGTAGGGCAGGTTGCGGGTCTTGGTAAAGTGGAAAAAGCTAGTGACCCCCGGGTGGCAGAGGTCCTCGTGGAGGGCTCGGAGGCGGTCCACTTGTGCATTGGCACATGTGCCGCGGGACAGGGCACCAGGAGGCTCGTTTAGCTTCCCGGGACGATACAAGATCTCATAGTTGTAGGTGGAGAGTTTGATCCTCCACTGCAAGATCTTATCGTTTTTTATCTTGCCCCGCTGTGCATTATCGAACATGAAAGTAACCGACCGTTGGTCAGTGAGGAGAGTGAATCTCCTGCCGGCCAGGTAATGCCTCCAATGTTGCACAGCTGCTACGAAGGCCTGGGCCTCCTTTTCGACTGAGGAGTGGCGGATTTCGGAAGCATGGAGGGTACGTGAGAAGAAGGCCACTGGTCGGCCCGCTTGGTTGAGGGTGGCCGCCAGAGCTACATCAGACGCATCGCTCTCGACCTGGAAGGGGAGGGACTCGTCGATGGCGTGCATCGTGGCCTTTGCAATGTCTGCTTTGATGCGGCTGAAGGCCTGGTGGGCCTCTAGCGACAGGGGAAAATCTGTGGGTTGGATCAGGGGACGGGCCATGTCCGCATAGTTGGGGACCCACTGGGCATAGTAAGAGAAAAACCCTAGGCAGCGCTTCAGGGCCTTGGAGCAGTGAGGGAGGGAGAACTCCATAAGGGGGCGCATGCGTTCAGGGTCGGGGCCTAGAACTCCATTTCGCACTACGTAGCCGAGGATGGCTAGGCGGTCAGTGCTAAACACGCATTTGTCCTTGTTATATGTAAGGTTAAGGATTTTAGCGGTCTGGAGAAATTTTCGGAGGTTGGTGTCGTGGTCCTGCTAGTCGTGGCTGCAGATAGTGACATTATCGAGATACGGGAATGTTGCCCGTAAACCGTACCGGTCAACCATTCAGTCCATCTCGCGCTGGAAGACCAAGACTCCCTTGGTGACACCGAAGGGAACCCTTAAGAAGTGATAGAGCCGCCCATCTGCCTCGAAGGCAGTGTATATGCGGTCACTAGTGCAGATGGGGAGCTGTTGATAGGCGGACTTAAGATCCACCGTGGAGAAGACCTTGTAATGCGCTGTACCGTCTGCTCCTGGTGGCGACGGGTTTGCAATCCGGGGTGAGGTTCGCAAACAGGGAAGGCGGATCGACCTTGAGGGTCGCGAGGCCGCAGACAGTGAGGGCCGCCAAATTTGAAAGTTAACTTTGGTGATTACACTGGAAGTCTAAATCTAGATGTGTGGCCACGCAGAGGTGGGGAAGGGCGTAGAGCCGGTAATTTTTAAACTCCTTCCCTGGACTGTGAGGTTTGCTACACAAAACCCCTTTATCTCTACTGAGTGGGAACCGGAGGCCAGGGAGATTTTTTGATTAACGGGGTGGACGAGGAGAGAACAGCGCCTTACCGTGTTGGGGTGTATGAAGCTGTCCGTGCTCCCAGAGTCGATTAAGCACGACGTCTCGTGCCCATTGATTAGTACAGTTGTTGTAGCAGTTGAGAGTGTTCGAGGCCGGGACTGATCCAGGGTCACCGAGGCTAATCGCAGCAGTTGAGTGTTCTCTTCAGGCGGTGTGCGGTAAGCCGAGCTGGGGTCCTGGGAATCCATCCAAGATGGCGGCTCCCATTCGTCACACATGGCTGGGGGTGCACAAAATGGCGGCACCCATCCATCGAACGTGGCGTCCGCGGGACAAGATGGTGGCGCCCGGGGCCGCGCTTGGCCCTGGAGTAGGAAGATGGCGGCACCCGCTGGCCGCACGGGGACCGTGGAGAGGTTTGTGGTGGCAGTCCGCATTCGCCATCAGAGACCGCGGCCACCGCACGGGCCTGGCATACCACCATGATGTGGCCCTTTTTACCGCATCCCTTGCAGGTGGATGCACGGGCCGGGCAGTGCTGCCGGGGGTGCTTGGCCTGCCCACAAAGGTAGCAGCGGGGCCCCCCGGAGTTGCCAGGCTGCCTTGCAGCACAAGCTTGTGGGGGGATGGGGAATGTCTCGGGGTCGGCTGCGGAGGGGTTCCACGCTGCCCAGGGGGCTGCCGCTCAGTCGGGAACGTAAGCGCGGGCGTTTTTGGAGGCCACATCCAGAGACCCTGCAAGGAACCGTGCCTCCTTGAGTGCACAAAAACCTAGGGTGTCTTTTTCCAGCAATCGGTGGTGGATTTGAGAGGACAGCATACCTGCCATGAAAGCGTCCCGGATCAAGAGTTCTGTGTGGTCGCTCGCCGAAACATGCGGGCAGCTGCAGTTTCTCCCCAACCCCAGGAGCGCACGGTAGAATTCTTCCAACGATTCCCCAGGGATTTGTCGCCTTGTTGCTAGCAGATGTCGGGTGTAGACCTGGTTTACCGGGCGAATATAATGTCCTTTTAGCAGCTCTATTACTGCATCGAAGTCTTCCGCTTCCTCGATGAGGGTGTAAATTTCCAGGCTCACCCTCGGGTTCAGGACTTGCATTTTCTGTACTCCCGTGGGTGTGTTTTCGGCCGTTCCGAGATATCCTTTAAAACACGCCAGCCAGTGCTTGAAGATTGCCGCTGAGTTCGCCGCGTGGGGGCTGAGTTGCAGACACTCCGGCTTGATTCGGAGCTCCATCCTTTTAAATCTAGCTTATTAAATTGATGCACGATCAATGGCCACTCAAGCGAGATTGTAGTCCACCTGAAGGCTTTAATAAGCTAGATGTTTCCCCCAGCAGCTCAGGTGCGGAATGAAGGCTGCTGGGGCGGCAGGGGCTCTTATACCCCGCCTTGCAGGGTGGAGCTACCATACAGCTTGGACAATAGGAAACATACAATATCTACCAATGGTGTTCCAGCATTACCAGGTACTGTAATACCTCTACACAGACTACCACACTGTAATTCTACGTTCCTTTTTTAGCCTGATAGCTAAGTTTGATAGCTGTGCTTGAAGTACAAAGGATTAATAGATAGGACATGCTAATGTATGATGTCATAGATGATGATGTACCACTGACATGAGTCAGTGATGTCTTAGACCCGAGAGAGAGAGGTTGGAATCATACTTCGGAGCAACCCTGCAACCTGTATAGATTTAGGGCTCGATTCTCTGGTCTGCCAGCCACGCTGGTGGCAGGATTCTATCTTCCCACCGCTTGTCAATGGGATTTCCCATTTTAACCACCACATGTCACTGCAAATCCCAGCTGCCGGTGAGACAAGTGAATATCAACAAGTACAAATCAACAAGTGTTAAGCAGATACAGGAATTGATTACAGACTGCCGGACAACCAGGCCCCATGCCGGGAGACCAAGACAGAAGGATCCAAACTCAGAACATGGCGGCAATGACAGAGACATTGATATAAAATACATCAATGTTAAAGAAGGAACCACAGAGTAAATAAACCTTTGAAAGCAGCTTAAAGAAATTTCAGCAATAAAAGGAGACACACTAGAAAGATGACCATCTCTAGTGATGCGACCCTGCCCTTGCCCCGTCCATTTGACTGCCTCGAATGTCTGCAGAGAGGCCAACAGGGGGAGTTATGCAAATGCAGTTTTCACCCGCGCCGAGCAGCACCAGCTCTTCACATTAAAAGGCCAAAGTTTCAAGTTAGTTCCTTTCTTTATTAATTAGGTCCAGTAGCAAATGAGGTTCTCCTAAGATAGGGTGTGCAGGAGTCCACTGCGGACTTTGCGTCCATCCTTCAAGCCTTTAATACCTTGTTTGACCTGCCACAGAACCCCACTATCGAGTGAGCAGATGTTCAGTGTGCGATGTGACCCCAACTCCGAGCGCCGAATCGGGCTATCATTCATGGTCATTTTAATCATTGTCGCAGAACAGCAAATATTTATGAAACACATCCCTTCCCAGAAATGGACGAAATTAAGTCGATGGCCTGAACGCAGAATACTGATCAGTTAGTTAGAGTTGGCTAAAATCTGTGGTTGAAGAAAGGGAGTTACAGATGGGCTATGATGATGTATGCCACAGATGGTGATGTATGCCACAGATGGTGATGTATGCCACAGATGGTGATGAACCACTGACACCAGTCAGTCATGTGCTGGACAAGGGAGAAAGAGGTTGGAATCATGCCCGCTCTGTAACCTGTTTCGATGTAGTGCTGATAAATAAGAGTTAGGCAAATACCAGAAGATGTCTACAGTCTGTCTAAGAACCGAAGTTCCACACCTAGGATGGATTATTTTATTTTCTGCACAGAATACCGGCTGAGGTGATGAAACTGACGTGCAGCTCGCTGGCTGCACAGTTGGATCTTCTCATCAAATAATACAGCACTCCATAAAATCTGCAGGCGTGATTCACGCTCGCGGGTGGAGCTGGAACAAGCCGGCAGCCAGGAATCCTGAGATCCTTTCGACAGGGCATCCTAATCTCCTAATCCACAACACGCATAAGGGAACCCCGACTCAGGATACAGGGAAACGCCCCCCTCGGTCTTGCACCCGCCCCCCCCCCTCATCTATACACACAAAAGGAGCCCACCCCCGTTGGAACTCCCCAGAGGATCCCACTCTGGCACTGACCCCTGGGGACAGTGGCGGGGCAGTGCCAGCATACTGCCGGCCATGTCACGCTCCCCCTGGGAGCTAAGGGAATAGTGTAGATGGGCTTTAGAGTGGTTTCACGGGTCGGTGCAACATTGAGGGCCGAAGGGCCTGTACTGCGCTGTAATGTTCTATGTTCTATGTTCTATACTTAATTGTGTGGACCCGGCGAGTTCCTCCGCCTACTTCCTGTTTTTAAAAACTTGTAAACCTCACCGCTGTGATGTCATGTCAGCGAGGGGGGAGATCCCAATGTGGTGGGTACATACGGCGGAGATCCCTCTAAGTAGATTGTAATTTATTTAAATGAGGTTCCTGTCCTTTCTGGGAGGGAGAAGGAGACCATGTTGGTGATATTCTCATTTTCCAAGTCTCGTAATATTTTGCACCCAGCTCGCAATTAGTGCTCGGACGAACGCGGGTGCAAAATTGCAGACAAAACGATCCAATCATGGAACAGTGTTTGCTGGTCCCTCTCCGTGTGTTGAAGCTCTTGTCTGCCTCTCTACAGGTGATTTGGTTTGGTCTCAGCTTTCTGTCCATTTTAATGCTTTTTGTAAGAGCGAACATGGTGCTCTTCTCATGTAACCTGTGCAAAACGCCACATCATCTCCCAAATGAAGACATCAGCACTTAAAACAGCCTTTCTCCCACCTGTGGTTCTTGGCTTTTGTCCGAGTCAAGGCACAATTTACATTCTTACAATGAGGAGTCAAACGAGCTTTGTTAACTGCTGGACAAGACCACAGTAATAATTGAATTAAGGATGGTCTTTTGTCCTCTCGGAGGGGGGGAACCCAGGGTGTGATACAGCCCCTCCCACTGTCAGGATTTTCCAGTCCCACAGAAAGTCAGTGGACTATTGGCTGGCCCGCTGCATCCACCACAGTGCGGCTGGAAAATCCCTGACCAAAGCTCGCAATGCACAATTCTGTCTGGTAGCCTGGAGCAATTTTGAAACAGTCCTTAAACTTTGTCCAAGGGTTTTTCTTCTAAATTCTAAAAATTCGTAATACCATGACTGTGTACCATAACAATAATATCATATAAAATCTGTAAATGATTACCAACAACTTCAGAGACTTCATTTCTGAAAAGTCTTGTCCAATCATCCCAACACATGTTTTAACTCAATGAGATCTAAATGTAAAAAGCTTTGTGTATACACGCGAGATCAGTAGTATCAGCATTCTTCCTTCTCCCTGTTTTCTGCTATCTTTTTTTGAAGCCACCGAGTCTTTGTTACAGTGGGTGAAAGGTTTGGCAACACATTAAACGTATAATAATCATACCTGTGTTCAGCTGTATCCATGATCTCACCCATCCCAGATTTGGCCAAAATGGTGGAGGTCCCGTCGTCTGTGTTTCTTTTGGGGTAGCCAGCATGCATGAGCAGGAGGAGGAGGCAATTAAGAGCCAGGAAGAGGCCAATTGCTAATTGGATTGGATTGGATTTGTTTATTTTCATGTGTACCAAGGTACAGTGAAAAGTATATTTCTGGGAGCAGCTTAACAGATCATTAAGTACATGAAAAGAAAAGAAAATACATAATAGGGCAACAGAAGGTGCACAATGTAACTACATAACACCGGCATCGGGTGAAGCATACAGTGGTGTAGTGTTAATGAGATCAGTCCACAAGAGGGTTGTTTCGGAGTGTAGTAAAAGCGTCAAAGAAGCTGTTTTTGAATCTGTTCGTGCGTGTTCTCAGACTTCTGTATCTCCTGCCC
This sequence comes from Scyliorhinus torazame, assembly GCF_047496885.1. NCBI lineage: Eukaryota > Metazoa > Chordata > Chondrichthyes > Carcharhiniformes > Scyliorhinidae > Scyliorhinus > Scyliorhinus torazame. Next base: position 323,232,468 of record NC_092709.1, read on the forward strand.
GATGGAAGAAACGCTGTTGTGCTTTCTTGGTGGTAGCGTCACCGTGGGTGGACCAGGACAGATTTTTGGAGATGTGCACCCCTAGGAATTTGAAGCTGCTAACCATCTCCACCTCGGCCCCGTGGATGCTGACAGGGGTGTGTACAGTACTTTGCTTGTGGGTCAGTCTTCCTGCTTGGACAGGCTGCTCTGCATCCTCAGCAATGCAACATGAGATGGCAGCTGCTGAGGCAGCACGAAGAATGTGAGGACACCTTTAATTTTGAGGCACCCACAGGAGGGTGCGCATAAGATACATTTTTATGTGGGCCGAGCTGGTAAGACCCAGGTAACAGAGGGGAAACCCTTCCGACAGCAGTGTTCATCGAATTATAGAATTTACAGTGCAGAAGGAGGCCATTTGGCCCATCGAGTCTGCACTGACCCTCCGAACGATCACCCTACTCAAGTCCACACCTCCACCCCATCCGCACACCTCCACCTTATCCCCATAACCCCACCTAAACTTTTTTGGACACTAAGGGCAATTTAGCGGAGCCAATCCACCTAATCTGCACATCTTTGGACTGTGGGAGGAAACCGGAGCACCCGGAAGAAACCCACGCAGACACGGGGAGAACGTGCAGACTCTGCACAGACAGTGACCCAAGCCGGGAATCGAACCTGGGACCCTGGAGCTGTGAAGCAACTGTGCTAACCACTGTGCTGCCGATTTGCTGCTGGTGGCTCCTTCCATACTTGTGCCATGGTGCCCCTGGCTTCAATGCCTTCTCCCCTCTCCCCTACGGGCAACTGCCTCCATGCAATGGAAGGCCATCCCGCCACTAGCAAAATGCTAGTGGCCTGGGAAAGTCACCCATAATTGGGCCATTAATGACAGACATTTCTTGGATTAGGAAGAGAAAATCTAGTCCAGTTTCTGCTCCTGGTTGCTATTTAGCAATCTCTGCTTGTAGTACTGACAGGAAAATGTGAGTAAGAATAAATGGGTCTTTTCAAAGTTGCAGGGGGTGACTAATGGTCCCACAGTGATCCATGCTTGGGCCTCAGTTATTCACTGCATACATCAATGATTTGGATAAGGAAACCAATGTAATATTTCCAAATTTGCCGACAACACAACGGTTGGTGGGAAGGTGAGCGATGAGTGGGATGTAAAGAAGCTTCAAGATGATTCGTACAAGTTGAGTGAGTGGGAAAATATGTGGCAGATGCAAAAAACGTGGATAAATATGAAGTTATCCTCTTCAGAGGGAGAAACAGAATGGCGGAGTATTATTTAAATGGTGATAGATTGGGAATTGTTGGCATACAAAATTGTTGTCCTAGTACACCAGTCACTGAAAGCATTCACAGCAAGCAGGTAGGAAGGGAAATGTTATGTTGGCCTTCATTGCGAGAACACTTTAGTCCAGGAACAAAGATGTATTACTGCAGCTGCACAGGCTGGAGTATCGTGAAAAATTTTGGTCTCTTTATTTAAGAAAGGATATACTCGCAGTAAAGGGAGTGTAGCGAAGGTTCGCCAGACTAGTTCCTTGGGATGGCAAATTTGTTGCATGAGGAGAGATTGGGTCAACTGGGCCTGTATTCACTGACATTTAGAAGAATGAGAGGGGATCTAATTGAAACATATAAAATTCTGAGAGAGCTGGGCAGATTCGATGCAAGGATATTGTTTCCTCTGGTTGGAGGATCTAGAACAAGGGATACAGGGTACAGGGTCTTAGGGTACAGGGCAGGCCATTTAGAACTAAGATTAGGAGAAATTTCTTCACTCTGAAGATGGTGAACATATGGAATTCTCTACCACAGAAGTTTGTGGATGCCAAATCATTTAATATATTTAAGAACAAAATAGATAGAATTTTAGACGCTAAAAGTGTCAAGGAGTATGGGGAGTGTACTGGAGTAGGACTTTGAGATAGAGGATCGCCAATGATCATGTTGAATCGCAGAGCAGACTTGAAGGGTTGAATGGCCTACTCGTATTTTCCATTTCTATGAGTGTAAATGCTGGTTAAGAACAGCATTAAACTCATTAAGGATACGCATCAAAAAGGAATAGGTGTTACTTACTCCCTCTCGTGAAAATGGTCACTTGAATGGAGGACTGGAAAGTTTCCAGAACCTGTAGAACCATACTCCTGTGAGCAGTCAGTATCGAATAATAATATAATAATAATAATCTTTATTGTCACAAGTAGGCTTACATTAACACTGCAATGAAGTTACTGTGAAAAGCCCCTAGTCGTCACATTCCGGTGCCGGTTCGGGTACCCAGAGGGAGAATTCAGAATGTCCAAATTACCTAGCAGCACGTTTTTCGGGACTTGTGGGAGGAAACCGGAGCACCCGGAGGAAACCCACATAGACACGGAGAGAACACGCAGACTCCACACAGACAGTGACCCAAGCTGGGAATTGAACCTGGGACCTTGCTGCTGTGAAGCAACAGTGCTCCCCACTGTGCTACCGTGCTGTATTTAGAAGAAGGAAAACGAGGAGAACTGGTGGTAAAAAACCATTACAAAATTGATTTTCTCACTTTTTTGTGTCCATCAATTTCATTGTTAACGCTGCCTCGACGTGAATTACTCTCGAGGTAGTGAAACATCCGCACATCAATCATTACTATAGCACACCTTGTAGAAGCAGTTACGAGACAGCGCCTGGCCTTCAAATGCTGGAAAGTCCATCAAAACAAGGCCATTCTAAAATAAGACCACCAATAAATTACATTACTGTGAATAAAATTTAAATAACTTCACAACATAAAAGTGACTGAATTTGGAAAGGGGTATTTTACTTTTATCTAATGTGACAGCGGAGGGCTGATTCACAATCAAAACTCATTTACTTATGCTTCGAAAGGTCAAAGCTCATGCATCAAATCTCACATCAAGCAATCTCAGTTGAATGCCAGCATTTTGAATAGCAGACATTTGTATTATTTTGAGGTAGTAGCATCTGTTTGTAATAGACACAGCATGCCTTAACATCTAAAGCAGTCAATGTTTAACAGGCTTTTTATGGATGTAATAAACATTTGTTCGACATGGAACTGCATACTTTACAAGTAACGGTAACGGAGACGATTTAGCTCATTCTCACATAACTGCTCCCATTAACTTCCTCTTGACTGATTCAGAAGTTATTGGGTCCAATGGAGCAGCCTCGTCACACCCAACTCGGGGCAGTGACCTCTCGCGACATTTGCGACGCTCAGGTTGCCTCACGAGATGTCGCGATCTGGATCTCTCCCTCGCTGGGCAGTTAGGTTCACTTAAATATGTCTGTACCGGATTCTCCTAAGGCACGAGATCGAATGCCTGTGCCTGGGAGACCTCGCCATGGTACTGCTTAGCACTGGTCCGCACAAATGTGGACCAGGCATAATGGCACCTGAGGGTGTCTCCCAGGCCATCGGACGCTCCCAGGTAGTTGGGCTCTAGACAGGGTGGTACGCTGGCACACACACTCCTACCCAGCCACCTTGGTCCTGTCAGATTGGCACCCTGGCTGTGCCCCCCAGTGCAGGAAATTAAGGTAAGTGTGGCCTCGGTGGAGCATTCCTCACCGTGGCCAGGAAACCCCCGAGAGTCCCGTTTGATAGCGGGGTTGAAACACCCTGCTAAACGCAACCAAAACGGGACTCTGTTTTTTCCCTGTTAAATCGCGCACCTTGTCTCCTCCCAGAGCTAACTGCGCAGAAGGTATTTTGGTCCATCACGTCAATGCCTGCATTTAGCTGGAACAATCCAAATTTGGTCCCCCTGCCCCACTCTCTCCCGTCACCTTGTGTATTCTTCTTGTTGAGTACTCTGCCTAAATGCCAGTCCAACCCACAGCACTGCAAACTTTTCATTGGGTAGGACAAATGAGGCTGGAATCGAATCCAACACAGCCAGAACTGGGATCAAGGATCTATCTCTTTGCTGCTGACACCAATCTAATCCAGACCAGCGATCCAGCCAAACAGGCTCCCAAGAAGCCTGAATTGCTGTGGCCACAAATACATTTACATACATGTTGTAGTCTAGACCCTTGAATAATGATGAGTATAGCAGCTTCAATTTCTTTCTATCGCAAAGGTGACCAGGGATTTCTCCCAATCTTACCGCCTGCCAATGGTAAATGCTGGAAGGATTTACAAGTTTACAATTTACAAGTTGACACTCAACCTGTTTGGCCACAATAAAATTCTGGAGTGGGACTTGAACTCAAAGATTCTGTCTCAGGGGTGGTGCTGCTACCACAGTGCCACAACACCACCTCATTGTATATTCCTTTGACTTTAAATGTTTGATTTTTAATTCCTGTAGAAAAGCATCCCATGCTCCAACAACCCACTACATAATAAACAATTCTGATCACTCTCTTTGTCACAGCAGTAAATTGATGGCCTCTTGTCACTCATTCTTTTCCTGAAGGCAAAATCCTTTCTCTATTCACGCTACCAAAATTATTTTCAATTTTTAAAAACCTCTTTTAAATTTCCTCTTTGCCCTCTGCTGCAGTGTGATTAGACCGAGCACCTCAAGTCTCTCTTCTTAAGTATTATTCTGGTAAATCTTTACAAGCTCCATGGGGCTTTAATGTCCTTTCCATATTAGGGGACTGAAACTAAATAGAATAGTCTAACTGTGGTCTCAGCAAATTTTTTTTTAAAATTATAATTACTTCTCTATTCTTGTACTTTATACACTGTTTTTAAGATCAAAAGAATATAAATATGGTCTTATCAGTAAGGGGATCAATGGTTATGGGATAAGACAGAAAAGTGGAGTTGAGGATTGTTATATCAGATCAGTGCACTGGAAGGAGTGCAGAGGTGATTCATCAGGATGTTGCCTGGGATGGAACATTTAAGTTATGAAGAGAGGTTGGAGAGGCTTGGGCTGTTTTTGCTGGAGCAGAGAAGACTGAAGGGTGACCTGATTCAAAGCGTACAAGATTTTGAGGAGCATGGAAATGGTCAATAGGGAGCAGTTGTTCCCGCTAGTTGAAGGGTTAGTTACGAGGGGACGCAGGAGGTTTAGAGGGGATTTGAGGAAAAATGTTTTTACCCAGAGGGTGATGACGGTCTGGAATGCACTACCTGGTAGGGAGGTAGAGCAGGCTGCCTCACGTCCTTTAAAAAAGAACCTGGATGAGCACTTGGCACATCTTAACATTCAAGGCTGTGGGCCAAATGCTAGCAAATGGGATTAGGTAGACAGGTCAGATGTTTTCATGAGTCGAAGGGTCGAAGGGCCTCTTCTGCACTATTATTCTGTGATTCAGTCATGATCTTAATAAATGGTGGAGCAGGTTCGATGGGCCGAATACCCTACTTCTGCTCCTACGTCTTATGGATTTAGGTACCTGCACAGTGACATTATAGATAATAATGTATTGGTACACCTGAGTCTTTCTGTTCATGCACACCCTTCAGTGACTCTCCTCTGAGAGTATAAGAAAAAATTAAAAATTCATTTACAAAGCACAAAGAACAATACAGCACAGGGACAGGCCCTTCAGCCCTCCAAGCCTGTACCGGTCATGCTAACACGCTTGGCCAAAACCCTCAGCACTTCCTAGTGACGTATCCCTCCATACCCATCCTATCCATCTATTTGTCGAGATGCCTTTTGAACACTGTGAATGTATCTGTTTCCATAACCTCCCCTGGCAATGCGTTCCAGGCACTCACCACCCTCTATGTAGAAAACCTGCCTCACACATCTCCTTTAAGTATAGTATGGGCATCATTGGCAAAGCCAGCATTTATTTTGCATCCCTAATCACCCCTGAGAACGTGGTGATCAACCTTCTTGAATACAACCAAGTGACTTGGTTTAACTTCCCGTACCAGCCTCCCCGAACAGGCGCCGGAATGTGGCGACTAGGGGCTTTGCACAGTAACTTCATTTGAAGCCTACTTGTGACAACAAGCGATTTTCATTTCATTTTCATAACTGCTGGCCTGACTAATAGCCATCAGCTTTGGCTATCTTCTTTCAGTGAGCTGCAGACTGCCAGATTCCAAGCAGCAACTAAACTGACTTTGGAGTAAACAATCAGATAAATCAAACAAAATAACCTCCCATCTCTCAGAGCTCATCTCCATGGTGATGTGACATGTTTTGGGATGTCCTCAAATATACTGCAGGTTAATTAGCCCAACTTAAAAATTCTTCTGTGATCTGAAAAAGTTGATGGATTTTACAACCGTCCCTGTTTACCATTTGCATGTAAATTGCTCTTTGATTCCAAGAACCATATTTATGTTGTTTCTGAATGTGATTGCCCTATTTCCAGACTCTCTGACCTACGAAGAAATCCTCATGTTTGTAACACTTCTTTCAGATTTCTTTCCATATATAAGTTGTTAACTGAAGTAAGTAGAGACATTTGGTTGCACCTAAGGCTTAAGAATAGGTGTTTCTTTGTTTAAGTGTTTAAACCCCTCTTTGACCTTTCAAGATCAATACAGATGGGATTGTAAGTGTAATCATAAGTTTGAATTACATCTACTTCAGGGTTACGATCTGTTTCCGAGCTAGATGAACCCATTAATCTACATTTAATCTTTTAGCATTCAATCTGAAAGTCATATCCCTAAAACTAGAAGTTATATTCTAAGGAAAAATAAAATGTCAGTTACGTATTCTTGACAGCTGTTAAGTTTCAACTACCCTGTTGTAGATCGAGGTTCACATATACGTTGAACCAGGTAAGGACAGCAGTGAATCAACTGTGTACTGAAGGACATCCATAAAAAGTTAGGTAACTGTTTTAATAGTTCTCTTTCTGTAGAGCAGGAACACTCTGTTCACCAAAATACTGCATGCCCATGCTCGGTCCCATGCAGCTCCAGTTTTCTGAAATCCACACGAGTCATGGGGTGTGGACTCTGAGGTTCCACGTGACCCCAGATGAAAATGAACTTCCCCGATAAGGGTGTGTGGCTACCCCTTAAAAAAGGGAGGCAGCGGACATAAGCAGAAGACACCTCGGGGAGTTGGAGAAAGTAAGATTTAATTCAACCTTTTGTTTTGCCTCCATCATCGCTTCCTTTTGGTCACCCTGTCAGGATCCAACACTGGCGACGAGGATAAAATGGAGCTGCCGATGGCGCCAACTTCTCAGAACTTGCCCCTCTTTTCGTAGGCCTCGGGGGCCTCTTTACCGACAAAACACATGCCATGCATGGCAAAATCGGAAGGTTTTAATGACTGGAGTGAATGCAGTATTTTTTTGCATGAATGCCACCATGGGGGCGAGTGTCAGACAGTCATCCTCCTCACGGCTTGTGCGGCAACTTGCGGGAATGCCATCTACAGCATAATCAACAGCCAAACGTACCCCGATGCACCGGACACACAGTTATTCACAGTCTTCGTTGCATTCATGGGTGAACATTTCGACCCCAGGCCGCACATTGTCCTTCAACATTTTTGCTTCCACACCGCTGACCAGACCCAGGGGGAGTCCATGATGGAATTTGTGGCCCGTCTGAGAATCTCACAAAATTCTGCGAATGTGAGACATCACTATCCGAGACTCTGCGAGACAGGCTGGTTTGCGGGATGCGCAACACAACGATGAAGAGCGAACGGTTGGACCTGAAAAAGGAGATTAAAATCGCCCTATCCCACGAGAAGGTGGTACAAGTGTTGCAAGGCATGGAGTTCTTATGCATTGGGCATTTAGCCACCCACAGAACACCGCCTTCAAGGCCCGATGATTCCTGCTCCCCACCCTGGGGCCGTTGCCGCCGAGAGACGGACTGATGTCGGAGGGGCCAGGGAACTAGATGGACGTTTTCCCCAACCGTGAAAGCCCAGAGCGTTGAACCCGGCTCTGCCGGGATCAGGGTGAGAAACACTCACTCCGTCCTCCTGCTAACCCTCCAGACAGGGCCGTCTCCCCGACACCAGATGAATCTGCTGATGACTAACAGCAACTGAATCAAGGGTAGCAGTGATACGGGTCCAATCCTGACGGAGTTGGATACAGGCGCAGCTGTCTCTGACTTCAGACGCCGCACATTTGATTGCATCGAGTCCGGGATCCAGGTCTTATATCATTGCACGACATAGATGCTTGGTTGGCGACCTATACCAGGGAGCCGTTGGTGATAGCCGGCACCTCGGTGGTTACCATCGAGTACGGGCAACAATCTGTGTGTTTAATAATACTAATAATAGGGCAGAATGGAGGCGCAGTGGTAGCACTGCAGTCTCACAGCGCCGAGTCCCAGGTTCGATCCCAGCTCTGGGTCAGTGTCCGTGCGGAGTTTGCACGTTCTCCCCGTGTTTGCATGGGTTTCACCCCCACAACCCAAAGATGTGCAAGGTAGGTGGATTGGATACACTAAATTGCCCCGTAATTGGAAAAAATTATTTGGGTACTCTAAAATTAATAATAATAATCATCATCATCATCATTAGTGTCACAAGTGGGCTTACATTAACACTGCAATGAAGTCCTGTGAAAAGCCCCTGGTTGCTGGGGATTCTATAACACGCTGGAATATTGTGCAGGCCCATGATACCTCGAACGGCAACCTGGTATTTTCATACAAGCCCCAGTGTGTATTCACCGTCACGTATTTCCTGGATCCCAGGTCCAAAACCAACCGAAGGTAAACGTCGCTCATGTCGAGTTTCATGAGAGAGTGACCCCTGCTGAGCTTCGCATAAAGGTCCTCGATCCGTGGTACTGGGTAATGGTCCAAAAGGGAACCCCGGTTTACCGTCATCTTATAATCCCCACAAAGGCACCTGGTGCCATCGGGCTTTAGCATGGGCATGACCGGCACCACCCAATCCACGACCTGTGTGGGATGGATGCTGCCCAAACTCTCGAGATGGTCGAGCTTGGCATTCACCTTCGGTCGCAATGCATATGAAACGGGGCGAGGATGGAAATAACGCGGCTGTGTTGTTGGGCCCAAACTGACCTTCCCCCTGGCCCCCGATGGTTTCCAGCCCTAGTTGGAAAACCTCAGTATGGTGTCTGGCCCATCCAGGCACATTTGGCAAACCCGCTGCCAGTTGAGGCCAAGGCGTTTCAGCCAATCTTGACCCAGAAAACTGGGGCCCCCACCTCGTACGATGGCTAATGTGGGGGAATGGTAGCACAGTGGCTAGCACTGTTGCTTCACAAGACCAGGGTCCGAGGTTCGATTCCCGGCTTGGGTCTCTGTCTGTGCGGAGTCTGCACGTTCTCCCCGTGTCTGCGTGGGTTTCTTCCGGGTGCTCCGGTTTCCTCCCACAAGTCCTGAAAGAGATGCTGTTAGGTGAATTGGACATTCTGAATTCTCTCTCTCCGTATCCGAACAGGCGCCAGAATGTGGCGACGAGGGGCTTTTCATAGTAACTTTGTACTTGTGACAATAAACGGTTATTATTATTATTATTATTATTATTTTTTATTTTTGGTCCAACTCTACGAAAGGCACTAACTCACCATTGAGATGCACTGTTTGGCTGCTACTTGGCTAAATGTCTGGTTTTCCTCTGTTGGTTTGGATAGTTAATGTTGCCAGGATCATAGGAGATGCTATCACAGCTAAGCCCATTGCTGTCCTCTTTCAATGTCTATATATGGCGGTCGCTTGAGGCTGCTCAACCTTTCCTCTCACTTTTCTTTGTGTCATGTGGTCTGTTTGTTACATTGCACAGCGCATTCAAGATCGCTGTGCGGCTGTGCACATGGTGTACAGCTCACAGGGAATATTGTTTGGGCATGCCTGTTTATTGCACTGCATGTTACATTCCAGGTTGTTGTGTGGGTACGGACATGCACAGGTAGTAGGAGCATTAATGGTGGGATTCCCAACTCTCTCGTCCTTCTATGACTCTCTATTGCTGCCTCTAATTGCTGGGTCTCTTGTCACCGTCCAAGCAGAACTTTTTATTTCTTCTTTCATGGGATGTGGACATTAAATCGGTAACCATTTACATAAAGTCAGTAACCATTTACACTTCAGAATCGCCGTTGGGACAACGAACATGCCGTTCCCTGCATGGGCAAGCTTTTATGCTCGATCCGACGAGCCCCAGCTGAATGGGCCTCCACCCCCTACCGGTGAAGCCCGTATTCCACGAGCCCCATGGGAGATCAGTTGTGGGTTCCCTGTGGGCCTCGTGGGAGTTATTGCAGTAAGCATGGAATAATATTTCATTAATGGATTGAATAAATTCCTCATGAACTCCCTGGAAGATTCCCATGCAAAACACATTGGAGCTGAATGGAAAAATAATAATGTATTTGCATTTCTACCTCAACCTCACCCACAACACCCACACCCACTCAAAGCAACTATCCAAAAGGAACTAACAACAGTCTTCAGAAAACACACCTCTTGTGATTCTCATGGACGTTGACCTACATCATTGTCATTGCCCAGTGAGCTGGTTTAGCGCTAAATCGCTGGCTTTTAAAGCAGACCAAGGCAGGCCAGCAGCACGGTTCAATTCCCGTACCAGCCTCCCCGAACAGGTGCCGGAATGTGGCGACTGGGGGCTTTTCACAGTAACTTCGTTTGAAGCCTACTCGTGACAATAAGCGCTTTTCATTTTCATTCACTGGAGTCTTCAGAGGCAATTATCCTAATTCTACTTCTGTGCTTTGTCTTTGACTTCCATATCGTTAACCTGATACATCTCCCTTTGTCATATTATGCTTTGTACATTCTCATGCTGATGTTCTGTTGCTTCTGTGATCGTACTCTGTGTAAACTCACTGTTGGATTAATTGTAAGCGGTTCTCCAATCGCACCATTTATTTTGGACCGTTGAATATTTCATTGTGATTCTATGCTCATGTTCCACCTTTAGGTTAATTGGCAAACAAGAAGCCAGAGGGAAAATGAGGAGAAATCTTTTTTCTTTAACTCAGAAAGTTTCTCTGATCTAGAATGAACTGCCAGAAGCAACTGGTCGACAGTTGTGACCTCACTAGAAACCGATAATTTTGAAAAGATTTTTGAATTTCGAGAGACTGACTGAAGTGATCACATGACTATTGTAAAATGCCTTTAATGGATATTAGAATGATATCACCAGGAGCGAATTATTTCATGTGATCCCGTCTTAGTTTCTCTTTTGCTTTGAGCAGAACACATGTTTTCAAGCTTTACCCTAATTTCCCATGTTTTTATAAGTGAATCAATAATGTGTTTACCCAATTCCTTCCGAGTGATTGCTTCCTTGTATCTTGTAAATACGGCCAATTTATTATATGATGACACAGCAATGACAAAATTTCAGGTTTCAAGACTTACACGACAACAAATAGACTAAAAGCAACATTGACTAACCATTATTCAACTGGTCATTTATACTTCAAACTACAGAAAAGTTCCCCATGTGACTTTTGACTTGACCGAAAATCTTCCACCACTGCTATACCTTATGCCATGTTCATTTTTCCACAAGCAGAACAAAGCTATACTCCACCACTGATCACCTGCTTCCTTTTTTTCCCCCAGCCAAGTATCTTCTAATCCCACAATTGACTTTGAACTGGAGATTCCGACTTTATAGCCCAAGCAAAGTAAATTTTCCAGCCTCATTTAATTCCTCACGAACTTAGTCTCTTCAATCTGAATGTGAACTCCCACCTATCTTCTGCATGGCGAACAATCGTGTCAAAACTGTCTGCTTCAGGTGCGGTGCAGGACTAGCTGCCTCTATTGCTCGTGCTCTCTCTCTTCTATTCTTGCAGACCGTTTTGTGTCTGTGAGATTCAGGGCTACCTTAAGAAACACTGTTAACTGATACTTCAGTGGCTTGCTATGGGCTCTTCCCTTCCCAAAGTCCTTCGCCATTGCAATACAAATCACAGTGGCCTTGTATCCAGATAGTAATGTCAATTCGCTATCCTCTAGATCCCAAAGTCCATTCTACCTTGGAATTGAATAGACCATTTAAAGACAAACCATCTCTAAAACCTGAAATTCCTCACTTCTTCCTTTGAGGCTGAGAGGAATAGTCTACCCACAGATTACACAAATCTTTTTGTCATTGTCCACAGGTGTGAACATCTTTGCACTTTCTCAGAAAGTCTCTTGACTTGGACTCCTCTTGTCCCCACAGCCACCAATTTACCCACGCTTGTTATTGATTAGAATTCAGAGTAGGTCACATGACCCATTCATTCCTCTACGATAACTTAAATTAAAGAGACACTCCCAAAAGATAGCAATCTTATAAAGGTTGGGCTGGATTCTCATTTTGGGAGACAGCGGGCTGGATTCTCCGATTTTGAGGCTGTGTCCGGAGGATCCGTCTGGTTCTACGATGAAAAAACAGCGAGGCCCCAGCACCGATGCTCCGGCCGCGCCACGTAAAATCCCCAGCATTCCCGATATAAACGCCTAGAGAATTGCCGAGTCCGTGATCGCGCATGCGCACGGCAGAGACCTGCAGCGACCGCGCTGTACAACATGGCACCGGTTGCATGCAGACCCGGCCTGTCAGATAGTGACCCCCTGGATCCCCCCCCCCTCGCCACCCCCGGACCCCCCCCCCCCACTAGTCCCCCAAGCCCCCGCCGAAGACCCTCCGGCCAACGGCACGGCTCCCCCCCCCCGACTGTGGCGGCCCTGGACACAGTCTGCAGCTGCCACGCCAGGTTCACAAAAAAGAAAAAGATAAGTGTTCTGCGCCGTCTGGAACTCGGCCCATCGGGGAGGACCTTCCGATGACACGCCAACGCTCATGTAACGGACGCGCGCCGCGATGATGTCGTTTTTGAGGGGGCGGAGCATCCGAAAAGTGGCACCACACCCGATTCGGGGGTAAAACTGCATTCTCCGCCCAAAATCCGTTGACGATTTTGCCGTTGGAAAGCGGAAAATCCCGCCCTATGTTCTCCCGCCGGACGTGAATTGCACCAGTTTTACGATCTCCTTATGGTCGCAAAGCGGGATGCAATTCAGTGTTCCACGGCATGCAAATTTATGCATGGGGTGGAATGAAAAAGATTCCCAGGGAACCCCACTATCAGGCCACCATCTTGAGCTGGTGGCCCAATAACGAGGTCCTGCGTTGGGCCATCCTAGCCGCACACAAATCGGCCCGCCCCCCACCACAAATCGGCCCTGGACACCCCCTCCCCAACTGCACAGCAACCCCCCACCTCCGGATTGCTGGATGACCCCCTACTCCCAAGTACCAGGATGACCCGATCTGCAACCCTCTCTCCCCCCCCCCCCCCTCCCACGGACCCCTGTAATAGGGGAACTCTCCCAAGAACTCTTGTAATGGGGGGACCCCTCCCAGGGAGACTTGTAATTGGGGAACATCCCACGGGGACCCCTGTGATAGGGGGGCCCCCTCCCTCAGGGACCTCTGTGATAGGGAGACTCCCCACACAGGGATACCCTGACCACATCAAAGAAAGGTAAGCGCATTCCAAGCACTAAGTTCATGCCAAACACTCAAGTGTGTGATTTCACTGCACTTGGTTTTCTTTGATGTGGTCAATGTTTACAACCATTGGGATTTCACCACTTAGACCACTGAAGGAGGAAAGGCTATGAATGGATCAAAGCTGCAGATGGTTTTTACGAGCTGTCAGTCACAGACCACCAGTCCAAAGCAATTCATGACTTGCCGATAGTGGATCTGTGGGTGCCAGATGCAGGCACAACTGTTCTCGGGGGATTTTTACAGTAACTTCATTGCAGTGTTAATGTAAACTTACTTGTGTCGCTAATATACATTATTATTATTCTCTTTTGAGGAATGGATACGTGGAGCTGCAAGGTAAGTATTGCAGCTATAATGCTTCCCGCAGTCCCTATCTCGACTGCTCTCTAGCTTCCAGACAGCGGTCTCTCTTCTGGGGGGAGGTCTCTGTGGGGGTGGGGAGGGGGGGGGGAGGTTCCTTTAGTCAGGGGGTCCCTGGTGGAGTCAGGCCAGTTGCCCCAAGAAACAGTTTGACGGCAACCACAGGAGTTGCCGCGTGTTGAGACTGACTAAAAGACCCAGCGCTCTGGGGTTTGGGTCCCCCCTATGTGTGAATCATGTGTGTGCTTTTCCCCAATGGGTTGAAATGGGACCTGTTGGTAATGGGGATGAGACTTCTGGATCCATGGTCCTGCCGCCATTTTGGATAAGAAGCTGAGGCTCCACGATTCCCCACGGGGCTCGTGTCTGGGTTAGTAGAGTTCCATCAATATACCATTTGTTTGGTCACAGTTGATTTCAGTGTTCCTTGGCTAAAGGGAAGACAAGCAGCCAGAATATTTGCTTTTTAATCACTGTGTACTCTGCTAGTAAATGAACAGCATTCCACAACATGGTACGGCATTTGCAGCTCTAACATTTCTATTCAGGCTAACAAACGAAATGGCACCTTGCAGACAATTTGCTGAGGACCATTAACGTGATAGAATTGTCCTTACATGACAAACAAACACAATTTTATGGTGTGGAATGCTGCCTTGTTAAGTTAACCGACACTGTTTTTCGAACACCTTTAAAAGCACATCATTGTCTTTGCCTGAAAAGCCATCTGAACTTCACTCGCCTCTTTGCAAAGTGAACGTGCAGCTGTCAATAAAATTTAGAGTCACTGTAGCATTATGGAGCTCAAAACGGATCGTACCAAAATTTGGCAAAGTGACGGTTCTGGTGTGAAAGCCGATGTGAATCTCACGGACTATTGAGCCTCTTGGAAAACATTTTTTTTTGATCACATGAACCACGTCATACTCTTCACGGCCTCCCACTGATTTGCTCGCCCCAGGGCAAAAGAACCTCTGCAATCAGTGAGGTGCTCCATGTAAACACTTCTCCAGCACTTGTTCCAGATACATTCGGGGGGATGGCTGCTTGGAAGCCAGCACCATGATTCACAAAGGGAGCCCTGACCAAACTCTTGGATGGTGTGCAGGAGAGGCGGGATGTCTTCTATCCACAGTCACGCAGACATCCTTCGAGAAATGCCACCATCATCCCCATCTGGTAGGCAGTGGCACCTTTATTCACTGCCAGCTAACTGAAAGAGAGATCAGGGCTGCAGTGCCACTCAAAGATGAATGACCTTCTCTGCACAGCCAGGGTACGTCCGCCACCTCCATTCTCTTGCTGCAACTCCTCACACACTCCTCGCAACTCCAAGGTGATCTCTTACCCAGCCACTTCGGTGATTGACAACACCTGTCATCAGGCTCTCATTCCCCCACCCCACCCCTGCCACAATCCCATGGTCTCCCCCACATTCCCACTCCGACTCAAATTCCACACACTCCACACCTCATCACCATCTAAAGTGGCAAGACTCCTGCCTGCTCTCTCCCCATCTGTCTCATTGCAGGACAAAGCTGAGCATAACAGGCGTGAGCCGACAGTCACCCAGAGTCATGTGCGAGGTCAGACTCACCCCCTTTGAGGAACGAGCCCTGTGTTAGCTGGGGAAGAGTAAGACTTTGCCTGTGCAGAGAGTGAAGTGAGGGCTGCAGACAGAAAACGCAGTTATTCTTCAAGCCTCATGTGAGTAAATATTGCCCCAACATTTGTCCTGATGATGGAGTAATGTCATCTCCCTTCTCTTGAAAGGCAATGAGCCGCCAGCCCAGACCACCCCCGTGCCCTTGGAGACTGTGCACACAAACAGCTCTGGGGGAGGCTTCTCGGATACCACCATTGTAGAGGCATCATATCTGTCACCTGCGCCCTCCACCAGTGCAGGTACTCACAGCATGGTGGGCTGAAGTAGTAGACAGATTCTAGGTTACTACCCCGTGGGTACCTCACAATTGAACATCCACAGCAGGCGGAGGCAGGCACACCCAGGGAACCAGCACTCAGAGAAATGCCGGAGCCCAGGACACTGCTGAGCCCCAGGCCGGTGACATCCGGTCATCCCAGAGCTGCTTAAACTGCAAAGGCACTGTCGCGAGCATCAGGAAGGAATGACAGCATCCCGCCTCGGATCGCAAGGCTGACCAGAGGAGTCCCATTGCCTTCGGTCTGAGAAGAAAGTGCCACAACTCCAACACAACGGGGCTAACACTGTGAAGGTGGCGTCCACAGCAGACACCTTGGTGCAGAGGTCTGCTCCATGGCTTAGCTCATGACCTCCATGGCTGAGGGTATGAGCTCCATAGTGCAGAGCATCAACTGTTTGGTGCAAGGACTAGTGAGACCCATGAGTGCCTGTGCTAGAGGATGGCGAGGTTTCTGGATCTCAGTCCAGCTGTCCCTCTATTCCCTGGTGGAGCATAGGGACCTCTGGCACCCAAAGCAAAGAGGAATGGTAGGAGCGCATCTTGCAGCCCTTCACCCAGGGGACCCTGGGAGTGCCCTTTCTGTGTGTGACATACCTCCAGCCTAGCACACCAAGGAGGGTAGCACTTCAATACTCCTGCTGCCCAAAAATAGGCCTGGACCCTTAAGGTCCAGGTCCCCCAGGGGACATGTGTCTAGGTCATCTCAGGCAACATAGTGTGGAAGGCAGCAGGCTGCCACAACCTCAGCTACAGATCCTGAGGAAGCACCTAAACGTAGCAGGAGGGTGACGAAGAGTAAAAAACTATGGGCATCTTGTGGGCACGGGTGAAACTGGACATTAGGTGAGACAGGTGACCATTGTAATACAGCTCTTGTTTTGAATCTCACTGTACACAAGCAGATCCTCCACTCTGTCAATTTGTGACACTATGCTTTACAATAATAATAATCTTTATTATTGTCACAAGTAGGTTTACACGAACACTGCAAACATCCGCACACACTTGGCACTTCATCTCTGTGGAGAGTGAGGATGGCAGCAATATGTCTCTCCCACCTCCTACACTGACCACTCAGTAAAGACACACAGCTGCTTGCACGGACGCCCAGTTCCCCAATCACGCCCCCCTCTCCCCCCCACTCCACCCACCCCCTCCCTCCAGGGTCAATGCTCAGGCCTCTAATTTCTGCCACGCTTCTCCAGTGATGAGGGGGTCATGGGCTGACAAAGTGGGGCCAGGCTGTCCGTCTCGCATGTAAATTGGAGGAAAACACCAGGACCTCTGAACTTAGAGGGGGGCTGCAGCAGAAGAGAGGTCATTCAGCGTCTCTGAACCCCACGTTAAGCCCGTTGATTGGCAGGAAGGGTTCACCTGTCTGTGAGGCAGGAGTCAGACATATCGCTGAGGGTGAGAGGAGCATCTCTCTGTCCTCAGTGCAAGTCATCACCATTTTCCCGGAGAGCTCGGCCAATGGCTTTAGCACCCTGACCATGCACTTGCGAACCATCATGAGAACCTACCTCTGGCACCACTGTACTGATGAGATGTCATATTTCCACAGTGGGACATCTTGTCACTCTCTACTCCTCCTCACCCCCAAACCGAAAGGCTACGAAGCATCCCTAGCCCTGCGCCCCATGTGGGCCCTGTCCATGGCCTGAGGTCCTACCACCTCCTCCGTGGGTTGCCCCTCGCCATCCTCCTTGACCTCCTCCTCACCCGAGGAGATGTGGTGCTCACCCATCACCTCCTGGTCCAGTAGGACTCCCCTCTGCAGTGCTAATTTGTGGAGAGAGCAACAGGCCACAGTTATGTGGAACACCCTCTGGGGGCTGAATCAGAGGACACCCCGTGGCCTTTCCAGGCACCAGAACTGCATCTTGTTCACTCTAATTGCTTCCTCGACCAGCACGCGCTTTACATGAACCTCGTTTTAGTGAATCTCTGCAGGCGTTTCTGGCCTCTGCACTGGTGTCATCAGCCACCTCCTGAATGGATGCCTCCTGTCCGCGATTAGCCATCCCTCCAGCCACTGCTCTCCCTCAAAAATGTCTGGGATTTGCGAGCATCCGAAGATGTAACTTTTGTGAATGCTACCTGGGAAACAGGCACATACCTATATTATGCATATCATGTGGGCACAAATGAGTTGGTCATTAAGGAAATGAAATCCCTTGCGGTTCATGACTGGTGCTGAATCGCGCCATGGAGACTGCAGGGCCACGTGGGTGCAGAATATCACACCCTGCACCGGGGGCTTGTCTACTAAGTGGGCAAAGCCTATGGTCCTGGTTCACCTGGTCTTGACCCACGTTTATATAGATGTGGGCCATCACATCAAGGGCATCTATTACCTCCCTAATGCATTTGTGTGTGGCTGACTGGGCGATGCCACACAAGTCATTGATGCTACCCTAAAACTTACAAAGAAGATCTGAGCGGTGGTAACTTTAAGGGCCAGGGACAATGGATGTCCTCCTATTCCATGTGTTGCGAGCTCTTGCAGGATCTGGCAAAGGTGGTCCACCGTGACATGGGACAGATGCAGTCTTCTCTGGCATTGAAGCTCCAACATCTGCAGGTTGGATGTTTGACGTCGGAAGCCACTTTACCGCTAGAATGGGGAGTGGAGTTGGGTAGGGTGTTCTTTCAGAGGTTCGGTGCAGATGTGATGACCAAATGGCTTCATTCTGATCTGTAGGGAGTCTATGGGAAGTCTGTGGAAATGCGTCTCGGAGGTGAGGCCACCAGGTTCATGTTCATGTAAACCTGCTGAGAATTCAGTGAGGGGGGGGAATTCCCGGAGTGAGTGCTCGCTAATGACATGTTGATGTATTAAAATGAGGGTCCCGTTTCCCGCGACATGTTTTGAGTTACTCCACCGCCGAGTGGGGTTGCAAATCGGAAATTGCAATCTCACCGGAGAGAATCGCATTTTCCAACCCTCTCCATATTTTGCGGCCGCGTCACCATTTTGACTGATTCTGAACCCGGCCTCAGAATCGCCTCAACGCTCTCCAAATACAGGTTTGGCAGATCAAAATCTGTTGTTTGATAAATGATCATTCCAAGCTTGATGTGTACACAGGAACCTTCACCGTTGGGGCTTTAATGAAATCCTAGTCACAAATGTGAAGGATTTTCTGCCATTTCATGCTTTTTAATTGAGAAAGTGTCGTTTTGCGCAGTAGCGGATGTGGGTCTGGAGTCACATGTAGGCCAGACCGGATAAGGATGGCAGATTTCCTTCCCTAAAGGATGTTAAAAAAAAAGATGTTTCTTTTATGCTGCTCAATGATCGTTGTCATGGTCATTTTACTGAGATTAGCTTTACATTTCAAATGTATGAATTGAATTTAAATTTGAACCCATGTTGCCAGAGCAATAGTCTGGACTCTGGGTTACTGGTGCTGTAACGTTACCACTATGCCACCATGTCCCCAATTGGAGGCCTACGGGAGCAATGGCCACTGGTGATGCTGCAGGTAGAGCAGGATGTGGGATTCAATGGTAGACCTCGACATTGAGGTAAATCCGAGATAATTCCAGGACTTGGATGACATACTCCCTTGAGGATGGAGTGGGGAATGTGGGCAGGGCACAAGGGGAGGTAAAACTGTTGGCAGGAAGCCTTTGATTGGCAGAGGAGGCCCGGGAATGAGGCCGACAGGGTTAAGCATGATGGCTGCCTGTTGGTAGCTGGCCTCTCCTGCCGCCAATTATATATTGGAACAGCGATGTGATTAGACCCTGCTTTAAATACGTATTTGAGGGTCTTTATTAGGCCACAGGTGTGTGACCCACACGATGACTCTCCAGCATGCCATAAAATTGTGGGTGGATGAACTGGCGACAGATAAGCCCGGTGACACATCCCCTAATTTCTGACCCACCAGCCTGTTTTCCTGCCTGCGTGCAGACTGTAACATGCAGTCCCAGACAAAGATTTTGGAACCAATCCATTCCATTAGGTAAGCCAATTAAATATTTTAATAAGGCAGACGTCTTTTCCTGAGTCTGACAAAAGCTTATGGAGTTGGCAGTCTGGTTTTCCCAGAAGCCTTCTGGGAATACCCCCACTGTAAGTGGAGGGGTGGTTGGGGGGGGTGGGGGGGGGGGGGCTGGGGGCAGTGCTTCCGTGGACTTATGGTATAACACTCGGAAGAGTAATGTGTACGAAAGTCTTTGTAACACATTTTAATAAACTTCCTGTTTATCCTGCAATCCAATGTGAACTCCTTCCCTGGGGGGGCGGTTATAATAGCTAGAAACCTCTGATTTAAACTGCTTTCATAGAATTTAGAGGGCAGAAGGAGGCCATTTGGCTCGTTGAGTCTACACCAGCCCTTGAAAGAGCACCCTACTCCACCCTATTCCCGTATCCGAGTAACCCCACCTAACGTTTGGGCACAAAGAGGCACTTTAGCATAGTCAATCCACCTATTTGCACATTTTTGGACTGTAGGAGGAAACCAGAGCACGCGGAGGAAACACATGCACATACAGCGAGGAAGTGCAAACTCCACACAGACAGTGACCCGACATCAGAATTGAACCCGGGTCCCTGGAGCTATGAGGCAGGAGTGCTTCAGGACGCGCGGCAACGCAGAATCGCCGAGCAGAAATTTATAGCCAAGTTCCGCACACATGAGTGCGGCCTCAACCGGGACCTGAGATTCATGTCGCATTACATTCATCCCCCACCATCTGGCCTGCGAAATCCTACCAACTGTCCTGGCTTGACACAATTCACACCTCTTTAACCTGGGGTTACCCCATCTCTGGATCTGTAAAGATTTAATCACCTGCTAATGCTCGCATTCCAAGCATTGTCTGGCATCTTTGAATTTGTCTATATATATGTTTCTGGAACATACCTCTTCATTCACCTGAGGAAGGAGCAACGCTCCGAAAGCTAGTGATATCGAAACAAATCTGTTGGACTTTAACCTGGTGTTATAAGACTTCTTACTGTCCTCACCCCAGTCCAAAGCCGGCATCTCCACATCATGGCTACTCTTTTGAGCACAACAAAGAAACAATTGAACTGAATCAAATCTCCTATTTGTATATGTTCATGGTCTGTAATTAAACAAGGCCTTTTACCTTTCGGGGCTGGTTTAGGACAGGGCTAAAGAGCTGGCTTTTAAAGCAGACCAAGGCAGGCCAGCAGCACGGTTAAATTCCCGTACCAGCCTCCCCGAACAGGCGTCAGAATGTGGCGACTAGGAGCTTTTCACAGTAACTTCATTTGAAGCCTACTTGTGACAATAAGCGATTTTTATTTAATTTTTTATTTCATTACCTGTGTTCCCTAACAATATAATTAACATATCTTCAACACGCAGTACTGAATCAGATTCCTCCCCAAGGGTTAGGGATTGCACACTTTTACTAACAGCAACGGCCAACTTAACTGTGAATTTAACCTCCTCCAAAGTGCTCCCTGCCCAACTGGAAGACATGCCCATCAAACGAGGCTGTCTATTGAATGGGTAAAAGGAGGTGATTTGATATTGTCACTGGACTAGTAAACCAGGAACACAGGCTAATGCTCTGGGGTCCCAGGTTCAAATCCCACTGCAGCAGATGGTGAAATTTGAATTCAGTAAGAATCTGGAATTAAAAGTCTAATGATGACCATGAAACCATTGTCGATTGTAGTAAAAATCCATCTGGATCACTGATGTCCTTTAGGGAAGGAAATCTGCCATCCTTATCTGGTCTGGTCTACATGTGAATCCAGATCCACTGTAATGTGGTTAACTCTTAACTGTCCTCTGAAATGGCTGAGCTAA
Organism: Scyliorhinus torazame; assembly: GCF_047496885.1. Classification (NCBI taxonomy): domain Eukaryota; kingdom Metazoa; phylum Chordata; class Chondrichthyes; order Carcharhiniformes; family Scyliorhinidae; genus Scyliorhinus; species Scyliorhinus torazame. The sequence goes on from NC_092709.1 coordinate 323,254,005, forward strand.
CCACTCAGTTAAAAAGGCAATTAGGGATGGACAATATGATCATACGATGCCCACATCCTATGAATGAATAGAAAAAGTGTCACAGTAAGTCTGAGCCAACTATGCTTACAGGGCTAGCAGAACTTGAAAATGAAAATGAAAATCACTTATTGTCACAAGTCAGCTTCAAATGAAGTTATTGTGAAAAGCCCCTAGTCGCCACATTCCGGCTCCTGTTCGGGGAGGCTGGTATGGGAATTGAACCTGCGCTTTACAAGCCAGCTATTTAACCCACTGTGCTGAACCAACCAACTTCCTAGCTTCCCGGATGGAGCTCTACCCCACTGTGCTCGTACTGCCCCTTTAAGTGGTGTGCCCTTGTGGTCCATGTGACTGGCTCGTGCAGGAGCATGCAAACGCCGGCCAATGAGAGAAACGCACAGGGACCGGGGAGTGGGTTTCTGGTCAGATTGAACCGGGGATCCAGTGTGTTTACAGCTTTGTTAGAGACTCTGTACCTGCACATAAATTACCCTTGTTAGTTTCCAATGAACACTTTGTTCTTCAGTACTGCTGTGTACGTATTATTGCCTCGAGCCACTACATTGACGACGAATATAAACCAAATTGATCGCAATGCTCTATTGGACTGTTGGGCTCTCTTTTTTTGTTTCCTCAGCCTTATATTGTAAATAATTATTGTATATAGCTTGTTTGTGCAAATGTTCTTAGAGGACTTAAGTAGGCAGGGATGTGCTAATGACGTCCCTTGAAGGAGCATGCCTAGGTGGTGCATGTGACTGGCTTGGGGCCTATTGTGCGGGAAAACGCAAACCCTACCTATTGAGGGAGAAGCGCGGGGCCCAGGGAGTGGGGTTCCGGTCAGAGCGGGTCTCTGGGAGGCAGAGTGTTGACACCTATGTTGGAGACTGAGAGTTTGTGCCTGTGCATAAGTTACCCTTGTTAATTGCCATTAAACATTTTTTTCTTCATTACTGTCATTTACCTGGTATTCGCTCGGTCAATACACTCAACATTCTATCAAAGTTTAGCCCATTTCTCCATCTACATCTTCCAACTCATTCACAATTTTAACATTCTCTATAAGGCCACCTCCACGTCTTCGCTTTAAAAGAAAAATCTTAATTTATTCAATCTTTCCAGATTATTATACCCTGTCAGTTCTGGTACCACTCTTAACAATTTAAAGTAATCTGCAAACTCTCGAGAAGCATTATTGGCTTTGGATTGTCAGCTCGAATGACAAGCGTTTTGATGCTGCTGTGCTCAAAGCCATTTTCAAAATTAAACCATAGATTTATTTGCCTCAGTTGATGTACTTCTTTTGGACAATTTATTTGTATGTGAAAGATGAACAGAGGAGGAGCCGTCTTAGATTAACTCCTTTGGTGTGGCCTATTTGAATGTCGCTCATTCTTCATGTACAAAGCTTGCTTCCTTCAAGTGTTCTCCTCTCTGTGACCTGCAGTCCTTTTGCTTTGTTCATTTTGTCCCTTGTTCTTGTATTTGCTTTGTTGTTTAAACTTGGTCCCTTCTACTCCAGCTCCTTCAGACACCTGTGAAGCAACGCCAGAACATTTTGCACATGCTGTATGGCAGGAAGATCATATAAACCAAGCTAGCTGTCGTGGGCATCTAACATCGATCAAAGAGATAATAATTTCATCCTGACTTTCCCATGTTGAGAAGGCATTCATTAGAAAAAGCGTGCTGTCAAAGTTGTGAGATTATGAAGATTATTTTTTAATAGGGCTTTAATTTATTTTGCATCCATCTTCAAAAATGTTCCAAAGAGCTTAAGCTGCAAAGAAATACTTTTGAACTTTTGCTGTGTGGGCAATTTCTCAGAACAAGACCCCAGTGACATCCCAAAATCGCATTGAGAGATATTACCAATTATGCAATTAGAAGGGACAAAGAAGAACGCTCTGCTCACCTTCAAATAGTGCCATGGGATTCTTAACATCCACCTGGATCACTGGAATTGTCAAACATAACCTTGATTTTACATCTCATCCAAAGCACGACATCCCTGGCACCCAAACACTTCTTCAATATTGCAATAAAGTATCAGCTCATATTGTGTGCTCTTGTCCTGAAGTGGAGGATGAATGGCCGCTCTTTTGACTTTGAGATGAGAGTGTTACAAACTCAGCTGCAGTGACAAGCTAAACCATAGTTGATTTGAAAGTTCAGAGTTGCTGAGACATGAACTAAACCTCATTCTGCTTTAATAATGGTGAAGGACAGCTCATTCGCAGTTCACCTGAGCACAAATTTAGAAATTTTGGTCTCTGAGGCTTGAATTCTTTTTTCCCCAAGATTGAAGACCCCAAAATGACACCATGAGATGCTGGCAGTGGCAGTATATCTCTCCGCTATTTTAGCTGAAGCATTAACACATTTATTTCCAAAAGGTTAATTTCCCCCATTAAGATAGTAGAAAGAGAAATTTTACTCAAGGGTGTTAAGTATCACTTGTACCCCTTGGTATAATTTTAACGCCAAGGTCATCATAGTGGCCATTTAACAATTGGTTGGTAAGAAACCTTGGAAGATGTTTGGAGGCCCACCACAGTGGAAACAGAGCTGAGTGGGTGCTTATTTTTTTTGTCCAGCATGCTGGCTTGCCAGCATCTTCCCACTCCCCAGCCACTTTTGAGAAGGGCTGTATTGAAGACAGACTCTTCCACAAGCAGCATGGAGCTCGTTAAGGTAACTAAAAGGGCAATTAGGACCTCAGGCACCCTGAGGAGCTGGGACTCGCATTTAACCCTGATTGCAGGATCCCAACCCAAACCTGTAAATCTTGCTCCTTATGTTAGAATTCTAAATGACCTTGGGATCCCAATTAATAAGTCTGTCAACAAATATGCAGACTTTACTTTCTGTTAGAAGCTGGGGCGAAATTCTCCCCAAACAGTGCGATGTCCGCCGACTGGCGCCCAAAACGGCGCCAATCAGACAGGCATCGCGCCGCCCCAAAGGTGCGGAATGCTCCGCATCTTTGGGGGCCGAGCCCCAACATTGAGGGGCTAGGCCGACGCCGGAGGGATTTCCCCCCGCCAGCTGACGGAAACGGCCTTTGTTGCCCCGCCAGCTGGCGCGGAAATGACATATCGGGGCGGCGCATGCGCGGGAGCGTCAGCGGCCGCTGATGGTTTCCCGCGCATGCGCAGTGGAGGGAGTCTCTTCCGCCTCCGCCATGGTGGAGACCGTGGAAAGAGTGCCCCCACGGCACAGGCCCGCCCGCGGATCGGTGGGCCCCGATCGCGGGCCAGGCCACCGTGGGGGCACCCCCCCGGGGCCAGATCGCCCCGCGCCCCCCCCCAGGACCCCGCCCACGCCGCCTTGTCCCGCCGTTCAAAAGGTGGTTTAATCCACGCCGGCGGGACAGGCAATTTATCGGCGGGACTTTGGCCCATCCGGGCCGGAGAATCCAACTGGGGGGGGGCCCGCCAACCGGCGCAGCCCGATTCCCGCCCCCGCCGAATATCCAGTACCGGAGACTTCGGCAACCAGCGGGGGCGGGATTCACGGCAGCCCCCGGCGATTCTCCAACCCGGCGGGGGGTCGGAGAATGACGCCCCTGATGAGTGACGAGAATATATTTTGTAATCCCTTGCATTCTGCTAATTCCTTTTCTGCCAGATAATAATAGTTTATTGTCAAGGTAGGCTTCAATGAAGTTACTGTGAAAAGCCCCTAGTCACCACATTCCGGCACCTGTTCGGGTACACAGAGGAAGAATTCAGAATGTTCAAATTACCTAACAGCACGTCTCTCGGGACTTGTGGGAGGAAACGGAGCACCCAGAGGAAACCCACGCAGACACGGGGAGAACGTGCAGACTCCGCACAGACAGTGACCCAAGCAGGAATCGAACCTGGGACCCTAGCGCTGTGAAGCCACAGTGCTATCCACTGTGCTACCAAGCATATTGGTCAACTGTACGTTTATTACTCAGACACCAATGCTATAGTAATTATTATGGTTCTACAATAAACTCATACAACCTACTTTCCTGTAGATTGGAATTTAAAATGTCCTGTCAGGTTGAGCCAAAATGACCTAACTTGTTCTTACATCTTCCCGGAAATGCATGCCCAAATATGTACTGAAACGAAACGGCTGAAAAACGGAGACGCAGAAAATAGGAGGAGGAGTAGGCCATTCGGCCCATTGAGCCTGCTTTGCCATTAAGTCTGATCATGGTTGACCCTGTCTCTCAATGCCATACACCCGCCTCTTCCCATATACCTTGACACTTTTAGAGTCTAGAAATTGAAATATTTACTTCTTAAATATATTCAGTGAGTTAATCTCCACAGCCTTTTGTGGTCGAGAATTCCACAGGTTCACAACCCTCTGAATGAAGAAATATCTCTTTGGCTCAGTCCTAAATGGCCGACCCCATACCCTTGGGACCGTAACCCCTTGTTCCAGACCCCGAGCCAGGAGAAACGACATCTCTTCATCCAATTTGCCCTTCCTGTCAGAATTTCATATGTTTCAATGAGATCTCCTCTAATTCTTCTAAACTCCATTGAATACAAGCCTAGTTGACCCAATCTCCTCTCATATGACAATTCTGACCATCCAGGAATCAGTCTGGTGAACCTTCACTGCACTCCGTCTATGGCAAGTATATATTTTCTTAGGTAAGAAAAGACATGTTGCCGACACTTTTCGTCTTGCATACATCAGGACAAACTCACGAATGCCAAATTTCAAAATGATCACAACAATTTACACTCCAGGAGAGAAGCTGATTGGTTGGCAACTCAACTCTGATTGGCTGAGGTGTTCCCAATGGAGAAAGCAGTTAGGAATTATCGACTCACCAAGCTCCCAGGTAATTCAAAAATAAGGTGCAAGGCTTGAAGATACTTATTTTGTTCGCAGAGAACGGTTTCCTGCATATGTATTTCATAAGAACATAAGAACATAAGAACTAGGAGCAGGAGTAGGCCATCTGGCCCTTTGAGCCTGCTCCGCCATTCAATGAGATCATGGCTGATCTTTTGTGGGCTCAGCTCCACTTTCTGACCCGAACACCATAACCCTTAATCCCTTTATTCTTCAAAAAACTATCTATCTTTATCTTGAAAACATTCAATGAAGGAGCCTCAACTGCTTCACTGGGCAAGGAATTCCATAGATTCACAACCCTTTGGGTGAAGAAGTTCCTCCTAAACTCAGTCCTAAATCTACTTTCCCTTATTGTGAGGCTATACCTCAAAATAAGGGAAATATGTTCTACTTTCACCCACCAGTGGAAACAACCTGCCCGCATCTATCCTATCTGTTCCCTTCATAATTTTATATGTTTCTATAAGATCCCCCTCATCCTTCTAAATTCCAACAAGTACAGTCCCAGTCTACTCAACCTCTCCTCATAATCCAACCCCCTCAACTCTGGGATTAACCTAGTGAATCTCCTCTGCACACCCTCCTCTGCACCAGTACATCCTTTCTCAGGTAAGGAGACCAAAACTGAACACAACACTCCAGGTGTGGCCTCACTAACACCTTATACAGTTGCAGCATAACCTCCCTAGTCTTAAACTCCATCCCTCTAGCAATGAAGGACAAAACTCCATTCCCTTCTTAATCACCCGTTGCACCTATAAACCAACTTTTTGCGACTCATGCACGAGGACACCCAGGTCCCTCTGTACAGCAGCATGTTTTAATATTTTATCATTTAAATAATAATCCCTTTTGCTGTTATTCCTACCAAAATGGATAACCTCACATTTGTCAACATTGTATTCCATCTGCCAGACCCTAGCCCATTCACTTAAACTATCCAAATCCCTCTGCAGACTTCCAGTATCCTCTGCACTTTTTGCTTTCCCACTCATCTTAGTGTCGTCTGCAAACTTGGACACATTGCACTTGGTCCCCAACTCCAAATCATCTCTGTAAATTGTGAACAATTGTAGGCCCAACACTGATCCCTGAGGGACACCACTCGGGAATTTCACTTCGGGAAAATGTAAATGAACCATGTTAAAAGCTCAATTGATTATCCAAAAATGGTTGTTACTGTAGCTATTTGGATGCTCATAATTGTTCAACAAGTGCTGCTGAATTGCTGAGTCCATTACTGTATTAATAATATTGACCACCACAAAGTCCAGTCTTTACATTGAAGATACCCTCCATCATTTTGTGTGACACTACCACCGTGTTGTCAAAATCTCATTGAATCCCTACAGTGCAGAAGGAGGCCAATTGGCCCACTGAGTCTGTACTGACCCTCTGAAAGATCAACCCTGGTTCAATGAAGAGTGGAGGACATACAGCATTAGGCATACCTAAAAATGAGGTGTTAGCCGAGTGAAGCTACAACACAGGACCGCTTGCATGCCAAACAACATAAGCAGCACACGATAGACAGAGTTAAGCGATCCCCCAACAAATGGGTTCGATCTAAGCTCTGCAGCCCTGCCATATCCTGTCATGAATGGTGGTGGACAACTGAACAACTCACTGGAAGAAGAGACTCAATAAATATCCTCAACCTCCGTGATGGAGGGGCCCAGCACAACAATGGAAAAAACATATGTGAAGCATTTGCAAAAATCTTCAACCAGAAGTGTCAAGTGGATGATCCACCTTGGCCTCCTCTGGAGGTCTTCAGCTTCACAGATGCCAGTCTTCAGCCAATTTGATTCACCCCACATGATATCAAGAAATGGCTGACAACATTTCAGCAATAGTACTGAAGACTTGTGCACCAGAGCTAGCAGTGCCCTTAGCTCCAGTAGTTACAACACTGGCATCCACCAAGTAATATGGAAAACTGCCCAGGCTATGTCCTGTCCACAAAAAGCAGGGCAAATCCAACTCATCCAAAAGCCGTGCCATCAGTCTACTCTTGATCATCAGCAAAACGATGGAAGGGTCATCGACAATGTTATCAAGCAGCATTTAGTCAGCAATAACCTTCTCGCTGATGCTCTGTTTGGGATCCACTAGGGCCACTCAGCTGCTGACCTCATACATCCCTGGTCCAAACCTGGACAAAAGAGCTGAATTCCAGAGGTGAAATGAAATCAAGGCAGCATTTGATTGAGTGCGGTATCAAGGAGCCTGGGCAAAGGTGGAGTCAACGGGAATCAGGGGGAATACTCTGCACTGGTTGGAGTCATACCTGGCACAAGGGAAGATGGTTGTGGTTTTTGGAGGTTACTCATCTCAGTCCCAGGATGTCACTGAAAGGGTTCCTCAGGGTACAGTCCTGTGCCCAACCGTTTTGAGCTGTTTCATCATAAGGTGAGAACTGGGGATGTTTGGTGATGATTTTCCAATGTTCAGCACCATTGAGGACCCCTGAGATACAGAAATAGTCTGTGTCCATCTGCAGAAAGACCTGGACAACATTCAAGCTTAGGCTGACAAGTGGCACGTAACATTCATGTTACACAAGTGCCTGACAATGACCATTCTAAAATGAGAAGATTAACCAATCTTTTCAATAGTGAGTGATATTACCATCACTTATTCCCTACTGTCAACTTTCTGGGGGTAACCATTGACCAGAAACTGAACTGAACCAGCCATATAAACACTCTGAAAACAACAGGTCAGAGGCTGTTTACTTCAAGAGCAAATCTCATCCCACATTGTTCCAGAGTTGTGAGATTGACGTTCCAAACTTACAGGACGAAGGTTGAGAGCCTTTGTGAAGCCCAGCCTTTCTTCTCTCTGGTTTAATGCAGTATTAAGGGGAGATGGCAGCGTAGTAATATTGTCACTGGACTAATAAACCTGAGAGAGGGCAATGCTCCCACCATGGCAGATGGAATTTGAATTCCATTAACAATCTGGAATTCAAAGCCTAATGATAGCCATGGAGCTAAAAATCCATCTGGTTCACTCATGTCCTTTCGAAAAGGAAACCTGCCGTCATTACCTGGCCTATATGTGACTCCAGATCTTAACTGCCTCTGAAATGGTCGAGCAAGCCCCTCAGTTCAATCGCAGTTAGGGATGGGCAACAAATGCTAGCTCTGCCAGCAATGCCCACATCCTGTGAGAGAATAATTGAAAATCCTAGGCCTGAAAATGATTTCACAACAAAATTGTACTTATGTCAATGCACCTTGAGGCATCTCTCTAAAACAGTGGCAGAGAGTTTCAGGTGACCCTGTTAGACATCTGTATATTCATCTTTCAAACAGCAATTTAAGACCTTCACTCTACAAAGAGTATAGTTTTTTTTTGTCTCTTCTCGAAGAAACTTGAAAAATACGCAAAAATGGCAGCAATTAAGAAAAATTAACATTTAATTGATGTTTGATATGCTGAGTGAAATGCCCTCTAAAGCAGAGCTACACCCTGAGCAAGATTTAAACCTACGGCAACAGAAGGGGCATTTTGTGAGAATAGGAGCTAAATGAAGGATGAAAAGCCAGGATTTAGTTTGCTACCATCTCAGATGAAGCAGCCAAATAAATATATTGCTCCCACAGTGCATATACGAGTATCTTGCACACAGTGTGTCATGCATACCTCTGACAACACTTCAAGATTTTTGAAATTTGTGTAGTCTCCCTCTTTTTTCCTTTTTCCAAAATATTTAATCCACTTAATTCATCCACAATGGTTTTATGTTTGCATCAGAGGATTAATCGAATAAAAAACACTGGGCGGGATTTTCCGAAATGGCCGTGGACACGACCGATTCTGGCCCCCATAGGGGGCCAGCACGGCTCTGGAGTGGTTCACGCCGCTCCAGCCTCCCTTCCCAGCGCCAACTGGGCATCGCGCCAACCCACGCATTCCAACCCGCGCATGCGCGGGGGACTTCCTCAACGCTCCGGCCCCGACACAACACGTCGTGGGAGTTCAGGGGTCGGGCGCGTAACAAAATAGGGCCGGGGCTGGAGAAGCCAGCCTGCCGATTGGTGGGCCCCGATCGCGGGCCAGACCCCATCGGAGGCCCCCGCCGGTGAAGGAACCCCCCTCCCCTCCCCACTGGCCGCACCCCGACCCTGCGCGCAGAGTTCCCGCCGGCTGCGAGCAGGTGTGGACGGCGCTGGCGGGACTCTGCCGTTTCCGCGCGGCCACTTGGCCCATCAAGGCTGGAGAATCGGCAGCCCGGCCGTGGACAGAACCCCGCGACCGCCGGCGCGCCAAACGCACCGGTGCAAATGGTGCCGATTCTCCGCTCCTCAGAGAATCGTGTGCCAGCGTCGGGGCGGGCAGGGCGCGGTTGCTGCGATTCTCCAGCCCAGCGCGGGGCTCGGATAATCCCGCCCACTATGTACCAAAACACAGTGAAATTTCTTAAGAATAAATAGATTTCTATTAGCTCACAGGTTTCAGAGCCAAGAGCAAATGTACGGCACAATCCATTCGCAAGAATACAAGAAAGAACACAAGAATTCAGAACAGGAGTCGGCAATTCAGCCCCTTGAGCCTGCTGTGCCACTTGATAAGATCAGGTTGATCTGATTGTAGCATTTGCTCTACTTTACTGTCTGGCTTCTATAACCCTGTACTCCCTTGTCGATAAAAATCTATCTAATTCAGCCTTCAATATATTCAATTACCCAATCTCACTGCACTCCGGAGAAGGGAATTCCTCAGACTGGCGACCATCTGAGAGCGAAAACAAAATCTCCTCATCTGTCTCATGTGGAATTGGATGTTTCCATTAGCAGCACTAAGTTTTACTGGCAGGAGTAAAGTTTATTGGGAGTAGTAATGTTTATTTGTTGTAAATTAATTTAGAAAACTAATAAATTAATCAACACATAATAAAGAAGGCAAGGCAGATGGTGTGTTGCGACTGCCGAATGTGGGAACTCCTGGACACCAGTGTGATCCAAGGCAAACATGTCTGCAGGAAGTGTTTGTGAATAGAGAAACTTTGGATCAGAATCACTGAGCTGGAGGCTGAACTGCGATACATCAGGGAGGGTAAAGTTACCTGGGCACTTTATTCCAGGAGGCAGTCCCAATTCGGAAAGGGTCTTCTGATCTGATCAGTGGTCATGTTCAGGAGGGTGTGACTGCGAGTGAGGCAAGTAAGGGGATGGAGAAGGTAGAAGAGGGGGAGACTCACAGTTGCAATTATGTTACATGCTCAAGGTTCTTGGAAGCAGTATTGTTGAAAGTCAAGGGCTGCAAGTTGAATGAGTAAACTGACCATGGCACTATGGTACAAGACTGCTGACGTTGCACTTTTCTTTAAAAATGGAGCGATGGATAGACCAAATGATTACAGACAACCAATCTGCACTTGATGGTGGGGAAATTATTGGAATTAATTCTGAGGTCAAGGTAAAGTGTTACTTCAAAAGACGTGGAGTAATCAAGAACAGTCAGCATGGATTTGTTAAGAGAAGCTTGATTTAATTCTTTTGAGGGGGTAGCAAGGCAGATTGATGAGAGTGATGCCGTTTGGTCCATGAGGATATTAGTAACACTTTTTACAAGGTCCCACATGGCAGACTGGCAAAAACAATAAAGCCTACGAGATCCAGGAAAATGATGGCAAGCTGGATATAAAATGGACTCAGTTGTTGGGTGGTTTGCGACTGGAAGTCTGCTTCCAGTGGGGTTCTGTAAAGCTAAGTACAAAGTTCCCTGCTTATTGCAGTATATATTAATGATTTGAGCATGAACAGAGGGGGAATGATCAAGACATTAGCAAGCGACAGTAAAATTGGTCATGAGGTTGATAGCAAGGTGGATTTCTGTAGACTGCAGGAAGGGGCTTTTCACAGTAACTTCATACTTGTGACAATAAAAGATTCTTATTATTATTAAGATATCAATGGACTGACTGGTCAGGTAGGTAGAAAAATAACACATGGTATTCAACCCAGAGAAGTGTGAGGTGATGCAGGTACAGCATGGGGCAAAGAAGGCAAATAGTGTGCTGGCTTTCATTATGAAATGAAAATCGCTTTATGTCACAAGTAGACTTCAAATGAAGTTACTGTGAAAAGCCCCTAGTCGCCACATTCCGGCGCCTGTTCGGGGAGGCTGGTACGGGAATCGAACCGAGCTGCTGGCCTGCCTTGGTCTGCTTTAAAAGCCAGCGAGTTAGCCCAGATTGGCTTTTTCACTTCTATGCATTTAGTATGGAAGTTTTGTTCTCCTTGTGTTTATCAACTGGGACATGTTGATGATACATGAGATCACAACAAAAAACGTCCGAGACCTTTCAACACTCAACAATTCATTTAACATTTTTTCCCCCTAATTTAGAGGCAATTTAGCATGACCAATCCACCTTCCTGCACATCTTTGGGTTTTGGAGTTGAGACCCACACAGACACGGGGAGAATGTGAAAACTCCACAGGGCCGGGATCACGTCATGATATGCAGACATGCACATAATGAGGTACAGATAGGCAGCTAATGACCACAGAGAACAGGACATAACCAATCAGCAGGCAGAACACTTGGGGGTGGTTTCCCACTATAAAAGGCACGGGGCACTCACACTCCGTCTCTTTCCATTGGGAACATCTACAGAGTGCGTCAGGGTGTATATATCACATAGCACCTCCAACACGTGGCTAAGAGCTAGTCTGGTTCAGTCAGACAGAGTAATCACACTTAGGTTAGCAGAGAGTCGAACTCATAGAGAACTGTGCTAACTGTGTGACAGGTTCAATAAATCAGATTGAACTAACTTCAAGGTCTGGAGTATCTTTCAGTTAAAGCTGCTTCCAGTTGCAGCCTGGTTTATCTCAGTGTGCTTAACACGACAGATCGTATCCAGATCGTATCCTCCGCGCCGTGAGGGAGCAGTGATATGCACTGCGCCACCGTGCTTCCCTGACATGCGATTGATATTGCCTTTGCTCGATGATGATGATGTGATTGATGTTGTTCAGAGCATGTTATCCTTAGATTCACCCCCTCTATCCACACTGCATATACAGTGCATAACTGCTCTGGGCATTATTTGTTTCTTGTTTGAGTCACTCTGAATCTGGGCACATCAATACTGCAGCTTTTAAATTGTGAATACTATAGTTAATTGGCATGCAGGCTGAGATAAGATTTTCTAAGAAAAGGGAGAAAAGAGCAATAGAGGTGTCTGATCCAAGGTCAAAAAATTAATGCGTCTGACACTGTCCGTGTGGAGTTTGCACATTCTCCCTGTGTCTGCGTGAGTCTCAGCCCCACAACCCAAAGATGTGCAGGGTCGGTGGATTGGCCACGTTAAATTGCCCCTTAATTTGAAAACCCCCCCGAATTGGGTGCATTAAATTTATTTTTAAAAATGAATGCATCTGTGCCATCTCCTCACTCTCTTTCCTCGATCTCTACAATTATCTGAAGCATGAACATCGTGCTCAATATTACAGCATTCATGGTTGAAGCAAACATCTTGATTATAAAATGGTGCCTATCAAAGAACATTCTGAGGATTTGGACAACCTTTCAAGGCTATATTTTATTGCCCATTTCTAATTACCCTAAGAAGATGGCAGTGGACATTATAGCAGCAATTGTCTAATTATCACTCTACTACTGTGTGCTGCTAATCTGTAGATATAAAGTTACATGTTAAATTTGTTTAACTTTCTTGTTTTCAGCAAGAAATAAAGTATGCCCATTATGGTATAATTTGTGCCCCTCTGGTGTGTCGTATTCTTGTTCACAATGCTTCCTGCAAAATGAATATTAATGTTAACAATAAGAGATCCACAGATTAATTCATTGGAGATTCTGCTACTTACAGTTTCCAACTTGATTGACAATCATTCTTTTTCAGCACTTCCACATGAAAACAAAATCCAGACAGTAATAATAATAATCTTTATTGTCACAAGTAGGCTTACATTAACACTGCAATGAAGTTACTGTGAAAAGCCCCTAGTCACCACATTCCGGCACCTGTTCGGGTACATGGGAGAATCCAGAATGTCCAAAGTACCTAACGGTGCATCTTTCAGGACTTGTGGGAGGTAACCCGGAGGAAACCCACGCAGACATGGAGAGAACGTGCAGACTCCACACAGACAGTGACCCAAGCCGGGAATCGAACTCGGGACACTGGCGCTGTGAAGCAACAGTGCTAACCACTGTGCTACCGTGCCACCCATCTATGTTACCTATCTGGTTTGGAAGACCAATGCTACCTAGTTTAACCATTTTACATTTTCAATGCCACATCAGGTATACCACAGCAGGGTAAGGATTGTAATCAATAAAGACTGTGATCACAGCTGATATGATCCCAGATGAGACCCCAACAGTGGCTAGAATACTGGACCAAAACCCTAATATTTTAGTTCATTTTAAGATGGCGCAACAAGAATGATTCGCTCCAGGAGTCACTGCATGAAAAAAATAGGCCTTTGATATTTCTAAAACAAAGCCTTTATTACAAATGTTACAATATTAAATGTTTAACTTCATCCCCGAAAAAGAACAGCTTACAATTATCCCTTAACACAACTATACAATTTCCCATTAATCAGCAGGAAAAGAAACCCTCCCAATCCATCCTAAATTTTGCATGGCATATAGTCATATGTGCGGTACAGAACAGATTCTGGCTCTCGTTAGAACTCTTACAGACTCTGGCTATATATCTTCAAATAGCGACTTCAACTTGGTTGTTTCAGCCTCTTCCTTGTCTTCAGACAAGAATGCTCAGTGGCTGGTGTAGCACAGTGGGCTAAACAGCTGGCTTATAATGCAGAACAAGGCCAGCAGCACGGGTTCAATTCCCGTGCCAGCCTCCCCAAACAGGTGCCGGAATATGGCGACTATGGGCTTTTCACAGTAACTTAATTGAAGACCACTTGTGACAATAAGCGATTATTATTATTATGCTCTGATTTTAAAATATTACTACTCCTTTTTCCCCATCCTACTGGGAAAGAAAACTGTCTTTATCTGTGGTTTAAAACACACAAGGGTTGCCGGATCAGACTTCACTTCCAAAAGCCTTTTCTCCAAAACCCTCATAGAACATAGAACATCACAGTACAGGCCCTTCAGCTCTCGATGTTGCGCCGACCTGTGAAACCACTCTAAAGCCCATCTACACTATTCCCTTATCATCCACAGGTCTATCCAATGGCCATTTGAATGCCCTTAGTGTTGGCGAGTCCACTACTGTTGCAGGCAGGGCATTCCACACCCTTACTACTCTCGGAGTAAGGAACCTACCGCTGACATCTGTCCTATATCTATCTCCCCTCAATTTAAAGCTATTTCCCCTCGTGCTAGACATCACCATCCGAGGAAAAAGGCTCTCACTGTCCACCCTATCTAATCCTCTGATCATCTTGTCTGCCTCAATTAAGTCACCTCTTAACTTTCTTCCCTCTAACAAAAACAGCCTCTTCCCTCTAACAAAAACAGCCTCAAGTCCCTCAGCCTTCCCTCATAAGATCTTCCCTCCATACCAGGCAACATTCTGGTAAATCTCCTCTGCACCCTTTCCAATGCTTCCATATCCTTCCTATAATGCGGCGACCAGAATTGCACGCAATACTCCAAATGCGGCCGCACCAGAGTTTTGTACAGCTGCAACGTGACCTTATGGCTCCGAAACTCAATCCCTCTGCCAATAAAAGCTAACACACCGTACGGCTTCTTAACAACCCTCTCAACCTGAGTGGCAACTTTCCGGGATCTATGTACATGGACACCGAGATCTCTGCTCATCCACACTACCAAGAATCTTACCATTAGCCCAGTACTGTCTTCCTGTTATTCCTTCCAAAATGAATCACCTCACACATTTCTGCACTAAACTCCATTTGCCACCTCTCAGCCCAGCGCTGCAGCTTATCTATGTCTCTCTGTAACTTGTAACATCCGTCCGCACTGTCCACAACTCCACCGACTTTAGTGTCATCTGCAAATTTACTCACCCATCCTTCTACGCCCTCCTCCAGGTCATTTATAAAAATTACGAACAGCAGTGGCCCCAAAACAGATCCTTGTGGTACACCACGAGTAACTGGACTCCAGTCTGAACATTTCCCATCAACCCTTTGTCTTCTTCCAGCTAGCCAATTTCTGATCCAAACTGCTGAATCACCCTGAATCTCATGCTTCCGTATTTTCTGCAATAGCCTACCGTGGGGAACCTTATCAAATGCTTTACTGAAATCCATATACACCACATCAACTGCTTTACCCTCATCCACCTGTTTGGTCACCTTCTCAAAGAACTCAATAAGGTTTGTGAGGCACCACCGACCCTTCACAAAACCGTGTTGACTGTCTCTAATCAAATTATTCCTTTCCAGATGATTATACATCCCATCTCTTATAAACCTTTCCAAGACTTTGCCCACAACAGAAGTAAGGCTCACTGGTCTATAGTTACCGGGGTTGTCTCTACTCCCCTTCTTGAACAAGGGGAAAACATTTGCTATCCTCCAGTCTATATTTATATCCATTTCCCTCTGCTCCCCGCCCGTTCATATATCTGTCTAAATGCATCTTGAATGATGCTATCGTGCCCACCTCCGCTGGTAAACCGTTCCAGGCACCCACCACCCTCTGCGTAAAAAACTTTCCACGCACATCTCCTTTAAACTTTCCCCCTCACCTTGAAATCCTGACCCCTTGTAATTGACACCCCCACTCTTGGAAAAAGCTTGTTGCTATCCACCCTGTCCATACCTTTCAATTTTGTAGACCTCAATCAGGTCCCCCCTCAACTTCCTTCTTTCCAACGAAAACAATCCTAATCTACTCAACCTTTCTTCATAGCTAGTGGCCTCCATACCAGGCAATATCCTGGTGGACCTCCTCTGCACCCTCTCTAAAGCATCCACATCCTTCTGGTAATGTGGCGACCAGAACTGCACGCAGTATTCCATGCACTGTAAATTGTATGTAGATATGTTTATGTGTGTAATCCCATTCCAATTTTCTAATCCTATTTCCATGCTACTTCCCAATACGCAATACATTTGAATCAATATTTATCTAACTCACTCTCTGTCATGCTATATTCGAGTCAGCTCAGCAGTTCATTGTGGTACTGGATTCCACACAAGTCGGTTAAAATGCCTCAGGAACAGATCAGCATCAACTTGGCTCTGTGCATTGTGTTTTCCAACATGAAAATGTTAGCCAATTTTTGGTTGCATACTTGTGGGCCCTACCATGAAGTGTCTGGCCACTATTGCAGTTTCCATTGCAGCACGCCAACAGAAACCAATGGCTTGGCGCCTCCGTGGAAGTTCAGACTATTGTCATGCTAGGTCAGTTTGCTGCTGATCAAGCTAGGATGACTGCCATCATGGCTGTGGATTAAGTGCGCAAAGGGGGCCTGTGGGGTGTTGCTGCAGTTCAACAATTTGTTCTCTTATCCAAGGCACGAATCCAGAGCAGTGACAATAGTTCCATTGCCAAACCTGCTGTCCTTTGTCAAGGCCTGGCCACTCCACTAGTATCCTTGTTGCCTGTTGAGCAGCTGGCCCAGATGATTGCCAATGACACCAAGATAGAGTCAGCAACTGTGCCTTCAGGGTCCAGAGCTGCTTGAGGATGTCCTGTAAGGGCATCTGAAGTTGCATCCACTGCAGCAACTGTGCTGTAGTCTTTGGAGTAACACGGAAGATGCGGATGGAAACACAATTGCACAGAAAAGAGGGACAAAAAGCATGCACTGAGGTGATTAGTTGACTTTTTTATGCAATTTTCATGCAGAAATCTTTTTGGTCTGTTGATTTGTGCTAGCTATAGCATTGTGGCCAGGTGGCTGTTATGATCAATAACAGGTGGATGTTAGGTGAGTACTGTTGATAAATGGGGAATTGGAGTTGCAGTTACTGGGTTCACACTCTGATGTGTCATGGACAGTGTGGTCAAAAAGGGGTTGAAAGACGGTGTTCCTCTCTTTCGGGTGTTTATGGCTCCCCCAACAACAAAGTAGGGGTTGAAGCCAAACTGGTTACTGACACTTCCTGGTTTTACTGTCTGCTGCTGATGGCGGACAAGTGGTGCTAACACTACATACCTGCTAAAGAAAAAGAACTGGACCAATGTAGTGAGTTACTACACAAGACAAGCTGCATACTAAACAACGAAAGCAACAGACAACCCCAACCGTACTGCATCAGTTAAAGGCGGTGGGATAACCAGACAGCCAAAAAGAGGAGGATTCATGAACATCCACATCCTAATCAATGGAGGGGCCAGAATATTTCTTAAACTTCATGTACGGGATGTGAGACTAGCAATGTCGGCATTTATTGCCTGTCCCCAGTTACCCTGCAGAAGGTGCCTTGGACCACTACAATCCTGAGGTGTAGGTACACCCACTGTGCTGTTGGGGAAGGAGTTCCAAGATCTTGCCTCACCAACAGTAAAGGAATGGCGATATATTTCCATGTCAGGATGATGAGTGACTTGGAGATGAACTTCTAGATGGTGGTGTTCCCAGGTATCTGTGACTCGTCCTTCTATATGGTAGCGGTCATGGGTCTGGAAGGTGCTACTGAAGTAAACTTGGTGAGTTACGTCACCAAGTTACGGTTGTAGATGGTACGCATGGATGCCACTGTTCTGTGGTGAAGGGTTTGAATGTTTGTGGAAGGGGGAGCAATCGAGCGGGCTTTGTCCTGCAATGGTGTAGAGTATCTTCATTGTTGCAGCTGCACTCATCCAAGCAGGTGGGGAGTATTCCAGTGCATTTCTGACGTGTGCCTTGTAGATGGTGGACAGGCTTCGTGGTCAGTTACTCACCACAGGATTCCTAGTTTTTAACCTGCTCTTGCAGCCACAGTAATTATCTGGCTAGTTCAGTTCAATTTCTGGTCAATGGTAACACCCAGGGCGTTGATAGTGGGGGAATTCCGTGATAGTAATGCCATTGAATGTCAAGGAGTGTTGGTTAGATGGTCACTGCCTGGCACTTGTGTGGCACCTATGTTACTTGCCACTCGTCACCCAAGCATGGATATTGTCCAGGTTTTGCTGCATTTGGACAGCTTCAGTATCTGAGAAGTCTCAAATGGCGCTGAACTTGTTCAGTCATCTGAAAACATCCCCATTCGTGATCTTATAGTGAAAGGAAGGTAATTGATGAAGCAGCTGAAGATAGTTGGGCCTAGGACACTACCCTGAGGAATTCCTGCAGAGATGCCCTGAAGGTGAGATGATTGACCTCCAACCACCACAATCTTTGTGCGAAGTAGGACTCCAACCAGCAGAGAGTTTGACGATTCCCAATGACTCAGTTTTGCTCGGGCTCCTTGATGCCTTACTCGGTCAACTGTTGCCTCGATCACCTGTAGAGTACTGCTCTTTTGGCCACATTTGAACTTAGGCTGTAATAAGGTAAGGTGCTGAGTGACCAGCAGGACTCTCCCATTCGGCGGCAGAGTGTCCACGCCGTTGGTGTGTTTCACGACCGCGTGAGTGGGCCATTGGGAGTACCGATTCTGGCCCCTGCAGGGGGCCAGCACAGCGCTGGAGCGGTTCACGCCGCTCCAGCCTCCCATCCCAGCGCGAACTGTGCACGCGGGATCCGCGCATGTGCAGTGGCGCCGGCGCCAACCCGCGCATGCGCGGTGGCCTCCCTCAACACGCCAGCCCCGACACAACATGGCGCGGGAGTTCAGGGGCCGACGCGGAAGAAAATAGGCCCGGGGAGCGAGAGGCTGGCCTACCGATTAGTGGGTCCCGATCGCGGGCCAGGCCCCATCGGAGGCCCCCCCCAGTGTCGGAGCCCCCCTTCACCCCCCCACAGGCTGCCCCCCGATCCTGCGCACAGAGTTCCCGCCAGCTGCGACCAGGTGTGGACAGCGCCGGCGGGTCTCTGCCTTTTTAGAGCGGCCGCTCGGCCCATACGGTGTCGGGGACGCGTGGCCCGGTTGCGGGGATTCTCCGGCCCGGCCCGGCTGGGAGAATCCCGCCCCCTGTCTCTGTCCAAGCTAAAAAAGAAATCTCTGCAGGCTGCAAAAGCGTGTTAACTCCCCAGGGACAGTCCATTAGCCTAGACTTGAAAACTACATTCATTCAGCAATTTCACTTGGTAGCTGCTAGAACAACCAAGGTTGTGCAAACAGAAATATGTTTAAACAAACACATTCTAACCCCAGGCTTTTAACCCTTAAATTGCCCACTACATTACGAATCTAACTTTCCGAACACCTTCCAATCGTCACACTGAATAGAGACTGCCCAAAATCATTACAGTTGGCAACCTAGAAAGCTCAGCTTATTCTAGGCAGAAGTTACACCTAGTTTGCAAGGAAAAAACAGCATGTGATCTGACAACTTATACGGTGTTAAAATATGTGAAGATTGAAAATTTGATAGAAGACGTTGAAAGATACGAAAGTCATAGACAAATTAGACATAGATGTAATTACCCAAATCTTGCAGTCTCCAGATAGTTGGAGACTTGTCGTACATCCCAAGATATACTGCAGGACCCTATGAAAGTCAATGTGGGAATTGTCCAGGAAGTTTGAACTTCCAATGGATAGTAAAGGAATGGTGATATAGTTCCAAGTCAGGATGGTGCGTGGCTTGGAGGAGAACGTGCTGGTGGTGGTGTTCCCATAAGTCTGCTATCCATGTCCTTCTTGGTGATAGATGTTGCTGATTTGGAAAGTGCTGTGGGAGGAGCCTGGGTGAGTTACTGCAGTATACACTGCTGCCATTGTTGGTCAGTGGTGATGGGAGCGGGCTTACACACATATGAATCAGGAGTAGACAATTGGAAGATTTCTGAGTCAGTAGGAGTTTTCTTGTGACTTGTTACTCAGGAAATGTTGGACTATACAACTGACCCTTCCAATCACTCACAGTGGCCCCACCCCGACGAGCCCCTCGACCCCCCAAACTATCCCCTCCAGCCCCCGACTTCCCTCAACACCCCGACTACCCAAGTCCTGACCTGACCCTACCTCACCACTCAACTCCCCCCAATCCCCCTGACTCCCCCAAATCTGCCCTGACTAACCCCCATCACCTGATTCCAGCTCCAGACCCCATTCCACCAGCTGACTTCCCCCCCCCCTCCCCCCCGCGGAACGCTGGTGAACCCCTGTCCCTACCTGACTGGGCTCCACCATCCGTTTCACCCCCGAACTGACCTAATGCGATTTCACCACCTTACTCACCTACCACTTTATCTCTTTATCCACTACCTTACCCCCCCCAACCCCCTTGCTCAGTTACTTTACCCACTCTACCCCCCTCTTACCCCCTCAACCACCATAACCTGTTACACACTTACCTCCTCTCTGTACTTTTTCAAAGAAGCTTTGGGTTTTACCAGGACATCGCAGCCAGTGCCGTAAAAAGGAATTTGGTTTCTGCGCAAATTCTTCCTGCTGCTGCCACCAAGGTGACCTGCACTGAGTTCAGCAGGATACTCTACTGGAAGATTGTCCTGATAAATCGGAGCAAGCTAAATGTATATTCTTTTGTCTGGGAAGGGTCAGAAATAGGGGTTCGACCCTGGACGTCAGGTTTAGGCCATTGTTTCTATCACAAGGCAAATCAAAGACAAGTCAAACACGAGATAGACAAAAGTAAGATTACAGGAAACCTTTTTCATGCAAAGCATCAGTGAAATGCCTTCCACGGAGTTTAGAAGAATGAAAAGTGATCTCCCTGAGAGCATACAATTCTTAACGGGCACAGGGTAGATGCTGAGAGGTTGTTTCCCCTGCAACTTGAGGTCACAGATTCAGGACAAGAGGACAGCGATTTAGGAATAAGTTCAGATGAAATTTCTTCCCTGATTGTGTTGGAAGGGTTGCAAGGCTGCATCAATGGGAGCCTTGGGACAATGGCTCCAGTGCAAGGGGTGGGGAGTTGCAAGGCTGTACCGAGAGAAGTACATAAGCACATGGCTTGGGGGAGGTGAATAAATTGATCACGCTTATTGAAAAGCATTCAGGTTGGAGCATTCCTCCACCGCTGTGACCTGTTTAGCATTCATAGAATTTGCAGTGCTGAAGGAGGCCATTCAGCCCATCGAGTCTGCTCCAGCCCTTGGAAAGAGCACCTTACCCAAGTCCACACCTCCACCCTATCCACATAACCCAGTAACCCCACTCAACTCAATGTAGCATTAGCTCCATTGACATGCTTGGAGTCTGGCTTCTGAAGCCAATTTTGCCCACTTGAGCAACACAAATTCCTGACAGTGCCACTAATTGACCTTGAACATTTAAACTCTCAGATGCATCCTGCAAATTAAGCTGAGTTTCATGGGGCTGCAAACATTTGGGGGACTGGGCAAGTTAGAGTATCCCATTGATTTCCCATTTGACTCTCCTAAGTCTGGCATCTGAGGTGGTGGATTACATCAGCCCTGCAATATAACTTTACAGATGAGGATGCCAGACCAATTTGCCGTGAGTCCTACCACCAGCTTAGTAGGAGCAGGCGATGTGTGTTGTGCCAGAAATGCACCCAAATGCTGGCCCCGACCAATTCCGAGGCTTGCCTGTTCTCTCCTCACGAAGCCCTGTGGTTATTTTGGGAAGTAGTCATGTGTATCTCATTCCCTGAGCTGGATTCTCCAAAATTGGGGCTATGTCCTCACGCCGGCGTAAAAACGCTGGCGTTTCACTCCCCAGTTTCCTGCAAAAAATAAAGAGCGATTCACTTACCTTCAAGGGGCTGGCAGGGACCCAGAGTAATTCACGCAGCTTTGCTGCGGATATGGGCCTCTGCACTTCTGGTTCCGAATCCGTGCATGTGCCATGGTGGACTCGGACCGCGGACCATCACCAAGAAACAAGGTCCCCCGATCGGCCCCGCGCCCTTGCATCGGACCGGCCCGATCGCTGCCCATAAGGGCCCCCCACCCCCCCGGTGCTGGATTCCCCCACCGGGGCGGCCATGGACTGAGTCCGCAGCCGCCACGCGAGGTTCCCGACGCGCCATACGTGGTTAGAACCACGCCGTCGGGAACTCGGCATGCTGGGAGCGGAGTATCGCTAGGAGGGCGTCTTTGAAAAAAGTGCCATCTCCCTCCATGCTTGTGGCATGATTCGGAGGATTTTCATTCTAGAATTTACAGTGCAGAAGGAGGCCATTCGGCCCATCAAGTCTGCACCGGCTCTTGGAAAGAGCACCCTACCCAAGGTCAACACTCCCACCCTATCCCCATAACCCAGTAACCCCACCCAACACTAAGGGCAATTTATCTTGGTCAATCCACCTAACCTGCACATCTTTGGACTGTGGGAGGAAACCGGAGCACCCGGAGGAAACCCACGCACACACGGGGAGAACGTGCAGACTCCGCACAGACAGTGACCCAAGCCGGAATTGAACCTGGGACCCTGGAGCTGTGAAGCAATTGTGCTATCCACAATGCTACCGTGCTGCCCAGGATAATAACCAAGTTTCATGAGGGATCCCTCTAAACAGATTCTCCAAAAAACACCAAACTTAGAAGCAGCTCAATCTCCCACTGATGCCGTTTGAATAAATTATTGGCTTCGAAATGCTAAAAAAAAGCTTCAACAAATCTGAGCTGAACAGTAATCACCAAGCTCCTATTTAGAATGGACCTACTTAGAATAATTCATCTTTCTTCTTGTACATTTAGAAGGAAGAAGCTATCTCTATAAATGATAGCTACCACTGTATTTAGCCTAGATTACAGACACTTCATCATTTATATACTGAGAAGAAATTGTATGACTTGAGCATTCAAATAAGCACAATGTAAATAATATGGTGCTGGTAATAACAGATGAGCTGCATGTTCATTTTCCATTAGAATCAGTTTTACCCTTTTCAATCTCCACCTGATTTACATATGCGTATTATGTTTAAACAAAAGTAATGGTTGCATTATCCCAAATACCCAAGCCAAAGATGTGTTTACGTTGGGGCATTTTTGAACTAACAATAAGCCACGGAGCTCGAATGAGATTCAAAGGCACGAAGCTGTTCACCTCGTTGCTCATTTTGAACAAGACAATAAGGGCGAGTTAGGTTTTCTTTCTATTGCCTTGCAGATTTTCTGAACTTCCACCCTTTGCCCATCCTGCCATGAAGGTTGCGAAACCATGGGCACCAATTTTCCAGTAACTTGCCCATCAGAACAGAAATACTTGTATTCTAATTAGGGTAGACCCTGCCACCCAATATCATAAAATCATCGATTGATACAGTGCAGAAGGAGGCCATTTAGCCCATTGTGCTTGTAGCACCTCTTTAAAAGAACTGTACAAGTTGGTCATATGCCGGCCCACGCTGTCCCATTAGTTCTATCATCTTCTCCCCCCCCCCCAGTATTTGGGCGGCACGATAGCACAGTGGTTAGCACTGTTGCTTCACAGCGCCAGGGTCCCGGGTTCGATTCCCGGTTGGGTCACTGTCTGTGTGGAGTCTGCACACTCTCCCTGTGTCTGCGTGGGTTTCCTCCGGGTGCTCCGGTTTCCACCCGTAAGTCCCAAAAGACATGCTTGTTAGGTGAATGGGACATTCTGAATTCTCCCTCTATGAACCCGGACAGGCGCCGGAATGTGGCGACTGCGGGCTTTTTACAGTAACTTCATTGCAGTGTTAATGTAAGCCTACTTGTGACAATAATAAAGATTATTTTATTATTATCCAATTCCTTTTGTAAGTGATTATTGAGTATCTTCGATCCTTTTGGGCAGTGTATTCCAAATAATATCAACTCACAGCTTTAAAGTAGATGTCCCCATGTCACCTCTAGTTCTTTTGCCAATTACCTCAAGTTTGTGTCCTGTAGTTTCTGACCCATGTGCTATTGGAAACAGCTGCTGCTTGTTTTATTTGATCCGTTTCATGGGATGCGGTTGTTTCTGGCTAGGCCTGCACCTCTTACCCATCCCTAATTGCCCAAGGTGAGCTGCCTTCTTGAATCGCTGCAGTCCATGAGGTGTGGGTACTCCCACAGTGCTGTTAGGGAGGGTGTTGGAGCATGTTGATCCAGTGACAGTGAAGGAACGGCGATCTGTTTCCAAATCAGAATGGTGAGTTTGCTCTCTCAAATTTGAACAACTCTCCCATCTCCACACAAACAGAACTCAAAATGATTGGAATAAGAAAACAAATTATTAAAAATGTATTGATAGCTTGTCCGTACCTACAGCAAAAAAAGAATAATCAATGGGGAATACAGGATTTATTCTGCATTGAGAGGGACAGGAGCCGACCAAACTCTTCCAAACATCTGTCACTTTTTTGCCTGCATTCCCTCATGGGATCAATTCCATGTTCACTTACTCATTCTATATTCTTCATATCTATTGTAGCACAACAAATATACCCTCTGGGTTTCATAAATATTTTGTAAATACAGGTTCATATTCTTGAACAATAGCAGGGAATCTGTCTCTAATTAATGTAACTTACATGTGTAAATTAAGTCGACTAGGCCCCTCCCTCAATAGGTACTCCCTGTTCTCATAATGATTATACTATCACTGGCCGGAATTCTCCAGCTGTTCAATTCTCTTTTCCCACCGAAAGCGCACCCCCGCCATGGATTTCCTGGCAGCGTGGGGCGGCTTCATGGGAAATCCTATTGACAAGTGGTGGGAAGACAGAATCCCGCCGCCAGTGAATGGTGTGCTGGCGGGAAACCGGAGAATCCAGTCCACTGTCTCTTGGAGGTAGGCATTTGCCCACAAACCACAGCTCGGAAGCACTCGTGATTTTGGTGCATTGGAAGCCGGGCAGGTGAACAGCATCCATAGAATCCCGACAGTGCAGGAGGCGGCCATTCGGCCCATTGAGACTGCACCGACCCTCTGAAAGAGCACCCTACCCAGGCCCACTCCCCCGCCCAATCCCCGTAACTCCGCCTAACTTGCACATCTTTGGACACTAAGGGGCAACCTATCATGGCCAATCCACCTAACCTGCACATCTTTGAAGTGTTGGAGGAAACCGGAGCACCCGGAGGAAAACCGCGCAGACACGGGGAGAACGAGCAATCTCCACACAGACAGTGACCCAAGGCTGGAATCGAACCTGGGTCCCTGGCGCTGTGAGGCAGCAGTGCTAACCACTGTGACACCATCCCAATTGCTTCTGGCGCTGTGGATGGTAATAATGCAGGTGTCCTGTAAGTGTGCCTGATAACGTCAGTCAACATTGCTGAAGCTGATTTGATGTCCAACCTGCTGTTTTGGACCAGACTTGCGACCCTTCTTAAACATGCCCAGCTGCACAAAGGACCCATGCACTCCATTCCACCCCCCCCCGCCCCCACCACCACCACCCCAGCCCACCAACGTCCTGGCATTATCATCCAACTTTTAGGTGAACAGCTTTTCACTATCCACTCTCTTTTGCAAAGCTAGTGAAAGTGCTGTGTTGTTGGAAAAGTTGACATAAGCTATTTTGTCGAAAGGCAGTGCGCAGGACCTTTGGAAGAGGTGGTGTGGTTTTGAGAGCGGTCTCGAGTACCTGCTTCCAACCATGGGTACCATAGTTGCAGTTTCTCACAGTGAAATGGAACAGAGGCAGCAGAGAGGAAGAGCAGAGAGGAGAAGAAGGAGGGAGGAGGATTGAGACTCTCTCCGGGGGCAGGGGGGCCTTACCTACCTAGAGTCTTCAAGAACACTCCACCTACCTTCACCTCAGCAAGGAAGAGTTTCTGGAGTGGGTATGCTTCACCAAAGAGATAGTAGCAGGGCTGTGCTACCTCCCCAACCGGGATCTTAGAATCTCAGAGCTGGGCAAGGGTGGCACCTCCAATGGTCAAAAAGGTCACGTTGGCCCACAACTTCTCTGCCAGCCGATCCTTTCAACATTGTTGGCATCACCAACATTTTGCAGTTCACCATTCATAGTTGCGAACGGGAAGTGGCAGACACCCTGTATTCCAGGAGCAAGGGTGTGTTGTCTTCCCTTTAAGCAGAGAGCAGCAGGAGAAATTGGCACATGGCTTTGTCAGGGAATGAATCTCAGATGTTGATCCAGCAACAGTGAAGGAACAATGGTGTATTTCCAAATTAGGATGGTGCGTGACTTGGGGAGGAACTTGCAGGTGATGATGTCCCCACCACCCTTGTCTACTTGCTTTGTTCTTCTAAATGGTAACGGTCGCGGGTTTGCAAGGGGCTGTCGAAGGAGCCTTGGTAATTTGCTACAGTGCATCCTGTAGGTGGTACATGCTGCTGCCATACTGTGCCTGTGGGGGAGGGAGTGCATGTTAAGTTGGGTTTTTCAAATGATTCGGTCTCCAAATCTTAAATTGGCCCAGTGAACATATTGACAGATGGTTGTGCAATGAGGTAACGCTTCTCACCTCTCAGGGTGGAGTTAAACCCTGCTGAAAGATTTGTTTTTTACCTGTTGTAATAAGAAAACGAGATGTTCCAAACAAAGAACAAAGAACAGGAACAGGCCCTTCGGCCCTCCAAGCATGTACCGGTCATGATACCACCCTTGGCCAAAACCCTAAAGAACAAAGAACAATACATCAATTCTACAATCAGAGCAATGTATAGCATATGCCTATGCATTAACTAGAGCTTATACATTCTTCTCTTCAGAAAGGTGTAGAACCAGGGTCAACTTTTGCTGACCTCTAGGGAATTCAATGGCTACAAACAGGAGAGGAAGTAACAGATGAAGCTCAGGAAGTTGTCATATTTTGATCCCTACATTTCATACTATTTACTTGATACCTTCATTATACAAGCCTTATACATCCAATGGGTTTGAAGCACTGAGCTGTACGTACAATCCATAAGAGCAAAGTGGAGCAGAAAGTAGGAGTGCACCTCAAGTTAACCCTGGTATGTGAAAAAAGTGCAAAGCTTATTGAAAGATTCCGACCCTGTACACTGTATTAGCTGCTAACTTTCAGAACATAGAAGAATAGAATCCGTACAGTGCAGAAGGAGGCCATTTGGCCCATCGAGTCCGCACTGAGAACCTCTGAAAGTGCACCCAATTCAATCCCCCGCCCTATCCCCGTAACACAGTAACCCCACCTAACCTCCACATCCCTGGATGCTGAGGGTCAATTTAATCATGAACAATCCACCCAACCTGCACATCCTTGGACTGTGGGAGGAAACCGGAGCACCCAGAGAAAACCCCACACAGAAATGGGGAGAAAGGGCAAACTCCACACGGTCATCCAACACCGCAGTATAATGCACGACCTGGCACTGTGAGGCAGGGGTGTTAATTCCTGCGCAACCGTGCCGCACATTGTGCCTTGTCTCATACCACCACAATCAGGCCATTTTCATGTTTGAACAGGGCTGTGGGCTTGTGTTAAACAGGCAGGCAGTAAACTCCTGAAAATATTCACACACGTACACAGTCTATTTTGTTAATACAGCCGTTATAAATCATACTCTTCGTATCTGATATTCATTCCTCAAAATTACAGTGTGGCACCACTGAAACCGGACTGACTTATATCCATCTCCTAGACTGCTCATAGTCTCCTCCGTGAACACAGAAAATAATTTATTTAGTACATTTGCTCCTCCTGTCACTTGATGATATGTAACTATTGGGATAATTCAGTGGCCCTGCTGTTAACTTTTTCATTTGTCTGCTGTAAATAAAAGTTATAAATATACCTTGCTGTCCCAATCCCATTTTTCATTTTGCCTCTTCATCTTCTTAACATTTCAGTTTCATGGTTCACATTTGTTTTTGCATGCATTACCCATAGCTCTATACTTAGGAACAAATTCTTTTTTGCACATATTCTTACTTTTCTTTTCCACATAGATTCCTCTGTATCCCTCTTATTAACACCCCCTAAAATAGCAGTGACATCACTGATCAAAGAAGTGGTATTGTCACTGGACTATTAATCCAGAGGCCCAGACTTTGTTTCGAATCCCACCATGGCAAGTGGTGAAATTTGAATTCAATAAAAATGGGATTTCACGTCCAATCCATAGAATCCACCCAATCCCTGGAACCCCACCTAATTTGCTCATCTTTGGACACTAAGGTCAATTTAGCATGGCCAATCCACCTAACCTGCACATCTTTGGGCTGTGGGAGGAAACCGGAGCACCCGGAGGAAATCCACGCAGACACGGGGAGAACGTACAAACTCCACACAGTCTCTCAAGATTGGAATTAAACCCGATCCCTGGCACTGTGAAGCAGCAGTGCTAACCACTGGTGACTCTGAAATGCCCCCTGATATGTCCCAACATGCCACTCAGTTCGTGGACGATTAAGAATGGGCAACAAATGCTAGCCTTGCTAGCGACAGCCACATCCCATGAGTGAATAAAGAGATGTTGTGAGAAATTTCTGTAGTCTACCGTAGAAATTAAAATCTTTTCACTCACAATTTAAACAGAATCATTTTAACATTAAAGCCAAGGAGACAAATCTTTTAGCTTTGTTGCCAACAGCGCATGTAGGTGGAGGGGAAGCAGATAAGGGGTGGAATTGTCCCCTCTCACCAGTGGCAGGGCTCTTGGCCTCTGACTCCTTGAAGGAAAGGAGTACCCTGAAGGGGAGTTGAGGTTACAACTCCTTTTGTGATGCTACTACAAAAGCTCGCTCATGACTCCAGCGATAGAGTGCCTGCGCACATTGCTGGCAGAAACTTGGCATTCTACTGGATCAGGTTCTCCATGGTGTTCGCCACCCTCCTCATGGAGACCTCGATGGGCACACATGCTGGTCGTTGTCACTTCATCAGAGAGCAGGCGACCGGACTCCTCAGCCTCGCTTGCCACTCTGCTCAGGGCCTCCGATACTTCTGTTTGATATCCCTGCCACTCACTGCACCTCCAGAATCTTGGCTCATCATCTGACTGAGATTTATCTGAAGCCACTTCCCCAGCTGTCCTCCGAATGCCGGTGACTTTGGCTGTCCCTTCCTCCCTCTGCTGTGGACATGCATCAGTGAGTTAACCACCAGGCTGTGAGACCTGAGATCTAGTACCCACCGAGGTATCTGTCTCTGGGTTGGTGGTGAGTGCAGATGACTACGGTGATTTGGTCCGATTTCCCACTGGGCTCTGCGGCATCATTCGTCCTTCCCGTCACCTCCTTCCAGCTTAGGCTGGAGCAGTAAATTCCGGCCAAGTACATTCCTGACTACAAATGGTTTGTTTATTTATTTTTTCGCTTCTAAATCAGACAGGCTTATTAACATCTTACTGTATTTGAATGAATCCTGGCTGATCTTGGCTCCCCACCGGTGGAAGTTGACGTAAAAATTGGACAAAGGCACCAGATGGAAGAATTTGGATGTAAAACAAATCAACGACTGCATTTTCAGTCAGGCTGGAGAACATAACTGGGCGGTGGCTGAACCATAAATATATTGAGGAGCATTCGAAAAGGGGTGCCAATGACCAAATGACAGATTTGACACAGCTGACCTGTTCCTCCATCAATCCTGGTTCAGCAGCAAATCGTCATTTTGTGAAAATGTACATGCAAATGTCTGGACAGCAGTAGCATCTGTAAGTGAGTTCCACAGGCAGGAGAAGTAATGTGAGAAGAATGTTGAGTTGCAGCTGCAGCAGTCCTTGGTGCTCACGGCATTAATGCAGATGTCCCAGGGCTCGTCATCCCACTTCGAATGTCACGTGCAAATGATTATCCCTGCGCTGCTTCAAGCTACCAGCTTTAAAGAATGAAATATAGTGGCGTAACATTGGGTGAAAAATATTGAAGTACAAAATTTGCTTGACAGCATTCGGGGTGAGATGATAATCTGATAGAATACCCTTTTCCTTTAATGGTTCAACAATGAGGACACTTTGTTCAAAGTATAACAACAGACAGTAAATTACATCATTTGCAAAATTGCAAATGCTGGCCTTTTTACTGTTTACCAAAGACTTGGTATTACTTGGATTATATTCTAAGCACTTTAAACTGTTGAAATACATGCATAAACCCACATTTTTCAAAGTAAACTAATTGTACAGTATATTTTATTCATTGTAAGTATGTGTGCAGCATGTGTACAAAATCTCTCTATTTGACTCAAGTGCATTCTGTAGTTACCCATTGGATGTTTTCAGCCACAAATACAATGCATATGTTAATTTCACTTTATTTACAACTGTGTTTTGATTTACTTTACATCACAATGTTTTCCCCTCTGTGAGAAATGAGCGCATTCGTATGCCTACAAATATGTGAAAAAAACACTTGAGACATTATTAGTGCAATGCACTGTGAATGTCTGTGTATTGTTGCAGCAGATATGATTCATATTCTTGTCTGATTATGGTAACGCATGGCTTCTTTTTGTGTCAATTTTGTTTTTCCTGGTTAGACATCAGCAGATCAAGAATATGACTCATCTGCCAGCCAAGGTCTGATCTCCCAGTTTGCTGAACAGATGCTACAGATTGTACATCAGGATTGTTGAAGGGGCAGGTTATTTATCTATCAGGCTTGCAACCATGCAAATGAATATCAAATTAAGTGTCTTTTTTAATTTAGAGTACCCAATTCATTTTTTCCAATTAAGGGGCAGCAATTTTGCATGGCCAATCCACCTACCTTCCACATCTTTGGGTTGTGGGGGCGAAACCTACGCAAACATGGGGAGAACGTGCAAACTCCACACGGACAGTGACCCAGAGTCGGGATCGAACCTGGAACCTCGTGCCATGAGGCAGCGCTGCTAATCACTGCGCCACCGTGCTGCTCCCAAATTAAGTGTTCGTGCAACAGTTTTTAAATAATGCTTTCCCCATGCTCACTTGGAACATGGGCCAGTTTAGTGAGAAACCTCGGGAATCAGGTATCAGCGGTAAGGCTGCAGAGAATATCAAACTTCCTATGGTTCCAGACATTGCAAAAAAAGAAGTAATTAAACTAAAAGAAATAGGCCCCAGTCACCGGGCAGGGTTTCATCATTACAAGGGGAGTGGTTTGGAGAATAGGCTAGGGTCAGTTGTTGAGTATTTAGCTGTGCTTGAAGAAAATCAGATGATTGACAAACGGCAGGAACCTTTGAGCAAAATGCGTAGTACGAGTGGAATGGATTTTAGACAGAGCATTATACAAAAACTATCTGGAATAATTGAAGAAATAGCTGGAGACTGTGTGCAGGGCTCTAGGGAGAGAACTCTTTCTTTCTGCATGGAAGCCACTGAGATGGAAAGAATCATTTTCTTCATCCATATCTCCCCAATGATTATTAAAAACAGATAGATGGGCTAAAGTCAGCAGTTTAGTAAGAGCTTGATGTCTTTTTCATTAATCGGGGAATGGAAGAACCTGGGGCGGGATTCTCCCCTACCCGGCGGGGCGGGGGGTCCCGGCGGGATGGAGTGGCGGGAACCACTCCGGCGTCGGGCCGCCCCAAAGGTGCTGAAGTCTCCGCACCTTTAGGGGCCAAGTCCTCACCTTGAGGGGCTAGGCCCACGCCGGAGTGCTTTGCGCTCCACCGACTGGCGGGAAAGGCCTTTGGCGCCACGCCAGCCGGGGCCGAAAGGTCTTCGCCGGGTGACACGGATCGGCGCATGTGTGGGAGCATCAGCGGCTGCTGACGTCATCCCCGCGCATGCGCAGGGCCGGAGAATCGGCGGGGATGAGCCCGCCGACCGGCGCGGTGTGATTCCCGCCCCCGCCGACCGCTGCGATTCCCTCCCCTGTCGAATCTCTGGTGGCGGAGACTTCGGTACACAGCGAGGGCGGGATTCACGCCAGCTCCCGGCGATTCTCCGACCCGGCGTGGGGTCGGAGAATCCCGCCCCTGAAGTCAGAAATAACTGGAAGTGAAAGTGGGGCACAGTCGAAGAGTTTCCTGCCCTGCTCCATGCCAGTGGCACAGCCTCATCATTTCTATCCCATGACCTTAATTGCTGATCCAGTTGGTGAATGGCTCCTACATTTCTTTGAAAACATTACTTCAGATTGACAAGCCCAAACCTCCATAACTGAAACTGATTCATCATCGACAGGCTTTCTTTCCTGCTATCCAATATTGACTAGCAGGCACGATTAGAGTTTTCCAAAGCTACCTTGTTGTAATTGGGATGACCTTTGTCTTGTTTCTCTCAGAGTTCTACACTGGGAGGTCAGAGAGAAGAGACCAATGTTTCTCAGCTCAAGGGGCGGAATTCTCCGAGCCTCCGCGCAAAAATCGCAATCGGCGCGGGTCGGAGAATGGGCGTTGGCGGTGAAAATCACCGCGATGCCGCTCCCGCGATTCGCTCGCGCGGTCAACGTGGCGCGGGTAGGGGGCCATTGACAGAGGCCCCCCCCGCGATTCACTGAATAAAACTGGCCGAGTTCCCAACAGCGTGGTTCTAACCACGTTTTGCCTGTCGGCGGCAGTGCTGTGGACTCAGTCCGCGGCCGCCCTGGTGGGGGGCGGGGGGGACCCTTCACCGGGGGGCCTCAGGGATGGCCAGGTAGCGATCAGGGGCCACCGACCCGCGGGCGCGATCTCGGGGGGGGCCTGTTTTCGGGGCCGCTCCACGGTGCGAGTCCGCCATGTCAAGCGGGGCGGCCGCCAAAGGCCGCTGCCGTGCCCATGCACGGATTCCCGACCAGAAGTGCAGGGCCTGTGTCTGCAGGCAGAGCTGCGTGGAGTACTCCAGGGCCCTGCTAGCCCCCTTCAGGTTGGGAAATCACTCTGGACTTTCTTCTGGAAAGTCCAGAATGAAACGCCCATGTTTTGACGCAGGAATGGGGACATAGCCCCATTATTGGAGAATCCCGCCCAAGGTTTTTGACTGAGGCATCAAATAAATGGTGGTTTAGTCATACGTGCCTTCCTAGGCAAAATGCTTCCACCTGTAGATATTAAATGTGATTTAACCGAAATGAAGCAGAGTCCCTTGTTAAGCCCATTTAGTTAGGTTTATCCCGGCACTGGCCAGGACTCTGGCCCTCAGCGAGGAATGCCCCGCTGAGGCCGCCTTAGTCCCATTTCCTGTACTAACGATAAAAGCAAATTACTGCGAGTGTTGGAATCTGAAACCAAAGAGAAAATGCTGGAAAATCTCAGCAGGTCTGGCAGCATCTGTAGGGAGAGAAAAGAGCTAACGTTTTGAGTCAAGATGACGGGGTGGCAGGGTGGACAGCTCGTGCTCATTTAAATAAAGCCACTGTCGAGCCAACCTGCTCCATGCTGGTCCGTCCTGCGGCAAGTGGGCAGGCTTAACAGGACCAGTATGGGACTTCCGCCCTTCATTGGGCAAGAGTCCTGCCCTCTGGAGCTGCTCCATCAGTCTCAACAGTGCCAAGAGCACGTTAGTTGCCGCTGCTGGGACTGCAACGAGGAAGATGGACATGGGATAGGGCTCCCTGAACCTGGTAAGTCTGAAGTCTTGGGCAGGGAGAGTTTGGGCAGATCAGAGCTGGGTGGGGGCAGGTCAGAGCTGGGTGGTGGGGCAGGGGGCGTTTGGTTTCATTTAAGGCCGCCTGGCACACCCATGTAATGAGTGTGAGCTCAAGGACGGGTGGGAAGGTGGTGGAATGGACATCTGCCCTGTTTTACATGCCCCCTCCCCCCAGAAACATGCCTGGCTGGTGCATGTAAAATGAAGCCCTATTTCTCTTTCACAAAGTTATTGGTCATCAGACCTAATATCTCCTTATGTGTCTCAGTGTCACACTTTGTTCCTGTTACACTAAAAATGCTGCATAAATATGAGTATCTGTCATATTTGTTGTAGCCAGCATCACCTTGAGCTATTGGGAACTTTCCTATATCTTGTCTGTTTTCAGACAGATCTTTTGAACAGTTTGATGATGGCTAGAGCTGGAAAATTGTCATGCTGGTTACGTTAACCACAATGATACATTAGATTATCTTGCAAGACTAACTGTTTTATTTCATTAAATTCACACCTCTACTCAGAAAGGGAAGGGTACCATTGTGAGATTGTTTGATGGCATGCCAGATTGTAATCATATACAAGCACGTAGTCTGAGGGTCTGACACATGTAGGCTTAATGTGGGACTGAGTAGAGTACCGCCTACGCAGTGATATTAGAGAGCACACAGTCCACACCCAAGGTCAGGATAGTTTTGGACAGAACACGAAACAGAAAATGCTGGAAAAATCTC
Source organism: Scyliorhinus torazame (assembly GCF_047496885.1). NCBI lineage: Eukaryota > Metazoa > Chordata > Chondrichthyes > Carcharhiniformes > Scyliorhinidae > Scyliorhinus > Scyliorhinus torazame. The sequence continues at coordinate 323,287,970 of NC_092709.1, forward strand.
AGCAGCTCTGGCAGCATCTGTAGGGACAGAAAAGAGCCAACGTTTCAAGTCCGATGACTCTTTGTCAAAGCTGACAAAGAGTCATCTGGACTCGAAACGTCAGCTCTTTTCTCTGCCTACAGATGCTGCCAGACCTGCTGAGATTTTCCAGCATTTTCTGTTTCGTTTCAGATTCCAGCATCCGCAGGAATTTGTTTTTAATCTAGTTTTGAACAGAGCTGTGTGCATCAGCAAGCCTGGAGACAGCTCCAAGCTTGTACCCTTTACCATATGTTTGTTACTAGTTCTAAGAGTCAACAATGACTTACAAGTGCCACATAAAAGACTGATCCAGAAGGTGAGATTGCAGGGATTAGGGGGTAGAGTCCTAAATTGGATTGAAGATTGACTAATTGACAGAAAGCAGAGGGTCGGGATAAATGAGTTCTTCTCTGGTTGGCGAACCGTAACCAGTGGAGTGATGCAGGGTTCAGTCCTTGGAGCTCAACTATTCACAATCTATCTCAATGACCTGCAAGCAGGGACAGAGTGCAATATAGCAAAATTAACGGATGATACTAAAATAGGTGAGAAAGCAGGCAGTGAAGGGGAGATAAAGATTTTATGGACAGATATAGATAGGCTAGGAGAATGGGCCAAAATTTGGCAGATGGCGTTTAATGCAGATAAGTGTGAGGTTGTCCATTTTGGCCGAAAATATATAAGGCAAAATATTGTCTCAATGGAAAGCAGATTCAAAATGTGTCTGGACAGAGAGATCTGCATGTCTTTGTTTATGAATCACAGAAAGTCAGCATACAGCTACAGCATGTAATAAAAAGGCAAATGGAATGGTTTGTGTTATAAATTTGAGAGTACCCAATTAATTTTTTCCAATTTAAGGGGCAATTTAGCATGGCCAATCCACCTAGCCTGCACATTTTTGGGTTGTGGGGGCGAAACCCACGCAAACACGGGGAGAATGTGCAAACTCCACACGGACAGTGACCCAGAGCCGGGATCCTACCTGGGACCTCGGCGCCGTGAGGCCGTAGTGCTAACCCTCTGCGCCACCGTGCTGCCCTGGCAAATGGAATGTTAATGTTTATTGCAAAAGGACAGGAGTAAAACGTAGCCAAGTGTTGTTGCAATTATATAGGGTGTTGGTGAGACCACATCTGAAGTATTGTGTCCAGTGTTGGTCTCCTTATTTGAGGAAGGATGTGGGGGCATTGGAGGTAGTTCAGAGGAGATTCACTAGCTTGATTCTGGGGATGAAAGGGTTGACATGTGAGGAGGGATTAAACAGTTTGGGTTTATACTTGTTGGAGTTTAGAAGGATGAGAGGGGATCTGATCGAGGTATATAAGATACTAAAAGGGATTGATAAAGTAAACGAGACCAAATGTTCCTCTTGAAGGACAATCTAAAACGAGAGGCAACAGATATACGTTGAGAGGCGGTAGATTTAAAACTGAGATGAGGAGGAACTACTTCGCGTAGATGGTGGTGAATTTGTGGAACTTGCTACCCCATAGTGGAATCTGAGTCATTAAGTGGTTTCAAGAAAGAGATAGATATATTTATTTTTTTAAAACAAATTTAGAGTGCCCAATTATTTATTTTTCCAATTTAGCGTGGCCAATCTACCTTACCACATCTTTTGGGTTGTGGGGTGAAACCCATTCAGACACGGGGAGAATGTGCAAACTCCACACGGACAGTGACCCAGGGCCAGGATTCGAACCGGGGTCCTCAGTGCCGCAGTTGCTAAACACTGTGCCACCATGCTGCCCTGAGATAGATGTATTTCTGATTTTAAAAAAGGGTTAAAGGGATGTGGGGGAACAGGCACGGAGGTGGATTTGAGACCAGGAAGAGATCAATCATTATCTAATTGAATGGCAGAGTAGGCTCGAAGGGTTGAATTACCTACTTCTGCTCCTAATTCTTATGTTCTTCAGACCTACCAAACTGTAACCAACACCCAGACAACAAAGCAGACCCCTTTGTTAAACATTTTCTTTCTAGACAGAAATAGGGGCAGATGTCAGTCGATGCTCATTGCCCATCAGAAGCATGGGTCAGAACAGTAACAAATAAAGCCTGCCTAAAGATAGATAGAAGGCTTGTTCTTGTGAACTGCTGCTGAGGTTTTTGTGAACCGTTACAATTTGTCGTTAGACTGAGCATTGGTTTACTAATTTTTCTATTCTGGTCACACCTCCATTCTACCACCCTATCTGATCCCAAGTCTGGGGTGCTTTATGATCCAGGATAAATCACTCAAAACATTTGCAGTCTCGGAGAAAATAACTATAATGGGGTTGATTTCTTTAAAGTGTAACTTGGACAGGGCATCCCCTTTGGTTGCTTAATGGCACCAATGGGAGCCTCAACTAATTTCCATTTGGGTGGGGGCAGTAGCAGTTGGAGGGGTGGGGCAACCGAGAGCACAGGGCCTGCGAGGGGCACTCTACTGGGAGCGGAGGATAGATGGGTGAGGCTTGGGGTCCTCACCTTCGGGCAGCAGAGCGTTCCTGGACAGCTCTCTTGGGGCTCAGGAGCTGATCAAGAAGTGTGCCACTGAAAGTAGTAGAGGTAAAAATATTGTTAAATTTCAAGAAGGCACAAAACATGGAACATAGAAAAATACAGCACAGAACAGGCCCTTCGGCCCACGATGTTGTGCCAAACCTTTGTCCTAGATTAGTCATAGATTATCATAGAATTTACAGTGCAGAAGGAGGCGACCCGGATCATCGAGTCTGCACCGGCTCTTGGAAAGAGCACCCTACCCAAGGTCAACACCTCCACCCTATCCCCACAACCCAGCAACCCCACCCAACACTAAGGGCAATTTTGGACACTAAGGGCAATTTATTACGGCCAATCCACCCAATGCACATCTTTGGACCGTGGGAGGAAACCGGTGCACCCGGAGGAAACCCACGCACACACGAGGAGGACGCGCAGACTCCGCACAGCCAGTGACCCAAGCCGGAATCGAACCAGGGACCCCGGAGCCGTGAAGCAATTGTGCTATCCACAATACTACCATGCTGCCCTTAAGAACAAATTAATTTACACTATATCATTCTACCGTAATCCATGTACCTATCCAATAGCTGCTTGAAGTCCCTAATGTTTCCGACTCAACTACTTCCACAGGCAGTGCATTCCATGCCCCCACTACTCTTTCGGTAAAGAACCTACCTCTGACATCCCTCTTATATTTTTCCACCATTCACCTTAAATTTATGTCCCCTTGTAATGGTTTGTTCCACCCGGGGAAAAAGTCTCTGACTGTCTACTCTATCTATTCCCCTGATCATAAGAACTAGGAGCAGGAGTAGGCCATCTGGCCCCTCGAGCCTGCTCCACCATTCAATGAGATCATGGCTGATCTTTTGTGGACTCAGCTCCACTTTCCGGCCCGAACACCATAACCCTTAATCCCTTTATTCTTCAAAAAACGATCTATCTTTATCTTAAAAACATTTAATGAAGGAGCCTCTACTGCTTCACTGGGCAAGGAATTCCATAGATTCACAACCCTTTGGGTGAAGAAGTTCCTCCTAAACTCAGTCCTAAATCTACTTCCCCTTATTTTGAGGCTATGTCCCCTAGTTCTGCTTTCACCCGCCAGTGGAAACAACCTGCCCGCATCTATCCTATCTATTCCCTTCATAATCTTATATGTTTCTATAAGATCCCCCCTCATCCTTCTAAATTCCAACGAGTACAGTCCCAGTCTACTCAACTTCTCCTCGTAATCCAACCCCTTCGGCTCTGGGATTAACCTAATGAATCTCCTCTGCACACCCTCCAGTCCCAGTACGTCCTTTCTCAAGTAAGGAGACCAAAACTGAACACAATACTCCAGGTGTGGCCTCACTAACACCTTATACAATTGCAGCAGAACCTCCCTAGTCTTAAACTCCATCCCTCTAGCAATGAAGGACAAAATTCCACTTGTCTTCTTAATCACCTGTTGCACCTGTAAACCAACTTTTTGCGACTCATGCACGAGCACTCCCAGGTCTTTCTGCACAGCAGCATGTTTTAATATTTTATCATTTAAATAATAATCCCTTTTGCTGTTATTCCTACCAAAATGGATAACCTCACATTTGTCAACATTGTATTCCATCTGCCAGACCCTAGCCCATTCACTTAGCCTATCCAAATCCCTCTGCAGACTTCCAGTATCCTCTGCACTTTTTGCTTTCCCACTTATCTTAGTGTCGTCTGCAAACCTGGACACATTGCCCTTTGTCCCCAACTCCAAATCATCTATGTAAATTGTGAACAGTTGTGGGCCCAACACTGATCCCTGAGGGACACCACTAGCTACTGATTGCCAACCATAGAAACACCCATTAATCCCCACTCTTTGCTTTCTATTAATTAACCAATCCTCCATCCACGCTACTACTTTCCCCTTAATGCCATGCATCTTTATCTTATGCAACAACCTTTTGTGTGGCACCTTGTCAAAGGCTTTCTGGAAATCCAGAGAGACCACATCTATTGGCTCCCCGTTATCTACCGCACTGTTAATGTCCTCAAAAAATTCCACTAAATTAGTTAGGCACGACCTGCCCTTTATGAACCCATGCTGCGCCTGCCCAATGGGACAATTTCCATCCAGATGCCTCGCTATTTCTTCCTTGATGATAGATTCCAGCATCTTCCCTACTACCGAAGTTAAGCTCACTGGCCTATAATTACCCGCTTTCTGCCTCCCTCCTTTTTTAAACAGTGGTGTCACGTTTGCTAATTTCCAATCCGCCGGGACCACCCCAGAGTCTAGTGAAGTTTGGTAAATTATCACTAGTGCATTTGCAATTTCCCTAGCCATCTCTTTTAGCACTCTGGGATGCATTCCATCAGGTGCAGGAGACTTGTCTACCTTTAGCCCCATTAGCTTGCCCATCACTACCTCAAGGTCCTCACCTGTCATAGCCTCATTTCCATCAGTCACTGGCATGTTATTTGTGTCTTCCACTGTGAAGACCGACCCAAAAAACCTGTTCAGTTCCTCAGCCATTTCCTCATCTCCCATTATTAAATCTCCCTTCTCATCCTCTAAAGGACCAATATTTACCTTAGCCACTCTTTTTTGTTTTATGTATTTGTAGAAACTTTTACTATCTGTTTTTATATTCTGAGCAAGTTTACTCTCATAATCTATCTTACTCTTCTTTATAGCTTTTTTACTAGCTTTCTGTTGCCCCCTAAAGATTTCCCAGTCCTCTAGTCTCCCACTGATCTTTGCTACTTTGTATGTTTTTTCCTTCAATTTGATACTCTCCCTTATTTCCTTAGATATCCACGGTCGATTTTCCCTCTTTTTACCGTCCTTCCTTTTTGTTGGTATAAACCTTTGCTGAGCACTGTGAAAAATCACTTGGAAGGTTCTCCACTGTTCCTCAACTGTTTCACTATAAAGTCTTTGCTCCCAGTCTACCTTAGCTATTTCTTCTCTCATCCAATTGTAATCTCCTTTGTTTAAGCACAAAATACTAGTGCTTGATTTTACCTTCTCACCCTCCATCTGTATTTTAAATTCCACCATATTGTGATCGCTCCTTCCGAGAGGATCCCTAACTATGAGATCCTGAATCAATCCTGTCTCATTACACAGGACCAGATCTAGGACCGCTTGTTCCCTCGTAGGTTCCATTATATACTGTTCTAGGAAACTATCGCGGATACATTCTATAAACGCCTTCTCAAGGCTGCCTTGACCGACATGGTTAAACCAATCAACATGTAGATTAAAATCCCCCATGATAACTGCTGTACCATTTCTACATGCATGTGTTATTTCTTTGTTTATTGCCTGCTCCACCATAATGTTACTATTTGGTGGCCTATAGATTACTCCTATCAGTGACTTTTTCACCTTACTATTCCTAATTTCCACCCAAATGGATTCAACCTTATCCTCCATAGCACCAATGTCATCCCTTACTGTTGCCCGGATGTCATCCTTAAATAACAGAGCTACACCACCTCCCTTACCATCCACTCTGTCCTTCCGAAAGGTTTGATACCCTTGGATATTTAACTCCCAGTCGTGACCATCCTTTAACCATGTTTCAGTAATGGCCACTAAACCATAGTCATTCACGATGATTTGCGCCATCAACTCATTTACCTTATTCCGAATACTACGAGCATTCAGGTAAAGTACACTTATGTTGGCTTTTTTTTACCTCTGTTCTGAATCTTAACACCTTGATCAGTCACCTCTCCTAAGTTATATTTCCTCTTAACCTTTCTCCTAATTTTCCTTGTCGTTGAACCCATATCTTCATGTAACATCCTGCCGCGTCGCTCACCATTAATGTTTTCACTTCCCGTTTTATTCCTTTCAGTATTCCTGGTCCTATTCACTGAGCTCCCCTCAGTCACTGTACCTTGTACTGTCGCCCTTTTTGATTTTTGACTATGGCTTCTCTGCCTTACACTTCCCCCTCACTGCCTTTTATTTCTGTCCCTGTTTTACTACCTTCCAACTTCCTGCATTGGTTCCCACCCCCCTGCCACATTAGTTTAAACTCTCCCCAACAGCTCTAGCAAACCCCCCCCCCCAGGACATCGGTTCCAGTCCTGCCCAAGTGCAGACCGTCCGGTTTGTACTGGTCCCACCTCCCCCAGAACCGGTTCCAATGTCCCAGGAATTTGAATCCCTCCCTCTTGCACCATCTATATATCATCATCTTCTTATAAACCTCTATCAAGCCGCCCCTCATCCTTCTCCGTTCTAATGAGAAAAGGCCTAGCACCCTCAACCTTTCCTCGTAAGACCTACTCTCCATTCCAGGCAACATCCTGGTAAATCTCCTTTGCACCTTTTCCAAAGCTTCCACATCCTTCCTAAAATGAGGCAATAAAGCTCTTGGGGCTAAAGGGATCAGGGGATATGGGGGGAAGATGGGATCTGGGCATTGAACTTGATGATCATAATGGATGGCGCAGCAGGCTTGAAAGGCAGAATGTCCTACTCCTGCTTCTATTTTCTATGTATGTTTGTATATATTGCAGACCATAAAATCTCACAGCCTAGAAAAATAATTTAAGTCTGAGAACAGAATTCATAAAAATAGTGTGATAAAAATGAATAAAGGACTTTGAGATTCACAATAATTGTGCTGAAAACCCCCCCACAGTACTTGCTTCTGGTGCAAATTTGTATGCGGAACTGAATAATTTATTCAGAATATTCTCTCTAAGAGTTACCAGAGCTGCGCAGAAGGGAAAGTTAACCAAAAGCTGTGATTATACCGATGCATGATTAATGTTGTTTACTCACAGCTTCGTGCAAAAATGTTTTTAAATACTTTAAATCCATGGAGTATTAGTTGAAGTAAGCCCATGCAGTCAATTCGCTATTACTTGAATTGTGATACCTTTTCATCATATTAGTATGTACTTTAACAAGGGTGTAAACCCTTCCTAACACCAATAGTACTTACATTTCTGAAATTTCCCTGAACGCATAAGCAACCCAGAAAGATTAAGTGTCCAAATTCCAAAGTTATACTCAACAAGTTATTTCAAATTGTTTTTTTTAAGCAGAAAATCTACTTAAACTGTGATAATCTAACTGCATTAGTTGCAGATACTCCCCCCCCCCCCCCCCAACCACCAGTAAGATCAGTGCTCATGTCTAATAAATTTAATTATAGAATTTATCAAATTTTTAGTTATTGTTTCGTGCCTTTGCAATAATGATAATTTCCAAGCTTTAAAAACATTTGCTTGTTTGATTTGATGATCCTAATGGGTTGGCACATGTTCAAAACCATCTGATAATGTCGGAACTGTTGTTTTGGGCGGAATTGTGCCATCATTTGTCAGAGTGTCAGGCTTCGACTGAAAACCGACGTGTCTCTCTCCAGATGTACAGTAGAGCTTTCGCACCAGATGGGCGGCGCGGTAGCACAGTGGTTAGCACTGTGCTTCACAGCAGCAGTGTCCCAGGTTCGATTCCCGCTTGGGTCACTGTCTGTGCGGAATCTGCACATTCTCCCCGTGTTTGCGTGGGTTTCCTCCGGGTGCTCCGGTTTCCTCCCACAAGATCCGAAAGATGTGCTGTTAGGTGAATTGGACATTCTGAATTCTTCCTCTGTGTACCTAAACAGGCGCTGGAATGTGGCGACTAGGGTATTTTCACAGTAACCTCATTGCAGTGTTACTTTAAGCCTACTTGTGACAATAATAAAGATTATTATTATTATTATCTTGAGCCATTCTGAGAAAATAAATCAGGGAGCATAGATTATGCCTTCAGTCTGCCAGGGTGGGGGTGATAAAGCCAGCAAGCATTCCATGGAAAATGGCCAATGGCGGCCTGCCTCCCGCCACAAAGAAACACAGGAGGCCGGAGAACCTCGTCTGAAGTCTCATGCCAAAATGATCATTCAAAATTATTTGGAAGAAAGGCAAGTCTGAGGGCCCTTATCCTCCTTCAGATTAATAGTTCAGGTGTGTTTCATCACCGGCTGCCCAAAGATTTGAGGATGGCGCCTTCTCAGGGTCGTGTGTTTCTTGCCTGGGTCTTCATGTGTCTGAACAGACCGGTTACTGTCCAGCAGTTCTTTGAGCACATGGGCAGGGCATCCCATGTAATGGGATCCAGAGTGCAGGGTTTGCTTCATTTTCTTTCCACCTCTGCCAAATCTCTGCCTCGTCATTGAAGCTTTTGGACTCAAAGCATGATGCAGCTCGATGGACAAGTTGTCGCCACTCTGAACGAATGGTAGCAAGCTCCTGCTAGTCATGAAGGTCAATGTGTCTGCACTTCCAGGAGAGCTTCATTGTGCCCTTGAAGCATTTTCTTTGTCCTCCTTGGAACATTAGCCATTTGAGAATTAAAATATTTTCTTTGCTCACAAAGATAGCAATCCCTTTGCCCATGAGGTTCCCCAGTCAGAAGATAGGGGGTGTTAACTGTCACCGTAACATTGTTGGCTGGTATAATGTCCCACGTTACACAATGAAAAATCAGAATGATTGATATATTATTTTAAAAATTATATATTTTAAAAACAAGTTGCAAGAATTGGTTAACACACTCTTGGAAGTATAACTAAGTACTCCTTTTAAAATTCCCCAGCACACACACACATACACAAACAGATAAAAGACAAACAGATAGGGATCTCTGCAAGATAGGCAGTTGAAGAATAGACTTTGGTGATGGAGTTCCCTCGTGTACAAACAGATTGCTGGTCCCATTAGAGGCCTGGAGGTTCTGACCGACAGAGATTTGGTACAGAGGGGAGAATGTGACCTGATCAATCCTTCTTGTCTCAGCCTCTCGGGGTTCCCAGAGACAGGCAAGTTCCACTGAGATGCAGATTCCTCGCTGCAGACTGTTAACCACTGCATCTCAGACAAGGCAAGGAGAATGCGAGCTGGGCAGATTCTCAGTTCAGTGCCAACTGAATCAAAAAACACATTCAAAACTTGAACAAAGAATAAAGAACAAAGAAATGTACAGCACAGGAACAGGCCCTTCGGCCCTCCAAGCCCGTGCCGACCATGCTGCCCGACTAAACTACAATCTTCTACACTTCCTGGTTCCGTATCCCTCTATTCCCATCCTATTCATGTATTTGTCAGGATGCCCCTTAAATGTCACTATCGTCCCTGCTTCCACCACCCCCTCCGGTAGCGAGTTCCAGGCACCCACTACCCTCTGTGTAAAAAACTTGCCTCGTACATCTACTCTAAACCTTGCCCCTCGCACCTTAAACCTATGCCCCCTAGTAATTGACCCCTCTACCCCGGGGAAAAGCCTCTGACTATCCACTCTGTCTATGCCCCTCATAATTTTGTAGACCTCTATCAGGTCGCCCCTCAACCTCCTTCGTTCCAGTGAGAACAAACCGAGTTTATTCAACCGCTCCTCATAGCTAATGCCCTCCATAACAGGTAACATTCTGGTAAATCTCTTCTGCACCCTCTCTAAAGCCTCCACATCCTTCTGGTAGTGTGGCGACCAGAATTGAACACTATACTCCAAGTGTGGCCTAACTAACGTTCTATACAGCTGCAACATGACTTGCCAATTCTTATACTCAATGCCCCGGCCAATGAAGGCAAGCATGCCGTATGCCTTCTTGACTACCTTCTCCACCTGTGTTGCCCCTTTCAGTGACCTGTGGACCTGTACTCCTAGATCTCTTTGACTTTCAATACTCTACCATTCACTGTATATTCCCTACCTGCATTAGACCTTCCAAAATGCATTACCTCACATTTGTCCGGATTAAACTCCATCTGCCATCTCTCCGCCCAAGTCTCCAAACAATCTAAATCCTGCTGTATCCTCTGAAAGTCCTCATTGCTATCCGCAATTCCACCAACCTTTGTGTCGTCTGCAAACTTACTAATCAGACCAGTTACATTTTCCTCCAAATCATTTATATATACTACAAACAGCAAAGGTCCCAGCACTGATCCCTGTGGAACACCACTGGTCACAGCCCTCCAATTAGAAAAGCATCCTTCCATTGCTACTCTCTGCCTTCTATGACCTAGCCAGTTCTGTATCCACCTTGCCAGCTCACCCCTGATCCCGTGTGACTTCACCTTTTGTACTAGTCTACCATGAGGGACCTTGTCAAAGGCCTTACTGAAGTCCATATAGACAACATCCACTGCCCTACCTGCATCAATCTTCTTAGTGACCTCCTCGAAAAACTCTATCAAGTTAGTGAGACACGACCTCCCATTCACAAAACCATGCTGCCTCTCACTAATACGTCCATTTGCTTCTAAATGGGAGTAGATCCTGTCTCGAAGAATTCTCTCCAGTAATTTCCCTACCACTGAAGTAAGACTCACCAGCCTGTAGTTCCCTGGATTATCCTTGCTACCCTTCTTAAACAGAGGAACAACATTGGCTATTCCCCAGTCCTCCGGGACTTCACCTGAAGACAGTGAGGATACAAAGATTTCTGTCAAGGCCTCAGCAATTTCCTCTCCCCTGGTTGTAGTTGTAGTGAAGCTCATCCCTGTGATATGATTTCCAGTAAATCACTTCCATTTAACCAGATTTTGTCCCCCGTCCATTAAAATAATTGCAGTGTAAACAAGCACACAGCTCTTTGCTTCTCAGGCGCCTTTCCTGGTCCCATGGTTTTTTTTGGAAAATACATTCTGGCTTTCATGCGAAGGTAAATGTATGGGGGTGGGATTCTCCGTCGACTGACGCCGGAATCGAGAAACGCGATTGGGTGGACAATCGGTTTTGACACCAAATTCTTGGTGGGTGTCGGTTTCACGCCAAATCGCAATTCTCCGGTGCCTCGACAGCATCATCAATTCCTCTCCGCATGTACAGTAAACGCCATTTGCATATCATTAGCGGGCCCGATTCAGTACCTCAGGTGGCGTGGTGTCACCCTGTTCTGCCTGCTGCCCACCAGATGTGCCAGGGACCGGAGGGGGGGAGGAGGAGTCCAAGGTGCTGCAGTGTTCCGGCACCTCCCCTGTGGAAGTCACCGGCATGGGCCCCAGCACCTCCTCCCTTGGTGTGCCCGATGGCCCCCGGGCTATTCCATTGGACTGGGGTGTGAGCGGAGCTAACCCCTTAGGGTTCCCCCGTCACCTGGCCCTGCCAGTCCTGGAGGTCCACTGCCGCCTCGACCAGGGTCTGCATGCTCGCGGCCATGGAGAACAGGGAGTGGACCACCTCCATCTGGTACTGTGCCGCATCACGCTGCGACTGTGCTGCCACTTCTGGGTCTGTGCTACATCAGCCAATGACTGCCCCATCTCCCTCTGAGACTGGGCCACCTCCCTCTGTGTCTGCACCATGTTGTCCAGCACCTGGGCAATGCCACCGATGCTCTCGGCCATGGCCAGCTGTAACTAGGCCATGCTCACCTCTGGAAAGTCCAGGTGACTCTGGCACAAGGCTGCCTGTGAGAGGGTAGCCCTGCCTGGGGCCTCAGCCAACGCCTGCACAGATTTCCCCAGGCATTGAACTTGCTGATCCATAGACAAAACCCTCACCCCCAAGGCTTTGATCATGGATGCCACCCATGCGGTGTTGGCCTGGGTGGCACGCATGGCCGGTACCACTTCCTGCTCTTGCACGCTTTGGGCCCCTGCACTTGCGTCTGCAGGTGCTGGATGATCGCCGACAACCCGTCATGTAGTCCCTGGCTGTGTGACTGTATCTCCATGATTGATGGGACTGTCTGTTCCAGGAGCCTGAAACCCATCTGTATGGCAGCTAGTCCCTGGGACCGGACCCCTTCCGACTGTCCGCCCTCTCAAATGTTCCTATCTCCACCTGCTGTACTGAAGCATGTGTGTGGTGCACACCAGATAATGCCCCAGGAGCCTCTTCACTGACATGCCCAACCGAGGTGAGTGTCTCTGGGATTTTGGAGGGTGCTGGATACAGCTGTGATGGGAAATCTGTATCATACTCGGATTCGAGCCCTGGGATGTCCTGGGTCTCGGGTCTATGGTTCGCGTCTGTGTCAGTGTCATCATCGCTGGTCAGCACGTGAGGTTCTGGCTGTGGCTGGGGTCGGGGGTGGGTTACACCAGAAGGGCCCGCACCATCATCAGCAGTTCCTGCAAGACACAAGACAAGACACATGATAAGACCGCAGGCCAGGGGGAGGGGTTTTGGGAAGGGGGAGGAGGGGTGGTGGCGGAGTGGGGGTGGTGTGAGAATGAGGGTGGTGGGGTGGGCGTAACACACGTGTCACAGGGAACCGCAACTCAGCGGGGTCTCACTTCCTCGCCCGAAGTCGTCCTCCACCCCAGTGACTGCCCTTTCCTCGGGCCTGCCGACCACGCTGCTCTCCTGGGTGAAGGGCTGCAGGTCCAGCGGTCCACTTGCAGTCTTATCCCGTTGCTGGTGGTTATGGGCGGCCTTCTCCACAGAAAACGCACAGTGGTAGACAGTCCAATGCAGGTAGCCCAAAGGGTGAGTAGCTGGTGGTTTCAGTGGCCAGAACACCCGGCCATGGTGGCCGGTATGGGTGCCGGCATGTAGTGCAGGGTGAGGGTTCGGCCACTCTCCGGGTTGGGGAAGGGCTGGGATTACGTGTATGTGCGATGGGGGTTGGTGCCAGGCACTGCCTACCCACCCTGGCTGCCCTGAGGAGGTCATGCAGCTTTTTCCGCCTCTGCTGGCCTGTCCAGACAGTGTTGTTGATGGCACTGATGGCCTCTGCTACCTGCGCCCGGCACGGCGAACAGTGGTTTTCCCGGGCCGAGGTACAAGGTCTCCCGCCTCTCCTCCATAGCGTCCAACAGGGTCTCGATTTCGATGGCCGTAAAATGGGGTGCCGCTCTCTTCAATGCCATCTTGTTGACTGGGATGGTGTCGGGAGTGAAGTGTGGCTGCAGCTTGTCAGCCTCTTGAATGTCAGTTGCGAACCCGGCAAATCCGGCACTGTTTCTCCTTGGAATCAATTTTTTCCACGTGACGCTGGTGCTAGCTCCTTAACGGTCATTGAATCGATCCTGGTGCAATGCCAGATTTGATGCCATAGAACTCCACTCATCCTGTCCCAGCGTCAACACTTAGTCTCAGAAACAGAGAATTCCGCCAATGATCTTTTGGTAAAATAATCCAAATGTCCAAATAATGCAATGTCCTTCCAAATTTTAAAAGAAAAACACAGTTCATGAAAATATAGTTTCCCAACACTGCTTCATCTGTCAAATGTTTGTCAATATCTCTTTGCAGATTCTTGAAATCCTCTGAAGTTTACTTTGCTACGAGCCAAAAATGACCCACCCCTGATTCTAGTTAGCTCAACACTCCTTCACCCATGTTAATATAGTAGCCCCTCCATTATGTAATCTTACCTTGTGTCGTCACATTTAATGTGGCACCTTTTCAAATGCCTTTTGGAAACCCAAGACCACCACATCTACAAGTTCTCTTTTATCCACCTTGCTTGTTATTTCTTCAAAAATTCAAATACGTTAAAAACAATTTCCCTTTCACAAACCCATGTTGTCTCTGACTGATCAAATTATGATTTTCAAAGCATCCTGTAATAACCTCCTTACTAATGGATTCTAGCACTTTCCCTTTGACAGATCTTAGGCTAATTGGCCTGCAGTTTCCTGTTGTCTGTCTTCCTCCTTTCTTGTACAAAGGCTTTACAATAGGTCTTTTCCAAATCACCGTGACCATTCCAGAATCTCAAGAATTTTGGAAGATTCGAACCAACTGTCTTTGTAGCCAGTTCTTTTAAGGCCCTGTGACTCATCCAGGCAAAGGGGAAAATATTCCACCGAACTCTGCACTTGTGACTTGGAGATGGTGGCCAGCATTTGGATAGGCCGGAAGTGAGTTACTCACCTCACAATTCCCAACCTCTAACCTGCTCTTGTAACCGCAGTATTTATATAGATTGGTTTCTGGTCAATGGTAACCCCCAGGTTGTTGATAGTGGAGACTCAGCGATGCTAATAATATTGAGTGTGAAGGGGAAATGTTTAGATTCTCTCTTGTTAAAGATCTTTTTCTTATTTATTTTTATTTTTCCAATTAAGGGACAATTTAGTCTGACCAGTCCACCTACCCTGCACAGTTTTGGGTTGTGGGGGTGAGACCCACGCAGACAGGGGGAGAATGTGCAAATTCCACACAGGCAGTGACCCGGGGCGAGGATCAAACCCGGGTCCCTGGCGACCCTGGCGCCGTGCAACAGCAGTGTTAACCATTCCGCCACCATGCCGCCCCTTGCTGAAGATCTTAATTGCCTGACACTTGTGTGACGCAAATAAATTATTAGTTGAAACTTGAATGTGGTCCAGGTCTTGCTGCATAATGGCATGATTGCATCAGTTCAGGGGGAGATGTTGGCACCGTGCTAATGTCACTGCACTAGTAATCCAGCGACCCAGGGAAATGCTCAGGGGACATGGGTTCAAACCCCACTATGGCAGCTGGCAGAATTTAAATCCAATTAAAAGCAATAATCTGGAATTGAAGGCTAGTCTCAGTAATGGTGACGATGATAACAGTAATGGATTGTTGTGAAAACCCATCTGGTTCACTAATGTACTCTTGGAAAGAAAATCTGCCGTCCTTATCTGATCTAGCGCACATGCGACTTCAAACCCACAGCAATCTAAACAGTCCTCTGAAATGGCTGAAAAAGCCACTTAGTTCCAGGGCATCTAGGGATGAGCAACAAATATTAATATTGCCTTGCCAATGTTGCTCACATCCCACCTAAAAATAAAGAAAATAAAAGTACTTGAGAAGTTGCAAATGGTATTGAGCATTGTGCAGTCATTCAGGAATATCCCCATTTCTGACCTGATGGACTAAGATGATTGACCTCCAAATAAAACAGCCATCTTGGTGCCAGATATAACTCAAATCAGTGGCATGTTTTCCTCCTGATTCCCATTGGCTTCAATTTTGCTGGGGCTCCTTAATGCCATACTTGGTCAAATCCTGCCTTAATGCCACCTCTTCTCTTCTATCTATATTTGGACCAAGGTTGTAATGAAATCCTCTGAAGTTTACTTTGCTACGAGCAAAGGTGAGGTGAGGAGCTGAGTTCCCCTGGTGGAGACCAAACAGAGCGTCGGTGATCAAGTTATTGCTGTATAGCACTGTTGATCACAATTTCCATCGCTTTGTTAATGATGAAGAACAGACTGATGCGGCAGTAATTAGCTGTGTTGGACTTATCCTGTTTCTTGTAGATCGGATATACCTGGGAAATTTTCCACAATGTCGTAAAGATGCCATTGTTGCAGCTGAACAGGAACAACTTGGCCAGGAGCGCAACAAATTCTGGAACACA
Organism: Scyliorhinus torazame; assembly: GCF_047496885.1. Lineage (NCBI taxonomy): Eukaryota > Metazoa > Chordata > Chondrichthyes > Carcharhiniformes > Scyliorhinidae > Scyliorhinus > Scyliorhinus torazame. Next base: position 323,303,773 of record NC_092709.1, read on the forward strand.
AGCCTTCAGCACTGTTGCTGGGAATTGTTCAAAGCCCATAGCCTTTGCTGCATCCAGTGCCTTCAGCTGTTTATTGGTATCATGTGGAATTAATCAAATTGACTAAAAGATTGGCATCTGGCTGCTGTGGATTTCAGAGGGAAGCCGAGATGGATTATCCACTCAACACTTCTGGCTGAAGATGGTTGAAAATCATTCAATCCTGTCTTGACGAGGGACTCTCAGGTTCTCACCCTGATCCACATTGCCAATTCTCCATCCCCCACATAAATTGGCAGGTGGATTCTGGTAGAAGCCTCTGTGTTACCTTGTTTAATGTGGGCAACTTGGGCACCATTGTTGTCCATATGATTTTGGCAGGTTGGTGGTTAGATTTTGGTGATGTATCGAGCCACAATGCTGCCGCCTTCCTTCTTCCACCTTCGCAGCCAGTGAGTCGTACAGTCTTCCTTTGCCTGTTCTGTCATTGAGGGCTGTTTGCACCACACTCTGTCTGGCACCTCCCCCTGATCTTGCTACCGAAGGCTGGCTCTACCAGGAGCAAGGATGCCAATGTCATCGCTCAAGGAATCATCAGAGCACAGCAGGCTTTCCGGCATGCTAAGATGGTGATTTGCAGTGAAGAATGTGAGTCAGTTGTGATTGGACCCAAGAGAGAATTGTTTTGCATTAAGAACTGGACGAACAGTGTTCCTATTAAACTCATTTTTTTGAGTTACATACTTTCTGTCTTTTCTAATGCAGAGTAGTTGGTTGTCTCAGATGAGCTAACTTATATATTTTATCATGGATTTCAATGTCAGTATGTTTTTCTTCATCCTGTCATCTTTCTTGAAGGCTTGCACACTGATAAAGACACTATGAGACTTGGCAAGAATGGCTGCCATGGTTGAACAGCATTCCAACAATTGCTGTCTCGGCAGAAGTTTAAAACATTGATCATTTTGTCAAGGCACCAGAGGTCAATTAGAGTGCATGGTACTGTATTACACAGCAGTCAAGAAAGTCTCAAATACTTATTCTCTGCAGCATTAGATTAATGGTGATGCCGTGATTACAATTACAGTCATTACAATATATTGATCAATTAATTTGTGTAATATTTTCCAAGCCTTTATCAAAATTACAAACAGAGGAATTCAATGCAAACGTCAACCAGCTCATTACAGATCTCCGCACACCAGAATTTCAACTCCTCAGGCCTTTGAACGTACCGTATTTATATGCTATGCCTAAGGATTTTCTGTTGATTCTTGACTTGGCATCTATTGGCCCAAGATTAGACCTTTACCACACAATTAATGCAAGCCCCTCTCCCAGCCTGTTTATTTTAGCCAGTTATAAAAATCTAAATTCCAATCATCCTGCTCCAGTATTAATCATTTGCCAGCATAAGGTACTATGGTCTCCTTAATAGACACTCACTGCAGTGTTGTAATTGTCAAGGCCGCCTAAGCTACATAGAATACTAATTGAGCAATATTGCCACGACCCTGCAGTTGGGTATCGCCCAATTGTAGCCGTTATGTATCCACAAATAACCTTTGTGCTGTCCAACCTGTGTTTTTCTTTTCTGGAAGCTGAAGTAGGAAAGCACAAAAACTTAATTGGATTCACATCACATTTTCGGACACAAAAATAGACTCAGTCAATCAATTACGTTAATAACTTTCTCGATTGCTTTTGTTTCTGTGTATTCTTTGCACATATTGTACGGGAAAAAAAATGCAAAGCCTGATCATGTTGCTTGCCAATCGAGATTTTGATTTGTTTTGTCTTAATTTTAAAATTGAAAACCTGTTATCGATTGTGTTTGACAGAATGAGAATAATGAAAGCAGAGTCGTTTAGATCGGCACAATATTTACATAGGCCAAGTGGACAACTGGAATTGGATCCTAATTTGTTGCCAGCTGAATAGTGCGTGAATTGGCAGAGGGCGATTTTAACTTAAAAGGATCATATAGACTTTATTCAGTTTAAAATTCAAATATAGCTGATCTCCTCTGATGGCTCAATTTAAAGACACCCTGTGCTCCTATGTAATTTTTAACGTGCACAGCCCGGAAGCTGGTCCCAGTGGCCCAAGGCCGATTCATGTTTGGTTATAGCTTACAGCAGTGGTTAGGCTGCTAAAATTGGCCTGTGATCGAGACAGTGCTGAGGGGTGACCAGATAGAGGACTTGAAGATGATTAAAGGGTAGGCATGGAGAATAATTTTTAAGCTGTGGGGAACTCGACACTAGAGGGCACAAATCAAAGATAGTCAATAACCAATTCAATAGAGAATTAAAGAGAATCGTATTTAACTAATAGGGTGCAATTATGAGCACAGACTGCATGGCGTTGTGTTCCCTTGAATAGAGACGATTAAGGGATGATCTAATTGAAATTCAGAAACTTATTGAAGGATTTGTCAGGGTGGATAGAGAGAGTTTCTCCTCTGGTGGGAGAGTCCAGATAGCAAGGGCATACACTTAAAAGTCAAGCCAGGCTATTCAGGAGGGATGTCAGGAGCAGTTCTTCAACAATTCAGAACTGTTGAGGCCAGGAGTCAACTGAAGCTTTCAAAACTAAGGATGATGGATTTTCGTTAAGCAAGGGTATTAAGGTGAGTAGATGGTGCTAAGATGTAGTTCAGCTATGATCAAATTGAATGGCGGAAGGTTATCATTCACTGTCAGTCAACCTTCTTACGGCATCTTATTCTGGAATAAGCACATGACTCGGGATGGTGGAGCAGATGGAGCAGACTTCATTGACACCTGGGGCAGGATTTATGTTCATTGAATCAGGTTGGCAGGAAGGCGGGTGGCCAAAGTTAAAATGGTTCCAGTGGCATGCGTCCTGACGTCCCGCCTCTGTTCCTGCTGTTTCTCATGAGGGTAGTGGAGGTGGGAAGGCAGGGAAGTGAAGGCACCCGCATCGCTAAATGGGTGTATTAAGGTATATAAGCAGCTCATCACCCACAGCCTATTTTGGGGAAATTAGTTACAGATTTCTATTGCTTCAAGCAGTCCGCTTGACCTGTAACCCAACAAACAACTTAAAAATTCACATCCAGCATAAGCGTAGTTCATCTGGAAAGTGTACTATCTGCAGGATGTGGTGCAGCAAGGTACCAACTTTTCTTCAACAGCATATGGGCAACACGGTAGCACAGTGGTGATCACAGCTGTTTCACAGCTCCAGGGTCCCAGGTTCGATTCCTGGCTTGGGGTCACTGTCTGTATGCACATTCTCCCCGTGTCTGCATGGGTTTCCTCCAGGTGCTCCAGTTTCTTCCCACAGTCCAAAGATGTGCAGATTAGGTAGATTGGCCATGATAAATTGCCCTTCGTGTCCAAAAATGTTAGGTGGGGTTATTGCGTTACGGGGATAGGGCGAAGGCGTGGGCTTAAGTAGGGTACTCTTTCCAAGGGCCGGTGCAGACTTGATGGGCCGAATGGCCTCCTTCTGCATTGTAAATTCTATGATTCTGTGATATCCCAAGCTTTCAATGCAAAGAGGCTAGGACAGTAGGTGCATGGGAACACCATTATTGCCAAGTTACGCCACAAACTCACATCATTCCAATTTGGAAATATAGGGCACCATTCTCTGGCCTCGTTATACTCGCGTTCAAGTGAAACAAGACCGGTGAATAGCGGGAGAGGCCAAAAGTGAGATCTGCACCAGGCGCCAAACAGTTAGCGATGCAACGAAAGAGAAAATGCTGGGAAACCTCAGCAAGTCTGGCAGCATCTTTAGGGCGAGAAATGAGCTAACGTTTCTAGTCCGATGACTCTTTGTCAAAGCTGATGGGTGGTCGGTGGAGCAGACGGTTCACTCTGGAATGGATACACACGATCCAGGGGTTGGCATGGAGGTGCCGTGAGCGGTTGCCCCCCAAGCGCCCTCCCGAGCGCCACTCCCCCACCGTCTCATGGCGGCTCACCCCTGCAGAGGGTCCCCCAACGGAGGATCCCACAGCTCCAACCGAGGGTCCCTCACCCCCCACCGTGTACCGTACTGTCAACTTTGACAAAGAGTCATCGGACTTAAAACGTTAGATCTTTTCTCTCCCTACAGATGCTGCCAGACTTGCTGAGATTTTCCAGCATTTTCTCTTTCGTTTCAGATTCCAGCATCTGCAGTAATTTGCTTTTATTTAGTTAGCGATGCAACCGGCCTGCTCCCGTAGGCAAAATCGGTGAACCAATTATCACCACTTAGCCCAATTTCCATACAATTAACAGGAGCCACCCCGTACCCAACGGCCTCCGATCATTCATCGGCCTCCTCAGCAAGTTGTCACGCTGGTGCCGATTGGTTCTCCTTTTTAAAAACGTGAACCTGGCGGAAGGGCTTCTGTGGGGAGCCGAGGAGGTGAGTAGCCATCTTTGCTCACAGGCAGGCAGCACGGTGGTGCAGTGGTTAGCACTGCTATCTCACAGCGCCGAGGTCCCAGGATCGTTCCCGTCACTGGGTCACTGTCCGTGTGGAGTTTGCACATTCTCCCAGTGTTTGCGTGGGTCTCACCCACACAACTCAAAGATGTGCAGGATAGGTGGATTGGCCATGCTCAATTGCCCCTTAATTGTAAAGAATGAATTTGGCACTCTAAATTTCTTCTTTAAAAAATCTTTGCTCACAGGCAAAGAGCCTGGGGGTGCTGGGCTTGCTGCTCCTGTACTCGGTTTGGGGGGGGGGGGAAGGGGGACCCTTGGCTGGGGGACCTTCTGCAGGGATGGGCCGCCATGAGAGGGTGGGGGAGTGGTGCTCGGGGGGCAACCGCTCATGGCACCACCATACCACCATGCCAACTCCTGGATCGTGTGTATCCATTCCGGAGTGAACCCTCTGCCCCACCGACCCCCATAAGCCCCACTGACTGTTGAGGCCTCTGGCTGCACGGCTGAAGGCTATTGCCAAATGGGAATTGGCAATTCTGGTTTCGTGAGCACTTCACACATACCAAGTGGATTCCCGTGGGTGGGCGGGCCATGTAGGATGTGGGCGACATTGCCTAGCAGCTCAATTGTGCTTGAACAATGTGGAAGACAACACCACACACACAACATCTGAACACCCAGGGGATTGGGCACAGCTCTGGGGACATGTCCACGACCGGAGGGTGGCTGAACGTCACAGGGATGGTGGTGGTGGTGGTTGAGTGGGTGGGTGGGAGGGGGGGTGAGGGGGGGGGGAATGCCTGGAGAGATGAGCAAAGGGGCCAGAGGTCAGCCCTCATTGCAGAAGAAAGTGACAGAGGCATCATAATGGTTGTGCAAGATGCAGAGGCATCACAATGGTTGTGCAGGTGTTTAATGTGCTGCACAATACCCCACTCTCGATGGTGCCACCCCCAACCCCATCCTCCCCACCCTCTATCTACCCCATCCCTCCCTTGGTGCCCTCAGTGATCCTCAACGTGTTTGGCACTCCTAGCTCTCCCACTACCTCTAGGTGTTTCCCCAGGATGCATATCTGAGGTGAAGGCTGCCAGCTGCCTTCCTCGTCCCATGGCCTTCGATGCCCCGGGCATCGTGTGGGGGATCTGGGACCAGAGGGCCCCGGCTCACTTTTTGGCGGCACATGCACAGCCGTGCCGCCCTATTCCATGTGCTGACCTCGAAAGGCAGCCTCATCAGATGGGTGGAACTAGAGGGAGCTGGTGGCCACCATCACCACTCCATAGAACGGTCTGGGTTGGCACCCGGCGCCCCCTCCCGGTTGGTGCCCATAGGGCCCTGGGGTCCACCTTGAGATGATGGGGCAGCTGGATTGTGCCCCGGCTGCCACTGCATCATCTGGCTCTGCCAGCCCTGGCAGCTCCCCATGGTCCACACTATTGTGTCGGCGCCCTCAGCGATGCTCCTCAGTGACTGGGACATTCTCTGCAATGCCTCGGCAATGCCCATCTGTCACTGCGACAAGTTCTGCAGCGCCTCGGCCATGCCCATCTGAGCGCAGGACATGTCTCGCAGAATCTCATTAAGGTCAGCCTGGTACTGGGTGACATCCCCCAGCGAGGCAGACATTCTGCCGAGACCCTCAGCCATGGTCGACACCGAATGCGCGACACCTTGGACACCTTCACTCATGGTACAGAGGTTGTGCACCAAGCTCTCCACCGCGGTCGACACCCTTGCAGTACTGGCCTCGGTGACACGCATTGTCTCCTGTGCCTGTAACCTCTGGGACTCCTCCAATCAGCTATGGATCTGCTGGATTGATGCTGACATCTCCCTCTGAATGTCCCGGCCGCTCCCTATCGTCTCCATCAGCTCCGGGTAACCCTGTTCCAGTGGCTCAGCATCAGGCTGGGACCCAGCTGGGTCCTGGGAGCCAGCAGCCCTCCGCCTGGGGGTCCCTGCCTCCACCTGATGTACATCGTCAGCAGTGCGGTGCTCACCAGATTGTTCCCCTAAGCCTGTCCACTAACATTTCCCACCGAAGTGTGTGTATCTGCGCTGGTGTAGGGTGGGGATGGCAGCTGTGCATGACCATGGTTGCATCCTCGGAGCTCCCCCCTGAGGTGTTCTCCTCGGAGTCAGGAGAGGGTGCCGCCCGGGATGGGCCGGCGCTATCGGCTGTAGGACATGTAGGAGAATGGGCATATAGTCAGTGGGAGGGATGGGTCAGTCAGTAAGGCAATAACAAGTCACGTTTGACAGGTCCACTGGGTGGAGCTGGTGGTTCCTCACCTCTGCGGCGTCTACCAGCCTCTGCGTGGGTGACCAACCTGCCCTTGGCTACGCTGGTCAGCTCCAGGGCCTGCTCTTTGAAAGAGGTGAGGATTCTTATGTCCCGCACCCCACTGCCAGTCTGGGCCCTCTGCCGCCTATTGTGGGAGAGCTTTTTCTACGGAGGCACAGAGAGGGCATCATTAGCCACATGTATGGCTCCCGGTGGTGGTGGGGGGGGGCATGAGGGAGGGTTGGGGTGGGGGGGTTTGAGGGAGGAGTGAAGGGAGGGTTGAAGGGTAGGGGGTGGATGGAGGGTTGTGGGTCACGAGGGATGCTCCCTCGGGGGAGCGTTGGTGTATACTCACTCGTGCTGCCCGGTGCAGGTCACTGAACATTTTCCAGCATTGGAGGTCACACTCCCCGAGCTGACAGCTGCTGCCACCTCACCCAAGCAGCACTGGCTGCCTTATGGCTCACCCTCTCGGACCCTTGGAACACTCCCAATGAGCCCTTCTAGCTTCTGAGATCATTTTCAATCTTCCCATATTCAGAATCTGCACTAAGGGTTGTCCTATATGGATTTCCTATATCCAGCAGTAACTGCTGATTGCCTGTTGGAGTAACAGACTACAGGTCACTTATAATCCATTGTGTTGGGTCAGCACAGCAATGTAATGATTCCCATTATTATGGCCATGTATGTGGAAGGGGGCAAATAAAATCTGGCAACACTCCTGCTGATGCTGTTGCTAGGCCTTGTCTAAGTTTGGTGAAATGACCTCACGCTTCTCTATCTATTCTGTCTTTTACAACTTCTCACTGAATGCCCTCCCTCCTTTCACTGGATTTTAAATCAGGCCGACTATTGCTGCAACATTGAAAGTCTTACAAAGGGGGCGGCACGGTGTTTAACACAGCCGCCCCACAGCGTCAGGGACCCGGGCTCCACTCCAGCCTTGAGTGACTTTCCATGAGGAGCTTGGACTTTCTCCCTGTGCCTGTGTAGGTTTCCTCCCACAGCCTAAAGATGTGCAGGGTAGGTGTGTTAGCCATGACCCAAGGATGTGTTAGCTGGGTATATGGGGAAAGAGCAGGGGAGTGGGCCTGGGCAGGGTGCTCCCCCAGAGGGTCAGTGCAGACCGATAGGCAGGTGGCCTCTTTCTGCACCATTGTGATCCTATGATGCTCTGATTATATCAAGTAAATTCTCAAATTCCTAAAGCTACTGCAAACCTTGTTCCACTTGCAGTTATCTGTAAAGTAAAACTTAAAAGATCCATCCTGCTTGGCGCAAAATAGATTAATTAATCGGAACATAGGGCAGCATGGTGGCACAGGGGGTTACCCCTGTTTCCTCACGGCGGCGAGGTCCCAGGTTCGATCCCAGCTCTGGGTCACTGTTCGTGTGGAGTTTGCACATTCTCCCCGTGCCTGCGTGGGTTTCGCCCCCGCAGCCCAAAGATGTGCAGGTTAGGTGGATTGGCCACGCTAAATTGCCCCTTGATTGGAAAAAATTAATTGGGTACTCTAAATTTAAAAAAAATTAATCGGAACAAATCTGACACTTCAAACTTAAATTTTGTAATTCCCAATTCCTCTAAAAATATAAATACGTCTTCACCTGTTAGCAGGCAAGGGTTAACTTTCAGCTCGTTTGAAAAAGGAGTGGAGTAAGAAAGGGGCGGAGTAAAAGTTTTCAACTGGACGTCATTCCATCACCACCTCTCTTAGATTCGACCTAACGGGAATATGATCAGGAGACCCTTTTTAAAAAATAATGTCTATTTTACACTCCGATCTCAGAATTTTTTCTGTAATTTTTCATGTGTCAGTTGTGTCAGGAACAATTCTTTTTTGAACCTGACAAGAAGTTCTAAATATCCCAAATTCCAATAAATCCTATTAAATTAAAATTATCTCACTCTTACACATGTGAATTTGTATCCAGATTGAAATTCCCACATATTGATCACAAATATTCTGGAATCATACCAGAAAAACCTGACTCGGGTTTTGTTAGCTGTTTGCTCAAAGATTATGGGCGGGATTCTCCGCGAACCGGCAGGGCAGGCCACTCCAGCATTGGGCCGCCCCGAAGGTGCGGAATCCTCCGCACCTTCAGGGGCTAGGCCAGCACCGGAGTGTTTGGCGCTGTGCCAGCCGGCGTGGAAGGGCTTGGCGCCACGACAACCGGCGCCGAAGGGCCTCCGCCGGCTGGCGCGAGTCGGCGCATGCGCGGGAGCGCCAGCGTGTGCTGGAGTCATCCCAGCACATGCGCACGGGGGTCTTCTCCGCACCGGCCATGGCGGAGGTTGACAGCGGCCGGTGCGGAGGGAAAGAGTGCCCCCACGGCACAGGCCTGCCCGCGGATCAGTGGGCCCCGATCACGGGCCAGGCCACCGTGGGAGCACCCCCCGGGGCCAGATCCCCCCGCCCCCGAGGACTCTGCAGGCTGCCCGTGGAGCCAGACCCGCCGGTAAGGACATGTTGTGATTTACACCGGCGGGACCCGCAGAAAACGGGCGGCCACTCGGCCCATCGCCGGCCGGAGAATCGCCGGTGTGGCTGCTGCCAGCGGCCGCTGATCGGCGCGGTGCAATTCCTGCCCCCGCCAAAACCCCGGCGCCGGAGAATTCGGCAGCCGGCGGGGGCGGGATTCACGCCGTCCTCCGGCGATTCTCCGACCCGGCGGGGGGGTCGGAGAATCCCGCCCTATAATTTCCACAGAAAACATTAACACTTGAAACAGACACACACAAATATCATTCACACACAGTGAAACAGATCAAATGCTTTGAAACAACAAATTAATTACAACAGTGTCCTTGTTCTTCTGTTGTAAAGTTCCAAGAATGTCTGTGATTAAAAACTCCAGACAAGGTTAATTCCCCAGAAAGATAAACCTTAATGATAACATGACTCTACAAACATCCACATAAACAAACGAAACATACAGATTCCTCTGCTCCTGAAGTTCAAACAGTTAATCATCAGCCTTCTCTCCCTGCAACAGATTTTTATAGAGACAAAGGACTGCAAGCTCACATTCTCTTGCTGAAACAAGGGGCAAAATTCTCTGTAATCGGCGCGATGTCCGCCGACCGGCGCCAAAAATGGCGCGAATCAGTCTGGCATCGCGCCGCCTCAAAGGTGCGGAATCCTCCGCATCTTGGGGGCTATGCCCTAACCTTGAGGGGCCAGGCCCGCGCCGGACTGACTTCTGCCCCGCCAGCTGGTGGGAAAGGCCTTTGGTGCCCCGCCAGCTGGCGCGGAAATGACATTGACGGGCGGCGCATGCGCGGGAGCGTCAGCGGCCGCTCACGGCCTCCCCGCGCATGTGCAGTGGAGGGAGTCTCTTCCACCTCCGCCATGTTGGAGACCGTGGCGAAGGCGGAAGGAAAAGAGTGCCCCCACGGCACAGGCCCGCCCGCGGATCGGTGGGACCCGATCGCGGGCCAGGCCACCGTGGGGGCACCCCCGGGGCCAAATCGCCCCGCACCCCCCCTAGGGCCCTGGAGGCCGCCCGCGCCGCCTTGTCCCGCCGGTAAGAGAGGTGGTTTAATCCACGCCAGCTTGACAGGCATTCCAGTAGCGGGACTTCGGCCCATCCAGGCCGGAGAATCGCCGGGGGGGGGGCCCGCCAACCGGCGCGGCGCAAATCCCGCCCCCGCCAAATATCCGGTGCCGGAGAATTCGGCAACCGGCGGGGGCGGGATTCATGCCAGCCCCCGCCGATTCTCCGACGCGGCGGTGGGTCGGAGAATCTCGCCCAAGATACTCCATTCTGCTGTACAATAAGACTTAATTCGTTATTTCATCCATTTATTTTTTTCTTTTAATTTAAGCCAGTATTCAACATCTGGGGCGGGTTTCTCCGACCCCCCGCCGGGCCGGAGAATCCCCGGGGGCTGGCATGAATCCCGCCCCCGCCGGTTGCCAAATTCTCCGGCACCGCATATTCGGCGGGTGTGGGAATCGCGCCGTGCCGGTTGGCGGGCCCCCCCCCCGGCGATTCTCCGGCCCGCGATGGGCCGAAGTCCCGCTGCTGAATTGCCTGTCCCGCCGGCGAGAATGAAACCACCTCTCTTACCGGCGGGACAAGGTGGCGCGGGTGGGCTCCGGGGTCCTGGGGGGGGGGGGGAGCGGGGCGATCTGGCCCCGGGGGGTGCCCCCACAGTGGCCTGGCCCACGATCGGGGCCCACCGATCCGCGGGCGGGCCTGTGCCGTGGGGGCACTCTTTTCCTTCCGCCTTCGTCATGGTCTCCACTATGGTGGAGGCGGATGAGACTCCCTCCACTGCGCATGCGCGGGGATGCCGTGAGCGGCCGCTGACGCTCCCACGCATGCGCCGCACGGCAAAGTCATTTCCGCGCCAGCTGGCGGGGCACCAAAGGCCTTTCCCGCCAGCTGGTGGGGCGGAAATCAGTCCGGCGCAGGCCTAGCCCCTCAAGGTGAAGGCTCGGCCCCTCAAGATGCGGAGAATTCCGCACCTTTGGGGCGGTGCGATGCTGGACTGATTTGCGCCGTTTTTGGCGCCGGTCGGCGGACATCGCGCCGATTGCGGAGAATCCCGCCCCTGATTTCATAGGCATCAACTATTCTTTGTTAAATTCAGATCTCAAAGCCATTTCCACCCAATCTCGTTCTGACCTACAAAACCTTTGTTCCCTAACTGGGGTGATGTGATAGCACAATAAAATTCTCCCATTTGTTCCAAATTCCTTTTGCGTGTGCTTACAATTTCTGCTTTTCACTGGCGTCACTAAGTTCCCATAGATCAGCAACTGGGCAGCATGGCAGCATAGTGGTTAGCACAGTTGCTTCACAGCTCCAGGGTCCTAGGTCAATTCCCGGCTTGGGTCACTGTTTGCAGAGTCTGCACTTTCTCCCTATGTTTGTGTGCGTTTCCTACGGGTGCTCCGGTTTCCTCCCACAGATCAAAGATGTGCAGGTTAGATGCATTGGCCATAATAAATTCCCCTTAGTGTCCAAAAAAGGTTTGGTGGGGTTACAGGGATAGGATGGAGGGGTGGTCTTAAGTGGGGTGCTCTTTCCAAGGGCTGGTGCAGACTTGATGGGCCGAATGGCCTCCTTCTGCACTGTAAATTCTATGATATTTTGATATCGAGTAATTTAGACACATACATTTCTGGGCAATTTAAAAACCAATCAAATGCCTGTTGAAATAGTTAACTTCTGTGCTCCAATTTATTTTCCTTTGAACCAATTTCAGTTTTAGTAGCAAAAGCCATTGTTTCCACATCCCTTGTCTGGACATGTTTGCGCAGTGCTTTCAGTTGGTCTTTCATACATGTCGCTTTTCCCCAGACCCTATTAATATCTTCCAAGGATAATTGCCCTGTGGAGGTACCATATATTTCCTCAATCTCCCGGTACAGGTTTTGAATAAGTCAAACTGCTGCTCTATAGGCAATGGTTTGTTCTTTTCCTCTGTCATGGTACCAATTATTTTATATAGACTCAAGCCGTAAGGCTTTTCAGCCAGGGCGGTGTATCTACACTTTATACCTCTGAAATCCAGATGTCTGTTCGGGACGTGAGCCGACTACCGTACCGGAGATGTTTGAGGCCGTGTAAGAGGATTACCGAGCTTCAACGATGGCGAGGACTTTTCTTAAATAAGGAAGTGTCCTTCCTCCATGGATAAACCAGATGTCCAAATCTCCGGTTCCTTTTCCTTCTAGCGACGCTGCCTCGCAGCGCCAATTTGTAGGATCTCTTATTTTGAAATAAGAGACGAACGTCTGGTTGTAGTGCGAGATTGAATTTTATTGCAAAAACCTGGTTCGTACACTTCAAAAATATAAAAGAAGAAACAAAAGCCCAGCAGGGCATGAGGAAGAAAACAATGGAAAGAGAACAAAGAAGAAGAGAGTGGGCAACACGTGTGCCAGTACCTTCAAGGTTTGATACCACCTCCCCCCCGCCTCTCTGCTCCCTATTGACTTGCACGTTTTGAAATGTGACTTCTGAATAGTGGTCCTTACCATCACTCACATAGGATCTAACTTACTGGCAGTATATATTTGCAGTCTGGATCCTAAAAGGCTAGTGTAAAGTTTCACTTTTATCACCGCCAAGCTGCAAATTTATAATCTGCCCTTGACTCAGAACAATACAAGCTGTATTTCATCTACAGTTACAATATTTTCAAAACTTGGTAATAATAATCTTTATTATTGTCACAAGTAGGCTTACATTAACACCGCAATGAAGTTACTGTGAAAATCCCCTAGTCGCCACACTCGGGCGCCTGTTCGGGTACACAGAGGGAGAATTCAGAATGTCCAATTCACCTAACAAGCACGTCTTTCGGAACTTGTGGGAGGAAACCGGAGCACCCGGAGGATACCACACAGCCACAGGAAGAATGTGAATACGCTGCACAGACAGTGACCCAAGCAGGGATCGAACCTGGGACCCTGGCGCTGTAAGCAATAGCGCTAACCAGTACGACCGTGTCACCCGGTTTTTAACTATTCCGCTACAAGCTTCAACCCACTGAACTGCCCTGTCCCAATAAATGGCAGTACGTAAGCATGTCATAGTGCTGGAGAGAAATTTGGCAAGTTCTGAGGTAGTTGAAGCCAAAATTGTTGTCAGGGGCTACATAGTGCCTTGTAGGAAGGTGAGGTGTTGTTTAGCTTTTGCGCAGTTTCATTGCGATAAAATCTTGACACACTGTGGGAGTATCTTTATCAAAGGGACTGCAGCAGTTCAAGAAGGCCAACCACCACTTTCCCATGGACGATATATGCTGGCCTGGCCATTGACACCTATGTCTTGAGAATGAATAATGTTAAAAAATGTAGTGAGTTAACCTTGTAGTTTCTCTTACCACTAAAACTGACAATGATGGAGGGTTCAATCTGGTTGAAAAGAAAATGATGTTCTGTACGTGAAGAGAGAACCAAAGCCAGTGTATTGCCCTAAAATTGTCAGTGCTTTGTGATAAGCTTCAGAAAACTGTCAACAATGTAATGATGGTGCTGGAATACTATCTACTCAAATACTTGGAGCAACAAATGTCATTATATCAAATCCTATGTCAGTTCATTAACACACTTACAATGGGCGTAGACACACAAAAATAAATATTAACACGGCCTCTCTTCACTCGATCATTGCCCTGCATATCATTCCCCTATACTGTATCATTTCAAAAAGGAAATTGTCACTTAGATCTTTATTGACAAAGTAAATTCTTGGAAGTGAAACACCAAAGATGCTTCATCTTCAAAGCAAAATATAATGCCGCTTTCTTTCATTTGTTATTTGATGAATACATGTCAGTAAATGAATACATTAGAAAATTCCAATAAAGCTTACCTGAACTATCTGATTTTTTTTGACTGATAATATAAGGGGTGGGGAATTAAACTGGCCTGGAGTCTTGCATTCTGCTGCGCAGCCATTATCACAGCTGGCGGGATTTCACGCTCATGGTGACATGGGTGCAAAATTCCACAAGAGGCTGGAAGCGAAAATCTCGCGGCTGATGTGTTGGGTACTCTGGATCTGTGGAGACTGCGTTTACCTTAGCAGTAACATAGATAGGCTACCAACACTTGTAATAGGACAACTCTATTTTATTTAACTAAGAGCTGTGAAACATACTTGCACTGTGGGTCGACACCATGTTAGATTGACTGAAGACCTCTGCCGAACCTGAGCAGCCTATACTGCAAGCACTTGGTGGATGTTTGTGCTACTGACTGCGGGTTCTGTCTCTCTCAGAGGCTGCATCCTGAATGAGCGGGAAAACTAGTGCCCTCTGTCTTTATAGTGCCCGTGCCCTAACTGGTGATTGGCTGCTGTGTTGTGTGTGTTGATTGGTCTTGCAGTGTGTCAGTCAGTGTGTGCCTCTGCACCATCATATACTGATGTGTATATTATGACAGCGGCGAGATCTCATGATGCAATATTTCCCAACCCACACCATTGATGTAATGAGGTTCCTGTTCAGAATGGTCAGTGACTGCATTTAAATGCATTTTAATATAATTTGTGGGCTTTCCCGTTGTATCATTGCTCCCACATTCAGCGAGGCATACCACAGCTCAGGAGCAATGTGAACTGGGTGAAGCAAACCCACAAGGGGCGCACAGGCAAGTACAACCTCCAGGGGGGAGAGGGACATGCCCAGGCAGTACCCTGTCACTGACACTTGGCAATGCCCATTGGCACAGCCAACCTCCAGGCGACAGGACTGGGGGCAGTGACAAGGCGCAATGCTGGGGGACTTCATTTGGGGAGCTCCATGGGGGGGGGGGTTGTCTATCTTGTGCGTGGGAAGGTTCCACATGTGCATATCCGGTAGCACAGTGGTTACCACTGTTGCTTCACAGCGCCAGCGTCTCAGGTTCGATTCCCAGCTTGGGTCACTGTCTGTGCGGAGTCTGCACGTTCTCCCCGTGTCTGCGTGGGTTTCCTCCAGGCTCTCCCGTTTCCTCCCACAAGTGCCGAAAGATGTGCTTGTTAGGTGAATTGGACATTCTGAATTCTCCCTCAGTGTACCAGAACAGGTGCCGGAGTGTGGCGACTAGGGGATTTTCACAGTTACTTTAAGCCTACTTATGACAATAATGAAGATTACTATTATGTGGCAGGGTTTCCCCTGTGTTTATGGGGGGGGGGTTCCCCATGTGAATGGGGGCGGCTCCCTGTGTGCGTATTGGGGGTGCCAGTTCTCTGTATGCGTGAGGGGGTCTCCATGCCTGCGGGGGTGTTCTTCATTTTCATTTTATTTCTGTTCGCCCTTCTTTTCATTGGGCGCCCCAATCTCTGCTAAGCTGACGTTGCTGGCAGGGCGTGCTCCTTCAGATCCCGCCCCACCGGGATGACAGTGTGGGACACACCTCAGCATTTTTTTCTCCAAAGTGTTGGAAGATGCAGCGGGAAAAGTTAACTATGCAGCCAGTTTGCTGCCACCACTTTTCTCGCCTGTCCCAGCACTTAGGAAAAGAACGGAACATTCCGCCAGGATCACCAAATCATTGTGAGTGGAAGGTAACAACATACCATTGGGCAGCCCAGATTAGAACAATAACATGTGTGGTATTATCAGGTATTGCAGTACCCGAGAGGCTGAAGACCATTGGTTAAACCTAGGAGTTTACCATTGGCTATTTTGTATGTAGCTCCGCCCTGACAGGCGGGGTATAAGGACCGGTGCCGTCCCAGCAGCCCTCATTCTGTACCGAAGCTGCTGGGGAACAGTTCTAGTCTATTAACGCCTTCAGTTATGTTACTAGCTCGTTTTAATAGTAATTGATCGTGCATCAACATGTGAACTCAGTATGCTGTTCTAAAAAGATCCAACCTGTGCTTGAAAATCAGTACAACTTCTCTCGAAGTAGATAGGAAAAGGTCGGTCGTGAAACAGAAGTGGAAGGATCTACTAGACGAATTGTTGTCACAGATCAGCTCTTAAATTGTTGTAAAGATAAATCTGGAATAAGCTCATAATAAGGTGTGGCAGCTGAGACATACCCTCCAAGCATCAATGGATTGACTTGGGATTTGAGACCTGTATATAATGGACCCTAGAGAATCATGCAGTGCATGCTCCCAAAGACTGCTGCTGTGGAGACTTTTACTACCTTGAATGTGCTATATAACTGAAAGTTGTTGTTCGTTACGTTTGGGCGTGAACCATTCAAATCACACTCTGCCATGGGTTTTCACTGCAGAACCTTGTAGATATTACAGCTGGAATTGCTTCCTGAAATGAGGAGATTGGAAGGAAATACAGCAATTAGAAGCAGAGGATGGTGTGAAACCCATAGCAGGTCAATAAATGGCAGAGAGAGAAAAGGCTGGTTTGTTATTATGTATTCAAGCAACACTACTGGCTGGTGAAATGACAAGCGATACGGGTTGATGCCAGCCCCTTTAAAAAAAAAAATTATCTTTATTGTCACAAGTAGGCTTACATTAACATTGCAATGAAGTTACTGTGAAAAGTCCCCAGTCACCACATTCCGGCGCCTGTCCGAGTACACAAAGGGAGAATTCAGAATGTCCAAATTACCTAACAGTGCATCTTTCGGGACTTGTGGGAGGAAACCGGAGCACCCGGGGGAAACCCACGCAGAAATGGTAAGAACGTGCAGACTCCGCACAGACAGTGACCCAAGCCGGGAATCGAACCTGAGACCCTGGTGCTGTGAAGCAACAATGCTGTCATGCCGCCCATGGGTTTTTGGGGGAGTTCACCATCTTACCCCATGGAAGCAACATCTCTTAATAAACCCTGCATTATGTTTTTACGAACTTAAAGCTTGGCACCTCAACTTCTTTTTCTCTTGACGGTCACAACAAATATGTAACACTTACATTGCAAGTAGAGACCCTCCACCCAAAATAGTGGATCTAGCTCAGGTTCTGGGTAAATTAACAGTCAGTGTGCCAAGTGCTTCCAACTCCTGCATTTGTCCAGACACCTGTTGGTAGCAGGCCAAATAAGTAGTGGACTACTTACAACAGCAACTCACATTCATATAATGCCTTTAAAATTCACAGGAGTGTTGTAAGACAAAATTTAACACATAAAGTGACCAAAGGTTTAGTCAAAGTGAATTTAAAGAATGTTTTAAAGAAGGAAAGAGAACCAACAGACAGGAAAGATTAGTATCATTGAAAGTTAGTAAGTCACCTCGACCAGATAGAATGCATCCTATGTTGTTGAAAGATGCAAGGGTAGTAAGAGTTGAGGCATTGGACGTAATCTTTCAAAGTTTGTTGGATACTGGGATAATGCTAGATGATTGGAGGGGTGCTAATGTTCAACTGCTATTGAAGAAAGAGGAGAAGGATAAACCAAGAAACCAGGGGCTAGCTATCCCAGAACAGCTGGTGAGGAAGTTCTTGGAAACCACGATCAAGGCCAAAATAAACTTTCATTTGGAAAGACATGGGATCATGAAGGATAGCCAGCATGGACTTGTAAAGGGCAAATCATGTCTGACTAACCTGATTGAATTCTTTGACGAGAGAACCAAGAAGATTTTTCATTGGAACAATGGAGGTTGAGGGTAGACCTGATAGAGGTCTACAAGATTATGAGGGGCATGGATAGAGTGGATGGGCAGGCACTCTTTCCCAGGGTGGAGGGGTCCGTCACCAGGGTGCATAGGTTTATCGACCGTGGGGCAAAGTTTAGAGAGGCAGGTTTTTTACGCAGAGGGTGGTGAGTGCCTGGAACGCATTGCCAGGAGAGGTTGTGGAAGCAGATACATTAACGGTGTTCAAAAGGCATCTCGACAAATACATGAATAGGATGGGTATGGAGGGATACGGCACTAGGAAGTGCTGAGGGTTTTGGCCAAGGGTGGTATCATGACCGGTACAGGCTTGGAGGGCCGAAGGGCCTGTTCATGTGCTGTACTGTTCTTTGTTCTTTATTGACAAACGTCATGCAATAAATCACAAAGCAATATATTGCGACTGCAGCAAGTCTGAACTGAAACCAGAAAATGGAGGAAAGGCTTGGCAGGTCTGGCAGTATCTGTGGAGAGAAACACTCTTTTTCCTTTTCCTCTCTTTGTGCTTCCAATTCAAACTTTTCCATCTTTCTTTCTTGTTTTATATCTAATTCTTTCTTTTGTAGCTAAATTTTATCCAATTCAAGTGCCTGCCCTTTTTGAGAACGTGATCTCTCAGGTACCTCTTGCAAATCCAAATGCTTCACGACATTTCCAATTATATCAGTTTCCTTTACCCTGTGGGCAATCCGAATTGCAACTTATCTGCCAATTCCATCAATTTGGCTTTAGTTACACTTTTCAAACCTTCCAAGGTTATATCCTCTACTCCCAAACAAGGCTTAGGAATTGCGAAAATCCTTTTCCAGTCACCGACTTTAAAATCTTACAATACCTCTCCTGGTTCAATACTCTCCTCACTCTCCTTACCTTTAGAATCATTCATTCCAATACAACCAATGAAATATTCTTCTAAGATTCTGCCAATAGACTTCCAGTTTTTTAAGAGCACAACCTGGATAGGATTGGATTGGATTTGTTTATTGTCAGGTGTACCGAGGTACAGCGAAAAGTATTTTTTTGCGAGCAGCTCAACAGATCATTAAGTACAAAAAAAGAAAGGGAAATAAAAGAAAATACATAATAGGGCAACACAAAATGAAATGAAATGAAAATTGCTTATTGTCACAAGTAGGCTTCAAATGAAGTTACTGTGAAAAGCCCCTAGTCGCCACATTCCGGCACCTGTTCGGGGAGGCTGTTACGGGAATCGAACCGTGCTGCTGGCCTGCCTTGGTCTGCTTTCAAAGCCAGCGATTTAGCCCTAGGTACACAATGTAACTGCATAAACACCGGCATTGGGTGAAGCATACAGGGGTGTAGTGTTAATCAGGTCAGTCCATAAGAGGGTCGTTTAGGAGTCTGGTGACAGTGGGGAAGAAGCTGTTTTTGAGTCTGTTTGTGCGACTTCTCAGACTTTTGTACCTCCTGCCCGATGGAAGAAGTTGGAAGAGTGAGTAAGCCATGTGGGAGGGTCTTTGATTATGCTGCCCGCTTTCCCCAGGCAGCAGGAGGTGTAGATGGAGTCAATGGATGGGAGGGAGGTTCATGTGATGGACTGGGCTGTGTTCACGACTCTCTGAAGTTTCTTGCGGTCCTGGGCCGAGCAGTTGCCATACCAGGCTGTGATGCAGCCAGATAGGATGCTTTCTGTGGTGCATCTGTAAAAGTTGGTAAGAGTTAATGTGGACATTCCAAATTTCCTTAGTTTCCTGAGGAAGTATAGGCGCTGTTGTGCTTTCTTGGTGGTAGCGTCGATGTGGGTGGACCAGGACAGATTTTTGGTGATGTGTACCCCTAGGAATTTGAAACTGCTAACCATCTCCACTTCAGCCCCGTTGATGCTGACAGGGGTGTGTACAGTACTTTGCTTCCTGAAGTCAATGACCAACTCTTTAGTTTTGCTGGCATTGGTGGAGAGATTGTAGTCGCTGCACCACTCCACTATCTCTATCTCCCTCCTGTATTCGGACTCATCGTTATTCGAGATCCAGCCCATTATGGTGGAATCGTCATAAAACTTGTAGATGGGGTTAAATGCCGATGTTAAATGCTGGAGTATTGCAAAACCCAGAAGGGAACTTTGGAATGTTTGCTCTTACTGCATTTTCCAACTTGGTATAATGTGAGGAAAGGTGTGAAGACCAGTGAAGGATGTCCCAGACTCTTCTGTGATGAGTTTAAACAAAATAAATGTTCATTGAATAATAAAGCACACAACAAGAAAATAACTAAAAATACACTTAGCTGCAGTAATGGCTATTCACAATATCTTTAATTTGATGCAGTTCCGAACTCTCTATTTCCCCAACCTCAGAGCTAAGCCTCCTCAAACAACATCCCATAGGTTTTTTTTAAAAAACATTTCATTGAGGCATTTATAATTTTAATATTTTAACATTCTAAACAACAGAGCGGTCCAGCACACGCAAAAATCCCACAATGACATACCCAACTTCCCCCCCACTCTAACTTCTAGCTACCCATATATTAAATTCACTGCCCTTTTTCTTCACTTCCATACCTCCCCTTCCCCCGCACCCTCTGCTGACGGTCAGTTTTCCTTAAAGAAGTCGATGAACGGCTGCCACCTCCGAGCGAACCCCTGTAATGAATCACTTAAGGCGAACTTAATCTTCTCTAGCCTAAGAAACCCTGCCATGTCACTGATCAACACCCCGACTTTGGAGGATCCGAGTCCCGCCAACCCAGTAAAATCCGTCTCCGGGCCACCAGGGAGGCAAAGGCCAAAACGTTGGCCTCTCTCCCCCGCTGGGCTCCCGGATCTTCCGACACTCCAAATATTGCCACCTCTGGACTCGGAGTCACCCTCCCTTCCAGGACCTCTGACATGACTTCAGAGAATCCCAGCCAAAATCCCCTCAGCTTCGGCCAAGCCCAAAATATATGTACAGGGTTCGCCGGACTTCCTCAGCACAGCCCACACCTGGCCTCCACCTCCTCAAAAAACCTACTCATCCGGCCACAGTCATATTAGCCCTGTGGACCACCTTGAATTGGATCAAGCTGAGCCTGCCACACGACGAGGATGCATTGACTCTCCTCAGGGCCTTCTCCCAAAGCCTGACTTCCAACTCCCCTCCCAACTCTTCCTCCCAGTTCTTCTTCACCTCCCCAATTGGGACCCCTTCCCATTCCATCAGTTCCTTCTATATTTCCGAGACCCTCCCCTCCCAACCCCTGTTTTAGACATCACCTTATCCTGTAGTCCCCTTAGAGGGAGGCGAGGGAAGCTTAGAACTTGCCTCTGGACAAAATCCCATACGTGCAGGTACCGTAATCCGTTCCCACCTGGTAACTCAAACTCCTCCTCTAGCTCCTCCAGGATCGGGAACCCCTCCTCAATGAATAGATTACCAAATCTCTCAATCCCTACCCGCTGCCACCTCCTAAAGCCCCCCCCCCCCCGGTGCAAACCTGTGATTCTCACATATCGGTGACCATACCGATGCTCCCTCCAGTCTCATGTGTTGCCTCCATTGCCCCCACACTCTCAGGGCTGCCACTATCACCGGACTTATGGAGTAACGAGCTGGCGAGAATGGCAGAGGTGCCATTAACAGAGCCTTCAGACTCGTGCCCTTGCAAAATGACGCCTTCACTCGCTCCCACACCAACCCCTCCCCCACTACCCATTTCCTAATCATCAAAATATTCGCCGCCCAGCAATAGTTAATAAAGTTCGGAAGGGTCAAGCCCCCCTCACCGCACCCCGGCTCAAGGAGGACCTTCTTCACCCTTGGGACTTTCCCGGCCCATATAAAACCCGAGATCGCCGCATTCATCTTCCTAAAAAATGCCTTGGGGATGAAGATTGGGAGACACTGAAACACAAACAGCAATCTCGGAAGGACTGTCATTTTCACAGTCTGTACCCTCCTCGCCAATGACAGCAGGAGCACGTCCCACCAACGGAAGTCCCCTTTCATTTGCTCGATTTACCCTGCCCAAATTTAGTTTCTAAAGCTGACCACAGTCCCTTGCCACTTGAATCCCCAGGTACCTAAAACTCCCTCCCACCACTTTGAACAGCATCTCCCTCAGTCTCCTCTCCTGCCCCCTTGCCTGGATCGCAAAAATCTCACTCCTGCCCATATTCAGTTTTGTAACCTGAGAACTGGCCTAATTCCTGCGATTCCCCGCAATGGGTCACTTATATAAAGGAGTAAATCATTCGCATAGAGTTCCACCCCCCCTCTCACTATCCCCCGCCAGATATTCAATGTCCTCAGCATCATTGCCAAAGGCTCTATGGCCAGTGGGGAGAGTGGCACCCCTGCGTTGTTCCCCTGCACATAATAAAATACTCTGATATAACCCTGTTGGACCTTACATTCGCCACCGGTGCCTGATATAGCAACCGGACCCAATCAACAAATCCCTGCCCGAAACCAAACCTTCCCAGGACATCCCACAGGTACCTCCACTCCACCCGATCAAAGGCCTTTTCTGCGTCCATGGCCACCACCACCTCAATCTCCGCAGGCCCAATGTTGGACGTCAGGTGTCGTCCCTTCACAAATCCCATCTGGTCCTCCCCTATTACCCCCGGAACACAATCCTCTATGTGCATGGCCAAGATCTTTGCCAGCAATTTTGCATCCACATTCAACAGGGAGTCGGCCTATAAGACCCACAACTCTCCGGATCCTTATCCTGCTTCAAAATAAAGGAAATCGATGCCTGCGATAATGTTGGGGGGAGCACTCCCAGCTCCTTGGGCTCATTAAAAGCCTTTACCAGGAGCAGCCCCAACAGCCCGGAAAACTTTTCCGAAAACTCAACCGGGTAACCGTCAGGTCCCGGGGCTTTACCCGATTGCATCGCCTCCAATACGTCTAAAACCTCCCCCAGCCCAATTGTGGCTCCCAAACCCTCCACCAATTCCTCAACTATCCTTGGAAACTCCTGGCCCCCCCCCCCCCCCCCCCCCCCCCCCAGGAATCGCTTTGTACCCTCTTCCCTGGCTGGGGGTTCCGATTTATACAATCCACTATAAAATTCCCAAAACACCTCATTCATCCCCACTGGATCCAAAACCACCTTCCCCCCTGTATCTCTTACTTTCCCAATCTCTCTCGCCGCCTCTTGGTTCCTCAGCTGGTTCACCAGCACCCTGCTGGCTTTTTCCCCATGTTCATAGACCGCCCCCTTTACCCTCCAAAGTTGTCCCTCCGCCTTACCTGTGGACAGGAGCCCAAATCCCAGCTGCAGTCACTGACACTCCTTCAGCAGCCCGTCATCCGGAGACTCCGCGTACCTCCTGTCCACCTGTAAAACTTCGCCGACCAACCTGTCTAACTCCACTCGCCCAGCCTTCTCCCTATGGGCCCAAATTGAAATGAGTTCCTCCCTAATAACCACCTTCAGTGCCTCCCACACCACCCCAGCCGAAACCTCACCTGTGTCATTGATCTTTATATATCCCTCACCCGCTCACATACCTCCTCCTCCGCGAACAGCCCCACATCTAACCTCCACTGTGGGCGCTGTGCCTTTCCTTTGTTAACTTGCAGGTCTACCCAGTGTGGGGCGTGGTCTGGCACCACAATTGCTGAATATTCAGCATCTACCACCTCAGCCAGCAACATTTTGTCCAACACAAAGAAGTCTATCCGGGAATACACCTTGTGCACATGGGAGTAGAATGAAAATTCCTCACTCTTTGGCCTCCCAAATCTCCACAGATCAATGCCCCCCCCCCATGCACTCCATAAACCCCCGCAGCTCCTTTGCCATAGCTGATACCTTCCCAGACCTGGCACTCAACCAATCCAGCCTTGGATCCAGGACCGTATTGAAATCTTCCCCCAGAATCAATCAATGTGAGTCCGGGTCCGGGATCTTCCCCAGCACCCGTCTAACAAACTCAATGTCATCCCATTTCGGGGCATATATATTTCCCAATACCATGGCCATTCCCTCAAATCTCCCACTAACCTGACGGACCCCCCCGGGTCCGCCTTTACTATTCCCCACCTCGAATACCACCCGCTTATTGACCAGGTTTGCCACTCCCCTCGTTTTAAAGTCTAATCCCGAATGGAACACCTGCCTGACCCATCCCTTCTTTAACCTAATCTGATCCCCCACCTACAGATGTGTCTCCTACAGCGTAGCCACGTCCGCCTTCAGTTGCCTCAAGTTTGCAAACGCACGGGCTCTTTTGACTGGCCCATTCAGTCCCAGAACGTTTTATGTGACCAGCCTAGTTGGGGGGGAACCCTGCCCTCCTTCCCTGCCGATCCACCATAACCTCTCCTGGGCCAGTCTGCGGCCCATGCCCCGCACCTCCCCTGGCCCACCTCGAGCAACTACTGTCATCAACCCTCCTCCTCCTCCACCTTGAACGGCCCCTCCCTGTCATCAGTCTACTCCCCCGCCCCTCCCCAACCCCCCCCCCCCAACACTCCCCCTCCCCTCCCATCCCACCGGTCTTCAGCTTGCCCCCCACTGGTTCCCCCCCCACTCCGCTCTTAGTGCAAACGTTCAAAATAATCAAAACAAAGGCAAGAAGTAAAAGAAAATAAACCATCCTTCTGAAGGTCTAAACCCAAAGACACACCCCTCCTCCCTGAACAAGGAACTATATATCTGTCTAATCCCAAACAGGACCGAAAAAATATAAAGAAACAAGCAAAACCCCCAAAATAGGTCCGAACAATGCAAACCCAAACTATTTACAGAACATAGTTCAGATCCCCTCAGTCAAAGTTCAAGGTTCTCCTTCTCCTGCCAGTCTATTCTGCTTCATAAAGTCCGCTGCTTCCTCCGCCAAGCCAAAGTACAACTCCCGGCCCCCATAGGTCACCCATGGGCAAGCCGGGTCCAGTAGACCAAACTTTATGCCCTTTTTGTATCGGGCCGACTTGGCCTTATTAAAGCTCGCCCTCCTCCTCGCAAGCTCCGTTCCCAGGTCCTGGTAATCCTGGATCTCAACATCTTCCCAAGTGCATTGCCTCGTCTGCCTGGCCCACCTCATAATACGTTCCTTGTCCAGGAACCAATGTAATCGTACCACCATCGCCCTCGGCGGCTCACCCCCCTGGGGCTTGCGCATCAGTGCCCTGTGGGCCCGATCCATCTCCAACGGTCGATCAAATGCACCTTCTCCAACATCTTTCCCACATATGTACCAGCATCCGATCCTTCGATTCCTTTCGGCAGACCGTATGTTCTGCCTCCGAGAACGATTTTCCAGGTCCTCCACTTTCTCCAGCAGCCTCTTCTGCTAGTCACGCAGCATCCCAATCTCTGCTGCCATCGAGGTGGACTGGTCCTCCTGCTCCCCCACTAGCTCCTCCAACATCTGGATCGCCTGTCCCTGGGCTGCCAGTCTCGTCTCCACGCGGTCAACCACCGCCTTGATCAAGTCCACCACCCGGGCCAGGTCCTCTGCCCGGGCCAGGTCCTCCGCCCGGGCCAGGTCCTCCGCCTGGGCCACGTCCTCCGCCCGGGCCAGGTCCTCCGCCCGGGCCAGGTCCTCCGCCCGGGCCAGGTCCTCCGCCCGGGCCAGGTCCTCCGCCTGGGCCACGTCCTCCGCCCGGGCCAGGTCCTCCGCCCGGGCCAGGTCATCCGCCTGGGCCAGGTCCTCCGCCCGGGCCAGGTCCTCCGCCTGGGCCACGTCCTCCGCCTGGGCCAGGTCCTCCGCCCGGGCCAGGTCCTCCGCCCGGGCCAGGTCCTCCGCCTGGGCCACGTCCTCCGCCCGGGCCAGGTCCTCCGCCCGGGCCAGATCATCCGCCCGGGCCAGGTCCACTGCCCGGGATGGTCCTCCGCCCGGGCCAAGTCCACCGCCCGAGCCAGGTCCCCCGCCCAGGCCAGGACCTCTGCCCGGGCCAGGTCCACTGCCCGGGATGGTCCTTCGCCCAGGCCAGGTCCTCCGCCCGGACCAGGTCCTCCGCCCGGGCCAGGTCCTCCGCACTCTCCTTCCGCTGTTGGGTGAACTTCTCCATTTAAGAAGCTCACCAATGGTCCATCGACCACTGAGTTGATAGGGTCCAACCCTGTTCGTCCACCATCTCCACGCGCGTTGTCCGCTCCTCACTCGCCACCACCACCTGATTTGTTCTTTTACGATTACTTCTGGGACGCAGCTCCATAAACTAGGGGTCAATTTCTTCTGTTCTCATTTCTGCATCTTTCCTCTACAAAATTCATGCAACAAACCAGCGTAAAGGCCACAAAAAGACCACCATGAGCGGAAGCTGCCAAATGGGCGACCGCTCACTCCATGGTCACCACCGGAAGTCATCCCATAGGTTTTACAACTATACTCAACATCCAGCAAAAGTTACCACACCATGTCCAAAGATGTGCGAGTTAGGTGGATTGGCCATGCTAAAGTGCCCATAGTGTCCAAAATTGCCCTTAGTGTTTGGTAGGGTTACTGGGTTATGGGGATAGAGTGGAGGTGTGGACCTTGGGTAGGGTGCTCCTTCCAAGAGCCGGTGCAGACTCGATGGGATGAATGGCCTCCTTCTGCACTGTAAATTCTATGATTCTATGTATCTATATCTTTTGGGGCTCCTTTCAGCCTGGAATAGAGACAACCGACTTCTCCAAAACTGGCTTCCTCCAGGCATCCTTGTTGGGAGTGAGCACAGCGTCCTGCCATGTGGGCTGCTATCTCAAAACAGCTCCCTTGCACTGGGTGGATTTGCTTCTGACATGCTGTTTTTTCTTTATATCTTCCATACAGAATGGAAAATAGCAAATAAACCCCACGTCTGTCATGGGGAAGGTATTAGAATCTATCATTAAAGAGGTTATAGCTGGGATTTAGAGAAACTCAAGGTAATTGGAAAGAGTCAGCTTGGTTTTGTGAAAGGAAAATTATGTTTCACCAATTTATTGGGGTTATTTAAGGGAGTAACATGCGCTGTGGATAAAGGGGAGCCTGTAGACGTACTATGCTTGCCGCATCAAATGTTGTTGCAGAAAATAAAAGCTCATGGTGTAGGTGGTAACATGTTAGCATGGTTAGAAGACTGGCTGGCAGAAAAAAAGAGTTCTTATTGGCAGAATGTGATGATTGGAGTCCTGCAATCGACAATGATTTAATGGTCATCCTTCGACTTTTAATTCCAGATTTTTATTGAATTCAAATTTCACCATCTGCAGTGGCGGAATTTGAACTTGGGCCCCAAATCATTACTCTGAGTCTCTGGTTTACTAGTCCAGTGACAATACCACTACACCACTGCCTCCCCCAATGAGATTATGACCGATTCTTACAATTTACATCAGTGACTTAGATGAGGGGAGCGAAGGCATAGTAACTAAATTTTCAGATGACACAACGGCAGCTCAAAAATATGGTGTGAAGAATACAGAAGAGGTTTGCAAATGGATATGAGTAGGTTGAGTAAGTGGGCAAAAATCTGGCAGATGGATGATAATGTGACAAAATGCAAAGTTGTTCACTATGGCAGGAAGAGAAAAAAACAGACTACTACTTAAGTGGTGAACAAATGCAGAATTATGAGGTGCAGAGAGAGCTAGATGTTCTCATGCATGAATCACAAAAGGTTAGTATGCAGGCACAGCACATAATCAAGAAGGCTAAGGATAGACTATCCTTTATCATGAGAGGCATTGAACATAAAAATAACAATATTATGCTTCAGTTACACAGGGCATTGGTGAAGCCACATCTCAAATACTGTGTTGACTTTTGGTTTCTTTGTTAAGGAAGGATGTAAATTCATTGGAGGCGGTTCAGAGGAGGTTTAGATGTCGGAGTAGAAGTAGGCCACTCGGCCTAACAAGCCTGTTCCTCCGTGTTATATTACACTTTGAGGTAATATGTCGTTATTCTTTGCTTGTGATCCAGAATGGCCTGATGAGTTGATGATAAAGAAACCACCAATCTTTGGATTGAAGCAAAACTAATTTATTGAATAACGATTAAATTAAATAGAGTCTGCACACTCTACTGAGCTATAACTATTAATACAGTAATCTATAATCTAATATTAAGTAATGATGTACTCATGATACTTCTCTCTAATCTAAATTACTCCCTGAGCTTGGATCAATACTTCTCTCTCTCTCTGCTGACACTCACTAATTTTCTAACCCTCCACCCAAGATCCCCTGCAGTCTGTTATTTATGCTGGGAACTGGTGGTGCCCTCTAGTGCTTGAACTACACTGAGATGTCATAATTAACCCTTCACTGGCATACCTATATACATATCATTACACACTATGTAATGATATGTATATAGGGGCTGGTTTAGCATAGTGGGCTAAAGAACTGGCTTGTAATGCAGAACAAGACCAGCAGCGCGGGTTCAATTCCTGTACCGGCCTCCCCGAACAGGCGCCGAAATGTGGCGACTAGGGGCTTTTCACAGAAACTTCATTGAAGCCTACTTGTGACAATAAGCGATTATCATTATTATTTTTTTTTTTGATTCGTTCATGGGATGTAGGCGTTGCAGGCTGGGCCAGCATTTATTGCCCAGGGGGCAGTTAAGAGTCAACCACTTAATGGGAGTTGTGTCTAATGTAACTGTAAATTAACCAAAGTTCTTTATTTTTACTTGGTGTAGGACTCCCCATGTCACATATCACACAGATGCACATCACACATCATGTCAGCAGGCACAATGGGCCAAATGATGTCCTTCTGCGCTGCAAGTTTGCTATGGCGTTGTGAAGAGAAAGAAGTGTATAGTTTTGGGGATGGAATTCCAGAGCTTAGACTTAGGCAGCTACAGACAAGACCGGTAATGGTTTCGCAAAGGAAACTACTTTCCTAATCCTGCCAATGTCTGACCCATCACTTTGGAGCTGGTCGGAAAAAAATGGATGAATGGTAAACCTACCTGAGACTGGTAAAAATATGCAAATCGGATGCTCTGTGAAGCAACAGTGCTAACCACTACGCTACCGTGCCGTGACCCTGAGCTAACAAGTTTATCATGTAGGACTTTATCAAATGTCTTTTCAAAGCCCATATGGACAATGACATTAAAAGCAAAGCACTACAGATGCTGGAGATATGAAAGAAAACAGAAAGTGCTGGAAAATTTCAGCTGGCCTGGCAACGTCTGTGGAGAAATGATAACGGGGTTAGTATTTTAAGTCGAAAATGACTCTGAACCAATATCAGCTGCACTACTCCTGTCAACCCTCACTGTTATTTCATCAAACTCGATCAGGTTAGTCAGACATGGTTTAACTTTAGTCCATCTCTACAGACTTTCATTTGTTAACCTATACTTTTTTGAGGACCCATTAATTTTCTCCTGAATTATTGACCCGAAGTGGGGGGACTTTGTTCAGGTTGTAGCGTTTTATGCACCACTATTCAAAGCATGTCAATTCCGTGGGTGCCTCCATCAAATTCCCCCTCAACTTGAAGTTCCTGATTTCTCAACTGATTTTCTTGAACAATTTCTGCTCCCTCCAAAAAGTCTTCACATCCTTCCTAAAATGTGATGCCAGTAATTGCCCCATTTGCAGGCCAACTTGTGTTTTATCAAGGTTTATTATAACAGCCTTGCTTATATTTTCTATAGGCCAGATTTTCACGACTGTGAAAGGTAACTTAGTCGGGACGACTGGGGAGCAGGCAGGAGAATTGGGATGAGAAAATATCAACAATGATTGAATGGCGGAGCAGACTCGATGGGCCGAGTGGCCTAATTCTGCTTTATGTCTTATGGGACATTTCCCAACTTGCTGGATCTCGCACGCTAGAAAGGCCCCCAAATATCATAATCTCCAGCCCAGGAGGGCAGGTGCAGGATAGGGTAATGTCCGCCAACTCTGGGAGCAGAGTAATAAACCCAGGATAGCCTTGTTTTCTTACTCATATCATGGAGAGAACTTTGTCACAGAGTCATGGAGTAATACAGTACAGAAGAGGCCCTTTGGTCCATCAAGTCTGCACTGACAAAACTTCACTAAATCGACACTGATCCCACTTTCCAGCGCTTGCTCATAGCCTTGAAAGTATTGACATTTCAAGTACCCATCGATGTAAAGGTTGTGAGGTGTTCGGCCTCTACTCCACTCCCAGGTAGTGAATTCCACAGGATGAAAAATATTTTCCTCAAACCCTCTTAAACCTCCTGCCCCTCACCTTAAGATTATGCCCGCTTGGGGCGGCACGGTGCCACAGTGGTGAGCGCTGCTGCCTCACGGCGCCGAGGACCGGGGTTCAATCCCGACCCCAGGTCACCGCCTGTGTGGACTTTACACATTGTCCCCGTGTCAGCGTGGATCTCATACCCACAACCAAATATGTGCAGGGAGGTGGATTGGCCACGCTAAGTTGCCTCTTAATTGGGAAAAAAAATGAATTGGGTATTCTAAATTAATTTTTAAAAAATTATGCCCTCTTGTTATTGACTCTTCAGCTAAGGGGAACAACTGCTTCCTATCCATCCTGTCCATACCCCTCATAAGCTTATTCACCTCAATCAGGTCCTCCCTCAGCCTTCTCTGCTCTAAAGAACACAACCCAAGCTTTTCCAGCCTCTCTTCATTGCTCAAATGCTCCATTCTAAGCAACATTCTGGTGAATCTCCTCTGCACCCCCTTGAGCGCAATCACACCCTTTCTATAGTGAGGCAACCATAAGTGCGCACAATACACCAGCTGTGACCTAACCAAAGTTTTGTACAGGTCCAACATAACCACCCCGCTCTTATAATCTCTGCCCCAACTGATAAATGTATGTGCCCCACAAGCCTTCTTTACTACCCTATTAACCTTCCTGCCTCCTTCAGGGATCTATGGACAAGCACCCCAAGATCCCTCTATTCTTCAGAGCTTCCTAGAATCCTGCCATTCATTGAGTACTCCCTTGTCTTATTACCCCTTTCAAAGTGCATCACCTCGCACTTCTCAGTGTTAAATTCTGTCTGCCACTGACCTGCACATCTGACCAACCTGTCTATATCTTCCTGCAACCTAAGACCTTCTTCCTCACTCTTAAACACCCTGCCAATCATTGCATCATCCGCAAACTTACTGCATTCGGCCCACATTCTATATCATTTCTATATATCACGAACAACTAATGCAATCAGCCTCGGCTACCAGTAGCGTGACTTGCATGCGTCAAAATTTCCCTCCCCCACTCACGCCTGAGGCCTGAGCAAAGTGACCTGAAGGACTTTCTTCCTGCCCTTGACCCCCCCTTCCCCAGTCTGTAAGCAAATGCTGGATAGAAAGTGACAGGGTCTAAATTGGGAGGACACCTCATCCCCTCCTCCGCCTGGGTTGCGCAGTCCTTTGGTTCCTCATGTATCATGTTTTTTAAATTCTTAACTTAGTCCTAGTAGCTGGCCGCGAACAGGTTTTGGAACAGGCCGACAAACTGCCCCAAGTATCTGGGAAGCCTTCCTCTGACCTTGGATGGTATACTTCATCTTCTCCAGGTGGAGAAATTCCAAAAGGTCAGCAAGCCAGTCTGCAGCTGTGGGTGGTGCTGCTGATCGCCAGCTGAGCAGGATTTTCCAGCGTGCAATGGCGTTAGCCCCCTTCCCCATGTGTAGTTCTGGCTGCTCCGATACCCCAAAAATTGCCACTATCGGGCATGGCTTCACCCTCACTCCCACAACCTTAGACATTGCATCAGAGGAGGCTGTCCAGAACCCAGCAAGTTTGGGACAAGCTCAGAACATGTGGGTGTGGTTGGCCGGGCCCCTCTGGCACCGTTCACATTTATCCTCCACCTCCGGGAAGAACCTGCTACCTTCCATCACTTTGCTGATGATGGAGAATAGACTGATAGGGTGGTAATTGGCTGGGTTGGGTTTGTCCTGTTCCTTGTGTACAGGACACACCTGGGCAATTTTCCACATTGCCAGGCGGATGCCAGTGTTGTAGTTGTACTGGAACAGCTTGGCTAGGGGGGAGCGGCAAGTTCTGGAGCACATGTCTTCAGTACTATTACTATTCTGATAGATGATGATGATGCAAAGTAACTAATTTCATTGCTGTTGTAAGCCCACACTAATATTTGAAGGTGTGTGGGATCAGTCGTGGTTGGGGCCCTTTCCTGTTGTTTAATAACATGTCCCCTTCCACTGTTCAGGGTCATACATGAGGATAAGGTGCTGAAGATAAATTTGGCATCAAGTCAGTTGCTACAGGAGAGAAGGGAAAAAATGCAGAAATAAAGGGGGAAAAAACATTGTGGAAGAAATATTTGGGAGTCATTTCTACATTAAACATAAATATTTTGAAATCTGCACAAAATTATTTGGAATCAATACTGCAACTATCATAATTTTCTTCTCTTCCGCCCTCCCTCCACTTATCTGCCTGATGTTTATTTTCAAAACTTGCTCCCCTATTGTCATTTGCTTTGTTCTTGCACCCACTTTCCACTCTTCTTCCCATCTTCTCCCATTGATGCTTTCTGTTAGACGTTTAGCTGCTGTTGTATAAAGAGTCAAAGGTACTGATCCTTTTTACAAACACCTTTATTTCACATTAACAGACTCTGCACAAAACTCTAACATCCCATCACCTGTCACTAAGGCCACCTGAAGACCCTTTACATATCAGTGTCAATTATTGGATACTTAACATAAATGACACAACTAATTGGAATGTCTCTTAACCCATTACTTAACAGTCTCCCCTTCCTTGGAGAAAAAAAAATTATTAGGTGAAAACAAAATTACAAGAAGCTCAAAAATACACACACAATTTCCCCCTTCCTTTTTTTTTCTTTTTTTTTGGAAGAAAAAAAACTCACAGAAACAGGCGCCCTTCATTAACAATATCCAAAGGGTTCTGTGAACCAGCCCCTCTTTTTGTAAAACAGTCTGACAATTGACAGCTACTGTCAACCCATTTAAATTGTTCTATTTCTCCTCTGTCCAACATCTGCTTCAAAATTGCGATGTCTATCCTTAACCTTTTTTCATTGACACTTTTTGTAGAGTGCACATTTTCCAACAGGGAGATATTGTCAATGTGACAGTCAATAGGTATATTATCCAAATCCCCTAATCCCAAAATTTCTGTCAATATCTGAGATATATGAAAGGCCATATCCACCGCCTCTACAAGGCTTAACGTCTCAGCAGCCAAAGTGCTTTTGACTACTCTCCTTATTTTCTTTGTTTCCCACACAAGAGGGCAACATTTACCATTGTTCCCCAACAGGAAAATTATGAAACCTCCTGCGCTTGAAACCCCATCACATAAATTTGCATAGGACGCATCACTATAAACTATGAGTTTCAAGTGCCTACGGTCACCTAAACCAGGAACCTCAAAACACACTCCTGCATTTTTAGTTTGGCCAACGTCTTATTTGCTCTTATTATGTCTTCTACTTTGGGATCATTTATTTTTGTACTCAACTCTGAGACATCAAAACTCACATCCGGTCTAATCTGTCTACCTAACCAGTTCAGTTGCCCAATTAAACTTCGCAGTTGCTCTTTTTCTATCTTTGAAACCATTGCGTCTTTTTGTGAAACCCGGCCACGGCTAATTGCTATTAGGCTGATGCTTTCCAAATAAGATTGCTGATGTAAAGTTGCCCCTACTTATTCTGTCCGATTTTCAGTCCAATGTATTTAAATGCACCGGAAGCCTGACTTCCAACCCTGAATTTTTTCCTCAAACCAGAGATTACAATAGCTTCGAAATCACTAGGCCCACCCCACAAAAAAAAATCATCGACAGCATCATAACGATGACAGAAAAATGTCCTTTATAGTGCCAGTACCTGGCATTATATTGCAGGATCTGCTTTCAACTGGCAACAGCCTAACTTTAACAAAATTGACCTTACCGAAAAATATTAGACTCCAGACGCATCATTTAATCCATATGCACATTTGTTCAACTTCCAGAGTACCCCTTCTGTGTTAGCTGCTTCTTTAGGAGGACAGAGAAAAATGTCTCTCTGGAGCTGATGCCCCTGCAAAAAGGCAGCTTTTCTTTCTATAGATTTGCATTCTCGTGCCTTTGTGACCGATAGAGACAAGAAGATTTTTAAAATAACCTTTCTTGCCGTAGGTGAATCTACCCTTAAATCCTGATCTTCTAAGTTTTCCGTGCAAATCCACCTGTGGGATAGAGCTCTTTGTCCTCTCTCCAGTACTTTCGTGTATACCTTAAATTCACTCCAACTATGAAGTTCTTGCTGTTTGGCATCTTTGATAACTTTTTCATCTAATTTATTGGAAGCCACCAAAATCTCACGTGCATGTGGGCTTCTATTCCTAATAGTATTCGTAGTCTTACTCATGTTCTGAGATCGTGATAAACTACGTCCCCTCTCCCGCCTGGTATCTCGTTCTGTACTGCTACTGTTTGATCTTTCCCTTCTGCTGTGGGATGTCCTTTCAATAGTTCCCGACATTTTCCTGCGGACCTGTTCACTATCCGATGTACTATCTGAGCTGGCACTATGTTTCTGTGCCCTCTATTTTTGAACTTTGTGTTCCCAATCCATTGTCTTGACTCCTTCCCCTGAATGCTATACATTCAACCAATGTTTATACTTTCCAGTGGCTTTCCCTGCTCTACTAATAACAGTTGCTTCCTTCCATTGACTAGACCCTTCAGGCAAGTATGTCACTTTGGTACCAACTTTTGGCAGTTGTCCTTTTGGAAAAATGGCCTGTTCTAATTCATCAGAAGTGTTGTGTTCCTCTACAGAAATCCTGTCTATATCAGTTAACTGGTCCTCGTAGTTTCATAGAATTTACAGTGCAGAAGGAGGCCATTTGGCCCATTGAGTCTGCACCAGCTCTTGGAAAGAGCACCCTACCGAGGCCCACACCACCCTATCCCCATAACCCAGTAACCCCACTCAACCAAGGCCAATTTTGGACACTAAGGGCAATTTAGCATGGCCAATCCACCTAACCTGCACGTCTTTGGACTGTGGGAGGAAACCGGAGCACCCGGAGGAAACCCACGCACACACGGGGAGAACGTGCAGACTCCGCACAGACAGTGACCCAAGCCGGGAATCGAACCTGGGACCCTGGAGCTGTGAAGCAATTATGCTAACCACTATGCTACCGTGCTGCCCTAGTTCTGTAACACGTGCATACCAGATGAGTCTGGTTCCTCGTCATGTCTGTCTGCTCTGTCTAAATTTGAAAATTTGTAATCTGTACCCATTATCTTTGATGAATGTACCCTAACAGTTTGATTGCCATGTTGCAAAATAATTGTTTTGCCATCTAGGCCTATGATCTTCCCTGGGCCTTTCCATTCATTAAAAATGTCTCTTTTATAGTAAACTATGAATCCTTGCTGAAAAACGGTATTTGATGGCCATACATTATGTCTTAAAACTCTGCGTTTTCTTTCAGAGACTTCTGCTTCCAAAAGAGCTTTTCTACTGCTATGTAATGCATTTAAATGCTCAGCAAAGGCAGAGCTAATTGCAGTCCCTTCCCAAGTTGGAGGCTGGTTATCTAAAATGGATGGAATTTTAGAATTTCTACCAAACACTAATTGAGAGGGACAATAGCCCCCAACCATCTGCAATGAATTCTTTGCATGTACCGCCCATGCTAAAGCTGAATTTAGCTTGCAGTTTGGTCTATCTGCCAAAATTTTCCGGAGCATGTCATCTATTACCGCATGGTTTCTTTCACACACACCATTACTAAATGGGCTTTCCGCAGCCGTATTCATAACTGTAATATTCATGTTTTCACACATATCCCTAAACTCATCATTAGCAAATTCTCCCCCATTGTCCGTAAGGAATTTTGCCAGTGGGCCCATTCCTGTCCCTATCCATTTTTCCAGGATTTGATCCAGAATTACTCTCTTTTCTTTACTTCGTGCAATTGTTGATTGACTAAATCTGGTTGCTAAATCTACAAAATAAATATATTATTGGCTTTATCTCAGATCTTAAGGTCCATGGCCACAAGGTTGTTAAAATCTCTGGCCAACGGTAGGGTGACTATCGATTGTGCTGGTATCCTTCTGTACTTCCTACAAACTTCACAGCAATCACTAACCTGTTCTATCAGTTTAGT
This sequence comes from Scyliorhinus torazame, assembly GCF_047496885.1. Taxonomy (NCBI): domain Eukaryota; kingdom Metazoa; phylum Chordata; class Chondrichthyes; order Carcharhiniformes; family Scyliorhinidae; genus Scyliorhinus; species Scyliorhinus torazame. The sequence continues at coordinate 323,339,524 of NC_092709.1, forward strand.
GTAGTCTTCATCCCTTACCCCTGCATCCTTTAATAAATTTCCCAACCTCTGAGGAGACGGATGCGCAAATTGCCTACGCAGTTTAATACAACAAGCTTTTTATCAGCTGAAGTCCCATTTTCAACTGCCATTAACACACCCTTAACAACTGTACTTGAAATATTATTTGTCAGTGATAGAATACGATAGTGTCCCGACTGTGTAAATTGTAAGTCCACCGTCTTTCCAAAAACTGTTCCATATCCAGTTTCATGTGTGCTTTTTTCATCGACGGTCTGCTCAAAAGCAAAGGTATCTCACTTGATACAACATCCTTGCAAATGAAATGATTCACTCCGGCAGTTTTGCAAGGGATCACCACTCTTTTGTCATAGAATTTACAGTGCCGAAGGAGGCCATTCGGCCCATCGAGTCTGCACCGGCTCTTGGAAAGAGCAACCTACCCAAGGTCCACACCTCCACCCTATCCCCATAACCCAGCAACCTACCCAACACTATGGGCAATTTTAGACACTAAGGGCAATTTAGCATGGCCAATCCACCAAACCTGCACATCTTTGGACTGTGGGAGGAAACCGGAGCACCTGGAGGAAACCCACGCACACACGGGGAGGATGTGCAGACTCCGCACAGACAGTGACCCAAGCCGGAATCGAACCTCGGACCCTGGAGCTGTGAAGCAATTGTGCTATCCACCATGCTACCGTGCTGCCCAATTTCAGCGACTTCAGAGTATTATCATCCCCAAACCTGAAACTTGTGGAACTTTCTTAACCTTGTTACGATTTTCAGCATTCAAGGAGTCCAGATAACATTTCAACCAGTCAATTCCACACACAGTAGATGTGCAGCCACTGTCCAATACAGCATAATTGAAGGATTCTGCAAACAACACCCTCATTACCGGCGTAAAACTGCTTGTTAATAGGACAATGCCTTCTTTCTGGTCACTATCTTTTTCCTCTTCTGACTCTTCATGTCATGTGTCGCTTCAAACACTCTATTATAACGTGCTGGACAGTTGAAAGAATAATGGTATTGAGAGTCACATCGAAAACATCGATTTATCATGCCCCGTGCATTTCTGGGGTTCATCTTCCTATTGTAGGTTCTAACTGGGTTTCTGTCTTCATAACCTCCGGGTCCCGATCTCCTTCTATAGTCTTGGAACCTGTTTGTAGCCGTGCGATTTCGCCATCCTGTTAGTCGTGTGTCTTCCACATTCTATTTATTGCAGACTGACCTATTTGGGTCATCAGAGCCATCGGAATCGAATGTTTCCACAGAATCTTTTTTAAAGCTTCTGTCATCTGATCGAATAAGGTATCCTTATTCGCAAACTGATCTCCTGTCAAAACCAGGAGCCTATCCATGTTGCTCACTCTGGCGCAGTCAAGTAATTTAAAGGCCAACACAGACTGGAAATTCCAGGTTGTGTTTCTGCAGCCTTTTCTATAGTCTGCCAAATTCCATTATATAGTCTTCCATGGAGAAATCCTCTACTTTCAAACCTATCAAAATCCGACCATGCTTCATATGCACTTCATATGCACTTAACAAGTCATCCTTTTTATAAATCTTATCCATATAACGTAATAGAATCTCCAGACGTTCTTCTGAGTCTAACTCTTCCAATTCCAGCCCAGAAAACACTTTGCTTCGGATTTTACTATCATAAGGTAGAGAAAGAGCCAATGCCATACCTTGTTTTCTCTTTCCCAAGGCAATTACCTTAGTCCACATAACGACTGCACTTCTCCATTGGTCGTACGATCCCCTTTCAGAAAATAAGGGGGGGTAGTCATATCCAGCCATCTTTATCCTAGGTTCAGCCATATATCTTCTTTTTTTTTTTCTTTTCACTCAGTGGTTTGTTCTGGAAAAGGTGTATCTTTCATCCCTTCACATTTGCACAGCAACCATCCTCTGCTACCGTGTGTTATACATTTAGCTGCTGTTGTATAAAGAGTCAAAGGTTCTTTTCACAAACACCTTTATTTCACATTAACAGACTCTGCACAAAACGCTAACATCGCATCACCTGACACAAAGGCCACCTGAAGCCCCTTTACATATCAGTGTCAATTATTGGAAAGTTAACATAAATGAGACAACTAATTGGAATGTCTCTTAACCCATTACTTAACACTGTCCACCTTTAACAATGCCTTCTTTGTGACTTCTCTTCAGTTGATGTTTCCTGTTATCTTCCTGATAAAACAACCCGATTCTTGGTCTGTGAAAGCTGCGGAATTTTAATATAAAAACGGAACATACCTCACCAGAATGCTTGTGCATTTTACCATTCAGCTGCAATCAGTTGAACATCAATGGTTGATCTCCTCACTTTCTTACAGTACATAAACAGAGATAGATTGGGGTGTTTTTTCCCACTCTTTTCCCACCCTCCCATCCTGAAAGTATTATCCATGGTCAAAGGCAACACTGCCCCTCCCCCCCCCCTCCCCCTCCCAGCCCCCTCCATATCTATCCAAGTGGATATTCTTTCTGAACCTTAGCATTTACTACCGGTAGCCTATACTGATGAATTCATCAGAATAAAATAAAGGCTTTAAGACCATAAGACATAGGAGTGGAAGTAAGGCCATTCGGCCCATCGAGTCCACTCCACCATTCAATCATGGCTGATTTCAACTCCATTTACCCGCTCTCTCTCCATAGCCCTTAATTCCTCGAGAAATCAAGAATTTATCAACTTCTGTCTTAAAGACACTCAATGTCCCGGCCTCCACCGGCCTCTGTGGCAATGAATTCCACAGACCCACCACTCTCTGGCTGAAGAAATTTCTCCTCATCTCTGTTCTAAAGTGACTCCCTTTTATTCTAAGGCTGTGCCCCCAGATCCTAGTCTCCCCTGTTAATGGAAACAACTTCCCTACATCCACCCTATCTAAGCCATTCATTATCTTGTAAGTTTCTATTAGATCTCCCCTCAACCTCCTAAACTCCATTGAATATAATCCCAGGATTCTCAGACGTTCATCTTATGTTAGGCCTACCATTCCTGGGATCATCCGTGTGAATCTCCGCTGGACCCGCTCCAGTGCCAGTATGTCCTTCCTGAGGTGTGGGGCCCAAAGTTGCTCACAGTATTCTAAATGGGGCCTAACTAATGCTTTATAAAGCTTCAGAAGTAAATCCCTGCTTTTATATTCCAAGCCTCTTGAGATGAATGACAACATTGCATTTGCTTTCTAAATTACGGACTCAACCTGCAAGTTTACCTTTAGAGAATCCTGGACTAGGACTCCCAAGTCCCTTTGCACTTCAGCATTATGAATTTTGTCACCGTTTAGAAAATAGTCCACGCCTCTATTCTTTTTTCCAAAGTGCAAGACCTCGCACTTGCCCACGTTGAATTTCATCAGCCATTTCTTGGACCACACTCCTAAACTGTCTAAATCTTTCTGCAGCCTCCCCACCTCCTCCATACTACCTGCCCCTCCACCTATCTTTGTATCATCGGCAAACTTAGCCAGAATGCCCTCAGTCCCGTCATCTAGATCGTTCATATATAAAGAGAACAGCTGTGGCCCCAACACTGAACCCTGCGGGACACTACTCGTCACCGGTTGCCATTCCGAAAAAGAACCTTTTATCCCAACTCTCTGCCTTCTGCCTGACAGCCAGTCGTCAATCCATGTTAGTACCTTGCCTCGAATACCATGGGCCCTTATTTTACTCAGCAGTCTCCCGTGAGGCACCTTATCAAAGGCCTTTTGGAAGTCAAGATAGATAACATCCATTGGCTCTCCTTGGTCTAACCTATTTGTTATCTCTTCAAAGAACTCTAACAGGTTTGTCAGGCAAGAGCTCCCCTTACTAAATCCATGCTGACTTGTCCTAATCCGACCCTGCACTTCCAAGAATTTAGAAATCTCATTCTTAACAATGGATTCTAGAATCTTGCCAACAACCGAGGTTCGGCTAATTGGCCTATAATTTTCCATCTTTTTCCTTGTTCCCTTCTTGAACAGGGGGGTTACAACAGCGATTTTCCAATCCTCTGGTACTTTCCCTGACTCCAGTGACTTTTGAAACATCATCACCAACGCCTCCACTATTTCTTCAGCTATCTCCTTTAGAACTCTAGGATGTAGCCCATCTGGGCCCGGAGATTTATCAATTTTTAGACCTCTTAGTTTCTCTAGCACTTTCTCCTTTGTGATGGCTACCATATTCAACTCTGTCCCCTGACTCTCCGGAATTGTTGGGATATTACTCATGTCTTCTCCTGTGAAGACTGAGACAAAGTACTTATTCAGTTCCTCGGCTATTTCCTTGTCTCCCATCACAAAATTACCAGCGTCATTTTGGAGCGGCCCAATGACAACGTTTGCCTCCTGTTTGTTTTTAATGTATTTAAAGAAACTTTCACTATCGTTCCTAATGTTACTGGCTAGCCTACCTTCAAATTTGTTCCTCTCTTTCCTTATCTCTATCTTTGTTATCCTCTGTTTGTTTTTGTAGCCTTCCCAATCTTCTGACTTCCCACTACTCTTTGCCACATTATAGGCTTTCTCTTTTGCTTTGGTGCATTACCTAACTTCCTTTGTCAGCCATGGCTGCCTAATCCCCCCTCTGATAACCTTTCTTTTCTTTGGGATGAACCTCTGTACTGTGTCCTCAATTACTCCCAGAAACTCCTGTCATTGCTGTTCTACTGTCTTTCCCACTAGGCTCTGCTCCTAGTCGATTTTTGTCAGTTCCTCCCTCATGCCCCTGTAGTTACTTTTATTTAACTGTAACACCTTTACATCTGATTCTACCTTCTTTCTTTCAAATTGGAGATTGAATTCGACCATATTATGATCACTGCCTCCTAAGTTATCCCTTACTTTAAGATCTTTAATCAAGTCTGGCTCATTACAGAACACTAAGTCCAGAATGGCCTGTCCCCTCGTGGGCTCCATCACAAGCTGTTCCAAAAAGCCCTCCTGTAAACATTCAATGAATTCCCTTTCCTTGGGTCCACTGGCAGTATAATTTACCCAGTCCACCTGCATATTAAAGTCCCCCATGATCACTGTGACCTTGCCTTTCTGACATGCACTTTCTATTTCGTGGTGCATCTTGTGCCCCTGGTCCTGACCACTGTTAGGAGGCCTGTACATAACTCCCATTATGGTTTTTTTGCCTTTGTGGTTCCTCAACTCTACCCACACAGACTCCACATCATCCGACCCCATGTCGTTTCGTGCTATTGATTTAATTTCATTCCTAATTAACAAGGCAACCCCGCCCCCTCTGCCCACCTCTCTGTCTTTTCGATAGGTTGTGAATCCCTGGATGTTTAAATGCCAGTCCTGAACCCCCTGCAACCATGTCTCTGTGATGCCTACCACATCATACCTGCCAGTCACAATCTGGGCCACAAGCTCATCTACCTTGTTCCGTACACTGCGCGCATTTAAATATAGCACCTTTAATTCTCTATTGACCGTCCCTTTTTGTTTTCTTAGTGTGGTGGACCTTGGTTTACTGAGCCTTTCCATACACTGTGTCATATTTTGTGAGATGGGGACCTCTCCTGAGTTCTGTCTTTTCGTGCTTTTTTGTATTCCTAAGCAGCTACGCTTCCCACTGATTGCTTCACCTTTTGGTTCCCTGACTTGCCCTTCCCCCCAATCTCTAGTTTAAAGTCCTATTGACCACCCTATTTACTCTTTTCGCCAGAACACTGGTTCCAGCTCGGTTCAGGTGGAGACCATCCCAACGGTATAGGTCCCCCCTGTCCCTAAACTGATGCCAGTGTCCCATGAAAAGGAACCCCTCATTCCCACACCACTCTTTCAGCCACGTGTTAACTTCTCTTATTCTTGCCTCCCTATGCCAATTTGCACGTGGCTCGGGCAGTAATCCGGAGATTATGACCCTTGAGGACCTGTTTTTTAATTTGAATCCTAGCTTTAATTCATCTCACACCTTCTTCAGGATGTTCCAGTGAAGTACTCTTTTTGAAGTGTAGTCACTGTTGTAATACTGGAAATAAAACCATAATTTGCACCCAGCAAGTTCCCACAAACAACAATGTGATAATGACCAGATAATCTATGTTAGTGATGCAGATTAAAGGGTAAAGATTGGTCTGGACACCGAGGAAAAGCTCCTGCTGTTTTCCAAAATAGTGCCATAGTATCGCTTACATACAATACATTGAAGTTCTTTCCACTAATCTCTTACGAAAAGAATATTTCTATTCTATAACCACTTAGAATTGGCAATCAAACTGATCACTTAACATCCACAACACTGTTATAATGTTAGGTTGGAAGATCAGTGATGCAGCACAACCCCTCTAATTATAATTCTTAAGGAAGGAATCCATTTTTAGCTGTGTGTTAGCTATGTGGAGAGGCTGAATAGACTTGCACTGCTTTCATGAAAGAAGGAGGTTGAGGGGTGACCAGATAGAGGTCTACAAGATTATGAGGGGCATGGATAGAGTGGATGGGCAGGCACTCTTTCCCAGGGTGGATGGATCAGTCACCAGGGGGCATAGATTTAAGGTACATGGGCAAAGTTTAGAGGAGATGTGCGAGGCAGGTTTTTTACACAGAGGGTAGTGAGTGCCTGGAACACGCTGCCAGTGGAGGTTGTGGAAGCAGATACACTAACGGCGTTCAAAAGGCATCTTGACAAACACATGGAGAGGATGGGTATAGAGGGATACGGCACAAGAAAGTGCTGAGGGTTTCGGCAAAGATTAGTATCATGACCGGTGCAGGCTTGGAGGGCCAAAAGGCCTATTCCTTACTGTACTGTTCTTTGTTCTTTGAAGTGATATTGTTATGTTCTTCATTGTAGCCACAAAGAGAAAGGACCAGAGGTGGCACACATTAGGTTTGTATTACATAGTGCAAGGGGTTCATTTCCAAAATGCTGCTCAAACAGGGTACAATGGTGAACTCCATAAAAGCCCATGAAACACTTCAATGACATCAATGTGTAACACATGACATTACACCAGCCAATGGTGCTGACACAGATTCAACACATTATGCTATAACTAACATTGTCATGTTACAGATACATAGCTACATTAGTAAATCAGGGCGGGATTCTCGTCCCGCCGGGGGGCGGCGTAAATCCCGCCCGGCCGCCCCGCGATATCCTCCGGCCCCTCAAAAATCCCTTTGTCGTGAATCGCGCCGCGCGCCTCGGAGAATGTCGAGGACCGGTGCGACGCAAAGGGCCCTGGGGCCGCCCCAATTCTCCTGGCCGGATAGGCCGAAGTCCCGCCGATGGGTCACGCCGGCGTAAATCAAACCACCTATTTAACGGCATCAACCAGTCGTGATGGTTGGCGCTGGCCAGGGCGGAGGTAGGGGTCGGCGTGGGGCGGCCGCCGGAGAAGTGACGGCACGGCCGCAGGTGGTGGTGGGGGGTTGCAGGAGCCATTGGAGTGTGCGTGCCTGATGAGGGGAAGGAGCTGGGGGGGAGGAAGGGGAGGGGGGGAGGGAGAGGCTGGTGGGAGAGGGAGGGGCTGGGGGGAGGGAGGGGCTGGGAGGGGGAGGGGATGAGGGGGGGGGCTTGTTGGAGAGGGTGCGTGATGGAGAGGGTGCTTGCCGAAGAGGAGAGGGGCGGGGTTGGGGAGGGTGCGTACCGGGGAGGAGAGGGGTGGGGGGGGGGAGGGGGTAGTTGGGGAGGGTGTGTGCCGGGGAGGAGAGGGGGGGGAGGGTGGGGACAGTGCGGGGGGGTGTCCGCCTGGCCATGTGCCAGCTTGCAACAGCGACCATGCAGCCCATGGCACCTGGCTGTGGGGGTGGGTGGGGGGGGGGGGGGGGGATGGGCAATGGTGACATGTCATCTATCCCTCCCCCACCCCGCATCACCTGCAGGCCGTTATGTTTGGTCATCACCCAGCGATAGCCGCTGTGGTGGGAGCCGCACTTCTACATATTTCCCTGGGGGAGCTAGGGCAGGAGTGCGCCAGGGAGGCGGCGGAGGCTGCGGCAGAGGAGCGTGCCAAAGGGCGGCAGGTGGCAGCCGCCCAGGCTGGAGGGCCGCCCGTACGACAGGACGAGGAGGAGGAGGTGGTGGTGGTGCCACGGCGACGGAGACGCCCGATGAGGCCCCGTGTGTACCGGCCCCGCTCGTCGTACCAGGACCTCACGGACCGGGAATGCAGGAGGAGACTCCGGATGAGCCGGGAAACCGTGGCACACATCTGCCACCTGATGGCACACCTGGCACCGCATGGCACTGGGGGAGGACTCTGAACCTCTATGCCACAGGGTCATTCCAGATGCTGAGTGGGGACCTGTCCGGCATCTCGCAGGCATCGGTGCACCGGTGCATCCGTGCAGTGACAGACGCCCTATATGCAATTGCGGACTGCTACACCCAGTTCCCTGTGCAGCGGGGCAGCCAGGGCCATGTTCACGAATAGAAAGGGGACCTATTCCATGAATATTCAGGTGGTCTGGTGACCACCCCATGATGAACCTGCACGTCTGCGCCCGGTACCCGGGCAGTGTACATGACTCATTCGTATTGGCGCAATCTTTCAACCTCACAATGTTCGAGGGATGCCCCCCCCAGCTGAGGGGCTGGTTGCTGGGCAACAGGGGTTACCCATTGCGGTTGTGGCTGATGACACTTATACGGGGGCCACAGACTGACGTGGAGAACCGCTACAACGATGCCCTTGCAGTGACCAGGGGTGTGATAGAGAGGTGCTTTGGGCTGCAAAAGATGCGCTTCAGGTGCCTGGACCACTCTGGAGGCGCCCTTCTGTACCCGTCAGATAGGGTCGGCCGCATCGTTGTGGTCTGCTGCGTCCTGCACAACATAGCCCAGCAGAGGGGCGATGTGCTGCAGGTAGAGGAGGGGGAAGGGGAGGAGTACCAAGATGAGGCACAGACCTCCCCAAATGAGGAGGATGGGGGCAATGGTCAGGACAGAAGGGCTGGACATGGACGGGAGGCTGCCCACCGTTACCGGCTGGGCCAGCAGGCACGGGACAGGCATGTCATTGTCCATACTCTCTGTGGTGTAAACATCGAGGTATAGATTCTGAACTGTCACTGCCTGCATGACAATAATTGGTCAGCGTGCCAACGGAAAATTTATTCATCATCAGATTGTATAGAAGATGAAATCAGACCTGTTTTGGTTAATTTTCGCCTGGAGTCCATTTTCGGCTGATGTGAACTGAGTACCGTTATCACTCATGAATTGTTCAAGTCACCCGAATCTTGAAAATGCCTCGTCAAGCCTTTCTATGGTCTGTTCCATAGTTGTCGATTTCATGATGACAACTTCCGTCCATTTTGAATGCGCAACAACCATGACCAAAAACATGTATCTGTCAACTGGTCATAATCGACACCGACACACAGGACAACCATATCCCCCCATATCCCTCCTTCCTCCATATCGCCTTTCCCCCATATCCCCCCATCCCCCATATCCCCCTTCCCCCATATCCCCCTGGGGATGTTTTGAGTCCAGATGACCCTTTGTAGACATGGTGTAATAATTACTCTAACACCCTACAACAATACTCCATTTTGTACTGTCCACTCAAGATTCCTGGTAAGATCGGGTTTAAGTTCTGGATTCTTTCTCTGCACTTGTGTGTCAGAGTGCCGTTGTTAATCATGTCTAACACCTTTCCCATCATCGGATATGTTTGGTTAAACTTTCGCACCTGGGAAGATGTCACTGGAACATTTTCCAAATGAGACAGATAGAATATGTCGTTGAAGTGTTCGTCGGATTCATGTTTATCTTTTTGGCCTTTTGATCTTGCAGCGACAGTCTGGACAAAGCTTCCCCGTTTGTGTGCTGTTCAGACCTACCATATTCGATGACATAATTGTGTGCCAACAAGATTAACGTCAAACATTGTAATCGACTAGCAGGAAGAGAAGGGATCCTCTTATATGTCCCAAAAATTGTTGCTAAAGGACAATGGGCGGTCAATAGAGTAAATTGACAGCCAAATAAATCTGGAACCTTTGAATACCAAATAATGCTGAGAGCTTCTTTCTCAAGTTGAGCACAGTTGGATTTAGCACTAGTCAGCGTCCTGAAAGCAAATGCTCTTGGTTGCTCTTCGCCTCTACGAACAACTGCTCCCACCCCATTGGGTGATGTGTCGCATACAAGCTGCAGCTTCAGTTCTGGGTTACAATACACCAATAACTCTGATTCCTGTAACTTGTTTTTACATTTTGATAAGCATCCTCACAATCTTTCGTCTAGATCCATGCTTTTTATTAAAAAGCAATGTGTGAAAGGCTTCAGCCTTGTTGCGAAGTGAGAATCCAGGATCTCCGACATCTTCTTCAATTCTTTCCGTAGACCCTCTTGGTCGATGATGCGTCCAAGGTAGTGAATAGAAGATTTAGATTTCAGAGTTCTCTTTCTTGAGCCTGAGATGATGTAGATGCAGCCTTCCAAGAGTAGCTTCTAGGTTCTTTACACACTCTGCATCGTTCGAATCTTTAATCATAATGTCGTCCAGGTGGCATTGCACACCCGATAGCCCACCCAAGATCTGATCCATAGATCGTTGGAAAAGAGCTGTTGCTGGCGTTATCTTGAACAGAAGCCTCCGATGCCGAAACTGTCCCTTTGTGTGTTTCTATGGTCAGTAACAGTTGAGACTCAATAGATACGCTTATTTGCAGATAGGCTTGGGAGCGATCAATTTTGCTAAATTCTTTAGCTGCCTGCAAGCCTTCAAAAAGATATTCAATAAGTGGTAGAAGATATTGATCATACATAACAGAGAGTTGATAGTCGTTTTGAAATCCCCACATATTTGTACTGAACCATCCTTCTTTAAGACTCCAAGAGACTCCTTAAATACCTTTGCATACTTTCTCAGAAGTGGTTGAAGACCGTTCATAGAATCAAAAGTTAGTTCACAGCAGCCCAGTTTAGCTTAATTTTCCTTAACCAAAATCTACCAAACAATGCTGGAAAGTTTTCTTGAACAATGTGAATTGGCAACTCCATTTTCTGCTCATTAACTTCCACAGTCCCCTCGATGAAGCCCTTCCACAGTCACCTTGATGAAGCTGCACAACATCCTGTGTGTAGTTAGGGTGGCACGGTGGCACAGTGGTTAGCACTGCTGCCTCACAACTCCAGCGACCTGGGTTCAATTCCTGCCTCGGGTGACTGTGTAGAGTTTGCCCTTTCTCCCCGTGTCTGTGTAGGTTTCCTCCCACAGACCAGGTTAGGTGGATTGGCCAGGTTAAATTGTCTCTTAGTATCCAAAGGTTAGGTGGGGTTACCAGGTTACGGGGATAGGGTGGAGGTGTGGGCTTAAGTAGGGTGCTCTTTCAAGTCCCGGTGTAGACTCGAAGGGCCGAATGGCCTTCTTCTGCACTGTAAATTCTATGATTCTATATGTTCCCAAACCACATCAAATGGTTGCAGTGGCACATACTTCAATTTCTGATCATATATCGATTCAGGTATAAGTGATACTGCAGTGCCCGCATCTACTTCTATCTTAATAGAGTTCCATTTAATTTTGGATGATCCCAAAATTGTTGCTGTCTCCTTGTACTGCTAAAGTACTTTGTGAGTCATCAGTTGGATCACTTAACTGGTAAACCCGCCCTGTAGACTTTGCAGTATTTTTTCGTGGTACCACTTCTTTTATGCTGATGAAGGCTGGCGCCACCAAAATGCCTTTGCAATGTGACCAACTTTACCATCATTTTTGCATTTGTTCTCCTTGCTTCACAATCTCCAGCCAAATGCCCCACTTGGTTGCAGCGATAGCATGGCAGGTTTTTGATGGACTTGCTTCTCGCAGGTTCCATCTTATGGACTTTAGTTCAAATTCCAATCAGCGAGGCTTCTCTCGCAGCAAGTTCCATAAATGTTGCAATTTCTATAGTAGATTTTAGGGCTAATGCACCTTCAATCAACAATATCCTTTGGATTACTTCATTCCTGAGGCCCCAACTTAATCGGTCACAAAGTGTATCTTCCAAAGTGTGGCCAAATTTGTCATACTTTGCTAGCTTTCACAGTATTGCAACAAATTGTGAAATGTTTTCTCCTTCCTCCTTTGCATGACGGTGAAAGTGGAATCTTCAGCAATTAATAGTGTAGTGAGAGAGAAATGTTCTTGCAAGACAGCCATTAACTCATCATATGGCTTGCGTCCAGATTTAGCTGGGTGTGCTAAATTCTGTGACAACATGAATGCCCCGTCGATTTGCGTTCCCACGACCCATTTCAGTGCCTCATGCATGGTCTCCGCTGCTCTACTCACTACAGCGGTAAGCGTAACAAAAACTTTGATCCTCCGTTTAAAGTAAGCCCCCAGTAATGCGCAGTTGTCCAATAGCTTTTTTTTTGTAAGTCCTTTTACTTGCACAAGGGGCTGTCGCAATGAAAAAATGAAAATGAAAATCGCTTATTGTCACAAGTAGGCTTCAAATGAAGTTACTGTGAAAAGCCCCTTGTCGCCACATTCCGGCGCCTGTTCGGGGAGGCTAGTATGGGAATTGAACCGTACTGCTGGCCTGCCGTGGCCTGCTTTCAAAGCCAGTGATTTAGCCCAGTGTGCTAAACAGCCTAAATTGACTGGCTGATTCGTCGACACCCCACTACAAACTGTATGGTGTCTTAATATTTACTCAAGAGTTATTTTTACTTACCACAAAAATGATTTTGCCTTGGACGTTGACGGCATTTCTCCCGACCTCACTCCCGATGGTGTATGAGTCTGGGCCTCCATCAATAATTCCTTCTACTGGCTCACAAAATCGCCGTTAAAAATTGTTTTTCTGCCGTTTATTTGTTTACAGACCAGTTCTCATCGCCAGTTTCTCTTTTGTTATGTTCTTTGTTGTAGCCACAAAGAGAAAGAATCAGAGGTGGCACACGTCAAGTTTGTATAACACAGTCAAAGAGTTTATTTGCAAATGGGGGGTATTCCATCACACTCCCGACTTGTGCCTTGTAGATTGTGGGCAGGCTCATGGAGTCTGGAGGGAGTAAATTACCACAGGATTCCTGCTCATGTAACTACTGTATTTATCTGGCTAGTCCAGTTCAGTTTCTGATCAATGGTAACTCCTTGGGATATTGATAATAGGGGATTCAGCGATAGTAGTGCCATTGAATGTCAAGGGGAGATGATTAGGTTCACTTTTGTTGGAGATGCTCATTACCTGGCCCTTGTATGGTGCAAATGGTACTTGCTACTTGCCAGTCCAAGCCTGGATATTGTCAAGATCTTGATGCACTTGAACATGGATTGTTTCTGAATCTGAGGAGTCACGAATTTCCACATTTTATTCCATGTTTTTGCCCACTCAACGTATCTAAATCCCCTTGAAGCGTCTTTGCATCCCCCTCACAACTCGCATTCTGATTTAATTTTGTGTCATCCGCAAACTTGGAAATAATACATCTGGTCCCCACATCCTAATGTTCAAAATAATTAGTATTTAGTTGGGTACAACCAAGGATCTTTAAAAAAAAACACTGGTCACAACTTGCCAACCTGTGAATGATCCATTTGTTCCCACTCTGTTTTCTGTTTGTTAGCCAATTTTCAATCCCTGCCAATATATTAGATTAGATTTAGATTTAGATTGACAACCACCTCTTTCAATGCTTTGCCCATGGGCTGAATAGAATATAGGGACAAAGGTGGCATGGTAATAACTAAAACATATCTATATCTACATACGTGCATATCTGTATTAGATACATGTGTTCTGTTTGCTTACAGAATGAAAGCAATAGCAGGCAATATGTATGCATTAATTTACAATTTATTCAATTGGTGACAGAAGCAACCATCATTATCAGCAATGCAGTGTATGAGTAGGAAGTTATGGCTATTCTGGAAAACATTTCTCGTGTGAGGAAACAAATCACTTTAATGATTAAATTTGGCAATGCGGCACAAAATGACAATGACAAGCGTGTGTTTTTTATACTGTTCCATGTACATATTCACCCAATTGATACATTGGGAAAGCTTCACTTGTTAAATGAAAAGAAAATGACAGAAATATCAAACAGCTATCTGACTTCCAGGAACAGACACACTATGTCTAATTTTTTAATTAAAATATAGTTATGAAGAACATCAATTTAACACAACTCCCTGTAATGGAGTTATGGAGAGGAGAATGAAAGCTTTGATGGGCAAGGTATTTCATGTTGGAATGAGAAGGGGAAGATTGAAACAACATTGACAGTCAGTGTTAAGTACCTGCTCTATAATCTTCTGAGATTGTGCCTTTCAGGTTGGGAACTCTGGATTCTTCTGTTTATTATCTTTTGAAGGCACGGCTAAGATAATTGCTGTGACTCATTAGCCCTGAGAAGAAAAGAGTGCATTGTGATGCAGATCATTTACATATCATTCCTGCAGAAAAGTGTCAAAAGTAAATTTCTCTAATGGAGTGAATGTAACTTCGTTGAGAGATTCAGATGTAACGTGTAAGGGGACAGTTTATATTCCTATCACCAGCACAACTGCCCCAATTAACTGATATCTACTAATCACCAGTGCAATAGAGAATGCTCATGACCTATTCACAGGTGACTCAGAAAGGAATGACAAAGCAGCACGGTAGCACAGTGGTTAGCACAGTTGCTTCACAGCTCCAGGATCCCAAGTTCGATTCCCATCTTGGGTCACTGTCTGTGAGGAGTCTGCACATTCTCCCCGTGTCTGCGTGAACTAGGTGAGTTGTTCTAGCAGAGAGCAAACATGGACACACCACCTCTTTGGCCTCCTCTTTGCTCTAACCATTCCATGGTTGTATAATCTGTTTCAGTTGACTGAACCAGACGAAGAATGGTGGAGTCATTATTGTAAATAATAAAGATACATAATATAATAAACATATAAAGAAGTGAAGAAGGCACTCAGTAGAACACTTTTCTCTGCCATGCTATGTTATCTCAACATTATTACGGTCGTAATGCTCTTTCTTGAGCCTTTTTCCCTGCCTGGCTGATGCTCTGCAATGACCTACATGGCTGAAAAATATAAAGCTTTTTATTAAGAGCTTCCATCGCACTGAGGAGGCTTCAAGCCAATCCACATCCAACAATCTGCTCTGAAAATGCTGCTCGCATTTTGACAGCTGTGCATTCCACCGGGTGCTCCGGTTTCCTCCCACAAGTCCCAAAAGACGCGCTGTTAGGTGAATTGGGCATTCTGAATTCTCCCTCTGTGTACCCAAACAGGTACTGGAATATGGCGACTCAGGGCTTTTCACAGTAACTTCATTTGCAGTGTTAATGTAAGCCAACTTGTGACAATAAAGATTATTATTATTATAACAACTGCTGAAGTGAAACTTGAATAGGTTCAAATTGTTCAACAAGACTTGGTACACAGATAAGGGATGGCACAAAGAAGAGCTGATCAGGTTTTCGGTGAAGGTTCAACATCGGGATCCTGGTATTTTTTAATGAATCCGGAAACATTGGGAGACAGGGCAAATTGCTCTTTTTTAAAATGCTGTGGGTATTATTTAGAATGTTGATTGTCTTAGAATGTTAGGGATTGTCTTGACTGCTGTGGTGGAATGCACAGCTGTCAAAATGCGAGCAGCATTTTCAGAGCAGATTGTTGGATGTGGATTGGCTTGAAGCCTCCTCAGTGCGATGGAAGCTCTTAATAAAAAGCTTTATATTTTTCAGCCATGTAGGTCATTGCAGAGCATCAGCCAGGCAGGGAAAAAGGCTCAAGAAAGAGCATTACGACCGTAATAATGTTGAGATAACATAGCATGGCAGAGAAAAGTGTTCTACTGAGTGCCTTCTTCACTTCTTTATATGTTTATTATATTATGTATCTTTATTATTTACAATAATGACTCCACCATTCTTCGTCTGGTTCAGTCAACTGAAACAGATTATACAACCATGGAATGGTTAGAGCAAAGAGGAGGCCAAAGAGGTGGTGTGTCCATGTTTGCTCTCTGCTAGAACAACTCACCTAGTTCCCGCTGCCCTGTTCTTTCCCTGTAGCACTGCATCTTTTTTTCACCTCAGGTACCTTCCCAATCCCTTTGAAAGCTGTGATTTTATCTGCCTCCACTAGATCCTCAGGCAGTGCACTCAAAATCCTAACCACTCTCGACATTTAAAAAAAAAAGTTTTTCCATGTTTCTTTGGCATTTCATCTTAAATTGGTATCTTCTGGATCTCGACCTTTCTGCGAAGGGGAACAGTTACTCCCTATCTGCTCTGTCCAGACACCTCATGATCTTGAGTACCTCAATAAAATTTCCTCTCAACCATCTCTTCCCTCTGGAGAACAGCCCAAGCAGGGCAGTGAGGGAGAGAAAATGCGGAATGGGGGTGAGCCTTGGGAGGGCCTCCAATTGGCACAAGCAGGTTCGTAAAGGCAGCATCACTGCTTCTCTCCTCCCCACCCCCACTCTTGCCCGGCCACCAGAGTACCCTGTGAAATGTAGTGACCTCCTCCTGCCGTGGAGGAGGCCCTTAAGTAACCCAGTGTCTCTCCAACCACCTGTAACATTGCACTGATGGAGAGGTGGGTTGTCGTCAGGAATGGTGTCACTAGCACGGTGCCCAATTTTACTCCCTGTCTGCCAATCATCCCTGTGAAATTCAGCCGAATACTCCAATTGAGGTTGAGCCAGTGCTTTATAATAGTTTATCATAACTACCTTGCTTTGTCCTCCATGGTTCTGTTTATAAAACCAAATTTTTTTTAATCCACTTTCTCAACCTGCCTTGCCACCTTTAACAATTTGTGCACAGGTCTCCCTGCTCCAAGAGCATCTTTAGAATTGCACTTTTTGTTTTAGATTGTCTCTGCTCATTGTTCCTACCAAGATGTATCATTTCACACTTCTCTGCATTCAATTTCATCACCACTTTCTCGTCTGTTCCACCAGCCTGTCTATGTCTTCTTGACATCTATCACTATCCTTCTCATAATTCATAATACATGCAAGTTTTGTGTCATCTGCAAATTTCGAAATTGCATTCTATACACCAAAGTGTAGATCATTAATATGATACTGATTCCTGGCGAGCCACACTCATGCGATGCACAGCATCCATGTTGTCATTGCCCCATTTATTCCACGGGCTTCAACTTTGCTGGCAAACGTGTTATGTTTTTAAATTTTTTTAATTAATTTCCCTTGAACTGAGTAGCTTGCTAGGCCATTTCAGTTACGAGTCAACCACATTGTTGTGGGATGGAGCCGCATGTGGGCCAGACAAGGTGAACGTGGCAGATTTCCATCCCTCAAGGGCATGGTTGAACTTGATGTCTTTTATGAAGTTGATGATAGTTTCCTGGTCATCATTACTGGGATTAGTTCTATTCCAGATTTCTTTATTGAATTTAAATTGCACCACCTGCTGTTGTAGGATTTGATCCCATGCCCCCAGAGCCTTCTGCCGGGGCCTCATCATGCTCACTGTCCTCTAAGTGTTTCCTCACTGACACTTGGAAGGAAGGTCATTGATAAAGCTGCTGAAGAAAATTGGACCGAAGACACCTCCTGAGGAGCTTCTTAACTGATGTCCTTAAACTGAGATGACTGACCTCCAACAATCATAACCATCTTCCTTTGTGCCAGGTATGACTCCAACCAGTGGAGAGTTTCCCCCCTGATCCCCATTGACTCCAGTTTAACTAGGGTTCCTTGATGCCACACTTGGCCAAATGATGTCAGGTGCAGTCACTCTCACCTTACCATCTATCCCAGTTTACATTTAGATAATTAAAGTCCTCCATGATCACTGCAGTATAGTTTTTGTACCTCCATGTAATTTCCCTGAACATTTGCTCCTCAGTTTATTTTCCATCAGTTGCTGGCCTATTGATTGCACCTAGTGGTGTAATGGTACCTCTATTTCCTCTTGACAATAAGCCAGAAAGGTTCCACATCTAATCCCCAGTCTTTGCTGATCTGAGGAGGCCGTGGTCGGATTGTGATAAATGATCTTGGAGCCCAGGTATTGGGGGAGTAAAATGGTCCTTGTGAAGAAACTCTTGGAAGTGTGTGCACATGGAGTTGGGGCAGGATCAATCTCAGCTGTGCCAGTTGTGGTTAAAGAGGCTGTCAAAATTCACTTTCTTGGTACAGGTGGTTTCAGGAGAAAGGTGGGCATTGGGAGAGTGTAGCCAAGGATGATAATTCTGTTTGTGATATCACCAACAAAGTTGCTGGTTTACAATGTTAGAGCTGGGCAATCATTGGGTTTCCTAGATTCCACAATCCCTGAAATTGGTAGGAGGGATCTATCTATGGGAGTCGGGTAAATGGGCAGGCTTCACCAGCAAGGAAGCAAATCATCACCTTCAATGACTTCTGCCTGATAACCCATTATTTGTTGCCACTGAGTGGTTATGGAAACATGATACTAACATGTATTTCCATTGAGCTGTCAGTGCTGATACTGGAGGATAAGTGAGCAATAATTTGATGCATTCATAATTCCTGCCCACTTCTTTCATTAGCTGCCATGCTCCTGTCCAACAGACAATAACTTCTGTACAATGAAACAGTGACAGATGCTGGCCAAGACAGTTCCTGCTTTTCTTCAAACATTTCCCGAAAGAAAAGCATGAGTTCCTGATCTTAAGGCTTTCCAAAGTGCTTTAAAATCCAGTGGAATACTTTAGAAGTGTACTCACTTTTGTAACATATGAAGCACAGCAGCAAATATGCTCACAGCAAACCTCCACGAACAGCAAGATGACAATGACCAAGTAATCTGTTTTGATAATAATAACCTTTGTCACAAGTGGGCTAACATCGCCATGAAGTTAGTGTGAAAAGTACCTGATCACCACATTCTGGCGCCTGTTCGGGTACACAGAGGGAGAATTCAAAATGTTCAAATGACCTAACAGCACGTCTTTCGGGACTAGTGGGACGAAACCGGAACACCCGGAGGTAACCCACGCAGACACAGGGAGAACGTGAAGGCTCCGCACAGACAGTGACCCAACCAGGAATAGAAGGTATAGATGGTAAGCCAGGAATTGAACCTGGGACCCTGCCGCTGTGAAGCCACAGTGCTAATCACTGTGCTACATGATGTTGATTGATGAATAAATATGGACCAGAAGGCGAGTGTGAACTGCCCCGCTCTTCTTTTGTAATAGTACCATGGATTATTTTTTACATAAAGCCGAGGGGGAAAAGGTGCCTCAGTTCAGCATCTCATGTGAAAGATAGCACTTCTATGTATTACTCCCTCACTGCATGGAGAGTCAGTATGGATCAAGGGCGGAATTGCCCCTAAACTCGGCAAAGGCCGATAGCAGGTGTGAAAAGCGGCATTGAAGCCGCCAGAACCAATGGCAGCTTTCTCTGCCATATAGTTCAGGACATAGAAAAAGAAACAACAAGGGGTGGGTCCCATTACATCACTTTGGCAGAGCGGGCTCTGAATGAGCCCCTTTCACCAGCTATTTAGTTTTTCAAAGATCGGGATGCTATTTTTAAATAACTCACCAGGAAACTCCCCATGCACCCCACCCTCATGCTATCCCCCAGGCACTGCCCCGGCACTGCCCACTGTCACTGCCCCGGCACTGCGCCGGCACTGCCCACTATCACTGCCCCGGCACTGCCCAGGCACTGCCCACTGTCACTGCCCCGGCACTGCCCACTGTCACTGCCCACTGTCACTGCCCCGGCACTGCACACTGTCACTGCCCACTGTCACTGCCCGGGCACTGGCCACTCTCACTGCCCACAGTCACTGCGCACTGTCACTGCCCCGGCACTGCCCACTGTCACTGCCCACTGTCACTGCCCCGGCACTGCCCACTGTCACTGCCCACTGTGACTGCCACGGCACTGCCCACTGTCACTGCCCCGGCACTGCCCACTGTCACTGCCCCGGCACTGCCCACTCTCACTGCCCACTGTCACTGCCCCGGCACTGCCCCGGCACTGCCCACTGTCACTGCCCACTGTCACTGCCCCGGCACTGCCCAGGCACTGCCCTCTGTCACTGCCCACTGTCACTGCCCACTGCCCTCTGTCACTGCCCACTGTCACTGCCCCGGCACTGCGCCGGCACTGCCCACTATCACTGCCCCGGCACTGCCCAGGCACTGCCCACTGTCACTGCCCCGGCACTGCCCACTGTCACTGCCCACTGTCACTGCCCCGGCACTGGCCACTCTCACTGCCCACAGTCACTGCGCACTGTCCTCTGTCACTGCCCACTGTCACTGCGCCGGCACTGCCCACTATCACTGCCCCGGCACTGCCCAGGCACTGCCCACTGTCACTGCCCAGGCACTGCCCTCTGTCACTGCCCACTGTCACTGCCCACTGCCCTCTGTCACTGCCCCGGCACTGCGCCGGCACTGCCCACTATCACTGCTCCGGCACTGCCCAGGCACTGCCCACTGTCACTGCCCCGGCACTGCCCACTGTCACTGCCCACTGTCACTGCCCCGGCATTGGCCACTCTCACTGCCCACAGTCACTGCGCACTGTCACTGCCCCGGCACTGCCCACTGTCACTGCCCCGGCACTGCACACTGTCACTGCCCACTGTCACTGCCCACTGTCACTGCCCCGGCACTGGCCACTCTCACTGCCCACTGTCACTGCCCACTGTCACTGCCCCGGCACTGCCCCGGCACTGCCCACTGTCACTGCCCACTGTCACTGCACCGGCACTGCCCACTCTCACTGCCCACTGTCACTGCCCCGGCACTGCCCACTGTCACTGCCCACTGTCACTGCCCCGGCATTGGCCACTCTCACTGCCCACAGTCACTGCGCACTGTCACTGCCCCGGCACTGCCCACTGTCACTGCCCCGGCACTGCACACTGTCACTGCCCACTGTCACTGCCCACTGTCACTGCCCCGGCACTGGCCACTCTCACTGCCCACTGTCACTGCCCACTGTCACTGCCCCGGCACTGCCCACTGTCACTGCCCACTGTCACTGCCCCGGCACTGCCCACTGTCACTGCCCACTGTCACTGCCCACTGTCACTGCCCCGGCACTGCCCACTGTCACTGCCCACTGTCACTGCCCCGGCACTGCACACTGTCACTGCCCTGTCACTGCCCACTGTCACTGCCCACTGTCACTGCCCCGGCATTGCCCACTGTCACTGCCCCGGCACTGCCCACTCTCACTGCCCACTGTCACTGCCCCGGCACTGCCCCGGCACTGCCCACTGTCACTGCCCATTGTCACTGCCCACTGTCACTGCCCATTGTCACTGCCCACTGTCACTGCCCACTGTCACTGCCCACTGTCACTGCCCACTGTCATTGCCCACTGTCACTGCCCACTGTCACTGCCCACTGTCACTGCCCACTGTCATTGCCCACTGTCACTGCCCACTGTCACTGCCCACTGTCACTGCCCCGGCACTGCCCACTGTCACTGCCCACTGTCACTGCCCACTGCCACTGCCCACTGTCACTGCCCCAGCACTGCCCACTGTCACTGCCCCGGCACTGCCCACTGTCACTGCCCACTGTCACTGCCCACTGCCACTGCCCCGGCACTGCCCACTGTCACTGCCCACTGTCACTGCCCACAGTCACTGCCCCGGCACTGCCCACTGTCACTGCCCTGTCACTGCCCACTGTCACTGCCCACTGTCACTGCCCCGGCACTGCCCACTGTCACTGCCCATTGTCACTGCCCACTGTCACTGCCCCAGCACTGCCCACTGTCACTGCCCACAGTCACTGCCCCGGCACTGCCCACTGTCACTGCCCACTCTCACTGCCCACTCTCACTGCCCACTGTCACTGCCCCGGCACAACCCACTGTCACTGCCCCGGCACTGCCACTGTCACTGCCCACTGTCACTGCCCCGGCACTGCCCACTGTCACTGCCCCGGCACTGCCCTCTGTCACTGCCCCGCCAGGTAATGCCTCCAATGTCGCACAGCCTCAACCATAGCCTGGGCCTCTTTTTCGATGGATGGGTGCCGACTTTCGGAGTCATGGAGGGTGCGGGAAAAGAATGCCACGGGCCTGCCTGCCTGGTTGAGGGTGGCGGCAAGGGTGACGTCCGATGCGTCGCTTCCTACTTGGAAAGGAAGTGTTTTTTCTACAGCGTGCATTGTGGCCTTGGCAATATCAGCTCTGATCCGGGCGAAGGCCTGTTGGGCCTCTGCCGTCAGGGGGAAATGAGTGGACTGTATGAGTGGGCGGGCCTTTTCGGCATAGTTTGGGACCCACTGGGCATAATACGAGAAGAACCCCAGGCA
Source organism: Scyliorhinus torazame (assembly GCF_047496885.1). Classification (NCBI taxonomy): domain Eukaryota; kingdom Metazoa; phylum Chordata; class Chondrichthyes; order Carcharhiniformes; family Scyliorhinidae; genus Scyliorhinus; species Scyliorhinus torazame. The sequence goes on from NC_092709.1 coordinate 323,361,752, forward strand.
GCGTTTGAGGGCCTTGGGGCAATGGGGGAGGGGAAGCTCCATGAGGGGGCGCATGCGGTCGGGATCAGGCCCCAGAACTCCATTCTGGACCACGTAGCCGAGGATGGCTAAACGGTCTGTACGGAACTCACACTTCTCCTTGTTGTACGTGAGGTTGAGGAGAGTGGCGGTGCGGAGAATTTTGGTGAGGTTGGCGTCGTGGTCCTGCTGATCATGGCCGCAGATGGTCACAATGTCTAGGTACAGAAAAGTGGCCTGCAAGCCATACCGGTCGACCATTCGGTCCATCTCTCTTTGGATGACCGAAACCCCATTGGTGACGCCGAAGGGGACCTTAAGGAAGTGATATAGTCAGCCTCGAAGGCTGTGAATGGCCGATCCGATTTACGGATGCGGAGCTGGTGGTAAGCGAATTTCAGGTCCACCGTTGAGAAGACCCGGTACTGTGCAATCTGGTTAACCATGTCAGATATGCGTGGGAGGGGGTACGCGTCGAGCTGCGTGTACCTGTTGATGGTCTGGCTGTAGTCCACGAACATTCGGTTTTTCTCCCCAGACTTAACCACTACCACTTGAGCTCTCCAGGGGCTGTTGCTGGCCTCGATGACTCCCTCCTGAAGCAACCGCTGGACCTCGGACCTGATGAAGGCCTTATCCTGGGTGCTGTACCGTCTGCTCCTGGTGGTGACGGGTTTGCAATCTGGAGTTAGATTGGCAAAGAGGGAAGGAGGATCGACCTTTAGGGTCGCGAGGCCGCACACAGTGAGGGGTGGTCAGGGTCCGCCGAATTTAAGGGTCAGGCTCTGGAGGTTGCACTGAAAATCCAGGCCAAGGATAAGTGCAGCGCAGGGGTTAGGGAGGACGTCGAGGCGAAAACCGTGGAATTCTACGCCTTGGACTGTGAGCGTGACCGTGCAGTACCCCCGGATCGCTACGTGATGGTATCCGGAGGCCAGGGAGATACTTTGATTGGTAGGGTGTACCTTAAGGGAGCAGCGCCTTACCGTATTTGGATGTACAAAGGTTGGTCAGAGTGTGTGGTCTGGACTGGTCGATTACCATGGATGCGAGTCGTGGTTGATCGCCAGGTAGTGAGGCGGCCGCTGCGTCGGTGTTCTGAAACGCCGTTGGTCTCCATGTGCTGCGGGGTGGACAAGATGGCGGCACCCAGAGGTCCTGGGGGGTCACAAAATGGCGGCGCCCATGGAACGCACGTTGCGGGGGTGGAGCAAGATGGCGGCGCCCATGAAACGCACGTGTTGTGCGGGGGAGAAGATGGCGGTGCCCATTGCTCACGCATGGCATGGGGAGGAGGAGAGGATAGCAGCGCCCATTGTCCATGACCGGGGTGGGGTGGGGGCTGCTGCTGAGCGGGCCTGGTGCGGGGGAGAAGTTGGCGGCACCCATTGCTCGCACATGGCCTGGGGAGGAGGGGAGGATAGCGGCGCGCATTGTCCGTGACCGGGGGGGGTGGGGGCTGCCGCTGAGCAGGCCTGGCACACCGCTGCGTTGTGGCCCTTCTTCCCGCAAGCCTTACAAAGGGCAGCGCGGGCCGGGCAGCGGTGGCGGGGGTGTCTTTGCTGGCCGCAAAAATAGCATCGGGGCCCCCCGGAGATCACCGGCCGGCGCGTAGCGCAGGCGTACTGGGTGGGTAGCGCCCCCGCTGGGGCGGCTGCCTGTGGGGCCCATGAAGCGTAGGAGGAGTGGGCCGCGCGGTTGGGGGCGTAGGACTGTACAATGCGCAGGGCAACCGTCATGGAAAATGCTAGTGTTTTAGTCTCTGCGAGGAGCCGCTGCCTGATAACATCGGACCCAATCCCAGTTACAAAAGCGTCCCTCATAAGGAGATCTGAGTGCTCCTTAGCTGTAACGTCCTGGCAGTCACAGTCCCGAACTAGTGGGATCAGGGCCCTCCAGAAGACCTCGATTGACTCACCAGGTAGTTGAGTACACGTTGCGAGCGCGTGTCTGGCGAAGAGCATGTTCGTCTTCTGCTCATAACTCTCTTTGAGTCGAGTCATAGCGTCAGCGTAATTGGGTGCATCCTGGATCAGCGGGAAGATTTTAGCGTTGAGTCTGCAGTACAATATTTGAATCTTCTGAGCCTCTGGAACAGGGGTCGGCGCCGCGTTGATATACGCTTCAAAACAAGCTAGCCAGTGCTGGAAGTCCTTTCTGGCGTCGCTTGCGTGTGGATCCAGCTGCAGTCGATCTGGTTTAATCCGGAGGTCCATCTTCTCAATCTGGGGCGAGATTCTCCGACCCCCCGCTGGGTCGGAGAATCGCCGGGGGCTGACGTGAATCCCGCCCCCGCCGGTTGCCGAATTCTCCGGCACCGGAGATTTGGCGGGGGCGGGAATCGCGCCGTGCCGGTTGGCGACCCCCCCCGCGATTCTCCAGCCCGGATGGGCCGAAGTCCCGCTGCTAGAATGCCTGTTCCGCCGGCGTGGATTAAACCACCTCTCTTACTGGCGGGACAAGGCGGCACGGGCGGGCTCCAGGGTCCTGTGGGGGGCGCGGGGCGATCTGGCCCCGGGGGGTGCCCCCACGGTGGCCTGGCTCGCGATCAGGGCCCACCGATCCGCGGGCGGGCCTGTGCCGTGTGGGCACTCTTTTCCTTCCGCCTTCGCCACGGTCTCCACTATGGCGGAGGCGGAAGAGACTCCCTCCACAGCGCATGCGCGGGGATGCCGTGAGCGGCCGCTAACGCTCCCGTGCACGCGCCGCCCGGCAATGTCATTTCCGCGCCAGCTGGCGGGGCACCAAATGCCTTTTCCGCCAGCTGGCGGGGCAGAAATCAGTCCGGCGCGGGCCTAGCCCCTCAAGGTTAGGGCTCGGCCCCCCAAGATGCGGAGGATTCCGCACCTTTGGGGCACTGCGATGCGGGACTGATTTGCGCTGTTTTTGGCGCTGGTTGGCGGACATTGCGCCGATACCGGAGAATTTCGCCCCAGATACTAATAAATTGAGGCACGATCAAGTTGGCTGGAGACGAAGTTGAATTCAAACTGAGGCTTTATTAGTATCTGAAGTGTGGCCTCCTACAGCAGCTGGCAAAATGGCTGCTAGCTGAAATCCGACCACCCGGCTCCTGGGCAGAGCTAGCATGCAGGGGCCCAGGTGAACCTGTAGTGCAGGTTCTACCGTACAACCCTTCATCTAGGAACACAGTGGTTTACCACAATACTGTCCATCTGCACTCGACACCTTCCAATGTCAATATCTTAGAGTTTCTGTACATAGTCCTATAAATATGCTTGCATGTGCCACACATAGTTAGGAACATTTGCATACTACGTCATTTACTGCCACGAACACACATTTTTTTTAGAAAAGGGGGGATGTCATAATATACACATCAGTGTACGATGGTGCAGAGACACACACTGACTGACACACTGCAAGACCAATCAACACACACAACAGCCAATCACCAGTTAGGGTACGGTCACTATAAAGGCAGAGGGCACCAGTTTTCCCGCTTATTCGGGATGCAGCCTCTGAGACAGACAGAGCCCGCAGTCAGTAGCACAAACATCCACCATGTGCTAGCAGTATAGGTTGGCCAGGTTAGGCAGAGGTCTTCAGTCAATCTAACACAGTGTCGACCCACAGCGCAAGTATATTTAACAGCTCTTAGTTAAATAAAATAGAGTTGTACTATTACAAGTGTTGGTAGCCTGTCTATGTTACTGCTGTGGTAAACGCAGTCTCCACAGATCCAGAGTACCCAACACATCACTAAACCTCCGGTAAACTCACCTCCTCAGACCTCCTGGATCTTTATTTTCGTACTTGTACTCGTATTTGTACTCGTTGGAGTTCAGAAGGATGAGGGGGGATCTTATTGAAACGTGCAGGATACTGCGAGGCCTGGATAAAGTGGACATGGAGAGGATGTTCCCATTAGTAGGAAAAATTAAAACCAGAGGACACCATCTCAGACTAAAGGGACAATCCTTTAAAACAGAGATGAGGAGGAATTTCTTTAGTCAGTGGAGCTCTTTGCCACAGAAGGCTGTGGAGGCCAAATCACTGAGTGTCTTTAAGACAGAGATACAGTGGATCTTTATTAATAAGGGGATCAGGGGTTATGGGGAGAGGGCAGGAGAATGGGGATGAGAAAAATATCAGCCATGATTGAATGGCAGAGCAGACTCGATGGGCCGAGTGGCCTAATTCTGCTCCTATGTCTTATGGTCTTATGGTCTTTTATACTTCACTTCTCCCTTTCATTAGAACCTTTAAACTCACCTGCTTTATGGTAATAAGTGCTGTAAAACAGGGCTGTGTCCTTCTCCGTTCCTTTCCTTTTGCACTTTGCTGCTGGCACCATTGTCGTGCTTGGCTTCTTCACTCTTTCAGCCTGAGTCAGGCCTGTCAGGCGAGGCAGGCGCCTTCCATTTTAATGAAAATCCGCTGCTGTTTGCCATTCCAAGGAAGTTTGAGCAATGTTTTGAAGGAAGAAAAAGATGATCTTAGTGATGGCACAAATATGGGAATGGCTTGGATACAAACATGGCATAAATTTGCAAACTGTCTGGTTTTGTCCCAGACTGTTGCCAATAGAGTTGGTAGCTAGAGAATAGAGTTCAGAGAAAGTACATCCAGTACCGGATGTGTGATAAGCGGTTAGCAACAGTCGAAGAGTTCAGCGAGGTAGTGGTGAGATGGAGGTTTGAGTCATCAGCGTCCAGCTGAAAACTAATGCTGCGTTTTTCGGTAATATTGTTAAGAAGCAGCATATAGATTAGGAAGAGGAAGGGGCCAAGGATAGATCTTTTGGGGACACCAGAGGTAATGGTGTGGGAGCAGCAAGAGAACCCATTGCAAGTGATACTCTGGCTACAATTAGATAAGTGAGAGGGGAACCAGGCGAGAACCCAGCTGGCCGACAGCAGAAAGGCTTTGGAGGAGAATGGTGTGGTCAGCTGTGTCAAAGGCTGAAGGTAGGTAGAGAAGTATGAGGAGGGAAAGTTTACCTTTGTCACAGTCACATAGAATATGGGGCACGATTCTCCACTCCCACGCCGAAGTGGCCGCGCCGTCGTGAACGCCGTCGAGGTTCACGACGGCGCGGAACGGCCCCGGTCCCGACTGATTCAGGCCCTGACAATGGGCCAGGATCGGGGCCGCGTCATCTACCCGCGCCAGGCCTTGTCGCCCACGTAAAAGCGGCGCCGCATAGATGACGCGGCCGGCGCCGCATAACGGATGTCACCCGCGCATGCGTGATTGCCGTCCTCTCTAAATCCGCCCCAAGATAGGGGACGGATCTTGCGGGGCCGCGGAAGGAAGGAGGTCCTCCTTCAGAGAGGACGGCCCGACGATCGGTGAGCACCGATCGCGGGCCACCCCACATTCCAGGTCAAGCCCGGTGCAGGATCCACCCTCGCCCCCCCCGCAGGCCGCCCCCCCAGCGTTCACGCACCGCCCACGACTGCAGAAACCAGGTGTGGACGGCGGCGTGGGGAACCCGCCGTTTTGGCCTGGCCGCTCGGCACATCCGGGCCTCAGAATAGCGGGGGTGCCGGAGAATCGCCATTTTGGGTGTCTCCGGCCCGCGGAACTCGACGGGGCCGTTCCCGCTGCTTGGGAGAATCGCGGGAGGGCGCCGGACCGGCGTCCCCGGAAATCTTGGCGACCCAGGCGATTCTCCCAACCGGCGTGGGAGTGGAGAATCGCGCCCATGGTCTGTGACTTTGAGAATTACTATATCAGCACTGTGGCAAGTGCAGAAACCTAATGAGAGGGATTGAAACAATAGATTTTGAAATTAGATGCGGACAGGAGGCTTCCAGCTTCAATTTAGCCTTTTTCGAGCTGTACAAGATACATAGAAACATTGAAAATAGGTGCAGGAGTAGGCCATTCGGCCCTTCGAGCCTGCACCTGCATTCAGTATGGCTGATCATGCAAATTCAGTATCCCACTCCCGCTTTTAGCACTGTTGTTTCACAGAGCCAGAGTCGCAGGTTTGATTCCTGGCTTGGATCACTGTCTGTACGGAGTCTGCACGTTCTCCCCGTGTCTGCGTGGGTTTCCTCCGGGTGCTCCGGTTTCCTCCCACAGTCCCGAAAGACGTGCTGCTAAATATTTTGGACATTCTGAATTCTCCCTCCGTGTACCCGAACAGGCGCCGGAATCTGGCGACCAGGGTCTTTTCACAGTAACTTCATTGCAATGTGAATGTAAGCTTACTTGTGACAATAAAGATTATTATTATTATAACCCCTTAAGTAGCCTTTGCCAGCTTATCCTCGCCAATGCACGTTTCCTACCTCAAAGTTACCTTTCTTTAAGTTCGGAACTCTACTCAGACATAGAGAAATATGTCAGCCTTACCACATGGGATTTCTTAATGGTTCTTGTCCCAGACGTTTACTGTGCTGGTATCTTACCAAAATTATAAATGTTCCTGTTGCGGATTTGAAGGTCGAGATTTATGTATCAGTCAAGGTTCGAATTTGTGATTTACTGCATTTCAACACTTTTCAGCATCGAATGATAAAACATAGAAGGAGATCGTTCAACCCATCGTGTTTGTGCGGGCTCTTTGGTAGAGCTCTTCAATTAATCCCCCACCCGTACATTTTCCAGCAGCCCTTTTTTTTCTTTTTCACTTCATATATTTCATTCTCTTTATAATATTATTATTTAATCTGTTACTTACACCCATGGTGATTGCTGAGCACTTTCAGCTCAATGGAAAAGTTCTTTGTGACTGCAGGGCCATCAGAGAGATGTACTCTCTGTGGCAATCGACTTCTACTATCTGACAATGTGAAGTGGGTTAACAGCCAGGATTGTCACATCATTCTGCCTGGTAAAGATAAAAACATAAGCTGGCTGGAAAATGGACAAGCCCAGGCGAAGAACAATGGCCAATAGTTCAGGACAACACCAAAGTTACATTGAATGGAAAAGTATGTGAAGTAAATCTGGGCAGAATCTTTAAGTGATGTTACGATTTTTACTTTAAATTAAAAATCAGTGGGTTGTTCAAGTCCTGGAGAAAAAAAAAGTTGATCATAGAACAGTACAGCACAGTACAGGCCCTTCGGCCCACGATTTTGTGACGACCATTTATCCGAATCTGAGATCAACCTAGCCTACACCCCTTCAATTTACTGCTGTCCATGTGCCTGTCCAAGAGATGCTTAAATGTCCCTAATGACTCTGACTCCACCACCTCCACTGGCATTCCACGCACCCACCACTCTCTGTGTAAAGAACCTACCTCTGACATCTCCCCTATATCTTCCTCCAATCACCTTAAAATTATGTCCTCTCGCGTCGTGACAGCCAGTTCCGCCCTGAGGAAAAGTCTCTAGCTATCCACTCGATCCAGGCCTCTCATCACCTTGTACACCTCTATCAAGTCACCTCTCTTTCTTCTTCACTCCAGTGAGAAGAGCCCTAGCTCCCTCAACCTTTCTTCATAAGACATGCCCTCCAATCCAGGCAGCAGCCTGGTAAATCTCTTCTGTACCCTCTCCAAAGCATCGAAATCCTTCCTATAATGAGGCGACCAGAACTGGGCACAGTGTGGTCTACATTCCAAGTGTGGTCTAACCAGGGTTTTATAAAGCTGCAGCAAAACCTTGCGGCTCTTAAACTCAATCCCCCTGTTAATGAAAGCTAACACACTATATGCCTTCTTAACAACCCTATCGACCTGGGTGGCAACTTTGAGGGATCTATGTACTTGGACCCCAAGATCCCTCTGTTCCTCCACACTTCCAAGAATCCTGCCTTTAACCCTGTATTCAGCATTCAAATTCGACCTTGCAAAATGAATCACTTCACATTTATCTAGGTTGAACTCCATCTGCTACTTCTCAGCCCAGCTCAGCATCCTGTCAATGTCCTGTTGTAACCTGCAACAGCCCTCGACACTATCTACATCTCCCCCAACCTTCGTGTCATCGGCAAACTAACTAACCCACCCTTCCACTTCCTCATCCAAGTCATTAATAAAAACCACAAAGAGCAGAGGTCCCAGAACAGCTCCCTGCGGGATACCACTGGTCACCGACCTCCAGGCGGAATACTTTCCAGCCACTACCACTCGCTGAAGTAGAAGAGAATCCAACATATTTAGTTCAAGTCTAAGAACGAATGCATAGAGCGAAGCAAAGGCATGTAGAGTGGCTTTGGAAACTAGAATAAACAAGTCAGAGCACTAATTATGTACAACTCAGTGAAGGTTGTATCGAAAATGTATTTCTCAGAGATGAACGTTTGCTAACTAAATAAAATAAGGTTGATCATATCCAAAAAATAAATCGTTGTGTTTTAAAAATTAAGTACAAGAAAAATAAAGCCAATATATTTGAGGGTGGCCAAAACATAACGGGCGGGATTCTCCCACCCCCCGCCGGGTCGGAGACTCGCCGGGGGCTGGCTTGAATCCCGCCCCCGCCGGTTGCCGAATTCTCCGGCACCGGATATTCGGCGGGGGTGGGAGTCGCGCCGCGCCGGGTGGCGGGCACCCCCCCCCCCGGCGATTCTCCGGCCCGCGATGGGCCGAAGTCCCGATGCTGGAATGCCTGTCCCGCTGGCGAGAATCAAACCACCTCTCTTACCGGCGGGACAAGGTGGCGCGGGCGGGCTCCGGGGTCCTGGGGGGAGGCGCGGGGCGATCTGGCCCCGGGGGTGCCCCCACGGTGGCCTGGCCCACGATCGGGGCCCACCGATCCGCGGGCGGGCCTGTGCCGTGGGGGCACTCTTTTCCTTCCGCCTTCATCAGGGTCTCCACTATGGCGGAGGCGGAAGAGACCCCCTCCACTGCGCATGCGCGGGGATGCCGTGAGCAGCCGCTGACGCTCCCGCGCATGCGCCGCACGGCAAAGTCATTTCCGCGCCAGCTGGCGGGGCACCAAAGGCCTTTCCCGCCAGCTGGCGGGGCGGAAATCAGTCCGGCGCGGGCCTAGCCCCTCAAGGTGAGGACTCGGCCCCTCAAGATGCGGAGAATTGCGCACCTTTGGGGCGGCGCGATGCCGGACTGATTCGCGCCGTTTTTGGCGCCGGTCGGCGGACATCGCGCAGATTGCGGAGAATCCCGCCCCACATTCTTAAAATGATATGCAGTTCGCAATCATGTTTTTGTTTATTTTAGAATTATTTTAAATGACGATAGAAAACCCTCCCATTGGAATCTTAACAGTTCTGATGATCAAGATTGATTTGACATTTAATTTTGTGCAATTATATATGTTGATGCAAATGCATCTATCCAGCTGAATGTCGCTGCATTGAAAGGAGCTGGACTGTATTTGCATCGTATTATTTGCCAAGGAAAAATATTAGCTGTACAAACCCTTAAATTAAATGACAAGTCACTGCAGCGTGAATGAGATGACATGCCAACTAAGAGATGTAGTGTGCAGAGAATTTGCAAGCCTTTAACATGTGATATATTATTCAGTAATGACAGGCTTTGCAGGGAGCTGAAGAGAAGCAGAATTGCTTCGTTATATAGACCTTGATGAATTATGCGGATTTGACGCTGTGCCAAAAAGAACTGAGAAGGCTAAAAACTCAGGTCTGCAATATCAGATATAATTTGATCTTGTTGAGTTTGATTCTTAGGTGCGGTATATTTCTTTGGAAAACCAGCATTATTCAGAACATAGTTGGAAATTTCCACATAGTTCGACAAAAGTGTGGCAGGAGTCTTGTCTTAACCGAATGTCGTTTTGTCAAACTTTGCCAGAGGTGTGTGTGGTAGCTTCAATTTTGGATTTTAAGAATGCATTTGAAAAGGTGCCACCCAGGAGGTCATTACACAATATTACGACTCATGGGATTTAACATAATATATCAGCATGGATTGCAAATTGGTTCATGGACAAAAAAGTCAGAGGAGGAATAATTTTTTTCGGTTGCCAGGCTGTAAGTGGCAGGGTACTGCAAGGTTCAATACTTGAGCCTTAGCACTTTATAAACTGTATTAATGACTTAGATGAAGGGACTGAATGTATTGTATCCAAATTTGCTGAAGATGCAAGGTTAGGTGGGAAAGTAAGTGGTGAGGAGGACGGAAAGAGGCAGATGATGGATCCAGGCAGATTGGTGAGTGAGCAAGCACATGGCAGATGGAATACAATGTGATGAAATTCTGAAGTTATCCCGTTTGGCAGGAAAATAAAAATAAGCAGAATATTGTTTGGATAGTGGGAGACTTGGAAGTGTTGGTATTCAAAGACACCTGGGTGTTTAATTGTGCATGTATCACAGAAAGTTAACATGCAGGTACAGCAAACAATTAGGGAAGACAAATAGTATGTTAGTTTACACAGGAAAGGAATTGGGGTACAGGAATAAAGATGTCTTACTACAATAGTACGAGGCAAACAGTGTGCAGTTTAGGTTTCCTTCCCTATGGAAGGAGATATTTGCCCGAGAGGGGAGCGCAACCAAGATCCATTGGACTTCTTCCAGGGACGAGGAGATTATCCTATGGGAAGAGATTGAGTAAATTAGGGCTATGTCCTTTGTCGTATAGAAGAATGCGAGGCAATCTAATTGAAACATATAACATTTTCATCGGGTTCAACCATTCGCAATCTATAGAAATGATCTGCAAGCATGGACAGAATGTAATATAACAAAATTAGCAGGTGATACTAAAATATATGTGTAATCGCTTCAATTTTGGAAAGCAGGCACTGAAGAGGAGATAAAGAATTTACAGACGGATACAGATAGGCTTGGAGAATGTACCAAAATTTGGCAGCTGTGAGGTTATCCATTTTGGTCGAAAAAATAGAATGGCAAATTATTATCTAAATGGAAAACAGATTCAAAATGCGCCAGGGCAGAGGGATTTGGGTGTCTTTGTTCATGAATAGCACGGGCAGCACAGTAGCATTGTGGATAGCACAAATGCTTCACAGCTCCAGGGTCCCAGGTTCGATTCCGGCTTGGGTCACTGTCTGTGCGGAGTCTGCACATCCTCCCCGTGTGTGCGTGGGTTTCCTCTGGGTGCTCCGGTTTCCTCCCACAGTCCAAAGATGTGCGGGTTAGGTGGATTGGCCATGCTAAATTGCCCATAGTGTCCGAAATTGCCCTTAGTGTTGGGTGGGGTTACTGGGTTATGGGGATAGGGTGGAGGTGTAGACCTTGGGTAGGGTGCTCTTTTCAAGAGCCGGTGCAGACTCGATGGGCCGAATGGCCTCCTTCTGCACTGTAAATTCTATGATTCTATGAATAGCAGAAAGTCGGTGTGCAGGTACAGCATGTAATTGAAAAGGCAAATGGAATGTTAGCGGTTATTGCAAAAGAACTGGAGTATAAAAGTAGAGAAATGTTGCTGCAATTGTATAGGGTGTTGGTGAGACCACAGCTAGAGTATTGTGTCCAGTTCTGGTCTCGTAATTTGAGGAAGGATGCGGTGGCATTGGAAGCAGTTCAGAGGAGATTCACCAGATTGATTCCAGGGTTGAAAGGGTTGGCGTATGAGGAGAGATTGGACAGTTTGAGTTTATACTCGCTGGAGTTTAGAAGGATGAGAGGGGACCAGATCGAGGCATATAAAATAATAAAAGGGATTGACCAGGTAAACGTAAACCAATTGTTCTCCCCTGTGGGGCAATCTAGAATGAGGGGCAGGAGTTTCCCCCCGAATTCTCCGGCATCGGATATTCGGCGGGGGCGGGAATCGCGCCACGCCGGTTGGCGGGCCCCCCCCCCCCGGCGATTCTCCGGCCCGCGATGGGCCAATGTCCCGCCGCTGTCAACCCACGCCAGCCGGCGTGGATTGAACCACCTTTGGGACGGCGGGACACGGCGGCGCGGGCGGGCTCCGGGGTCCTGGGGGGGGCGGGGCGATCTGGCCCCGGCGGGTGCCCCCACGGTGGCCTGGCACGCGGTCGGGGCCCACCGATCCGCGGGCTGGCCTGTGCCGTGGGGGCACTCTTTTCCTTCCGCCTTCGCCATGGTCTCCATGGACCCCAAGAGACCCCTTCCACTGCGCATGCGCGGGGATGCCGTGAGCGGCCGCTGACGCTCCCGCACATGCGCTGCCCGGCAAAGTCAGTTTCGCGCCAGCTGGCGGGGCACCAAAGCCCTTTCCCGCCAGCTGGTGGGGCGGAAATCAGTCCGGCGCGGGCCTAGCCCCTCAAGGTGAGGGCTCGGCCGCTCAAGATGCGGAGACGTCCGCACCTTTGGAACGGCGCGATGCCGGACTGATTCGCGCCGTTTCTGGCGCCGGTCGGCGGACATCGCGCCAATATGGGGGAGAATCCCGCCCGAGAGGTCACAGATATAGGTTGAGAGGCAGTAGATTTCGAACTGAGATGAGGGGGAGCTACTTCTCGTAGAGGGTAGTGAATTTATGGACCTGCCCCATAGAGCGGTGGAGTCTGAATCATTAAATGGTTTCAAGAAGGAGAACGATATATTTCTAAATTTACAACATAGATGCAAATTTAGGTCACTCACTCCATAAAGTACATTCCTGAGAGTAACCCTTTGGGTTGCAATTCCTTCACAAAACATTAGTGAGACACACAACCCCAGTTCCTCAATTCCTGGCCCTCCCCCAGAAATTATTTTCTTCACAATGTTCGTACACCGGTTGGGAATCAAGCTCCCTCACTGTTCTGCTGCCAGCTCTGTTTTCCTGATCAGCTGCCACATCAACAAGGCACCAGGACAAAAGGAGCAATAAAAACGTGTTATGCACGTAAGGCAGCCAGTTGGCACATCTCCTCCAGTCTGTGAGCAGAAAAGTGCGAAGCTAGCAACAGAAATGCCGTACTGTCAAGCAAATTCTGGGATCCAAAACCTTGGGCGTCATTCTCCGACCCCCCGCCGGGTCGGAGAATGGCCGTTGGCCGCCGTGAATCCCGCCCCCGCCCCCGCCGAAGTCTCCGAAGGGAGAAAAGTCGGCGGGGCGTTAATGGCGCCGCTGCCGCGGAGAATGTCACGGGCCTGCGCAAGGCAGCCGATTTTCGGCCTGCCGATATTCTCCCTTCCGGATGGGCCGAAGTCCCGTCGACGTGATGACCGTTCACGTCGACGTCAATCAAACCTCCTTTTCATCGGCGTGACCCGGTGCTCCAGGCTCACGCCGACCAGCGAGGAGGTGAGTGACGGCCTGGGGGGTTGGCTCTGGGCAGGAAATGGCGTGGCCGCAGACTGATTGCCTGAGAAGAGGTGTGTCTCGGCTTGTGTGTGTGTGCGGCGGGGGGGGGGGGGGGGTGGTTAGAGTAGGCTGGGCTCCGGGGGAGTGCCGGGAGGGGGTCCGTGCCGGGGTGGAGGTTGTGGAGGGGGTCCGTGCCGGGGTGGAGGTTGGGGGTTGTGGAGGGGGTCCGTGCCGGGGTGGAGGTTGGGGGGGGGGGGTCCGTGCTGGGGTGGAGGTTGGGGGTTGGGGAGGGGGTCCGTGCCGGGGTGGAGGTTGGGGGTTGTGGAGGGGGTCCGTGCCGGGGTGGAGGTTGGGGGGGGGGGGTCCGTGCTGGGGTGGAGGTTGGGGGTTGTGGAGGGGGTCCGTGCCGGGGTGGAGGTTGTGGAGGGGGTCCGTGCCGGGGTGGAGGTTGGGGGTTGTGGAGGGGGTCCGTGCCGGGGTGGAGGTTGGGGGTTGTGGAGGGGGTCCGTGCCGGGGTGGAGGTTGGGGGGGGGGGGTCCGTGCTGGGGTGGAGGTTGGGGGTTGTGGAGGGGGTCCGTGCCGGGGTGGAGGTTGTGGAGGGGGTCCGTGCCGGGGTGGAGGTTGGGGGTTGTGGAGGGGGTCCGTGCCGGGGTGGAGGTTGGGGGTTGTGGAGGGGGTCCGTGCCGGGGTGGAGGTTGGGGGGGGGGGTCCGTGCCGGGGTGGAGGTTGGGGGTTGTGGAGGGGGTCCGTGCCGGGGTGGAGGTTGGGGGGGGGGGGTCCGTGCCGGGGTGGAGGTTGGGGGTTGTGGAGGGGGTCCGTGCCGGGGTGGAGGTTGGGGGGGGGGGGTCCGTGCTGGGGTGGAGGTTGGGGCGGGGGGGGGTCCGTGCCGGGGTGGGTGATGGGAGGGCAAATGAGTTGGTCCACCTGGCCAGGTGCCAGCCTCCAACAGTTGGACCCATGCGGTCCATGCCACCTGGCTGGGGGGAGGAGGGGATATGGGCAATGATGACATGTCGTCGTTCCCCTCCCCCCCACCAGGTCGTCATGTTTTCAGATCATCCAGCGATGTTGGCCGCCGTGGTGGCAGCCGCTCATGTCTATGTTGCCCTGGATGAGGAGGAGGAGGAGGAGGAGGAGGAGGAGGAGCGTGCCAGAGAGGCGGCGCAGGCTGCCGCAGAGGGGCAGGCGGCAGCCGCCCAGGCTGGAGGGACACCTGACCGACAGGACGAGGAGGGGGAGGAGGACGTCGCGGCCCCACGGCAACGGAGGCACCCGAGGGCGCCCCGTGTGTACCGGCCCCGGCAGTCATACCAGGACCTCACGGACCGGGAATGCAGGAGGAGACTCCGGATGAGCCGGGAAACCGTGGCACACATCTGCCACCTGCTGGCACACCTGTCACCGCGTGGCACTGGCGGGGGACACCCTCTCCCCGTGTCCGTCAAGGTTACGGTGGCCCTGAACTTTTATGCAACGGGGTCATTCCAGGCACCGAGTGGGGACCTGTCCGGCATATCGCAGACATCGGTGCATCGGTGCATCCGGGCAGTGACAGATGCCCTTTATGCCATGGCGCACCGCTACATCCGCTTCCCCGTGGACCGGGCCAGCCAAGATGCCCGGGCCGTGGGCTTCTCTGCCATTGCCGGGTTCCCCATGGTCCAGGGCGCGATCGATGGGATGCACGTCGCCGTGCGGCCACCTGCAGATAACAGGGCCGTGTTCACTAATAGGAAGGGGACCTATTCGATGAACGTACAGGTGGTCTGCGACCACCGCATGATGATCCTGCACGTCTGCGCCCGTTACCCAGGCAGTGTACACGACTCATTCGTGTTGTCGCGGTCATCCATCCCCGGCATGTACGAGGGACGCCATCCCCGGCTGAGGGGCTGGTTGCTGGGCGACAGGGGCTACCCATTGCGATCGTGGCTGATGACGCCTATACGGAGGCCACGCAATGAGGCGGAGAACCGCTACAATGATGCCCATGTAGCGACAAGGGGAGTGATCGAGAGGTGCTTTGGCGTGCTGAAGATGCGTTTCAGGTGCCTGGACCTCTCTGGGGGCGCCCTCCAGTATCGGTCAGATAGGGTCGGCCGCATCATTGTGGTGTGCTGCGTCCTGCACAACATAGCCCAGCAGAGGGGCGATGTGCCGCAGGCAGAGGAGGGCGGAGTGGAGGAGCAGCAGGAAGAGGCCCAGTCCTCCCCAGATGAGGGGGATGGGGGCAATGGTCAGGGCAGACGGGGTAGACACAGACGGGTGGCTGTCCACCGTTACCGGCTGGCCCAGCGGGCACGGGACAGACTGATAGACGCCCGCTTCACTGACTAGATGGGCGTGGGAATCGGGTAGTATGGCCACAGACCGCACACCATGACAACAGCCGACCACCCACACCCCCCACCCATCCATCCACCCAGCACCATCACCCCCCTCCCCAACCCCACACACCCCACCCGCATGCACACCACCCCCCCACTCCCAATTGCCGATCCACCGGCGGCACAACGGGCCGGGCTCACCCAGTTGCGGGTGGACGCGTGTCTATCGCAGGCCATGGAGAATGATGACAGCCCGCCTCCGATGAGCTCCTGGCTCTACATCGTTGGACTATGTCTGACCCATGGCCACAGTACCACCATCCACCCGGACCATCCCTGCATGCGGCTGTGATACTGCAGCGCACGGTCCCGTCCTCTGCCCGGGGGATGTTGATGGCGGCCCAGGGGGAAGGGGGCAGACTCACCTGGGGCTGAGGTAAGACCACCCCTCACACACACACTTGCGCTCAACGTACATGACACCCCCGCACACTTTGGACAGAGCATAAAGGCAGCTTCGGTAGGTGTAACATTGACTTTAATAACCAAAGGAGTTCATGCACGTGCCCTAGCGCCTAAAACTCATCTGTGCCCTGCACCCGTGCCAACTTACTCAGTGTCTAATTGTTTGGCCTTACGGGCCCTTTGACTACGTCTACGTGGTTCCCCAGACGGTACAGCAGAACTGGAGGTGGACTCCTGTGATTCCTGCCCTCTGACACTGGATCCCTTTGGCGGCCGTTTCCTGGGGCGTCCTGGCCTAGATGGGCCAGGCTGCGGCCCGGGCGACTGGGATGGCGAGCTGCCAGCCTGTCCTGCCCGTTGCCCACCCGATGCACCTGGGACGGAAGGGGGGGAGTCCGAGGTGTCGCGGTGTACCGGGACCTCCCCTACAGAGGGAGCCGGGATGGACCACACCACCTCCTCCTCCCTCGGGGTGCCCGATGGCCCCCAGGCCTCTACATGGGTGGGGGATGCGAACGGACTGGCCATCCGACGCGCCCCCGACATCTGGCGCTGCCAGTCCTGGAGGCCCGTGCTGGTATCGACAGGGGTCTGCAGGTTTGCAGCCATGGAGCCCAGGGGGTTGTCGAACCCTGTCTGCGACAGTGCGACGCCAGCTCGCACATGGCCACTGGCGCCGATGCCCTCAGCGATGGCCTGCTGAGACTGGGCCATGGCCTGCAGAGACTGGGCCATGGCCTGCAGAGACTGGGCTATGGCCTGCTGAGACTGGGCCATGGCCTGCTGAGACTGGGCTATGGCGTTGAGCGCCTCTGCCATCTGGCGCTGGCACTGGCTCATGGCCTCCTGTGAGAGGGCAGCCATTTCCTGGGCCACAGACGCCGCCTGCACGGAAGGCCCCAGGCCTCGCAAACCGTTCCCCATGTCTGACACCGTCGCACCCATTGCCTCCACCGCGGACGCCACCCGTGCGGTGTCAGCCTGGGTGGCACGCATGACCGGGACCACTCCCAGCTCCTGGACGCGGGTGGACTCCTCCACCTGCGACCGCAGCCGCCGCAAGCCACCCGTCACCCTATTCGCTCGTCTCCGTGTCGGTGGTTGCATCGGATCTATGTGTGGGTGTGGTAACTGCAGGAACCCGGGATCCATCTGGGCGGCAGATGTTCGCTTGGCCTGGGCTGCCCTCCGACCGCCCGGTCCCTCTGCTGCTCCTACCTCCACCTGCTGTACCGGGACGGCTGTGTTGTGCGCACCAGTGAGTGTACCAGACGCCTCATCACTAAAGTGCCCAACCGTGGTGAGTGTTTCTGCGATGGTGGAGGGTGTTGGTGACAGCAGTGGCGTTGTGTCGTGCTCTTCGTCCCACTCTGAGTCCATGGCACTTTGGGGTGGGGGTTCGTCTCCACCCATCCACTCTGAGTCACTGTCCGGTATTTCGTCTTCCCGGGTAGGGGTGTCCTGGGTAGTGCTGTCCCGGGTAGTGCTGTCCCGGGTAGGGGTGTCCTGGGTAGTGGTGTCCCGGGTAGGGGTGTCCTGGATAGTGGTGTCCTGGGTAGTGGTGTCCTGGCTCGGATGTGACGGGGGCCTGTGGCTGCCCCCCTCATCGCTGGGTGGTCGCTCCCGCACGTGACGGGGGTGTCGTCTCCCTGTTGCTCCAGGTCTCTCCGTCTCCCGTGGTCTCCGAGGGGCATCCTGCGGGCGTCGCATGCTGGAGGGTTCGGGTCTCTCCGTCTCCCGTGGTCTCCGAGGGGCATCCTGCGGGCGTCGCATGCTGGAGGGTTCGGGTCTCTCCGTCTCCCGTGGTCTCCGAGGGGCATCCTGCGGGCGTCGCATGCTGGAGGGTTCGGGTCTCTCCGTCTCCCGTGGTCTCCGAGGGGCATCCTGCGGGCGGTCTGCATCTGCGGGGATGGGTGCCTGGACGTTTGGTCCTGCGATACACAATGAAGCATGCATGGTTAGACATCAGGCAGTGATCAGGTGATACGGGAGAGGGGGATATAGGGGAGGGGGGATATGGGGACGGGCTGTTGGTGGCTCACTTGCTCGTGGGGCCCCGACCTCTGCATCAGCAACCTCCCGGTCGTCAGGTCCGCCAGCCAGTTCCAGGGCCCTTTCCTCGTGTACGGTCAGTGGCCTCTCATCAGCGGGCCCTCCTCCAGTCCTCACATGCTCCCTATTGTTGTGTGCGCGCTTCTCCTGGGGGGGGGGGGGGGGGGGTGGTGTCAGGGGTAAAAGGCAACAGTGTTAGGCAGGTATATGAATGCACGCCATCGGTTGCGCGTGCATTGCAGAGGTTAAGGTTAGGGCTGGATTCACTTGGGGATATGGGGGATATGGGGGAGGGGGGATATGGGGGAGGGGGGATATGGGGGATATGGGGGAGGGGGGATATGGGGGAGGGGGGATATGGGGGATATGGGGGAGGGGGGATATGGGGGATATGGGGGAGGGGGGATATGGGGGATATGGGGGAGGGGGGATATGGGGGAGGGGGGAATATGGGGGATATGTGGGAGGGGGGATATGGGGGAGGGGGGATATGGGGGAGGGGGGATATGGGGGATATGGGGGAGGGGGGATATGGGGGATATGTGGGAGGGGGGATATGGGGGAGGGGGGATATGGGGGATATGGGGGAGGGGGGATATGGGGGAGGGGGGATATGGGGGAGGGGGGAATATGGGGGATATGGGGGAGGGGGGATATGGGGGAGGGGGGGATATGGGGGAGGGGGGATATGGGGGATATGGGGGAGGGGGGATATGGGGGAGGGTGGATATGTGGGAGGGGGGGATATGGGGGAGGGGGGATATGGGGGAGGGGGGATATGGGGATATGGGGGAGGGGGGAATATGGGGGATATGGGGGAGGGGGGGATATGGGGGAGGGGGGAATATGGGGGATATGGGGGAGGGGGGGATATGGGGGAGGGGGGAATATGGGGGATATGGGGGAGGGGGGATATGGGGGATATGGGGGAGGGGGGGATTTGGGGGAGAGGGGATATGGGGGATATGGGGGACGCTCACCCTGCCTGCTCTGACGAGGTCGTTCACCTTCTTGTGGCACTGGGTGCCTGTCCGTGGTGTCAGGGCCACAGCGGTGACGGCCTCTGCCACCTCCCTCCACAGACGCCGGCTGTGGCGTGGGGCAACTCTGCGGCCGTGCCCGGGATACAGGGCGTCCCTCCTCTGCTCCACCGCATCCAGGAGCGCCTCCACATCGCGTGACTCGAACCTCGGGGCTGAGCGACGGCCAGCCATCAAGTCGGGTGTTGCGGTCGGCTGTTCCGGTCGGGTGGGGGGGGAGCTGCGCGGCCTTATGAGCCGTCACGCCGTGCAGCGCGTATGACGCTGCACGGCGTGAACCACTGCGCAAGCGCGGATCCCGTTACGTCGCTGCTAGCCCATTTCGGGCCGCAGACTATCGGCCCATTTTTATGACGTGACGCAAGTGGGATTTGCGCCGTTTTTTGCGCCGATCGGCGGAGTTTCCGCCGATAACGGAGAATTTCGCCCCTTGTGAGAGAATGAAAAAGAATAGACAGAGAAACACTCCAATAGGTTATGCACTCATAAGATTGCATCAGAAATTAATCAAGGCTTTTTCTCCCCCAGAAAATGGAGATTGCTTATCTCAGGGTGAGGAACGTTTCTTGGCCCGGTGAGGAAATCGTGAAACGCAGAGTCACGGAGAGATTTAATTGAGCACCAGCATTCCCAGCTGTCCTGGCCAATGCGACATGTTTTATTGCAGGATTTCTGTTTGAGGTTCTTTCATTGTTGCAGTTGGGGAAAATAAATTTGCAAGCCATGAACTGTGAACAGATGATTTGTGTGCTTCCAGTTCTGAATAAGTGTTCTGCAGCTCTTGGGGATGCTTTTCAAATTGAAACGAACCTCTCCCCGGCAACTCAATACGCTGCTATGTTACCTGGGAAAATATACAGGAGAAGTAACCTGCTTGTTCCTTTGCTGTGTATTAGAAACGTAGCAGGTCAGAAGCTGAGGAAGATTTTCTTCTCCAACACACCACTCCACTTTATACTTTTGAAAAGTATATTTTACAAATACAATTGATCATTAATGTATTAAAGTCCATTTTGTTGGAATTAAAATGGCCCAGATATATCAGACTAACAGCACTTCTCTTCCTTCTCCCCTCCCAGAAAAAACATTGTCTGCTCAGAAAGGACCCTTTATAACCACAAGGTAGAAATCAAATTATTGAAAACATTTTGAAGCCAATTAGTTGATGGGATGGTCAACACCAACCAAATTTGATCTTGACCAGTTCACGTTAGTACCTGAATAAACTCTCATTTCATGTTTGTTCCTCTTTTTAGAAATTCTTTCGTGAGGTGTGGGTGTCACTGGCAAGTCCAGCGTTTGTTGCCCATCCCTAATTACCCTTGAACTGAGTCGCTTACTGGGTAACTTCAGAGGACAGTTAAGAGTCAAACACATTGCTGTGGATCGAGAGTCATATGTTGGCCAGACCAGATAAGGTCGGCAGATTTCCTTCCCAAAAGGAAGAATTGTCTTATGACAATCAATGATAGTTTTATGGCCACCATTACTGAGACGAGCTTTATATTCCAGATTTTACGAATGGATTTTAAATTCCACCAATGACCATGGTGGGATTTGAACCCCCTGTTCCCAGAGCATTAGCCTGGGCATGTGGATGTCCAGTGACATGGCCACTATGCCAAGTGTTCCCCAAGAGGTTTGGTGCTCTCCTCAAACGTTGAATTCTATCCCTCACACTTTCCCACTTCCATAACATCACCTGCTTCTATCCCCAGCCCCCTCCACCGTAACGGAAATTCTCATCCAAGATTTTTTTTAATTACCTCTCAGCCCATCATCTCCAATATTCTCCTTGGCAATCTCCTTGCCTTTTCACAGTGCAAACTTTCCAACATTTTTCTGCTATTACTAGACATTCTCCTCCCTCTGCTTTACCATAAGTTGCAAAGCCTTGAATCCCTGTTGATTCTCTCTGTCCTGCTACATCTCCCTTCTGCATCCTAAAACATTCAAATACTTTCTCTCCTATTTTGTTTTTGGTTATTGCCCCAAACTCATCCTTGGTGTTTGTATTCCCTTTGTCACTTTTATGAAGCACCTTGGTATTATTGTTCGATCAAAGGTGTTATATAAACATTGTAGACGTCAGTGGGGATACTGTGGGGTACTGGCATTGCTCTTGTAGCTCATTCAAATGACCATTCTTCATGTGTGAGTGTTGACCGTGAAGCAGTCCCCAATGGGAACTCAGCATAGTGGCCGGCTTGTCTGCCTGCAGCGGCAGGAGGCGTTCAGAAGTGACTGTTAGGCCACTAAAATCAGACCATTGGGGGTGAGGGGGAATGGAGCTCAGCGCAGTGGTTATGTTGGGTGGGGGTTGCCTAGGGTTTCCTCGTGGGAACCAGAGATATTTTCCACGACTTCCTGGCCTACATGAAAACCTAGTCAAGCAATACCAAATTTTCATTTCCCTCTAGACCTGGCCTGTTTCCAAGAGATTTTGCCTGGTGGGGATAAGGCTGCATTGCTCGCCTCAGGTCAAAATGGCGCATTGGGCCCCGATTATATCACTGGGGCTCAGCTGTAGTTTTGAAAAGAATACTGCTCCATTTTAACTTCTCCCTGCCACCCAAATATGGTTCCACAAAGAGGGGCGGAGTTAAAATTGAGGCCTCAGTCTCCGCAGAATATTGGTCTAATGGCCATCGGTATTTCCCAGAGGGGATGTCAGACAGCGATCCGAAATGAAAGTGCTGGCTAACCTTTTTCCCTCTGTAGACAGAGGGTGAGGCCACGTCTGCTGATCAACCTGAAGCTCTAACTGAGAACAGCTCACTCAAGAGCCAGAGATTGAACTCGGAATCTTTCTGATCTGATTGACTCAGCCCCATCTTTGCATGATGTATTTAACCCAGTTAGCCATGGGGTGGAATTACGCATGACTTAAAACATGCTGAGAGCAAACCAATATCAGTGAGTAAAGCGATTCACATTTTCAAGCAACTATCTTCCAAACATTGAGTTGTTTGTGGCTCAGATGCAAATGAGGCCCAGCATTGTTCATTTATAATGTTGATAATGGTCCTTTTGACTTCTACTTGATTTCCCTACAGATGATGCACATTAGGAAAGTGTCAAATTTTGTAATGCACTTTCTCATTTGCTATCTAAATTACAGGTTGCAAACCTGGCGTGTTCCATTTCAAATAACGAGGAAGGCGTGAAGTTGGTTCGCATGGCGGCAACACAGATCGATAGCCTCTGCCCGCAGGTAAGAAAGGATGCTGCTGCAAACATTGTATTGGCTGCTACACCATTATAGATGCAAGGCATTTCAAACAAAAAGCTATCAGTATGAAAATTATAGGAGTGGATAGATAATACTGTTCTGATTATCTTCACAGCCTGAATGACAGCAGGTGCTTTGAAACCAAATCATGCGATTTAGAAACAAATGCACAAAGCTATTTTTCTTTTACCACACAATGCTCCTGTTTGCAAAATATAAAGCACATCCCCTGCTGTCTTAAAACACGGCTGAAAACTTCAATGCAAACAAAAGCCGAGAATATCCTAAAAGCATGTGCATAAAAGCAGGGCCTGCGGAAAAATCTATTAGTGCTGCCGTTCCATTCCGGATAACCAAAGGACATCCAAGTGTGAATGTAATCCAAGCCTGGAATTCTGAATGTGCCATTTTTAATTCCCATTCATAATTCTTGATCCAAGCGTGAAATCATCCCCAGAAGCTGATTTTAATGCCAGTCACACCAAACATAATGAACAGCTGTCAGGTTTCTCCTGTGACAGAAGTGCATTTCCCTTCAATCCTGCCGCTTCTGCACGTTGGTGCTCAGTAATCTTTGTTGTTTTTTTCTGTCTATATCATGGAATACTGGAAATGGGGAAATTCATGGCATGGGATACTGGAAGGACTCGGCAGATCAGACAGCATCTGTGGAGAGAGAGAGACAGTTAACATTTCAGCGTCTGTGACCTTGCACCAGAGCTGGAAGATGTAACACTTTACAAACAAGTACAGAACCAGGGAAAAGGGAGGAGAGAACAAAGGCGAAGGCCGATAACATATCAAGAACCTGCCTGGATGAGTGCAGCTCCAACAACACTCAAGAAGCTCAACACCATCCAGGACAGAGCAGCCGGCTTGATTGCTCCCCCTTCCACAAACATCCCTCCACCCCTGACGAACAATGGCAGCCGTGTGTACCATCCACAAGATGCATTGCACCAAGGCTCCTTACACAGCACCTTTCAAACCCACGACCACTATTATCTAGAAGGACAGGTGAGGCACATATCAACCATGATAAAATGGCGGAGCAGACTCGATAGGCTGCATGGCCTAATTCTACCCCTATATCTTATGAACTTATGACAAGGGCAGCAAACACCTGGGAACACCAACACCTGGAGGTTCCCCTCCAAGGCCACTCACCACCTTGACTTGGAAATTTAACACTGTTACTTCACTGTCACTGGGCCCATAAGACATAGGAGCACAATTAGGCCACTCGGCCTATCAAGTCTGCTCCGCCATTCAATCATGGCTA
Source organism: Scyliorhinus torazame (assembly GCF_047496885.1). Taxonomy (NCBI): domain Eukaryota; kingdom Metazoa; phylum Chordata; class Chondrichthyes; order Carcharhiniformes; family Scyliorhinidae; genus Scyliorhinus; species Scyliorhinus torazame. The sequence continues at coordinate 323,385,243 of NC_092709.1, forward strand.
ATATTTTTCTCATCCCAATTCTCCTGCCTTCTCCCCATGACCCCTGATCCCCTTATTAATCAAGAACCTATCTATTTCTGTCTTAAACACACTCAGTGATTTGGCCTCCACAGCCTTCTGCGCCAAAGAGTTCAACAGATTTACCATCCTCTGGTTGAAGAAATTCCTCTTCATCTCTGTTTTAAAGGATCATCCCTTTAGTCTGAGATTGTGTCCTCTGCGTCTAGTTTTTCCTACAAGTGGAAACATCCTCTCCATGACCACTCTATCCAGGCCTCACAGTATCCTGTAGGTTTCAATAAGATCCCCCCTCATCCTTCTAAACTCCAATGAGTACAGGCCCAGAGCCCTCAACCGTTCCTCATACAAAGAACAATACAGCACAGGAACAGGCCCTTCAGCCCTCATAGCCTGTACTGGTCATGATACCAACCTTATCCAAAACCCTCAGCACCTCCTTGTGCCGTATCCCTCTGCACCCATTCCTATCCATGTGTTTGTCAAGATGCCTTTTGAACGCTGTAAATGTATCTGCTTCCACAACCTCCCCTTGCAACGCGTTGCAGGCACTCACCACCCTCTGCGTAAAAAAACAGCCTCGCACATCTCCACCAAACTTTGCCCGACGCCCCATAAACCTATGCCTCTGTTGACTGACCCCTCCACCCTGGGAAATAGTGCCTGCCCATCCACTCTATCCATGCCCCTCACAATCTTGAAGATCTCTATCAGGTCACCCATCAACCTCCGTCTTTCGAATGAAAACAGTCCAAATCGATTCAGCCGCTCCACATAGCTAACACCCTCTAGACCAGGCAACAAACTGGTAAACCTCCTCTGCACCCTCCCCAACGTCTCCACATCCTTCTAGTAGTGAAATGAAAATGAAAATCGCTTATTGTCACAAGTAGGCTTCAATGAAGTTACTGTGAAAAGCCCCTAGTCGCCATATTCCAGCGCCTGCTCGGGGAGGCTGGTACGGGAATTGAACCGTGCTGCTGGCCTGCCTTGGTCTGCTTTAAAAACCAGCTATTTAGCCCAGTGTGCTAAACCAGCCCCTTCTGGTGTGGCACCAGAATTGTGCGCAATATTCCAAGTGCGGCCTGACCAAGGTTCTATACAACTGTAGCATGACTTGTCAGTTTTTATACTTGATGCCCCGTCCAATGAAGACAAGCATGCCGCATGCTTTTTTGACTACCTTTTACACTTGTGTTGCCGCGTTCAAAGATCTGTGGACCTGCACGCCCAGATCTCTCTGACTTTCTATATTCCTAAGAGTTTTGCCATTTACAGTATATTTCCCCTCTATGTTAGTCCTACCGAAATGCATTACCTAATATTTGTCCAGATTAAACTCCATTTGTCATTTCTCTGCCCAAGTCTCCAACCTATCTATGTCCTGCTGTATCTTCTGACAATCCTCAACACTATCTGCCACTCCCCCAACCTTGGTGTCATCAGCAAACTTACTAATCAGGCCGGCTACATTTTAGAACATAGAACATAGAACATTACAGCACAGTACAGGCCCTTCAGTCCTCGATGTTGCGCCGACCTGTGAAACCACTCTAAAGCCCATCTACACTATTCCCTTATCGTCCATATGTCTATTCAATGACCATTTGAATGTCCTTAGTGTTGGCGAGTCCACTACTGTTGCAGGCAGGGCATTCCACGCCCTTACTACTCTCTGAGTAAAGAACCTACCCCTGACATCTGTCTTATATCTATCTTCCCTCAATTTAAAGGTATGTCCCCTCGTGCTCGACATCACCATCCGAGGAAAAAGGCTCTCACTGTCCACCCTATCCAATCCTCTGATCATCTTGTATGCCTCAATTAAGTCACCTCTTAACCTTCTTCTCTCTAACGAAAACAGCCTCAAGTCCCTCAGCCTTTCCTCATAAGATCTTCCCTCCATACCTGGCAACATTCTGGTAAATCTCCTCTGCACCCTTTCCAATGCTTCCACATCCTTCCTATAATGCGGCGACCAGAATTGCACGCAATACTCCAAATCATTTATGTACACTGCAAACAACAGAGACCCAAGCACAGATCCCTGTGGAACACCACTAGTCACAACCTTCCATTCAGAAAAACACCCTTCTACTGCTACCCTTTGCCTTCTGTGACTGAGCCAGTTCTGTATCCATCTTACCACCTCACCTTTGATCCTGTGTGACTTCACCTTTTGTACCAGTTTGCCATGAGGCACCTTGTCAAAGGCATTACTGAAGTCCATGTAAACAACATCCACCGTCCTCCCCTAATCAATCATCTTTGTCACTACCTCGCTCATGAGTCCATTTGTTTCCAAATGGGTATAAATCCTGGGTATAAATGGGTATAAATTCTCTCCAATAATTTACCTACTACCGATGTGAGGCTTGCCAGCCTATAGTCTACAGGATTACCCTTGATATCTTTCTTAAACAGCTACACCACATTAGCTATTCTCCAGTCCTCTGGGATCTCACCTGTAGCCAATGAGGATACAAACATGTCAGTCAAGGCCCAAGCAATTTTCTCCCTTGCTTCCCTCAGTATTCTGGGGTAAATCCCATCCGGCCCAGGAGACTTATCTACCTTAATATATTTTAAAAGACCCCAAACCTCCTCCATTTCGATGTTAACATGATCCAGGCTGCCTACACACCCTACCCAAAAATCATCTTTCACAAAGTCCCTTTCTTTGGTGAACACTGATGCAAAGTACTCATTTAGTCTCTCGCCCACTTCCTCTGGCTCAACACATAGATTCCCCCCACTGTCCTTAATTGGTCCAATCCTTTCCCTGGCCAACCTCTTGCTTTTTACATTTAAATAAAAAGTTAACATTTTCTGCACATTTTCAGTGCATGTGTGTGCACCAAAACTTCCATGGGGTCCTGGTGTGCATCTTCAAACTTAAGTCAAGATTTTGGTAATATGGATAGAGGCAGATTTGATGAAGGAATGGCAGTATTTTTTCAAGTCAAGACCATGGGCGGGATTCTCTGGCCGTGCCCGCCCGGCGACTGGAGAATCCCGCCCGAGGGCAATGGACTTTCCCATTGTCCGCATCTCGCCCGTGGTGATCTTGCGGCAGACGGGGTGGAAGAATCCATCCCTATGTGTGGCTTGGAGGGAGACTTGCAGCTGCTGGTGCTCCCATGCCTTTATTTTTTCTAGCTGTCAGAAGTCATGAGTTTGGAAGATGCTGATGGAGAAACCTTGGTGAGTTGCTGACATGCATCTTGTAAATGACATGTACTGCAGCCACTTTGCACTGCTGGTAGAAGCAGTGAATGTTTCAGGTGGTGAATGCAGGCTGCCTTCACCTGGTTGGTGCCAAGCTTCTTGAATGGTGTTGGGTAAGGGAGAATATATTACCATACTCCTGACTTGCACCTTGTAGTTGATGGACAGGTTTTAGGCAGTCAGAGGTGGGTTACTTGCCACAGAATTTTCAGAATCTGACCTGCTCTATTTATGCAATCATTGGTGTGCCTGGTTCATGTAAGTTTCTGATCAATAATACCCACCAGGATTTAATAATGCTGGATTTAATTATGATAATGCAGAAAAAAAGAGACAGCTATCAATAGCACGCATTAAAACAATTCATACTGCTACAGGGCAGCACGGTAGCATAGTGGTTAGCACAGTTGCTTCGCAACTCCAGGGTCCCAGGTTTGATTCCGGCTTGGGTCGCTGTCTGTGCGGAGTCTGCACGTCCTCCTCGTGTCTGCGTGGGTTTCCACCGGATGCTCCGGTTTCCTCCCACAGTCCAAAGATGTGCAGGTTAGGTGGATTGGCCATGATTAATTGCCCCTAGTGTCCAAAATTGCCCTTAGTGTTGGGTGGGGTTACTGGGTTATGGGGATAGGGTGGAGGTGTTGACCTTGGGTAGGGTGTTCTTTTCAAGAGCCGTTCTATTACAAATAGAACGGAACACAAATATCAGCTGACATCCTCACTTCTGACCTTATGATGGAGGGAAGGTCATTGATGAAGCAGCCTGAAGATGCCTGAATCTAGGAAACTACCCTGAGGACCTCTTACAGTGTTGCCCTGGATCTGAGATAATTGGTCTCTGATTACTACAACCAACATCCTTTGTGCCCTAATCAATTGAGAGTTTTCCCCCCAATTTCCATTGACTTCAATTTTGTTGGGGCTCCTTGCTGCTACACTTGGTCAAATGCTGCCTTGATGTCAAGGGCCCTCTCACCGCAACACTCAAGTTCAACCCTTTTTTGCCTATATTTGGACTAAGGCTGTAAAAAAATATCTGAAGCCAAGCAATCCTGGCAGAATCCAAACTGCGCATCAGTGAGCATGTTAATCGGTGAGTAATTGCTACTTGTATCACTGTTGACAACACCTTCGCTGATTATTGAAAGTAGATGAGAGATCATTGGCTGGAACGTCCAGCTTTTTGTGGACAGACCATTACTGGGCAGTTTGAGTAGAGGCTGTATTTTTGTTGTACTGAATGATTTGTCCAGATGTGCAGCCAGTTCTAGAGCACAAGTCTTTCCAAGTACAGCCAAGATGTTGTCGGGACTCATTGTCTTTGCTGTATCCAATGCCTTCAGCAGTTTCCTGATGCCACATGGAGTGTATTGAATTGGCTAAAGACTGGCTTTGGTGATGGTGGGGAGCTCAGGCCCTGATGTATCATCCGCTTGGCACTTATTGCTGAAGTAGGTGCAATTGCTTCTGTGAAGACTGATGGAAAGTACCTGTTCAGTTCCGCTGCCATTTGTTTGTTTCCAATTAATACTTCTTCAGCCTCATTTTCCAGTGGACAAATGTCTATTCTTGCCTCTCATTTACTCTCACAACCCCTGCCACCTGACACATCCTGCCCACACACCCCCAGCCGAAGCGTGGGCCCCTAGTCACCGGACCCTACACCCTGTACCTCAGACACCCACATGTAACCTCTCCCCAGTGCACTAACCCACCCTTGGCCGTGGAAATGTTCCCACTTCTGGAGCCCAGCCCCTGGGTGTTCGGATGTTGGCTGCTGCATCCATGGTGTTGCTTCCTGCAGTGTCCAGGCACAGTGTCCAGAAATCATGTATTTTTGTGATGCTAGGCAATAACCCCCATTGCACGCCTACCCATTGGAATCCACTTGGAAAATGTGAGGTGCTCATTTAACTACAATTGTCAATTCCCAATTAGCAATAGCCTTCAGCCACGCGGCCAGATGGCGGACCACCCTCAACTGAGGCTAGCCGCCCCCACCCCCCCTCCAAGCACCGGGGTAGCAACCCCAGTGCCCCCGACCTCTTTGCCTGTGAGCGAAGATGGATGCTCACCTGCTCGGGTCCCCGCAGCAGTCCTCCCATCAGCTTCACGTTTTTAAAGAGGAGTACTAATCAGCACCGAGTCAATACTTGCTGGGGAGGCCATTAGATAACAGGAGGCCATTGGATAGGAGGCCGCTCCCGTTAATTGTATGCAGATTGGGCTTCAGTGATGATTATTGGTTCCTGGCCACACTACGGCAGAACCTTGATTTTGCCAATGGGGCCGGTTCTCATTTTTGGTGACTCGTGCAATTTAAGGATCTCTTCGCACTCTCGTTTAGGCCCCTCTCCCCCATCCCTCTGTATTCCCCTCCGCCCTTTACAATTCCCCCCACACATTTTGCACGCTCCAAGGATCTGTGTAACATCAGTCAAGAGTGATGGGACTGAGTGGACACTGTAGAAGGCAGGATAACCTAGAGAGAGCTAAACACTGGTGCTCCTCAATCTATGCCATCGTCTGACCCCTGCCTGTCTGCTGAGTGCTCGCTCACACCCGTCACCTGCACACGGTGTGCTGGGGGCCGGGGGTGGAGAAGTCCAGGACCTCTATGTCCGGGAGATTGGACATAGGATTGGTACTCAACCCGCATAGCGGAAGAAAGTGCCAGAGGTTTCATATTGGTCAAGGTCAACAAATTTTAATCAGTAATCTAAGTGTCCCCAGCAGCCCAACTCTGCCGATGGTTGCCCCCCCTCCCTACCCCTCCCAGACCCGCCGTCACCCTTTACCTCCCACAAAGCACCCCCCCTTTACCCCCTACCCCCCCATAGACCCTCCTCCCCTAATGCCCTCTCAGTCATCCTCAACCTTCCAAGCTCTCTGATGTGTCTATGTGCGTCACAGGATGCACAGTTGAGATGGAGGCAGCCTACTGCTTACCATGTCCCATGATCCTCGATGCCCCTGGCGAGCGTCCTCTGGGACCTACCGGCAGCACATGTCCCGTCGTGCCGCACTGTACCGGATGCTGACTGCGAGACGCACCATTGTCAGGGGTGTGGAACTCGGGGGAGCTGGTGGCCGCCATCGTCACTCCATAGCATGGCTCAGGTTGACACCCAGCCCCCCTTCCTCCCAGTCGGGTCCTGGGATGGAGGGACAGCTGGATAGAGCCGTGATTGCCTCTTCGTCATCGGGCCCTGCCAGCTTTGGCGGTTTCCCAATGTCTGCAGCACAGTGTCAATGCCTTAAGCGATGCTCCTCAGTGACTGGGTCATGCTCTGCAGTGCCTTGGTTCTCCCACATGAGACTGGGACACCATACCCCGCAACACCTCATCAAGATCCACCTGGCACTGGATGATATGCCGCATGACTGAGACACGCTGTCGAGGCACTCAGCCATGGCTGTTACTGAATGAGACATGCCTTGGACATCTCCACTCATGCTGCCAATGTCGTGCACCAGGCTCTCCACTGCAGTCGCCACCCTAGCAATGTTGGCCTCGGTGTCACGCATTGCTGGAGCTATCTCCAGCACCCTTAGTCTCTGGGACTCCACCAATCGGCTATTGACCTGCCGGATTGTCGCTGATATTCCCCTCTATATCTCACGGCCGCACCCTATCATCTCCAGGTAAACCTGTTCCAGAAGATCAGTATCTGAGTGGAACCCAGCTGGGTTCTGCAATCCAGCAGACCTCCAACTACTTTCTCGCCTGGGCATCACTGTCGCCACTTGATCTGCATCATCAACTGTGAAGTGCTCACCAGAATGTGCCCCAGAAGCCTGACCACTACCATTGCCCACCGAGGTGTGTGTCTGGACATCCCCACCCTGGTGAAGTGTGGGGATGACAGCTGTGCCGCGAATATGGTGGAATCCTCGGAGCTCTCCTCCAAGGTCTTCTCTTGGAAGGCGCAGGAGGGCGGGGGGGACTATTGGGGGACCATCCCAATGGGCCAGCGGAGTCAGCTGGAGGGAGGGATGTGCCAGTCTGTATGGCATGAACAACTCACTATTGACAGTTCATCTGCATGGGACCGTGGATCCTCATTTCACCGTGTGCAGACCTCTACAGTGATCACTGATCTGCCCGTGGCAACCCCCGCGACCTCCAGGGTCATAGGGGGTGAGGACTCTGATGTCCGGCACCCCGCCGCTGGCCTGTGCCCTCTCCCGTCGGCTATGGGCCCTCTGCAGGCACACAGAGGGGGCATCGTTAGCCGCACACATAGTTCATCGCGGGGATGGGAGGGGATTGTGGGGCGCGGGGATATGGGCCATATGGTGGGGGTTAGGGGGCATGGGGAGGCTGGGGAGTATGGGGGGGCGGGGAGGGTTGACTGTGGTTTCAGTGCTGCTCTCCCTTGTCACCTGAGGAAGGAGCAGCGCTCCGAAAGCTAGTGACATCGAAACAAACCTGTTGGACTTTAACCTGGTGTTGTAAGACTTCGTACTGTGCTCACCCCAGTCCAACGCCAGCATTTCCACATCATGGCTCTCCCTTGTTAGCAGGGGGCTGGCGAGTGTGGCGACGGGACAAATCTTTGTGGCATGAAGCCTCGTTAAGTGGATCGATTAATGTTTTATAGCGGTGACGACCTCGCAGGACCGAGCACTGTGGAGCGTTGGGGAGCTCGCGGCAGTTCCCGCTCACTGCCACACTTAGAAACGTTTTTGTAAAATCACACCCAATAACACTGCTTTTCTCTCCACAGATGCTTTCAGGCTTGTTGAGTATTTGTATCATTTTCTGATTTTATTTCAGATCTTCAGCATCCACAGTATTTTGCTTTTACATGAGGTTATTGTCATGATATTCAAACACACACATCATGATGGACACACTAACAGGCAAATCAGAGTACACAACACCACAACCAATCACATGTGGTGTTGGGTGTTCTGACACACAGATGAGCCAACACAGTTGCATATGGTACAACACTTCTTTATTTAAACTCACTATTTACAACTTGGTCTTTGCACTCTGCACGTGGGGGGCTCCCTGCTTGTGGTGTTTCATCAGCTCTTTCTGTTCCCTTCTCCCCAGACCTACTGACCTCCAGGTGTCGTGCTCGTGCTTTTTATGTGGTTGGTGTTCTTGTCTGTGATTGGTTGTGGTGTTGTGTACTCTGATTTGCCTGTTAGTGTGTCCATCATGATGTGTGTGTTTGAATATCATGACAGTTATAGATTTCTGGAAATCCGGTTCTGCTGCTGCTGCTGGCAGTTCATGGATTCCCAGTTTGGAGCTGCTATATCTGTTCTGAATCTCTCCTATTTAGCACAGTGGTAGCGCCACACAATGCAATGGAAGCTGTCTCATCGTAAAGATGGGACTTTGTCTCCACACCTACCAATACTGTCATGGACAAATGAATCTTTGTCTTCCAACTGGGTTAGAGTGAGGTCAGAATACTTTTTTCCTCTTGTTGGTACCCTCACCGGTTACCACAGACCCAGTCTAGCAGATATGTCCTTCAGGACCTGATCAGCTTTGTCAGCAATGTGAGAAACATAGAAAAAATAGAAACAGGAGGAAGCCATTCGGCCCTTCAAGCACATTCCACCATTCAGTATGATTATAGCTGATCATCAATAGTCTCAGCCCGCTTTCCCCCATATCGTTTGATCCCCTCCACCCTAAGTGCTATATCTAACTGCTTCTTGTTTCGGACTCAACTACTTCCTGTGGTATTCCACAGGTTGACCACTCGCAGGGAAAATAAATTGCTCCTCATCTCTATCCCAAATGGTCTACCCCTATCCTCAGACTGTGACCCCTGGTTCTGGACACACACGCCATCAGGAACATCCTTCCTGCATCTACCCTGCCCAGTCCTGTTAGAATTTTATAGGTTTCTACGAGATCCCCCCTCAATGTTCCAAAATCCAGCGAATACAATAATTACCGATTCAATCTCTCCTCGTACGTCAGTACTGGCATCTCAGGAATCAGTCTGGTAAACCTTCGCTGTACTCCCTCTATAGCTGGAACATCCTTCCTCAGATAAGGAGACCAAAACTGCACACAATATTCCAGGTGTGGCCTCACCAAGGCCCTGTATAATTGCAGCAAGAAGTCTTACAACACCAGGTTAAAGTCCAACAGGTTTGTTTCGAATCACTAGCCTTCGGAGCGCAGCTCCTTCCTCAGGTGAATGAAGAGGTGGGTTCCAGAAACATATACATAGACAAAGTCAAAGATGCTTTGTATGCGAGTCTTTGCAGGTTATTAAGTCTTTACAGGTCCAGGCGGAGCAACTGGAGAGAGGGATAATCACAGGTTAAGGAGGTGTGAATTGTCTCAAGCCAGGACAGTTGGTAGGATTTCGCAAGCCCAGGCCAGATGGTGGGGGGTGAATGTAATGCGACATGAATCCAAGGTCCCGGTTGAGGCCGTACTCCTGTGTGCGGAACCTGGCTATCAGTTTCTACTCGGCGATTCTGCGTTGGCGCGCGTCCTGAAGGCCGCTTTGGAGAACACTTACCCGAAGATCAGAGGCTGAATGCTCTTGACTGCTGACGTGTTCCCCGACTGGAAGGGAACATTCCTGCCTGGCGATTGTCACGCGATGTCCATTCATCCGTTGTCGCAGCGTCTACATGGTCTCACCAATGTACCACTCTTCGGGATATCCTTCGCTGCAACGTATGAGGTAGACAACGTTGGCCGAGTCACATGAGTACGTACCACGTACCTGGTGGGTGGTGTTCTCACGTGTAATGGTGGTACCCATGTCTGTGATCTGGCACGTCTTGCAGAGATTGCCATGGCAGGGCTGTGTGGCGTCATGGTTGCTATTCTGAAGGCTGGGTAGTTTGCTGCAAACAAGTTTGTTTGAGGTTGCGCGGTTGTTTGAAGGCAAGTAATGGGTGAGTGGGGATGACCTTGGCAAGATGCTTGTCTTCATCGATGACATGTTGAAGGCTGCGAAGAAGATGTCATAGTTTCTCCGCCCCGGGGAAGTACTGGACGACGAAGGATACTCTGTCGGTTGTGTCCTGTGTTTGCCTTCTGAGGAGGTCGGTGCGTTTTTTTGTTGGAACTGTCGATCGTTGGAACCGTCGATTGATGGAACTGTCGATTCGAAATTGTATGTTGGACTTTAACCTGGTGTTGGAAGAATTCTTACTGTGCTCACCCCAGTCCAACACCGGCATCTCCACATCATAATTGCAGCAAGACATCCTTGCTCCTGTACTCGAATCCTCTCGCAATGAAGGCCAGCATACAATATGACTTCTTTACCGCATGCTGCACCTTCAGTGACTGGTGTACAAGGACACCCAGGACTCATTGCACGTTTCCCTCTCCTAATTTATGACCATTCAGATAATAATCTGCCTTCTTGTTTTGCCACCAAAGTGGAAAACCTCACATTTATCCAAATTATACTGCATCTGCCAATCATTTGCCCACTCACTCAAATTGTCCAAATCACACTGAAGGATCTCTGCATCCTCCTCACAGCTCACCCTCCCACCCAACCTGGTGTCATCTGCAAATTTGGAGATATGACCTTTTGTTCCCTCATCTAAATCATGAATATACATTGTGAATAACTGCGGTCCAAGCACCGATCCCTGTGGTACCCCACTAGTCACTGCCTGCCAATTTGAAAAAGACCCGTTAATTCCTACCCTTTGTTTCCTGTTGTTATGGGCCAGGGTTTAAAGAACACCAGAGTATATCATGACCTACAACTGTTTATAGATTTTGGTTACATAGATGATTTGGAGTTGGGGACCAAGGGCAATGTGTCCAAGTTTGCAGACGACACTAAGATAAGTGGTAAAGCAAAAAGTGCAGAGGATACTGGAAGTCTGCAGAGGGATTTGGACAGGCTAAGTGAATGGGCTAGGGTCTGGCAGATGGAATACAATGTTGACAAATGTGAGGTTATCCCTTTTGGTAAGAATAACGGCAAAAGGGATTATTATTTAAATGATAAAAAATTAAAACATGCTGCTGTGCAGCGAGATCTGGGTGTGCTAGTGCATGAGTCGCAGAAAGTTGGTTTTCAGGTGCAACAGGTGATTAAGAAGGCAAATGGAATTTTGTCCTTCATTGCTAGAGGTATGGAGTTTAAGACTAGGGAGGTTATGCTGCAATTGTATAAGGTGTTAGTGAGGCCACACCTGGAGTATTGTGTTCAGTTTTGGTCTCCTTACTTGAGAAAGGACGTACTGGCACTGGAGGGTGTGCAGAGGAGATTCACTAGGTTAATCCCAGAGCTGAAGGGGTTGGATTACGAGGAGAGGTTGAGTAGACTGGGACTGTACTCGTTGGAATTTAGAAGGATGAGGGGGGATCTTATAGAAACATATAAGATTATGAAGGGAATAGATAGGATAGATGCGGGCAGGTTGTTTCCACTGGCGGGTGAAAGCAGAACTAGGGGGCATAGCCTCAAAATAAGGGGAAGTAGATTTAGGACTGAGTTTAGGAGGAAATTCTTCACCCAAAGGGTTGTGAATCTATGGAATTCCTTGCCCAGTGAAGCAGTAGAGGCTCCTTCATTAAATGTTTTTAAGATAAAGATAGATAGTTTTTTGAAGAATAAAGGGATTAAGGGTTATGGTGTTCGGGCCGGAAAGTGGAGCTGAGTCCACAAAAGATCAGCCAATGATCTCATTGAATGGCGGAGCAGGCTCGAGGGGCCAGATGGCCTACTCCTGCTCCTAGTTCTTATGTTCTTATGTTATGAGGAGCGCAAGGTGTTATGCAACAGAGGCCTTAAGCACTTATAATCAAAAACAAAGTGTATTCTAGGAATTCAGTTATAAACACACAGTAAACATTTTTATCAATTACAAACATAAATACAACCCCCACAGATACAGTACTCTATATATAATCCTTAATAACTTCCCTTTAGTGTTTCACTCAAGTAACAACATCCATAAATCAGACAATCCCTTTTACCACAAAACAGTAGGTTTGAATTCCTTCCAGAACACAGTTATTACTTTGAAGTTATCAAGTGATCTGGAGACACCTTTTTAACATGCCGAGAGAGAGAGAGAGACTCCAAGACCCTTGTAGTCTGAATACAGCTTCCAACGGTCTAAACCGAAAATAAAACTCAGAGCCACAAACAGCTTCCAGCTCAAAACGAAAGTAAAAACCAGAGCCCACACAATGACATCACTGCAGCCACTTGAGAAGACAAACATTTCTTCAAGGGACTTTCCCATGCCACTGTCTGCCAACCAGTTTTCTATCCATCTCAATACACTGCCCCCAATCCATGTGCTTTAATTTTGCAAGCTAATCTTTTATGCGGGACTTTGTCAAAAGCTTTCTGAAAGTCCAAATACAGCGCATCCACTGGCTCCCCTTCATCAATTCTACTAATTAAATCCTCGACGAATTCCAGTATATTTGTCAAGCATGATTTCTCCTTCATAAATCTATTCTGACTCTGTCCAATCCTGCCACTGATTTCTGAGTGTTCTGCTCTAAAATCTTTGATAATGGATTCTAGAATTTTCCCCACTAAGATTTCATGCTTACTGGTCTATAATTCCCTGCTTTCTCTGTTCCTCCCTTTTTAGATAGTGGAGTTACATTAGCCATCCTCCACTGAGCCCCTCCTGATGATGGACATTGAAGTCCCCTGCCAACCAGCTGAGAATTCTGAATTCTCCATCTGTGTACCCGAACAGGCGCCGGAATGTGGCGACTCGGGGCTTTTCACAGTAACTTCATTGCAGTGTTAATTTAAGCCTACTTGTGACAATAAAAGGTTAAAAAAAGCAGTACATTCTGTGCCCTCGGTGCTTCTTCCAAATTGCGTTCAAAGGGAGGAATATCGATCTATCAACCGAGACAGAGATGTCGGCGATAGTAGGAACTTTTCTTGTCCATGTTTGATTTGATGCCATGAGATTTTATGGGGTCCAGCCTCAAAAGTTGAAACTTCCCAGGGCCTCTTGCTCCTGATTGTGTCTGGACACAATCATCTTCAGCTACTTCATCTTTTTTTTTTTAATTTAGAGTACCCAATTATTTTTTACAATTAAGGGGCAATTTAGCATGGCCAGTCTACCTATACTGCACATCTTTTGGGTTGTGGGGGTGAAACCCACGCAGACACGGGAAGAATGTGCAAACTCCACACGGACAGTGACCCAGGGCCGGGATTTGAACCCGGGTCCTCAGCACCGTAGGCAGCAATGCTAACCACTGTGCCACCGTGCTGCCCTATCAGCAACCTCATCAATGACGTCCCTCCACCATAAGGTCAGAAATGGGAATGATCACCAATGATAAAAATTGTGTTCAGTACCATTCACAACTCCTCAGATACTAAAACAGCCCAAGCACACATGCAGCAAGACCTAGGCAACTTTCAGTCTTGGTTTAATAAGCAGCAAGTAAAATTCATGCCACATAAGTGCCACATAATGTTATCTCCAACTAGAACCTAACCATCTCCCCATGACATTCAACAGCATTACCACTGCTGAATCCTTCACCATCAACATCCTGAGGGTCAACATTGATCAGAATCTGGGGCAAAATTCTCCGGTACCGGCACGATGTCCGCCGACCGGCGCCAAAAACGGCGCAAATCAGTCCGGCATCGTGCAGCCCCAAAGGTGCGGAATCCTCCGCCCCTTGACCGGCCGAGTCCTAACCTTGAGGGGCTAGGCCCGCGCCGGACAGATTTCCGACCCGCCAGCTGCAGAGGTGCCCTGCCAGCTGGCGCGGAAATGACATTGCCGGGCGGCGCAAGCGGGAGCGTTAGCGACCGCTCACGGCATCCCTGCGCTTGCGCTGTGGAGGGAGTCTCATCCACCTCCGCCATGGTGGAGAAGACCGTGGCGAGGGCGGAAGGAAAAGAGTGCCCCCACGGCACAGGCCCGCCCGCGGATCGGTGGGCCCCGATCGCGGGCCAGGCCACCGTGGGGGCACCCCCAGGGGCCAGATCGCCCTGCGCCCCCCCCAGGACCCCGGAGCCCACCCGCGCAGCCTTGTCCCGCCGGTAAGAGAGGTGGTTTAATCCACGCCGGGGGGACAGGCATTCTAGCAGCGGGACTTCAGCCCATCGCGGGCCGGAGAATCGTGGGGGGGGGGACCGCCAACTGGCGCGGCGCGATTCCCGCCCCCGCCGAATCTCCAGTGCCGGAGAATCCGGCAACCGGCGGGGGCGGGATTCACGCCAGCACCCGGCGATTCTCCGACCCGGCGGGGGGGTCGGAGAATCTCGCCCCTGATCTGAAAAAGCCATATAAATACAATGGTTGAAAGAGCAGGGTCGAGATTCTCCGGGTCGGGTCGGAGAATCGCCGGGTGCTGGCGTGAATCCCGCCCCCGCCGGTTGGCGGATTCTCCGGCACTGGAGATTCGGCGGGGGCAGGAATCGCGCCGCGCCGGTTGGCGGACCCCCCCCCCCCCGCGATTCTCCGGCCCGGATGGGCCGAAGTCCCGCTGCTAGAATGCCTGTCCCGCCGGCGTGGATTAAACCACCTCTCTTACCGGCGGGACAAGGCGGCGCGGGTGGGCTCCGGGGTCCTGGAGGGGACGTGGGGCAATCTGGCCCCGGGGGGTGCCCCCACGGTGGCCTGGCCCGTGATCGGGGCCCACCGATCCACGTGCAGGCCTGTGCCGTGGGGGCACTCTTTTGCTTCCGCCCACGCCACGGTCTCCACCACGGCGGAGGCGGAAGAGACACCCTCCACAGCGCATGCGCGGGGATGCCGTGAGCGGCCGCTAGCACTCCCGCGCATGCGCCGCCCGGCAATGTCATTTCCGCGCCAGCTGGCGGGGCACCAAAGGCCAGCTGGCGGGGCGGAAATCAGTCCGGCGCGGGCCTAGCCCCTCAAGGTTAGGGCTCAGCCCCCCCAAGATGCGGAGGATTCCGGACCTTTGGGGCGGCGTGATGCCGGACTGATTTGCGCCGTTTTTGGCGCCAGTCGGCGGACATCGCGCCGATACCGGAGAATTTTGCCCCAGGTCAGAAATTGAGAATTCAGTGACGAGAAACTCACCTCATGACACCCCAAAGCCTGCCCACCATCTACAAGATACAAGGGAGTAGTGCAATGGAATACTCTCTGTAATGATATCTGGTATATCATCTTTGTATTTTTAATGTATCATCTTTGTATATATGAATGATCGTATAGAATAGTGTGTAATTACAGCATCCAGCCACTCGATGGAGTAAGAGCAAATCTCACAACCCACACGGTGGTCCACATGATCTTGGGGAGTGAGTTAGTCGAGAGGGTTGGAGACTGTCATGTTTTTCAGTAGTTCTGTGTATTGTAATTATTTGATCTAATACTTCGCTTTTTCAGCATACTTAAAAATTCACAATCTATCGTGTAGTGTAAATAAATTGACTTTGATTCAGTACAAAGTCGGTATGTTCTTGGCAGCAACACTACAATCTTAATAACATTAATTTAAACAAACAAAGAACATCACAATCTCCACTTTCTTGGACGAGTTCAGCTCCAACAACACTCAAGAAGCTCGGCCCCATCCAGGATAAAGCAGCCACCTCGGCACCTCATCCATCAGCTGAGACATTCACTCCCTCCACCACCGACGCACAGTGACTGCAGTGTGTACCATCTACAAGATGCACTGCAGAAACTCACCAAGGCTTCTTTGACAGTGATGCGACCATCAATTCACTCGAGACGGGAGTAAAAGTAAACTGTGGCTTTAATCAACTGAGAACAGTGCCTACCTGCGACTGATCCAATACTGAGAACCGCCTACAGGTCGACTGCTCTTTATACCTCCCTTCAAGGCGAGGAGCCATGGACGGAGCCCATACAGTCCCCAACATGTTCCCCTATGGATAATGCCATACAATGGCCCATAGGAGGAGCCCACAAGGGCAACAGCATAGCATAGACAAAGATACAAGGGCAACAGCACAGATACAAATACAATGGTGGATTATTGGCATAATACATTCACCACAGACAGCACATTTCAAACCCACGACCTCTACCACATGGAAGGACATAGGCAGCAAGTGGATTGGAATATCACCACCTTCGAGTTCTCCTCGATGTCACAATGCATCCTAACTTGGAAATATATCATTGTTCCTTTACTGTCGCTGGGTCAAAATTCTGGAACTCCCTCCATAATTGCACTGTGGTTCTACCTACACCACATGGACTGCAGCCGTGGATGAGGGCCGCTCACCACCACCTTCTCAAGGGTAATTCACACGAGTATGATTGTGAGGTGGCACGGTGGCACAGTGGTTAGCACTGCTGCCTCACAGCGCCTGGGACCCGGGTTCAATTCCGGCCTCGGGTGACTGTGTGGAGTTTGCACTTTCTCCCCGTGTCTGCGTGGGTTTCCTCCGGGTGCTCCAGTTTCCTCCCACAGTTCAAAGATGTGCAGGTTTGGTGGATTGGTCATGATAAATTGCCCCTTAGGGTGGGGTAGCAGGAATCGGATGGGGGATTGGGTTGCGTGGTAGTTCAAAGTGTCGGTGTGGACTTGATGGACTGAATGGCCTCCTTCTGCACAGTAGCGATTCTATAATGTAGTTGCTTGACTGTGGGACATCTCTCTCATTTTGTCACAAGGTCCCAGATGCCTTTGAGGAGGATTTTGCAGGGTGACTTCAGTATCTCCGAATCTGGTGCCTGTATGCCGGGCGGGCTGTCCAGTTTCACTTCTCTATACAAGCAAAATACCGAGGATGTTGGAAATTTGACATTAAAACAGAAAATGTTAGAAACCTCAGCAGGCATGACAGTGCCTGTGGAGAGAAAGACGGCGGGTGGAATTTAATCACGGTGACAGAGGTCTTGCTCGCCAGGGAGCTGGTGAGAGCCCCACGTTTTCTCCTTTGCTTTTTGGGATAATCGCAAGGCGATTGCCCCTCCCGCCGCCGCTGGTTGAATAACAGTAGCGACGGGATGAGGCCCTTAAGTGGGCGTTAATTGCCACCCACATAACGTGCCATCCCAGACTTAATGGGCACACAGGCAGGAAGGCGTCAGGTTGCCCACTCTGCACCCTCTAATCTAAGTAAATGCCCCTCTACCTCTAAACCCACCTCAGGGGAGGGCATTATGTTCCACCATTTCAATGGTGTCACCATTTCAGGTCCGTGACCTTTCCTCAGAACTCTGATGCTCCACAGAGGCTGTCAGGCAGACTGAGTATTTCCAGCAATTTCTGTTTTTATTTCGTTCTTATTCTAATTTTTTTGCAATGTTTTTTTTTCCTGCCGAGTGGCCATTTCAGACGGCAGTCAATAACTTCTTTTGGAATTCACCAGATTTCCTTCAGGTAATGCTGAAGAACATTTGTGTGGCATGGTCCAATTGGACGGAGGCACTTAATCTTTATTAACTATATGCAAATCCCAGCTATCAACTCTCTCACCCCTGCCCTGCAGAGTTGAATCATTACAGGGCAAGGCTGGATACACTCCCACAGTGAATGGATTATGGAGCAAAAATTAATAAATTAGCTGCTTTGTCTGCACACGTCCTCATGATGTTATGTAAAAATAGTCATGACCCAAATATGATAAATAGAATCATAGAGTCATAGAAACGTTACAGCACAGAAGGAGGCCATACAGCCCATCTTGTCCATGCCAGCCCGAGGACACCCAAGTGATCTTTCTAATCTGACCTTCCTGCACCCAGCCCGTAACCCTGTAGCTTAAAGCATTTAAGGTGAAGATTAAGGTATTTCTAAAAAGAGTTTAGGGTCTCTGCCTCCACCACCAACTGGGGCAGCGAATTCTAGACTCCCACTGCCCTCTGAGTAAAAAAGTTTTCATCATGTCCCCTCTACACCTTCTACCACTTATCTTGAATCTATGTCCCCTGGCTTTAGAATTCTGCAATAGCATCACCAAGGGATATAATTTTATCCTGTCCACTCTTTTATCTCTTCCCCGTCATAATTTTGAAGACCGAAATTAAGTTGCCCCTTAGCCTTCTTTGTGCCAAGGAAAATAACCCCAACCTATCTAATGTCTCCTCATAGCTACGATAATGATGACAGACTGGTTACGTATTGATCACTATCCAACCGATGGGCACTGCTGTGTCTAAGAGTTTTACAGCACAAAAAGAAGCCCTTCGGCCCACCCTGTCTGACCATTGGCTTAGTAATGCTGAGGAAGGGATAAATTCATTTTTAAAAATCCATGTGCCTGACATACTGGCCTGTCACATGAATCTTTGATACTTAAAGATTATTATTATTATTATTATTATTATTAATAATAATAAAAAGCAACACACAGTGCCATAAGGACGAAATTGGGTACGTTCCTCTGTCACAATTTGCGGCTCAGGTTGCTTATTCACCGTTGTGTTACTTCAGCCTTTCAACCACGGAGGCAGCTTCAGCCGTCATTGATTCACTTAGATAGCAGAGACTCATCCATCGCTAAAATAGAGAACCTGTTGACTCTTCAGAAAATGGGACTGGATTCTCCGCTGTCGGGATTCTTCATAGCGCCAGTGCCCAGGGATTGCCTGACGGAATTTGGTGCAGCAGGACGGAGAACCTCACTCATGGGGCGGGATTCTCCCAACGGGAGTCTAAGTGCCGATGCCGGAGTAAAAACCGGAGCGTTTTACTCCGGTGTCGGCGCACGTTCCCAGACCCCTATTCTCCCCCCCTCCGTGGGGTTGGCAGGGGCGTCGCGCCATTTACGGGGACAGGGCTTCGGCATCAGAGATTACGCGGCGCCTTGGGGCCTGCGCATGCGCATTTGGACCGGCGCCAACCAGCGCATGCGCAGTGGCCGTCCTCCCCCAGGTTGCCCCGCACAAACATGGCGGATGGATCCAGGCTCGCCGGCGGAAGAAAGGAGGCCTGCCGACAGAGAGGCCGGCCCGCCGATCGGTTGGTCCCGATCGCGTACCAGGCACTCTGGAGGCCCCCCCGGGAACAGAGCCCCCCTCCCCCTCCCACAGGCCGCCCCCCCAAGCCTTCGCGACGAGTACCCGCTGGCAGCGATCAGGTGTGGACGGCGCCGGCGGGACTAGGCCGTTTACGTGCGGCCGCTCGGCCCATTGGGGCCGGAGAATCGCCGCTCGGCGTTTGCGGCGATCCTCCGAGGTTTCGGGGGGGTGGGAGAATCGCGTGCGGGGGTCAGGGCGGCATGGCGCGATTCACGCGGCGCCCCGGCAATTGGGGGGGGGGCATTGGCCAAATCCTAAAAGCTTTTCAGCTTTGCACTCTGTGTCCATGAACACACGGGAACATTGCAAAAACACAGCAGAAGTTAAAAGTAACACAGGCCACAGAAGTAGATAAATGGCACTGAAACATTCCTTTACTGTGGTCCTTTCACTGTCTTACTGTATTTCACTTTGGGTTCTTTGTCTTTATTTGCCTTTCCCTTTACATCTTCACAGCTTCCTGTGTTTTCCTTGTCCTCTGAAATAAAAACTCACCCAGCTTTAATAATGACAGTAAAGAATTTTCACCTATACATCCTATTTTTATGGTGTTCTCTAATTTTCTCAGTACGCATAAAATTCTGGGATTTATTGAGATGTTTAATGCTCATGGGAATAATGGCCCAAAAATTAGTCAGTGCTGGCCAGCCGATGCAAACCGTGCAGGCATTGATTCTTTCACCGGAGCAGGGAGGCCCAAGAGCACTTTATATTAGGTTCTAAGCCCTGTTTAGAGGAGGTTTGTTGGTGAAGAGGATTTCAATATTGGCACTGGGCCCTGAGTGAGTCCAGAGAGAGGAGGGGTGAAGATCTGGCGGGCAGCGGGGAGAGCTGGTGGGGCGAGGGGTGACTGGGAATGGGAGGAAGTGATCGGGGGGAAGTTGATATCTGGGAGAGGTGAGGGTGGGGGACAAATGTTCAGAGGAAATGGAGGCCAATCAGAAGCAGGTCAACTGCGAGCCAGTGATGGTGGACTTGGGCACTGTAAGCTGGAGCACTCCTTCATCCCCTGGCAGCATGCACCTGTGAGTATTTTTACTTAAGCATGGGCAAAATTCTCTGTTTGGGAGACTATAAATGCTGATGCTGGGGCTGAATTGGGTGTGGTTGGTGGCACTATTCGGTAAGAAAGTCAGGACATGCAATTGGGCACATATTCTGAGCAATTCCCGGCCCAGAAAGCTTTTGAACCGCTGGGGCCGGAGTTAGCGCTAAAAGGCCTGGCAGCTGGAGCTGTTTTTAACCGTTCACTTACCACACGCTCACTGCAGCTACCAAGATGGTTCACAGAAAACCTGACCCCCGAGGTCAGGGATGCCAGTGAGGAGCGGAGGGCTCCGAGAGTACATCATGGCAGGGCGGAAGCATGAAGTGTCCAACCAGCTAATCAGATTTAAATGCATGAAAATGCCTGTTTTGCAAGCCCTTGCTGCTGGGAAGGTGCTGGAGCATGGCGCCCAACATCGATTTTTGTCAGGTGCCTCATTTCCCGCCCGATCGCGATTTGTGTTTCCAGGGTCGCAAGGCAGAGAATCCAGCCCCATATCTTCTTCATGACAGTCATCCACCGGTCATTTTAAGACCCCAATTAAGCTGCGTGTTGACCACGCTTTCCTCCAAGCTGCCAGCGAGGTGTCCAGGTCACCCAAGTTTGCATCGGGGCCTTAAGTTAGAATTGGGCCTTTGATTTACATTTACAAAAACCTGAACGCTTATGTCCTACACTGGTTATCACCCATGGGAGCATGTACACTCCTCTGACACTTTGCATACTCAAGCATCCATTTTGTGCCTGGCAATGTGCCTACCGAAGCTTGATATGAGCACGATACCACAGGGAATGACCCGAACAGGCACCGGAATGTGGCGACTAGGGGCTTTTCACAGTAACTTCATTGAAGCCTACTTGCGACAATAAGCGATTATTATTATGTTGGAAAGGTTATTGCTCATCCGCAGTAGTTCAGGCAAGGAAGTGGTGTGCTTTTAACAAGTTTCTATGCAGTGCTTTTAACAATGGTTTCTATACAAAGTGGATTGTGAGAGCACTTCAAAGACCATTAAGAGTCAACCACAGGCTGTAGAACTCTAGGCCAGACAAGCAGATTTTGCTTCCTGTAAGTTATTTAAGACTTAATTGAGCTTCTACAGCAATCTGGCTGCTTTCATGTTTATTTTTATGTCATGCCCGCCCTTAAAATAGAAAAATCATTGAATTCAATCCTCTACCTTGTCAATGTGCCACTCTTACTCATATGGCGGAATATTATCAGCGATGGACTTGGAGGGGGAAGCACATTAAAGTGGTGGGGAACAGATTCCCAATGTCTTCCCCCCACCAGCAGGTTTTCCCTGGGCGGTTGGGTTATGGTATCGGGACCACACACACTAACGGTGGGCAGACAGGCCCTTGAGCCTGTTACGCAGTCAGTTGCCCACAATTTGACACATTTTCGATGAGCGTCGATGAATCGGTTGGGCAAAGGAGGTGAGAGTTCAGGAGCAGCTGTGATGGTTGAAACAATCAGCATTTAGTTCCGCGTTCATAAGCAGGCTGCCTCAGGCGAGGGAACCGAAGTCTGGGACTTTGAGAGGATTGCAGAGTGATGACATGCCATATAGCGGATGACTCCCAGGTCCCCGGAAGCATATGCAACCAACGCAAATGATGGGATCAGTGGATGATGCCGTGAATTCTCCAAAGTTAATTTAGTGCTATACGTTCAGAGTTTAGCTTCTCCAGTGAGGACAAGGAAGAGGAAGCAGCATAGGAGCAATAAGGCAGTCTAATATTGGATGAAGAGATTATCCGCCTCAATGGTAATACAGACAAAGGCTTAGCTTCATTGAAATGTTGGAGAATCGGTGTCTCTGAAGACTATGGCTAACAGGACAGTTGGCTGTTGACCTCTGCGGAATGCCGGAGAAGGCGTTAATAATCTAATAATCTTTATTAGTGTCACAAGTAGGCTTACATTAACATTGCAATGAAGTAACTGTGAAAAGCCCCGAGTCGGCACATTCCGGCGCCTGTTCGTGGACACGGGGAGAATTCAGAATGTTCAATTCACCTCACAAAAGCACATCTTTCGAGACTTGTTGGAGCAAACTCCACTCAGAGGAAACCCACGCAGCCACAGGGGGATTGTGCAGACTCTGGACAGACAGTGACCCAAGCCGGGAATCAAACCAAGGTCCCTGGAGCTGTGAAGCAACAGTGCTACCCACTGTGCTGCCGTGCCGCCTATGGATAAGGCCACAGGATGTGGTGGCCACCCATTGCCTGTGGCATTGAAGGTGATCTAGCTACTCAACGTTTTGCATCAGGGGGCGCGATTCTCCGGCCTCATTGCGCTCTTGCTCGAGCGAAACGAGGCCGGTGAATAACAGGAGAGGAGGTAAACGAGAACCGCGTTGAGTACCAAACTGTTTGCAATGCAACTGTCCAGCTCCTTTAGGCCAATTCGGGATCCTGCTGTGGTGTGGCACAAAACCAATTTCCCCACTGAAGCCCTAATTCCATACAATTAATGGGAGCCGCCCCATATCCAATGGCCTCATGTCATTCAGTGGCCTCAGCAGCAAGTGGTCACGCTGGCACCGATTAGTACTCCTTTTGAAAAACGTGGACCCAGTGCATAGGCTGCTGTGGGGAGCCGAGGAGGTGAGCAGCTATCTTCACTCCCAGGCAGTGAGCCAGGGGGCACTGGACATGCTGCCCCAGTACTCGGGGAGTGCGGGCTATCGGGACTGGTGGGGTGGGGGCTGCGTGACGGTGGAGTGGGGGTGGGGGGGACATGCGTGGGTCCACCATGTCAATCCCTGGACCATGTGTTCCCATACCGGGGGCAACCCTAGCCCTACCAACCACCCACAACTCCCGCTGAAACTGTTGCTATTAGGGAATTGACAATCGTGATTAAATGAGCACTTCCCACATCCCAGGTGGATCTCTAGGGTGGGCGGGCCATGTAGCATGTGGGGCTCATTGCCAGGCATCCCAATCACACCTTGATGCATGGACACTATGCTTGAACACTGTGGGAGGGAGCACCACAGATGCTGGGGCCACCCTGGCCGGCAGAGAAGGCTGGAGAACCCCCGGGGAATAGACCTGTGGTCAGTGGGAGGAATGGGTCCGTCTGTATGGCATTAACTACTCACGTTTGACAGGCCATCTGAGTGGAGCCCAGTGGATCCTGACCTCATAGAATTTACATTGCAGAAGGAGGCCATTCGGCCCATCGAGCCTGCACCAGCTCTTGGAAAGAGCACCCTACTTAAGCCCACACCTCCACCCTATCCCCGTAACCCAGTAACCCCACCTTTTTGGACACTAAGGGTAATTTATCATGGCCAATCCACCTAACCCGCACATCTTTGGACTGTGGGAGGAAACCGGAGCACCCGGAGGAAACCCACGCACATACGGGGAGAATGTGCAGACTCGGCACAGGCAGTGACCCAAGCCGGGAATCGAACCTGGGACCCTGGAGCTGTGAAGCAACTGTGCTAAACACTGTGCTACCGTGCTGCCCTAGCCACCGGCCTCCACAGTGGTGGCTGCTCTGTCCTCAGCCACCTCCAGGGCCGTTCCTCAAAGGTTATGAAGTTCTTATGCCCAGCACACTTGCGCCAGTCTGAGCCCTCTCCCGCCAAAGGTGGGAGAACTTATCTTGCAGTTCACACTGGTTGGGGGGGGGGGGGGTTGGGATGATGGAGAGTTGGGATGAAGGGAAGGGTGAAGGGTGGGTTGAAGGTGGGGCAGATCGAGAGTTGGGCGGCTGGTCGCGTTGGGGGGTGGGAAGGTCTTGGGTGGGGGGGTGGCGAAATGCAGTGGGGGTGGTGTCAACTCATCCATGCTGCCCGATGAAGGTCAGTCCCCCACGTCATGCTTCCCAAGCTGACGGCTGCTGCCACTTCATCCCAGGTGGCACTGGCTGCCCTGTAGCTCACCCTCCAGGACCCTCGGGGGAACAGGACATCCCTGCTGATCTCCACCACATCCAGGAGTCTCTCCAAGTCAGCGTCTCCAAACCTTCAGTCTGGTTGTCTCGGCATCATGGCTGTGAGCTAAGTGGGATTGGTTGTGCAAGTTCTGTTTAAGTGCTGCTCAACCTGGCTGCTGGCGAGGGCGGTTCTAGCGAATCGGCTGGCCATGCTTCATTTGCGGCATGAAGCCCGTGAGGCCTAGTTAAGTGGATCAATTACCATAATAATAAACTTTTGACCCACCCTAGTCGCCACACTCCGGCGCCTGTTCGGGTACACTGAGGGAGAATTCAGAATGTCCAATTCACCAAACAGGCATGTCTTTCAGGACCTGTGGGAGGAAACTGGAGCACCCGGAGGAAACCCACGCAGACACGGGGAGAAATAGCGTTGCCGGGCCGAACGCCGGGAAGCTCGCGGCAGTTCCCACTTGCTCCCACACTTAGAAATCTTTCCGGAGAATCGGGCCCAGGGTCTTTCCAGGGATGATCTGGAGATATTTGTGGGACCTCTCAGGTGACCGCAGCCTCTTTCCAGAGGGCAGTGCAATGCATTCGGCAGCGCACCGAGAAGTCCAGTCAGGTCTCGAGGACAATCAGATTTGGGGCCGTGGCAGGTTAGAAATAACTTTTTGAACGCAGTGAGCAGTCCTGATCTAGAACTTGCTGCCCAGGAGGGTGATGGAAGGGGAGGCAATTTGTGGTGTTGAAAGGAACTGGGCTCTCGAGGGAAGTAAACTTGCAGGTCTTCGGCAAGAGAGCAGAGGAACAGGATAAATTGGATTACTCTACAGAGCTGGCATGGATTCAATGGGCAAAAAGGCCTCCTTCTGTGCCGTAATAACCCTGTGACTCTGTGAAAGCAGCAATCAAAATGACCATCTTCCACATGTAATTCATGCAAAACGCAGAAGGTGATAAATCAGCTTCCTTCATATCCCACTTTTCAAGCTGCAAGGAAAGATTGAATTCCCAGAACACTGGACGAATCGGAATGTAATTGCAGAAGATGAGCTGCAAACAGAGGAACAGGAGGGAATTCTGTGTATATGCTTTAAATATAAGCAATATTTGGTCGTATTTGAGCTTTTTCGCAGGCACTCGTGTTCATATGGGATTAAGCCAATTCAATCTAATTTTCTTGCAGGTTTATGATGTTATTTAAACCCATTTAAGTGTTACTGCTTGTTCCTGTCATGTACTCTCTCCATAAGATCGTCTGAAATAAACAGCTGATGGCTCTGGAGCTTTCAATAACCATTTAATCAGAAAAAGTTGTATAATTAAGTAAAAAAAAACACACGCTGTTCACAATTTGAGTATTCTTGAAGGATCTTTTTTCACTCCAGTCACGTTCTGTTTTGCCCGATTTCAAAGTACTTTCTCTTATGATTGCTCCATCATTAAAGAAGATTGGCTACCACTTATCTCTGAAATGTAACATGCCACACTATCGTCCTTTTGCATATATAAGACCGTTGGGAAACAAAAGCCCAATTGATCTGCTATTCACGTATCTCATATCAGAAATGAAGAGGGTTAATTTGTAACCTATTCCTTTGATTGCTATGGGCAGTCTTGGACCCTGCCTTTGTGTGTCAAATTTGCTTCAGTCTCATTTTACCCATCATGGGGGCTGACACCTGTCAAAAAGACTGAATGGGGTTTTCCTTCTCTCCAAATCTCAGACGCAGGGCTGGATTTGATGCCATCCCCACTGGGTGTATTTTTGGCATGGGGTTGGGTGGGGGGTGGCGCAGTTGGGGGGCATGTAAAATACAAAGGGCATAAAATCCGCCACCTTCCCTCCCACTGCCCAGTTGCGCCCAATAACACGGTAGGTGACCGAGCGCCGGAATTAGCGTCCAGCCCGCCATTCATAAATAAACAATTAAGAGTCAATTGAGCATGCTACTAAGCCAATTGACCCAGAAACACTGCCCACTCCATAAAATTATTGGTGTGGGCAGGCGAGCGAGTGTTGGCAGGCCATCTTTTAGCAAACTTCCCCAAAGGCATGAAGTAAAGAGTTGGCACGTCCTTTCGGTGATACCCTGTGCACATCGGGGGGACCCCCTCCCAAGGTGATATACCGGACTCTAAATCCGCAATTGAATATAGTTTCAAGTCAGGCTAGTGTGTGGCTTGAAGGGGGACTTGCAAGTGACGGTGTTCCCATGCATCTGCGTCTGTTGTCCTTCGAGCTGGTAGAGCTTGTGGATTTGGAAGGTGCTGTCGAAGGAGCCTTGGTGAGTTCCTGCGGTGTACCTTGTGGATGGTACACATGGCTGCTACTGCATGTCAGTGGTGGAACGGAGTGAATGTTGAAGATGGTGATTGGGGTGCCAATCAAACGGGCTGCTTTGCTGAGCTTCTTGAGCATTGCTGGAGCTGCACTCACCCAAGCTAGTATTCCATCACAACTGCTGACTGTGCCTTGCAGCGGGTGGACAGACTTTGGGGAGTCTGGAAGCGAGTTACTCTCCGCACAATTCCCAGCCTCAACCATCCTCTTGCATCACAGTATTTATATAATCCTGCATACTGGACAGAGGCTAGCTATCTCTAGCTGTTTCATAGGATTAGGAAAGCATTGCACTGTAAAATTCTTCAAATTACAACAGGGACTAAAGATTAGGAGAAAATAAGCTATTGCTCACATAGAGCTGTACAAATAGGCAAGTCACTGAGAGTTGTGGACAGTGTGGTTTAATCACACTGCCTACAAGAAGGTTAAAAAAAAGTTCCTTTATTGCATGAGTAATAGAACCGTATAAACTGTCTAAGGAAAGGGTAATTCCAAGAAACAACCATCTACAGAGAATATTCACTGCCAATGCTCCAGCCCCTGCCTTAGTCTAGGCCTCAGTTTCTCAGCATCATTCTCAGCTCAGGCTTCTCCTGCTGCCCAGCTCCTGGCTGCGGTCCAGCTCCCTTCTCTCCATGAGCGTTCCCGGACTCATGGGTGCTACCAGTCAGTCTGACTAGGCCCGAGTTCCCCTTCCAGGCTCTTAAGCCAACCTTAGGGGCTTCAAGTTGCCCTGAGCTCCTGCCACAACATCACTCACAAGTCCTGGCTTTACGCTCTATTCTTTCTCCCTCACATCTGACCCCATTAACTTGTCAAAAACACTGCTCAGTGTCCCACAGGAGCTGATCAGTCCTCTTGCTTGGTGCTCTCCCCACCATCGCCCCCTGCTGCCGGAGGCACAGTTGTAGTATCCTAAGCAACGGATAATACATTTAAGCATCATTTTTCTTTTTTTTCCATGCCTTTCAGCACATGAGACAACTAATTTCTCCTATTGTTTTGCATCCTGCCAATCAAGCTCTGGATTTGTCCCTTTTTATGTGGAGAGATCATTGACCAAACTCTCAAACCACCCAACCAGGAGACCAGCGAGTTGCAATGGTGGAGGTGAGGGAACAAATGGCAATCTACCTGGCATTCAAATATTGGAACTCTCAACTCTGGTTACCTTGGATGAGATTCAAATCACTAATCTTCTGACTCAGAAGGGGCCAATCTACGACTGAGCCAAAACTCATTCCCGAATGCCCATTGAAAGCGATTGATTAATTGCCTGATAACTATTTCAGGGAATTTTGAACAACAGGACACTTACAGAGTCCCAGTCCATTTTGCACTAATCTGTGACTTAAAGGATTTTTGTAGTGTTGCTGAAAAAGACCATAATTAAGGCAGTGTGTGTCTTACAACCCTCATAAGATTAATTATTTTTCTGCCTAATTTTCTCCAATTGCCCAGTAAGTAACTCATGGATGGGTGAATGAATTAAAATGGACCAGTGTGTCTTAATTCCTAACCCATAACGATCGTATGATATCCATATCATACAGCTATCAGAAGAGAGAATTGTGCATGGATTTCTGTTCCTTCATTGCACTTAAAGAAAACTCTGCAATTGAACTAATTTAGACCAACTTGCCCAACTTTTCCATACCTCAAATGGAAGATATTCCACAACCCCACCCAGCTCTTCAAGGTTGCTTTTTAAAATGAATTATTTTGAGAAAATTACTGAAGAAATATTCCCATGATTCCTTCTGTGGTCAGGCTTCAGGCTACATTGATGTAATTAAACTCCTTTAATTAGGGAGAGTAAAATGATGATTATTATCTATGACAAGTTTCAAATTTATTGAGAGATTATCATTGAAAATAGCAACATTTCCATTGTTTTGGTTTTCTTTGTTCCTTATGTCTGCTTTTAATTGTTTATCCCAATAAATGTTCATGTTATCCTTTTATCAAATCATTTAACATTTATCAATAACATTAAAGATGCCAAAAGACAGTACTGGACCAAGCTTGAGTCCCAGGCTTGCCGCACGGACTCCCGCCGTCTATGGCAAGGTCTGCAAGACATAACGGGCTACAAGATGAAGGCATGTAAAATTGCCGGCTCCAACGCACCTCTCCCTGATGAGCTCAATGCATTCTATGTCCGCTTTGAGCAAGACGTCAGCGAGAGCACGCCCTCCACCCTGGAATCCTCGGATGAACTTGTATCTGAGGTCACCATTGCAGATGTCAGAGCAGCCTTCTCGAAGATCAACTCACGGAAAGCCACTGGCCCGGATGGGGTACCCGGACGAGCACTCGGGTCTTGCGCGGATGAGCCAGCAGGGGTATTCGCAGACATCTTCAACCTCTCTTTCAACAATCTGAGGTCCCTATCTGCTTCAAAAAGACAAACATCATTCCTGTACCAAAGAAATGCCAAGCAGCGTGCCTTAATGACTATCATCCAGTACCTCTGACATCCATCATTATGAAGTGCTTCGAAAGGTTAGTCATGGCACAAATCAACTCCAGCCTCCCGGATTGCTTTGATCCACTACAGTTCGCCTACCGCTGCAACAGGTCCACAGCAGATGCCATCTCCCTTGCCCTGCACTCAACCCTGGAACACCTAGATAACAAAGACACCTATGTCAGATTCCTATTTATTGACTACAGTCCAGCCTTCAACACCATTAATCCTGTGAAACTCATCCCTAAACTCCGTGGTCTGGGCCTTGTCTCCTCCCTCTGCGACTGGATCCTGAAGTTCCTAACCCACAGACTATAATCATTAAGGATAGGCAACAACATCTCCTCCACGATCATCCTCAACACCGGAGCCCCACAAGGCTGTGTCTACAGGCCCCTATTTTACTCTTTATACACCTATGACTGTGTGGCTAAATTCGCCTCCAACTCGATTTTCAAATTTGCTGATAACACCACCATAGTGGGTCGGATTTCAAACAATGACGAGACAGAGTACAGGAATGAGATAGAGAATCTGGTGAACTGGTGCGACGACAATAATCTCTCTCTCAATGTCAACAAAATGAAGGCGATTGTCATCGACTTCAGGAAGCGTAGAGGAGAACATGCTCCAGTCTACATCAATGGGAATGAAGTAGAAAGGGTCGAGAGCTTCAAGTTTTTAGGTGTCCAGATCACCAACAACGTGTCCTGGTCCCCCCATGCTGACACTATAGTTAAGAAAGCCCACCAACGACTCTGCTTTCTCAGAAGACGAAGGAAATTTGGCATGTCAGCTACGGCTCTCACCAACTTTTACAGATGCATCATTCTGGTTGTATCACAACTTGGTATGGTTCCTGCTCTGCCCAAGACCACAGGAAACTACAAAAGGTTGTGAATGTAGCCCAGTCCGTCACGCAAACCAGCCTCCCATCCACTGACTCCATCTATAATTCACGCTGCCTCAGAAAGGCAGCCAGCATAATTAAGAACACCACGCACCCCAGACATACTCACTTCCACCTTCTTCCATCAGGTAAAAGATACAAAAGTTTGAGGTCACCTACCAACCGACTCAAGCACAGCTTCTTCCCTACTGCCATCAGACTTTTGAATGCACCTTGTGTCAAGTGATCTTTTATCTACACCCTAGTTATGACTGTAACATTACATTCTGTAGTCTCTCCTCGTCGCAAGGATTGTGGAAGGTTGTCAGGGGTCGAGGATAGTCGGGGTGGGGGGGGGGGCAAGGGGTAGTTTGTGGGTGGTGGGGGAGTGGTAGTTTGGGGTTGGTTAATGTCGTTAAGAGGTCCATTGTGTGATTGGAGGGTGGGTAGAGGGGATGTTACTAATCCTTCTAGCCTTTCCCAGGTAAATATTCTGCAAAGGGAGTTGGAACTATCACGTCTCCAATTTAAGTCGGAGTATCGGATGGTTCCCAATGCCAGGTAATTTCCCATCATAAATTTGAACTTCCTTGGCAACTTTATCTGGGGGCCCCCAGAACATCTTCAGGGGTAACCCCGGGGTACTAGTCCCAGCAAATGGAAGTTCTCTGCCTTTGGCTGAACTTATGCATTCACCTTTCTTTCCCAACCTATTCCCTATCGCTTGATTCCGTTAGTGTCCAAAAATCTATCATTCTCAACCACGAATGGACTCAACAATGGGACATTCACAATCTTCTGTGATAGAGAATTCCAAAAATTCACAAACCCTCTGCAATCTTCAGAGGGCTTGACCACCTCTGCATTGTTCCAGTCATCTGCTAGTAACATCGAAGGGTCTTGCAACCTGCAACCCTGGTCATTGATGCCATCTGCAAAGGTTTCCAACTCTTAATTTTTGAAATGGATGAGGCCCGTCAAAGCCAAAGAGCTGTTGGTTTTGCTTCCTTCACTGGATATCCACAGGTTCAGAAGGGTCATAGGCTGCATTCATGTGCTGTTACGCCACCCTGGGCTAGTGCGTGGTCAATTCCAGCCCCACACATCCCAGAGTCATAACACAAGTGAATTAACCAATAATACTTGTAAAAACCTGAAGTCTTTGGCCCTTGGCTGCCCAATAATTACAGTCACCAGGTTTGTACAACAAAACGAAGGAGATTGTCATCGACTTCAGGAAGAGTAGTGGAGAACATGCCCCTGTCTACATTAAAGGGAACGAAGTAGAAAGGGTCGAGAGCTTCAAGTTTTTAGGTGTACAGATCACCAACAGCCTGCCCTGGTCCCCCCCCATGCCGACACCATAGTTAAGAAAGCCCACCAATGACTTTATTTGCTCAGAAGACTAAGGAAATTTGGCATGTCAGCTACGTCTCTTAGCAACGTCTACAGATGCACCATAGAAAGCATTCTTTCTGGTTGTATCACAGCTTGGTGAAACAAGGGGCCCACTCACCCCGGACATACTCTCTTCCACCTTCTTCCGTCAGGAAAAAGATACCAAAGTTTGAGGTCACGCACCAACTGACTCAAGAACAGCTACTTCCCTACTGCCATCAGACTTTTGAATGGACCTACCTCGTATTAAGTTGATCTTTTCTCTACACCTTACTACGACTGTAACATTATTCTGCAGTCTTTCCTTCCTTCCCTATGTACGGTATGCATTGTTTGTACAGCATGCAAGAAACAATATTTTTCACTGTATACTAATACATGTGACAATAATAAATCAAATCAAATCACAAAAATAAGTTTAAAAACAATTACTGTTTATTTATGACAAGGATTGGGGGGGGGGGCCATGAGATCCAATCGCCGCCTGTTACCGGGCATAGTACAGCCTTTTGGGTCAATTTATTGGCCACCAACCAAGTCAAACCGAGTCCCAGCCCATCTCTTCTCACTGCTGCTGGCCAGTCTACAACTCCAGTTTAAACCAGCACAGGCTTCTGAACTCTTCTGCTTGAATTAAAGATACCGGCTGCCTTAAAGACACATCTTCATTAAACATCCATGGATTAAAAGTGAAACTGCAAAAATAAAGGAACGGGGAAAACAAGCAGGACCCTTACAGGGGCATTGAGAACAGAACAGATCTTTGTTCATCCACACCCTTAATGTGCACATGTATTTGACCAACATATAAGGATAATGCTAGCCTGCACCAGCTATTCAGGGAGCTGACATGATTTATCCAAGAGCACTCTCAGTTTCACAGAAGTTCTCTCTGCCGGTCTCAGCCGTTGGCTTCTGAAGGGCAGGGGACATCCTCCAAATCCTGCCTCATGCGCCAGTGAGGAACCCTACGAAACAGTCACAGGAAAGGTACAACCGGAATTGCAACAGAAATTGAAGAGCGAGACCAGCAGTGCAGGTTCAGTTCCTGCACCAGCTGAGGATATTCATGAAGGCCCTGTCTTCTCAACCTTGCCCCTTGTCTGAGGTGTGGTGATCCTCAGGTTAAATCACCACCAGTCAGCTCTCCACCTTAAAGGGGAAAGCAGCCTGTGGTCGTCTGAGACTATGGTGACTTTACCTTTACAGCAGGAATCATGACACTGATATGGTTACAATAGAATAGGTTCTGTTGCCTTAGCCGATCTGGAGATGCCTTTCAGTGTTCCCCAGCAAGGGTCTCCAGGATTGCCATTGTCTTTTTGCACAGCTTGGTGCTTGTGGTATTATCAGGTATTGCAGTACCCGAGAAGCTGAAGACCATTGGTTAAACCTAGGAGTTTACCATTGGCTGTTTTGTATGTAGCTCCGCCCTGATAGGCGGGGTATAAGAACCGGTGCCGTCCCAGCAGCCCTCATTCTGTAGCGAAGCTGCTGGGGAACAGTTCTGGTCTATTAAAGCCTTCAGTTATGTTACTACCTCGTTTTAATAGTAATTGATCGTGCATCAGTGCTACAGAAAGGATTGGAGTTGGTAGCAGAGGAAGCTGGAGAGTACCCAGCGTCCTTGGAGGAGGAAGGGGAGAATCTCGATATCCCATTGGTGCCTGCAGCTGCAGACCTGCCTGCCTCTATAGCCTGCAACAGTCTCACCTGGGCACACATCACTTGAAAATTGTGCTTGCAGCATTGCAAGTTTCCCATCGAGATCCCTGTGCATGAAAGTCCCACCACAAACATTCCTTACCTGCGCCTGTGAGGGCCAGGGCAGGATACAGTGCGCGTGGCTCTGTCAGGGAAGTGGGCAGGCAAGGGCTGAGAATTAGATATAAACTAGCACTGAACGACACAGAATAGGTAACCGAAAACTTACTCAAAGAGGTATGTTTTTAAGGAGCCTTGAAGGAGGAGAAACAGGCAGAGTGATTTGGGAACAGAGTCTGGATTTTAGGACCTAGACAGCTAAAGGAATAGCTGAAAATGGTGGGGCAAGGGAAGTCAGAGTTGCAAAATAGGTGAGAGTTTGAGGAACACAGGGTTCTTGTGGCAATGTGGCTGTGGTAGTATGCATTAGGGGTCATGTGGGACTGTGAAGCCGTGATGCTATTGGCTGACAGATCCCGGGTCCTGGTTGGCTGTTGATCCCTAGCTCCGCCCTGAAGGCGGAGTATAAGAACCTGGGCTTCTCCCCGCAGCTCCAGTCTGTTGCTGAACTGCTGGGAACAAGTCACGCTTAATAAAGCCTCATCGACTTCATCTCTATTCGTCTCTCTCGTAAGTCATTGTGCGCTACAATTTATTAAGCGTGCTTAAAAGACTATGGAGCTCAGGATCGCCCCGGAATGCCTGCGGATCAACCCCCACGCAGTGAACGCGGCAGCAGTTTTTAAACACTGGCAGGCTTGTTTCGAAGGCTACCTCCGAACGGCCCCCGGCCGGATCACAGAAGACCAGAAACTACAGGTCCTGCATTCAAGGGTAAGCCCGGAAATTTACCCCCTCATAGAGACGCAGAGGATTTCCCGACGGCGCTCGCAGCACTAAAGAGCGTCTACGTTCGCCCAGTGAACCAGGTCTACGCACGCTACCAACTCGCAACGAGACGGCAAAGTCCCGGAGAATCGCTAGAGGAGTTCTACGCCGCGCTGCTAATTTTGGGACGGGGCTGCGGCTGCCCGCCGGTAGGGAGCGACGGAACACACGGACATGTTAATTCGCGAAGCATTTGTGGCAGGTATGAACTCTCCCCAAATCCGCCAAAGACTCTTAGAAAAAGAGTCACTAGGACTCTCAGAGGCACGGGCCCTTGCAGCCTCACTAGATGTGGCCTCGCAAAACGCACGCGCCTACGGCCCCGACCGCGCGGCAGCCCCTTGGGCTCCGTGGACCCCCGTCGCGACAAACCCCCTTGCCCCCCTCCCTCACAGGCTTGCGCGGTTAAGACGCCAGACCATCCCGGGGGGGCCCGCTGCTATTTCTGCGGGCAGGCGAAACACCCCCGGCAGCGCTGCCCGGCCCACGCAGCAACTTGCAAGAGCTGCGGGAAAAAGGGCCATTTCGCGGCTGTGTGCCGGTCCCGGGGGGTTGCCGCTGTCCCCGGAGAAGAAAGAGTCCAGCGCATCCCAAACGTTCCCCAAACCCCCCCAGCGCCCCATGTGCGACCCGCGGGCGCCGCCATTTTGTGTCCCGGCCACCACGAGGGGAGGATGGGCGCCGCCATCTTGTGACCCCCCCAGCCATGTGCGATGCATGGGAGCGGCCATTTTGTCCACCCCCGACCACGTGCGATCCGTGGGGGCGGCCATCTTGTCCACCCCCGGCCGCGTGCGATTCATGGATGCCATCATCTTGGATGACAACAAAGGACCCCAGCATCGACGGCTCCACGGGGTCCGAAGAAGACGCTGAGACACCACGACCACATCTGGCCTCGGTGACGCTGGATCAAGCACGGCCCCGGACGCTCCAGACGACGACAACAACGGAGCTGATCAACGGACACGAGACACCTTGCCTGATCGACTCCGGGAGCACCGAAAGCTTCATCCACCCCGACACGGTAAGACGCTGTTTTTTGACCATCCGTCCCAGTACGCAAAAGATTTCCCTAGCTGCAGGATCCCACTCCGTAGAGATCAAAGGGTTCTGCATAGTGACCCTAACGGTGCAAGGAAGGGAGTTTAAAAACTACAGGCTCTACGCCCTTCCCCAACTCTGCGCTCCCACATTACTGGGATTAGATTTCCAGTGCAATCTGCAGAGCCTAACGTTTCAATTCGGCGGCCCAATACCCCCACTCACTATCTGCGGCCTCGCAACCCTCAAAGTTGAACCACCATCCTTGTTTGCAAACCTCACCCCGGATTGCAAACCCGTCGCCACTAGGTGCAGACGGTACAGCGCCCAGGACCGGACATTTATCCAGTCCGAAGTCCAGCGGTTGCTGAAGGAAGGTATAATCCAGGCCAGCAATAGTCCCTGGAGAGCACAGGTGGTAGTAGTAAAGACCGGGGAGAAGCAAAGGATGGTCATAGACTATAGCCAGACCATCAACAGGTACACACAGCTAGATGCGTACCCTCTCCCCCGCATATTCGACATGGTAAATCGGATTGCCCAATATAAGGTCTTCTCCACCGTGGACCTCAAGTCCGCCTATCACCAGCTCCCCATCCGCCCAAGTGACCGCAAGTACACTGCCTTCGAGGCAGATGGGCGACTATACCACTTCCTAAGGGTCCCATTTGGCGTCACAAATGGGGTCTCGGTCTTCCAACGGGAGATGGACCGAATGGTTGATCAACACGGGTTACAGGCCACGTTCCCGTACCTCGACAACGTAACCATCTGCGGCCACGATCAGCAGGACCACGACGCCAAGCTCCAAAAATTCCTCCAGACCGCAAACGCCTTGAACCTCACATACAACGAGGACAAGTGCGTGTTTAGCACAAACCGGTTAGCCATCCTGGGATACGTAGTGCGCAATGGGATAATAGGCCCCGACCCCGAACGCATGCGCCCCCTTATGGAATTTCCCCTTCCCCACTGCTCCAAAGCCCTGAAACGATGCCTGGGGTTTTTTTCATATTACGCCCAGTGGGTCCCCCAGTATGCAGACAAGGCCCGCCCACTAATACAGGCTACTACCTTCCCCCTGTCGACAGAGGCTCGCCAGGCCTTCAGCCGCATCAAAGCGGATATCGCAAAGGCCACGATGCGTGCCATCGACGTGTCCCTCCCCTTCCAGGTTGAGAGCGACGCCTCCGATGTAGCTCTGGCGGCCACCCTTAACCAAGCGGGCAGACCCGTGGCCTTCTTCTCCCGAACCCTCCACGCCTCAGAAATCCGCCACTCTTCAGTGGAAAAGGAAGCCCAAGCTCGTGGAAGCTGTGCGACATTGGAGGCATTACCTGGCCGGCAGGAGATTCACTCTCCTCACTGACCAACGGTCGGTAGCTTTCATGTTCGATAATGCACAGCGGGGCAAAATTAAAAATGACAAGATCTTAAGGTGGAGGATCGAGCTCTCCACCTTCAACTACGAGATCTTGTACCGCCCCGGAAAGCTGAACGAGCCGTCCGATGCCCTATCCCGCGGCACATGTGCCAACGCACAAAAAGACCGTCTCCAAACCCTCCACGAGGACCTCTGCCACCCGGGGGTCACTCGGTTCTACCATTTTATAAAGTCCCGCAACCGCCCCTACTCCGTGGAGGAGGTCCGTACTGTCACCAGGAACTGCCACATCTGCGCTGAGTGCAAACCGCATTTTTTCAGACCAGATAGAGCGCACCTGATCAAGGCTTCCCGCCCCTTTGAACGCCTCAGTCTGGATTTCAAAGGGCCCCTCCCCTCCACCGATCGAAACACATACTTCCTGAACGTGGTGGACGAGTACTCCCATTTCCCTTTCGCCATCCCCTGCCCCGACATGACAGCGGCCACAGTTATTAAAGCCCTTAGCACTATATTCACACTGTTCGGTTGCCCCGCATATATCCATAGCGACAGGGGGTCCTCCTTTATGAGTGACGAGCTGAGCCAGTTCCTGCTCAGCAAGGGCATAGCCTCGAGCAGGACGACCAGCTACAACCCCCGGGGGAACGGGCAAGTAGAAAGGGAGAACGGCACGGTCTGGAAGACCGTCCTACTGGCCCTACGGTCCAGGGATCTCCCTGTTTCACGGTGGCAGGAGGTCCTCCCGGACGCTCTCCACTCCATCCAGTCACTGCTGTGTACCACCACTAACCAAACGCCTCATGAGCGCCTCCTTGTCTTCCCCAGGACGTCCTCCTCCGGAACGTCGCTGCCGACCTGGCTGGCGGCCCCAGGACCCATCCTGCTCCGGAAACATGTGCGGGCGCACAAGTCGGATCCGTTGGTCGAGAGGGTTCATCTCCTTCACGCGAACCCGCAGTACGCCTACGTGGCGTACCCCGACGGCCGACAGGACACGGTCTCCCTGCGAGACCTGGCGCCCGCCGGCAACACGCACACCCCCCCCGACACCGATCACCCCCTCCCTGCCACCGGCGCACCCCGCGACCGCCCCCTTCCCGGGAGGATCGGTCCTCCTCCCATGTCCGACCAGGAGTGAAACAGAAGCAGACACCGAAAAGCTCCCGGAGACGACAACGCGGGAACAAGCACCTGCACCACCACCGGGGCTGAGGCGATCAACAAGGAAGACCAGACGACCCGCTTGACTCGTGGCATCGGTGTAACACAAGAATGTTGTGGACTTTAACGAGAATGTTCTTCTTCCTCTTATGAATATTGTAAATAGTTCACAAACCCTGTACATAGCCCAATGTAGGGCAAAGTGAAGAGCATTGAAAGGACATGCCAAAAATTTTCTCCTCCCAGGACCAGCCTTGTAAACCCCTACCACCATGCGAAGCACCACCCCGCCGGGTTCATTTTTAACAAGGGGTGAATGTGGAAGTATGCATTAGGGGTCATGTGGGACTGTGAAGCCGTGATGCTATTGGCTGACAGATCCCGGGTCCTGGTTGGCTGTTGATCCCTAGCTCCGCCCTGAAGGCGGAGTATAAGAACCTGGGCTTCTCCCCGCAGCTCCAGTCTGTTGCTGAACTGCTGGGAACAAGTCACGCTTAATAAAGCCTCATCGACTTCATCTCTATTCGTCTCTCTCGTAAGTCATTGTGCGCTACAGTGGCGTTGGAAGGGGTTATAGAAATTATATTCATCTCATAGAAACATAGAAAATAGGAGCAGGAGGAGGCCATTCAGCCCATCAAGCCTGCTTCCACCATTCATTGTGATCATGGCTGATCATCCAATTCAGTCACCTGTTCCTGCTATTCCCCTATATCCTTTAGCCCCAAGAGCTATATCTAACTCCTTCTTGAAAACATACAGGGTGGGATTCTCCAGTCTGCCAGCCGCGTTATCCGGCTCGGTGCACCCCCGCCAGCAGCGGGATTATCCATTCCTGCAGCCGGCCAATGGGGTTTCCCATTGTGACCACCCATCACCCAGGGGTGTGAGTGAGCTTCAGGCAACATTTTGGTCTCAACTGCTTTCTGTGGTAGTGAATTCAACAGTCTCACCACTTACTGGGTGATCAGATTTCTCCTCATCTCAATCCTAAGTGGTCTACCCCATATCCTCAGACTGTGACCCCTGGTTCTGGACACACCCACCATCGGGAACATCCTTCCTGTTAGAATTTTATTGGTTTCTATGAGACCGCCCCCCCCCCTCATTCTTTTAAACTCCAGTAAATATAATCCCAACTGAATCAACCTCTCCTCGTACGTTAGTGTCACCATCCCAGCTTGGTAAACCTTCGCTGCATGCTGTCGATTGCAATAACATCATTCCTCAGATAAGGAGACCAAAACTGCACACGATGACACAATCTTATAGCCACAATGCGCCGGAAAAGCAGTTCATCATGGCGCAGCGTGGCTGTTGAAAGCTGGGAAACCCCGCTCCCGGGATCTACCCGTCTTGCAACGCCTCGTGAGATTCAGTGCAATCTCGCGAGACATTGCGAGGGTAATCTTGCCCACAATGGGCGGGATCACCATTTGGCAAATTTGCATATTAGAGCGAGGCAGTAAGCCTCACTCTAATGTGCAGATTCCCGAGGTACCTGAGGCTTTGGGATTCAATCACTTTGCCACACAGCTAAATGCGCTCGCTAGGTGACATTGTTCCCTTTTGGGATGATCGCCCCTAATAATCCAAGTGTGGTCTTACCAAGACCCTGAATAATTGCAGCAAGACATCCCTGCTCCTGTACTCGAATTCTCAAATAAATAAAACCCAGAACATAATTTAACTTTATAGTTTTTACCCGCAACGCTGAGGGCTGCAAGGTGGCACAGTGGTTAGCACAATTGCTTCACAGCTCCAGGGTCCCAGATTCAATTCCTGGCTTGGGTCACTGTCTGTGTGGAGTCTGCACCTTCTCCCTATGTCTGCATGGGTTTCCTCCGGGTACTCCGGTTTCCTCCCATAGCCCATAGATGTGCAGGTCAGGTGGATTGGCCGTGCCAAATTGCCCGTAAACAAAAGATTAGGTGGGGTTACTGGGTTACGGTGAAATGGCGGCAGTGTGGGCTTAGGTAGAGTGCTCTTTCCAAGGGCCGGTGCAGACTCGATGGGCTGAATGGCCTCCTTCTGCACTGTAAATTCTATGAATTCTGTGATTAAAGACTGTGTCCGTGCCACTCATCTGACTTTGTGCTGGGGAACGGGATGTTTACTCTGTGTTTGAGTGGCTTCAAAAGAAGCCATGAAAGCGAAGAAGAAAATGTTTTGTACATTTACTTATTAAAAATAGAGTCTTTGAAGCCTACAATTGTTTATAACAAAGTAAATGGATTTTCTTTTGAGGATGAGGAAAATAGATTTTCTGGTAGGGAAGTATTGTTGCACTTTGATTTGCTTATTCCAGATATGTTGTGCACTCC
The DNA here is from genome assembly GCF_047496885.1 of Scyliorhinus torazame. Taxonomy (NCBI): domain Eukaryota; kingdom Metazoa; phylum Chordata; class Chondrichthyes; order Carcharhiniformes; family Scyliorhinidae; genus Scyliorhinus; species Scyliorhinus torazame. Next base: position 323,424,989 of record NC_092709.1, read on the forward strand.
CTGGGGCATTTTGGCAGTAGCAGAACCCAAAATATCGAAATGTTTTGAAAATAACAGGTTTACTGAAGGAGTTTTCATGTAAGGCATCTTAACAGTTCTCGGATTGCCCTTTATCTGCCCATCAGTAAAGACACTGCTGCTTTCTGTATCTCCCGTGCAATTACATCTCCAGGGAGTATGTCGTGGGGTCAGTACTCTCGTCTTGCAAATGTAATTTCTTTAGCAGTTTGAGATGTTCTTTATAGTCCCTCAAAGCTCTGAAAGTCTTTGCCCACATGTCAGTCCTTTTATAAGAGCAGCAACAGATTTATTACTACTATCAGAGATCAGGCGTAGTCTGCACGGACAGTTGTACGCCAATCTCTGGCCTGCCAGCCTTACTGGTGTTCTGCAACTTTAACTACAAGGCACTTGGATACAGCTCAGCATCATGTTGGTGCAATGAGGGGAAGGAAGACGAGAAAGTTACTGCCCATAGACTCACTGATGAGGAATATGTACGAGCATCAGTCTTTGGAAAGAAGATTGCCTAATAGGATAGACAGAGGGCAGAGTGATGTCAAGGTTTGTTATCATTACATTCAGATGTTAGCAGCGTAATACTAATGGCTTCATATAACTTGAGTAGGCAGCCTGACTTTATGAATGCAGTAATTATAGTGTCACTATCATTGGGAAAAATGGGGTATAGTTGTTTCCCCAAACACAATCCCACCTCTAATCTTTTTATCTTGCATGGGTTAGGCCTCCACGCCACTCAAAAATAAATTAATTAAGTTGCACCTTCAGCTCCAAGTGATCTCTGTGACAAACTAATTCTCGAGACTGATTGACCCAACCTTTAAAGTAATCTTTATTATTGTCACAAGTAGGCTTATATTAACACTGCAATGAAGTTACTGTGAAAATCCCCTAATCCCCACATTCCGGCGCCTGTTCAGCTACACTGAGGGAGAATTCAGAATGTTCAATTCACCTAGCAAGCATGTCTTTCGGGACTTTGTGGGAGGGAACTGGAGTGCCCGGAGGAAACCCACGCAGACACGGGAGAATGTGCAGACTCTTCACAGACAGTGACCTAGCCGGGAATCAAGCCCGGGGCCCTGGCATTGTGAGGGAACAGTGCTAACCACTGTGCTACCGTGCCGACCAGATTAAGGTCCATCATTCCAAACTGTCCAGCAATTTGAGCACAAGTAACAGGTGTCATGACAGTCGAGTACATGCAACCCGTACGAAGATCGAACTAGCGGCCTTGCCGTTATTAACACACCGCAGCAACCACCTGAGCGAACTCGGGTCTGGCGACCTTGTGATGTCTCAGCAACTCAACGGTGTGTTGCCCTTGACAGGGCCATGTTAGCTTAGTTAAAGGAAGAATGGCTATAACTAAAATTTGATTATTTTCCTCCCATCCCTCACCCCCCACACCATCCTAATCCTGAAATTGGGAGCCAGTTTAGATTACGTTACATCCTTGGCACCCGCCTTTTTCCTAATTTGCATGTTCCCTCCCCGCTTGATGTTGAAATCTGGAAGCACAGTTGAGTTCCAACAATTGTGGCACCCAACCCAGTTCGTCATCACCATTATCAAATAGATAACCATCTCTAAAAACTGAAACTGCTGGAAATACTCAGCAGGTCTGGCAGCATCTGCAGGGAGAGGAACTGAGTTAACATTTCAGGTCATGACCTTTCAACAGAACAGGATAAAGTTAAAAACATGAAGGAGAAACATGAACATCAAACCTGATCACCTTTGTCCTTACCTTCTCTATGTTGATTGCAACCTTAACTATGCCTGTATTTTGTTCAACTTCAAGTTCTTCAGCTTCACCGGAATGAGCCCGGTCAGGTGGTAGAAGTTTCAGTAGGGGAGCATTTCGGGGACAGTGACCACAATTCAGTAAGTTTTAAAGTGCTGGTGGACAAGGCTAAGAGTGGTCCTAGGGTGAATGTGCTAAATTGGGGGAAGGCTAATTATAACAATATTAGGCGGGAACTGAAGAATCTAGATTGGGGGCGGATGTTTGAGGGTAAATCAACATCTGACATGTGGGAGGCTTTCAAATGTCAGTTGAAAGGAATTCAGGACCAGCATGTTCCTGTGCGGAAGAAGGATAAAAACGGCAAATTTTGGGAACCTTGGATAACGAGAGACATTGTAGGCCTCGTCAAAAAGAAAAAGGATGCATTTGTCAGGGCTAGTAGGCTGGGAACAGACGAAGCCTGTGTGGCATATAAGGTAAGTAGGAATGAAACTTAAGCAAGGAGTCAGGAGGACTAAAAGGCCTCACGAAAAGTCATTGGCAAATAGGGTTAAGGAAAGTCCCAAGGCTTTTTACACGTACATAAAAAGCAAGAGGGTAGCCAGGGAATGGGTTGGCCCATTGAAGGATAGGCAAGGGAATCTATGTGTGGAGCCAGAGGAAATGGACGAGGTACTAAATGAATACTTTGCATCAGTATTCACCAAAGAAAGGAATTGGTGGATATTGAGTCTGGAGAAGGGTGTGTAGATAGCCTGGGTCACATTGAGATCCAAAAAGACGAGGTGTTGGGTGTCTTGAAAAATATTAAGGTAGATAAGTCCCCAGGGCCTGATGGGATCTACCTCAGAATACTGAAGGAGGCTAGAGAGGAAATTGCTGAGGCCTTAACAGAAATCTTTGGATCCTCACTGTCTTCAGGTGATGTCCCGGAGGACTGGAGAATAGCCAATGTTGTTCCTTTGTTTAAGAAGGGTAGCAAGGATAATCCAGGGAACTACAGGCCGGTGAGCCTTATGCCAATGGTAGGGAAATTACTGGAGAGAATTCTTCGAGACAGGATCTACTCCCATTTGGAAGCAAATGGACTTATTAACGAGAGGCAGCACGGTTTTGTGAAGGGGAGGTCGTGTCTCACCAACTTGATAGAGTTTTTCGAAGAGGTCACAAAGATGATTGATGCAGGTAGGGCAGTGGATGTTGTCTATATGGACTTCAGTAAGGCCTTTGACAAGGTCCCTCATGGCAGACTGGTACAAAAGGTGAAGTCACACAGGATCAGGAGTGATCTAGCAAGATGGATACAGAACTGGCTAGGCCATAGAAGGCAGAGGGTAGCAATGGAAGGGTGCTTTTCTGATTGGAGGGCTGTGACTAGTGGTGTTCTGCAGGGATCAGTGCTGGTATCTTTGCTGTTCATAATATATATAAATGATTTGGAGGAAAATGTAACTGGTCTGATTAGTAAGTTTGCAGATGACTCAAAGGTTGGTGGAATTGTGGATAACAATGAGGACTGCCAGAGGATGCAGAAGGATTTAGATTGTTTGGAGACTTGGGCGGAGAGATGGCAGATGGAAATTAATCCGGACAAATGTGAGGTAATGCATTTTGGAAGGTCTAATGCAGGTAGGGAATATACAGTGAATGGTAGAACCCTCAAGAGTATTGACAGTCAGAGAGATCTAGGTGTACAGGTCCACAGGTCACTGAAAGGGGCAACACAGGTGGAGAAGGTAGTCAAGAATGCATATGGCATGCTTGCCTTCATTGGCCGGGGCATTGAGTATAAGAATTGGCAAGTCATGTTGCAGCTGTATCGAACCTGAGCAAGGCCACACTTGGAGTATAGTGTTCAATTCTGGTCGCCACACTGCCAGAAGGATGTGGATGCTTTAGAGAGGGTGCAGAAGAGATTTACCAGGGTATTGCCTGGTATGGAGGGCATTAGCTATGAGGAGCGGTTGAATAAACTCGGTTTGTTTTCACTTGAACGACGGAGGTTGAGGGGCGACCTGATAGAGGTCTACAAAATTATGAGGGGCATAGACAGATTGGATAGTCAGAGGCTTTTCCCCAGGGTAGAGGGGTCAATTACTCGGGGGCAGAGGCTTAAGGTGAGAGGGGCAAGGTTTAGAGGAGATGTACGAGGCATGTTTTTTACACAGAGGGTAGTGGGTGCCTAGAACTCGCTGCCGGAGGAGGTAGTGGAAGCAGGGACTAAAGTGACATTTTCGGGGCATCTTGACAAATACATGAATAGGATGGGAATAGAGGGATACGGACCCAGGAAGTGTAGAAGATTTTAGTTTAGTCGGGCAGCATGGTCGGCACAGGCTTGGAGGGCCGAAGGGCCTGTTCCTGTGCTGCACTTTTCTTTGTTCTTTGTTCTTTGAGATTGTAGATGGGAATGAAGAGTAAGAATAATTTCTGTGTTACTCAGGTGTTGCATAAGCAGCACAATTGGCCACAAAGTAGTAACTCCTGTCTATAATGTGTTTGGATGCTTATTGAATACAATAAAATGCATTTTTTACATTCTTTGATGGGATGTGGCGACCGCTGGTTAGGCCAGCATTTGTTGCCCATCCTAATTTCCCTTGAGAAGGTGCGAATGAGATGCCTTCGTGAATAGCTGCGTCCAGCATCTGTGGTGGTGTAGTGCAATGGAGTGGCTTGCGATGTTATTTTGGGGAATATTAAGATTAAACCACAGTGCAGGTCAGTCCAGCTAAGGGTGATGGAATTCCTTTCCTGAAGAACATTAGAAAACCAGATGGGGTTTTCCCCAACAATCGTGTGGTGCTCTTTGTGATTCTTTTATCAGGATGGATGTTGTAGTGTTCACAAAGACCACAGAAGCTAAGTTCATTAACAAAGCTAACATTTATTTCCACTACTTATTAAAGCTCGACCACTTACTCCTCGAGTAAACAATGATCTAGTAATCTACAATCTACACTCAACTAACACTTGTCTCTGCACTCTATGTCTAACTGTACTCTGATCTCTCTCACTGCTTCTCTGCTCTCCTCTCCAGCCTTCTCCCAGAAGTCTGTGAGTCAGTGCTTTACATAGTTCTGCATCTAGCTCCATCTAATGGTTAATTATGATATGACATTAACCCTTTATATTCTGAACATTTCCCAAAATGCCACAAATAGTTGATAGGTTCATGGCACCGCTACTGAGGCTAGTTTTCAATTCTAGAATTATTCATTTGCAAGTTTAAATTCCACACAGCTGTTGTGTGGGATTTGATCCTATTCCGCAGAGCATTAGTCTAGGCCTCAGGGATTATTAATCCAGTGACATTACCACCACACCACCTTCTCCACAACCAACATCAATTACATGTAATCTAAAGTCTGTTCTTTGTTCTGGCACTTATGTCTTGTGTTCTGCAATTAAAGGCAGTGACTTTTAAGCAATCTGACTGGGCATTCAATCATCCTCCAGCACGTGTCACACCATTTGGTTGTGGAATGAGAGCACCAATGCTGAACCTGCAGTGTGACATAAAACCTGTGCCCTTATACATGCCATGCAATGGTTAGCTTGGCCAATTGAGCCCAATATTCACCACGAGGCGGGATGCCCACCACATTCATCTTTGTCCTTTTCAAAGCAGACAGTACATGTTGTCTCACCAATCTGTGGAGGCTAAAACTACTTGGTTAGATTTATTGCAGATGAATTCATATGAAGATATCAAATTGTGCGGCAGAAAACAGTCCAAAATTAAAAATATTTAGGGCTAGATTTGGTGCAGTCAGGCTTACTGTGCCTGATCAGGGAGTGGCCACTAGAAAGTTACCCCTGCCACCGATCTTACTTGCCCCATTTCCTGTGATGCCCCCTCCAGCGATGCTATCCTGCCTTCACTCATCTTTGGTCTGTGGGATGCAGGATGAGCCAGGAGCTCTGGTGGGTGCATCACCACAAGGTCCCATTGTTCTAGGTGGCGCTGGTGGCATGAAGTATTGTCAATCTCTGATTGAACAACTTGAATCGTGGGGAAGGCTTGCCAGTGGCCACTCAGGCACTTTATTCTGTCAGGCCTCCTTCTGGAACTGATGGGGTTCCCTGCTGGCTCTCCGACAGGTGGTCAAGACTTCCTGGTGGCCCAACAAAACCTAGGCTATGGAATCACACCACAAGGTTTTAAAATGACCTAGTGGGAACATATTACTTATTGAATTTGCTAAGTGGGAATGAATCCCTGTCTGTTGCTTAACAATCACAATTGCTTTTGCAAAGGCAATGCTGTACATAAATGTCATGTTCCCTTCCCATTAACGGAGTTGGAGGGGGCTTGGTCGCAATTAAAGGGGCATGCCCTCACCTCCCGAGAGCTGTAGTTTTGTTAAAAGCTGTACAAAATTTAGCTGAACTAATGTCTCCAAATGCCTTTTCTTTCAGGTAATTAATGCAGCTCTGACCCTGGCTGCTAGGCCACAGAGCAAAGTTGCCCAAGACAACATGGATGTCTTCAAAGACCAATGGGAGAAGCAAGTACGAGTTCTGACCGAGGCTGTCGATGACATCACTTCTGTTGATGATTTCTTAGCTGTCTCAGGTACAGAGAAATGCAATCGAGCCAAAGAATTTAGACCACCCATTTCGACAATTTAGCTTTATCCTCTGACGTTTAAACCCCGCTATCTTGAAATTGAGTCTCAACAACAGCAACTTGCATTTATAATTGCAGGTTTTCCTCTAACTTACACACCATCTTGACTCGGCATTGTATCATAATTCCTTTACTGTCACAATTACACACGGACATACAAATTAGGAGCAGGAGTAACCATTCGGCCCCTCGAGCCTAATCTGCTATTCAATTAGATCGTGCTTCATCTGACCGTGGCCTCAACTCCACTTGATTGCCGACAGCCGTTGACTGCCCTGCCAATCCAGAATCTATCTAACTCGGTCCTAAAAAATATTCAATGACCCTGCCTTCATCAATCTCTGGGAAGGAGAGTCCCACAGTCTCACAAACGTCTGATGATGCACTATCAATTACTACAAGACGAGAGTCGAGAATAATCAAGGCTTTATTAAGCAGAGATGTGTGGCCTCCTGCAGCTGCTACCAGAATGGGAGCAGCTCCGGTGTGCACACACATTTATAAACTGTCTACTGGGCGAAGCCAGCAGGCAGGGATTTACCCCCTTACCTCTAGTACAGGAGCCTCACCGTACTACATCTAATATACAGTTACTACATCTAATATACAGTTAGTGGTGACTACCACATTCACCCCCTGTTAAAAATTGAGTCCAGCGGGGGTGGTGGAAAAAGTTCAGGCAAAATTTCGAAGTTCAGGCAAAATTTACAAGTTCAGTCGGTCGGGTGCCTTGATCCTCCGCTGTGATCGCCTCGGTCCCGGTGGTGATGCGGGCGCCGACTTGGTCACCTGTGACTTCGGGAGCGTGTTGTCCTCGTCTTCATCGCCCCCGAGTGGAACCAGTGGGAGGATGGATCGTCCTGGGGCGGGGGCCGTGGTGAGGTGCGCTGGGGGGAGGGTGAGTGGCGCTGGGGCAATTGGAGGGGGGGTGTCGGGTGGTGGGCCGTGGGTGGGGATACAGCTGGTGCCAGGTCCCGGAGGGAGACTGTGTACTGGCGCCCATCGGAGTGTGCCATGTAGGCGTCCTGCGGGTTCGCGTGCAGTAGTTGTACTCTTTCGACCAATGGGTCTGCCTTGTGTTTGCGGAGCAGGACAGATCCAGGAGCTGCCAGCCATGTTGGGAGCGAAACCCCGGAGGTGGACTTCCTGGGGAAGGCAAGGAGACGTTCATGGGGGATTTCGTTAGTTAAGGTGCAGAGGAGTGATCAGATGGAGAGAAGCACGTCGGGGAGGACATCCTGCCAGCGGGTGACCGGGAGACTTTTAGACCATAGGGCCAACAGTATGGCCTTCCAGACCGTCTCATTCTCCCTCTCCACCTGCCCGTTTCCCCGGGGATTGTAGCTGGCCATCCTGCTCGAGGCAATGCCCTTGCTGAGCAGGTACTGACGCAGCTCATCGCTCATAAAGGAGGATCCCTGGTCACTGTGGATGTAGGTGGGGAAACCGAACAGGGCGAAGATGCTTTTGAGTGCTTTAATGACCGTGGCAGAAGTTATATCAGGCCATGGGATGGCGAAGTGAAATCGGGAGTGCTCATCGACCACGTTCAGGAAGTACGTGTTTCGGTCGGTGGAGGGGAGGGGCCCTTTGAAGTCCATGCTGAGGCATTCATAGGGGCGGGAGGCCTTCACCAGGTGCGCTCGGTCTGGCAGGTAGAAGTGCGGATTGCACTCCGCGCAGACCTGGCAGCCTCTGGTGACAGCCCTGACCTCCGCAATGGAGTAGGGCAGGTTGTGGGCCTTTATGAAATGGAAGAACCGGGTGACCCCCGGGTGACAGAGACTATCGTGTAGGGCCCGGAGTTGGTCCATGTGTGCGCTGGCACATGTACCTCGGGATAGGGCATCGGGGGCTCATTGAGCTTCCCGGGGCGATACAAATTCTCGTAATTATAGGTGGAGAGATCGATTCTCCCGCCTTAAGTTTTTATCATTTTTGATCTTGCCCCGCTGTGTATTATTGAACATGAAGGCACCCGACCATTGGTCAGTGAGGAGAGTGAATCTCCTGCCGGCCAGGTAATGCCTCCAGTGCCGCACAGCTTCCATGATGGCTTGGGCCTCCTTTTTGATAGAGGAGTGCCGAATTTCAGAGGCATGTAGGGTACGGGAAAAGAATGCCAGGGGCCTGCCTGCCTGGTTGAGGGTGGCGGCCAGAGCGACGTCCGATGCATCGCTCTCGACCTGAAAATGGAGGGACTCGTCGACCGCGTGCATTGTGGCCTTGGCGATGTCTGCCTTGATGCGGTTGAAGGCCTGGCGGGCCTCAGCCGTCAGGGGGAAAGCTGTGGAGTGAGTAAGTGGGCGGGCCTTGTCCGCATAGTTAGGGACCCACTGGGCATAACAGGAGAAAAAACCCAGGCATCGTTTCAGGGCCTTGGGGCAGTGGGGGAGGGGGAGTTCCATGAGGCAGCGAATGCGGTCAGGGTCGGGCCTTTTCCACAACATAGCCAAGGATGGCTACACGGTTGGTACGGATCACGCACTTCCCCTTATTGTATGTGAGATTAAGGAGTTTGGCGGTGTGGAGAAATTTGAGAAGGTTAGCGTCGTGGTCCTGTTGATCATGGCCACAGGTGGTGACGTTATCCAGGTACAGAAAGGTGGCCCGCAGTCCGTACCGGTCAACCATTCGGTCTATCTCACGTTGGAAGACCGAGACCCCGTTAGTGACGCCGAAGGGAACCCTAAGGAAATGATAGAGGCGGCCATCTGCTTTGAACGCAGTGTATTGGTGGTCTGCCTTGCGGATGGGGAGCTGGTGGCAGGCAGATTTCAGGTCCACTGCAGAAAAGACCCTGTACTGTGCAGTCTGATTGACCATATCAGATATGCGTGGGAGGGGGTACGCGTCGAGCTGCGATGGTCTGACTGTAGTCAATGACCATCCTGTGTTCCTCCCCAGTCTTTACCACTACCACTTGGGCTCTCCAGGGGCTGTTGCTGGCCTCAATGATGCCTTCCCACAGTAGCCGCTGGACCTCCGACCTGATGAAGGTCCTGTCCTGGGCACTGTACCGTCTGCTCCTGGTGGCGACGGGTTTGTAATCCGGGGTGAGGTTTGCAAACAAAGAAGGTGGATCGACCTTAAGGGTCGTGAGGCTGAATACGGTGAGGGGGGGTAGGGGTCCGCCGAATTTTAAAGTTAAGCTTTGTAGGTTGCATTGCAAATCCAGGCCGAGTAACAGGGCAGTGCAGAGGTGGGGGAGGACGTCGAGCCGGAAGTTGCTAAACTCTACGCCCTGGACGGTGAGGGTCGGGATGCAGTACCCCCGGATTTCCACGGAATGGGATCCGGAGGCCAGGGAGATTCTGTGGGTAACGGGGTGTACCGCGCGGGAGCAGCGCCTTCCCGTAGTGGGGTGGATGAAGCTTTCCGTGCTCCCGGAGTCAAGAAGGCAGGAAGTCTTGTGCCCATCGATTTTCACCGTAGTCGTCGCGGTTGCGAGGTTGTGAGGCCGGGACTGGTCGAGGGTGATCGAGGCGAGCTGCGGCTGGTGCTGGTAGGCCCTGGGCTGGTCGGCAGTGGTGGCAGGCGATGAACGGCCAGACGAAGTTCCCGACGAGCAGGGATCCTGAGGCGCCGTCTAAAATGGCACCGAAGATCGCGGGGTACACGTGGTCTGCAGGGATGAAGATGGCGGTGCACACGGGTTGCACATGGGGGGTGTGGGTATGCTGGGCCTAAAAACAGCAGCGATCGACCGGGCCTGGCACACAGCAGCAAAATGTCCCTTCTTTCCGCAGGTCTTGCAGGTTGCGCTCCACGCGGGGCAGCACTGCTGGGGGTGTTTGGTCTGCCCGCAGAAGTAGTATTTGGGCCCCCCGGGGTTGGCTAGCTGCCGCTCGGTGCAGGCTTCGGGTGGGCTGGGGGCGGTAGCTGGTGGGGCCCACAATGTCCATGAGGGTGCCGTACGGTCGGGGGCGAATGATTGTACATTACGGGAGGCTACTGTTAGCGAATTTGCGAGCTGCCTGGTTGCCGCAAGGTCAAGGGTACCCCTTTCCAATAGGCGCTGGCGGATGTACGCCAACCCCATGTCCGTAATAAAAGTGTCTCTGATTAAAATTTCTGTATGCTCGACTGCCGAAACTGCCTGGCAGTCACAGTTCCTCGCCAGGATGTGCAGGGCACACCAGAAATCGGGGACTCACCGGGTTGCTGTCTCATGGACAGGAGGTGCCTGGTATAGAGTTTGTTAATCGGCCGAACGTAATGTCCTTTCAGGAGCTCCATTGCTTCAGTATAAGTGGGCGCATCCCGGATAAGGGGAAAAATATCAGAGCTCACCCGTGAATAAAGGACCTGGAGCTTATGTGCTGTCCGAGGGTTGTTCAGCCGATGATCGGAGGTAGCTTTCGAAGCAGGCTAGCCAGTGGTCGAAGGCTGACGTGGCATTGGCTGCTTGAGGGTGCAGCTGTAGGCGATCAGGCTTGATACGAAGTTCCATCGCTGTAAAATCTCTGCTTAATAAATTGATGCACTATCAATTAGTACAAGACGAGAGTCGATAATAATCGAGGCTTTATTAAGCAGAGATGTTTGGCCTCCTGCAGCTGCTGCCAGAATGGGAGCAGCTCCGGTGTGTGCACACATTTATACACCGCCTACTGGGCGAAGCCAGCAGGCAGGGATTTACACCCGTACCTCTAGTACAGGAGCCTTACCATACGACATCTACTATACAGTTACTACATCTAATATGCAGTTAGTGATGACTACCACACCTGAGAAAACATTTGTCTTAAAACTTTGTCTTAAATGTGCGATCCCTCACTTTTAAACTGCATCCCATGGTGCTAGTCAGGGGCTGGTTTAGCACAGTGGGCTAAACAGCTGGCTTGTAATGCTGAACAAGGCAGCAGCGCGGGTTCAATTCCTGTACCGGCCTCCCCGAACAGGCGCCGGAATGTGGCGACTGGGGGCTTTTCACAGTAACTTCATTGAAGCCTACTTGTGACAATAAGCGATTATTATTATTATAGAACTTGGGTGTTGCTGAAAAAATGAGGCATGCTGTCAAAGCTTTTAATCGAGCCCATCGAGTCTATGATGACCCTCAAAATGCACCCTACCTAGGCCCACTGCCCTGCCCTATCCCCGTAACCCCACCTAACCTGCACATCGTTTTGGACACAAAGGGGCAAAGTGGCATGGCCAATCCATCTGACCAGCTCAACTTTGGACTGTTGGAGGAGCACCCGGAGGAAACCCATGCAGACACGGGGAGGATGTGCAAACTCTACACACACAGTCACCCAAGGCCAGAATGAAACCCAAGTCCCTGGCGCTGTGAGGTAGCAGTGCTAAGCACTGTGCTGCAAGGTGACTCTGATTGATCGAGGAATTGCCATGGAGAATACACGGGCAAACATTCCCCATGGCAATCGATCAATCAGAGTCACCTTGCCTTTTTGGAATTTAAACAAAAACTTGTGGGAGAACTGTTCCCTGCTGTATTCTCTGTGACAATACCTCGACCACAAATCTTCCCTTCGCTGCCAGTTGAACACACCATAGAAATATTCAGCCCACTCTGCCGGAGGTGTCTCTTTGCAAGAGCTTTCCAATCAGTTCCATTCCTTCCTCATAGCGCTGTGAGTTTTGTCTTTTCAAGTATTTATTTTATTCCGTTTTGAAAGTTACGATGTTTCCGCCACCCTTTCAGAGAGCGCATTCCAGATCCTAATAATTTGGATAAATCAAAGGCATTTTTGCTTTAATTTGGTCCCCAGAAATATACTACGTGAAACAGTGGTGACAAAAAGCACTTTAAGAAATGAAGCATTACTACACACAACTAGCAGGAATAATTATAAGGAATACCATTCGAGGACGAGTTAATGCATTTGCCTGAATTCCCTGTTAGTGGAACGTTTGCCAGTTTAAAATAAATGGGTTACTGCCTACTAAAAATAATGGAAAGAATCTGTTCAGAATGGCACATTAATCCTTTATCGTTCAGCATGCTTTGGCATGATCTCAGGGATATTATCATTGCCTATTCCAGCTGATTATTGCACTCTGTCTATTATTCTGGATTCCCGGGTAAAATGCGGGTGAAAATACACAATATTAAATAATTAGTTTACTGGTTATTGTGGAATTTCGTGCAAACTCATTAAGATATCCATTGTGGTATAACGTAACTGGACAAGCTATATAAATACTGTGGCTGTAAGAGCTGGACAGAGACTGGGAATTCTGAGTCCTCAAAACTCGTCCACCAACTACACGGCACCTGTTACTGTTTGCGTATCTTCACACCCATATAATGTTTTAAAATATTTTCTTGGGGAAATGTAGTGGAAGGATTTCTGATCTGGTTATCAGCCTGTTGAGCACACCTTCCATGGGCAACAAGTCCGGGTGTTGGACTCGAACCCAGAGCTCCTGGTCCAGCAGTAGGGGTACCACATTGCACCACAAGGACTTCTACAAGGCGTAGGTCAGAAATGTGGCAGAATACTGTCCACGCCTAGGTGAGTGCAACTTCAAAAACACTCAAGACGCTCACCATCCAGGACAAAGCAATCCGCTTGATTGGTACCCCAGCCCCTACCTTAAACATTCACTCCCTCCTTAGCACAGGGCTAAATCGCTGGCTTTTAAAGCAGACCAAGGCAGGCCAGCAGCACGGTTCAATTCCTGTACCAGACTCCCCGAACAAGTGCCGGAATGTGGTGACTAGGGGCTTTTCACAGTAACTTCATTTGAAGCCTACTTGTGACAATAAGCGATTTTCATTTTTTCACCATCAACACAGTTATGTACCACCTACAAGATGCACTGCCGGAAGGTTCTTTTCTCAGCACTTTCCAAATCATTGACCTCTACCACCTAAAAGGACAAGGCCGGTAGATACGAGGGAACAGCACCACCTGAAAGTTCCCTCAAAACCACTTACTATCCTGACTTGGACCAAAATTGCCATTCCTGTCCTGTCACTGGCTGAAAATCCTGGAAATCACCCCTTAACAGCGGTGCTGGTACCAGGTGGACAGCAGTGGTTCAAGAAGGCAGCTCACTGCCACCTTCACTGCCACCTGGGCTGGTTTAGCTTAGTGGGCTAGACAGCTGGTTTGTGATGCAGAACAATGCCAGCAGCGTGGGTTCAATTCCCGTACCAGCTGAGAATTCTGAATTCTCCCTCTGTGTACCTGAACAGGTACTGAAATGTGGCGACGAGGGGCGTTTCACAGTAACTTCATTGCAGTGTTAATGTAAGCCTACTTGTGACAGTAACAGATAATTTATTCTTTTTTAAATTTGAAAGTGCAGTTAGGGATGGCCAACAAATGCTGGCCCTGAAAGCATTTAAAAAGTGTAGAATTTCAAACCCTCATTCCTCCACGTGCAACATAAAATTCCTTTTCCTGACCTATTAATCCCTGGGGAAGCGGTGGCATAGTGGCATAGTCACTGGGCTAGCAATCCAGAGACCCAGGGTAATCTAGGGACCCTGGTTCAAATCCTATCATGGCAAAGGATGGAATTTAAATTCAATAATAATCCAGAATTAAAAGTCAAATGATGACCATGAACCACTGTTGTGTAAAGTCCCATCTTGGTTCACTAATGTCCGTTAGGGAAAGAAATATGCTGTACTTACCCAGTCTGGCCTACATGTGACTACAGACCACACAGCAATGTCTTAACCCCCCCCCCTCTAAAATGGTCTAGCAAGTCACTCAGTTCAAGGGTAATTGAGGCTGGGCAATAAATTCTGGCCCTACCAGTGTCACCCACATCCCATGAAAGAATAAAGAAAAAAAAGTATTTGTTGTTTAAAACTGTCCTGCCATGGCAGAAGGGCTGGTTTTACTGTGCAATCCGAAAGATGTTATTGAGGAGCTTTCTAAATGTATTCAAATTCCTTGGGAGCAATTCTCCAAAATGGAGCCCAAGTGTTTGCGCCGTCGTGAACGCCGTCGCATTTCACGACAGCGCGAAACGGGCACAGGGATGACTGATTCTGGCCCCCATAGGGGGCCAGCACGGTGCTGGAGCGGTTCACCCCAAACTAGCGGCAAATGGGCGCTGCGCCAACCCGCGCATGTGTGGGGTACTTCTTTAGCGCGCCGGCCCTGACTCAACATGGCTTCGGTGTTCAGGGGCCGGCCGCGCAGGAAAGTAGGCCCGGTTGGGGAGAGGCCGGCCCGCCGATCGGTGGGCCCCGATCGCGGGCAAGACCGCATCGGAGGCCCCCCGGGGATGGAGACCCCTCCTCCCCCACCCCCTCCCACAGGCCGCCCCCCCCCCAACCGTTCGCGTAGAGTTCCCGCCGGCAGCGACCAGGGGTGTACGGTACCGGCAGGACTCTGTCGTATCTGCGCGGCAGCTCGCCCCATCCAGGCCGGAGAATCGGCGGCCCCGCCGATTCCAGCAGCCCGCGGCCATGGCCACGCCAACCGCGCTGCCGCAAATGGCGCCGATTCTCCGCACCTCGGAGAACCGCGCGCCGGCGTCGGGGCGTCATGGCGCGGTTGCGGTGATTTTCTCGTCATTATTTTCAAATCTTTCTATAATTTCATTCCCCTCCCCCTCCAGCCCTAGAACCTTCCAGGCTTGCTGCGATCCTCCTGGCCTCTTTGATACCACTGATTCCTTGCCTTAATCCAGAATTCACCCCCCTTAACCATCTCTGTCTCCCCGTCACTCTCTTTTAAGATGCTCTTTAAAACCTACCCCTTTAACTAAGCTTTGGTCACCTGTCCTGATATCACTTTCTGTGGCTCGGTGTCATATTTTGTTTGATCATTGCTTTTGTGAAGAGCCCTGTGATGCTTTGCTATGTTAAAGGCGCCTTGGGAATGTATGTTGTTGAATCACTCATGGAGAATATGTACAATTCTGAAACAGGACTAGTTCTCAATGTATTTAGACAAGCCATTTAATCACATCCTTTTCATTGTTCCATTTTTATTCTGTACCGTGTAATGCAGTGCGTGGTGCTGGCGGTTGTTCAATTCTTGGATGATCAACCATTTTATAAACATTGAAATCAGCCTGATGTCAGAAGTCACTTATTTTCTTCAATCTCTTCCTTCAAACTTTGTCAGAAAACCACATACTGGAGGATGTAAATAAGTGCGTCATAGCTCTCCAGGAAGGTGACGTGGACACACTCGATAGAACTGCTGGGGCCATCAGAGGGCGGGCAGCAAGGGTTATCCACATCATCAGTGCGGAGATGGAGAACTACGAGCCTGGAGTGTACACCGAAAAAGTAATGGAGTCTACAAAGTTACTCTCTGAGACTGGTAAGAGTTGTCGATCAAAGTTTGACTCTGTTGCATAACTTATTCACATATTAATTGGGAGCATATGAACAGGAGCAGGGCACTTTGTCCCTTGAGTCTATTGCATCATTTAGTGAGCTGGTTTATGATCTGTTACTGAACTCCATATAGCTGACTTTCATCCCTCTGGTTAACAAAATGCGATCAATCTCAGAGTTAAAATTGACAGTTGACCTAGCATTACCTGTCTTTCTCAGGAAAGAGTTCAAAACTTCTACCTCCCTTTGTATGTAACAGGGTTCCTCAATCGCGCTCTGATATTTAGGTTATGTCTCCTTGTCCTGGACACCCCAATCGCTGGAAATAGTTTCCACCTACCCAATCTGTTCATTTCAAGTTGACACTCAGAATTAAATTGAAGCTTTTTAAATCCATGTTTTTGTTAATTTCATTAACTATCATGTCCACAATATGATTATGCATTGAAATAAATAATTACCATCTATAGCACTTCCCGCTTTAGCTGGCTTCTGGCTGACATGGTGTCAAAATGCACATCTCCCCATTGATGGCTGTTCCCAAGAGGGAGACTCGCATTTATATTGCACCTTTCACAACCTCAAAATGCCTTGGTGTGCTGTACAGTCAATGAAGTACAATGAAGTGGCAGATCGAACTGGTGTGGTTTGGCACGGTAGCACAGTGGTTAGCACTGTTGCTTCACCGCACCATGGTCCCAGGTTCGATCCCAGGCTTGGGTCACTGTCTGTGCGGAGTCTGTATGTTCTCCCTGTGTCTGTGTGGGTTTTCTCCGGGTGCTCCGGTTTCTTCACACAAGTCCCGAAAGACGTGCTGTTAGGTGAATTGGACATTCTGAATTCTCCCTTAGTGTACCTAAACAGACGCCAGAGTGTGGCGACTCAGGGATTTTTACAGTAACTTCATTGCAGTGTTAATGTAAGCCTACTTGTGACAATAAAGATTATTATAATCAAGAATCCAATATAAGAGCAGCCAGGTCTACAGTAATCCTTTTCCCTGTTGCCGATTAGCCAGCCAACCTGGTAAAGATCAAGCCAGGACTCATCCAACTTTGCTCCTCATAACTCTGTAAACGAAGTCCCAACAGTTGGAGCTATTCCCGCTGGACAAGCAGCAGGAAGCCTACCTGTTTTGTGTTTAGTTGTTTTTTTCTGCATACTGATTGCTTATAGTCTACACTTAAGGGGCGAAATTCTCCCGAAACGGCGCGATGTCCGCCGACTGGCGCCCAAAACGGCGCCAATCAGACGGGCATTGCGCCTCCCCCAAAGGTGCGGACTGCTCCGCATCTTTGGGGGCCGAGCCCCAACATTGAGGGGCTAGGCCGACGCCGGAGGAATTTCCACCCCGCCAGCTGGCGGAAACGGCCTTTGTTGCCCCGCCAGCTGGCGCGGAAATGACATCCCCGGGCGGCGCGGGAGCGTCAGCGGCCGCTGACAGTTTCCCACGCATGCGCAGTGGAGGGAGTCTCTTCCGCCTCCGCCATGGTGGAGACCGTGGCAGAGGCGGAAGGGAAAGAGTGCCCCCACGGCACAGGCCGGCCCGCGGATCGGTGGGCCCCGATCGCGGGCCAGGCCACCATGGGGGCACCCCCCGGGGCCAGATCGCCCCACGCCCCCCCCCCCAGGACCCCGGAGCCCGCCCACGCCGCCTTGTCCCGCCGTTCAAAAGGTGGTTTAATCCACGCCGGCGGGACAGGCAATTTATCGGCGGGACTTTGGCCCATCCGGGCCGGAGAATCCAGCGGGGGCGCCCGCCAACCGGCGCGGCCCGTTTCCCGCCCCCGCCGAATAACCGGTACCGGAGACTTCGGCAACCGGCGGGGGCGGGATTCACGGCAGCCCCCGGCGATTCTCCAACCCGGCGGGGGGTCGGAGAATGACGCCCAAGGTCTGCAGACATATGGAGAGGAGAGAAAAACATAACTTTCCTCAAAGGCAAATGGAACCCAAGGTTTGTCAGTAGCTTTGTTTTGAGAATCTTAAGCATGTTGCAAAATCATATCAGGCAACAACAGCCCAAAAATGTCAATGTGTCGGAAATTATCCTTCCAGTTATCATAAGAAAGAGATACTTTTCATGAGTCACTGTTCTAATGTAGGAAATGCAGCAGCCAATTTGTGCGCAGTGAGCTCCTACAAACAGCAATGTGCTAATGATCAGATAATGGGTGAGAGATCGCTCCAGCAACGTTATGTAAATCTTACACCCTCCTGGTTGATAGGGATATTTGTGGAGTCTCCTCCTCTGGGTGGTTATTTAGTTGTCCACCACCACTCATGGGTGGATGTGGCAGGACTGTAGGGCTTTGATCTTATCTGTTGGTTGTGGAAGGGCTCATCTCTGTCCATTACTTGCTGCTTATGCTGTTTGGCATGCAGGTAGTGCTGTGTTGTAGCTTCACCAGATTGAAATCTCATTTTTAGGTATGCCTGTGCTGCTCCCGGAATGCCCTCCTGCACTCTTCATTGAACATTAGACACGGTGGATGCAGGAAGAATGTTCCCGATGGTGCATGTGTCCAGAACCAGGGGCCACAGTCTGAGGATACGCGGTAGACCATTTAGGACATAGGAACATAGGAATTTGGAGGAGACGTAGGCAGTTCAGCCCTTTGAGCCTGCACCACCATTCAATCAGATCATCTGATCTCTTCCTGATCTCAAATCTACCCCCTACCTGTTCCCCATAGCCCTTTCACCCATTTTTATCAGAAATATATCCAGCTCCTCCTTGAAACCATTTAATGACTCAAATAATGATAGAGATGAGGAGAAATTTCTTCATCCAGAGAGTGGTGGACCTGTGCAATTTGTTACCACAGGAAGTAGTTGAGGCCAAAACATTGTATGGTTTCAAGAAGCAGTTGGGTATAGCAATTAGGGCGAAGGGGATCAAAGGATATGGGGGAAAAGCGGGATTAGGCTATTTAGTTGGATGATCAGCCATGATCATAATGAATGGCGGAGCTTGAAGGGCCGAATGGCCTTCTCCTGCTTTTGTTTTCTATGTTTCTCTGAACCAAGGCTGATCTGGCTTGGTGGTAATGGTAGCGTTACAGATTGTGGTCGAGTATAATTATGTGGCCGCTGATGGCCCACAGCATGGATGCCCTGACTTGACTTGCTAGATTGTGCGGCACATTAGCACAGTGGTTAGCACTGTTGCTTCACAGCTCCAGGGTCCCAGTTTCGATTCCCGGCCTGGGTCACTGTCTGTGTGTAGTCTGCACGTTCTCCCCATGACTTGGTGGGTTTCCTCCGGGTGCTCCGGTTTCCTCCCTCAGTCCAAAGATGTGCAGGTTAGGTGGATTGGCCATGCTAAATTGACCTTAGTGTCCAAAAAGTTTAGGTGGGGTTACTGGGTTACGGGGATTGGTTGGAGGTGTGGGCTTAGGTACGGTATTCTTTTCAAGGGCCGGTGCAGACTCGATGGGCTGAATGGCCTCCTTCTGCACTGTAAATTCTATGATTCTAGGGTCTATTCAAAGTATATCAATTTAGCATGGCAGTAATTCAATACAACTCAATGTGAAGACAGGACTTTGTCTCAAAAAGGACAGTGCGGTGGTCACTCTTACTAATACTGTCATGGTCAGAGGTATTTGCAACAGACAGTTTGGTGAGGGTCCATGTACACTACATCCACTGCTTTACCTTCATCCACATGCTTGGTCACCTCCTCAAAGAATTCAATAAGACTTGTAAGGCAAGACCTACCCCTTACAAATCCGTGCTGACTATCCCTAATCAAGCAGTGTCTTTCCAGATGCTCAGAAATCCTATCCTTCAGTACCCTTTCCATGACTTTGCCTACCACCGAAGTAAGACTAACCGGCCTGTAATTCCCAGGGTTATCCCTATTCCCTTTTTTGAACAGGGGCACGACATTCGGCACTCTCCAATCCCCTGGTACCACCCCTGTTGACAGTGAGGACGAAAAGATCATTGCCAACGGCTCTGAAATTTCATCTCTTGCTTCCCATAGAATCCTTGGATATATCCCGTCAGGCCCGGGGGACTTGTCTATCCTCAAGTTTTTCAAAATGCCCAATACATCTTCCTTCCTAATATGTATTTCCTCGAGCTTACCAGTCTGTTTCACACTGTCCTCTCCAACAATATGGCCCCTCTCATTTGTAAATACAAAAGAAAAGTACTCGTTCAAGACCTCTCCTATCTCTTCAGACTCAATACACAATCTCCCACTACTGTCCTTGATCGGACCTACCCTCGCTCTAGTCATTCTCATATTTCTCACATATGTGTAAAAGGCCTTGGGGTTTTCCTTGATCCTACCCGCCAAAGATTGTTCATGCCCTCTCTTCGCTCTCCTAATCCCTTTCTTCAGTTCCCTCCTGGCTATCTTGTATCCCTCCAACGCCCTGTCTGAACCTTGTTTCCACAGCCTCACATAAGTCTCCTTTTTCCTCTTAACAAGACATTCAACCTCTCTTGTCAACCATGGTTCCCTCACTCGACCATCTCTTCCCTGCCTGACAGGGACATACAGATCAAGGACAGGTAATACCTGTTCCTTGAACAAGTTCCACATTTCACTTGTGTCCTTCGCTGACAGCCTATGTTCCCAACTTATGCACTTCAATTCTTGTCTGACAACATCGTATTTACCCTTCCCCCAATTGTAAACCTTACCCTGTTGCACGCACCTATCCCTCTCCATTACTAAAGTGAAAGTCACAGAATTGTGGTCACTATCTCCAAAATGCTCCCCCACTAACACATCTATCACTTGCCCTGGTTCATTACCAAGTACTAAATCCAATATTGCCCCTCCTCTGGTCGGACAATCTACATACTGTGTTAGAAAAGCTTCCTGGACACACTGCACAAACACCACCCCATCCAAACTGTTTGATCTAAAGAGTTTCCATTCAATGTTTGGGAAGTTGAAGTCACCCATGACTACTACCCTGTGACTTCTGCACCTTTCCAAAATCTGTTTCCCAATCTGTTCCTCCACATCTCTGCTACTATTGGGGGGCCTATAGAAAACTCCTAACAAGGTGACTGCTCCTTTCCTATTTCTGTCTTCAACCCATACTACCTCAGTAGGCTGATACTCCTCGAACTGCCTTTCTGCAGCTGTTATACTATCTCTAATTAACAATGCCACCCCCCACCTCTTTTACCACCCTCCCTAATCTTATTGAAACATCTATAACCAGGGACCTCCAACAACCATTTCTGCCCCTCTTCTATCCAGGTTTCCGTGATGGCCACCACATCGTAGTCCCAAGTACCGATCCATGCCTTAAGTTCACCCACCTTATTCCTGATGCTTCTTGCGTTGAAGTATACACATTTCAACCCATCGACGTGTCTGCAAGTACTCCCCTTTGTCAGTGTTCCCTTCCCCACTGCCTCATTACACGCTTTGGCGTCCTGAATATCGGCTACCTTAGTTGCTGGACTACAAATCCGGTTCCCAGTCCCCTGCCAAATTAGTTTAAACCCTCCAGAAGAGTACTAGAAAATCTCCCTCCCGGGATATTGGTGCCCCTCTGGTTCAGATGCAACCCGTCCTGCTTGTACAGGTCCCACCTTCCCCAGAATGCGCTCCAATTATCCAAATACCTGAAGCCCTCCCTCCTACACCATTCCTGCAGCCACGTGTTCAGCTTCACTCTCTCCCTATTCCTAGCCTCACTATCATGTGGCACCAGCAACAAACCAGAGATGACAACTCTGTCTGTCCTGGCTTTTAACTTCCAGCCTAACTCCCTCAACTCATTTATTACCTCCACACCCCTTTTCTTACCTACGTCGTTGGTACCAATATGCACCACAACTTCTGGCTGCTCCCCCTCCCCCTTAAGGATCCTGAAGTCACAATCCGAGACATCCCTGGCCCTGGCACCCGGGAGGCAACATACCTTCCGGGAGTCTCGCTCGCGACCACAGAATCTCCTATCTATTCTCCTAACCATTGAATCTCCTACAACTTATGCTTTTCTATTCTCCCCCCTTCCCTTCTGAGCCCCAGAGCCAGACTCAGTGCCAGAGACCTGGCCGCAAGGGCCTTCCCCCGGTAGATCATCCCCCCCCCAACAGCATCCAAAACGGTATACTTGTTTTGAAGGGGAACGGCCACGAGGGATCCCTGCACTGTCTGCCTGTTTGGTTTTTTTCCCCTGACTGTAACCCAGCTATTTTTGTCCTGTACCTTGGGTGTGGTTACCTCCCTGTAACTCTTCTCTATCACCTCCTCTGCCTCCCGGATGATCCGAAGTTCATCCAGCTTCAGCTCCAGTTCCCTAACACGGTCTTTGAGGAGCTGGAGTTGGGTGCACTTCCCGCAGGTATAGTCAGCGGGGACACCGGTGGTATCCCTCACCACCCACATCCTACAGGAGAAGCATGCAACTGGCCTAGCCTCCATCCCCTCTTACCTTACAGAATATAGCTGCCCTGTGGACCAGCTGGATCTCCGCCCTCCGACTCTGCTCCCAGTCAGCTGCACTCTCTGTAAACTCCTGGCTCTCTTCTCACTCTTTGCGGAAATGTCGGAAACAAAATGAAAGGAGCACCTTACTCCCTCCTCACCTAACTCCCTCAGTCACCAAACTCTCACTATAGCACTCAAATGCACCAAATTCAGTACTCCCTCAGTGATGCTCGATCAATAACTCCAGAAGCGAGATTGGAAGACAATTGAAGGCTTTATTGGACTAGATGTAACTCCCAACAGTGCAGGTACAGAATGCAGCTGCTAGGGAGACACAGGCTCTTATACTCCGCCTTACTGGGCGGAACCAGCAGGCAGGATTCACCAATTATATTGCTGTCTCAGGTACCTCCCACACCAATGGTCTTACAGCATCAACCTGGGTACCGTAATACCCCTAATACCGACTACCACATTCACTCCCTGTTAAAAAACAGAGTCCGGCGGGGTGGTGGTCTCGTGTTATACAGTGGTAGAGGTTGAGGTTAAGGTGGTACCCGGTATACATTAGTACAGTGTTTTGCCTCGTCACATGTCGCAACTATTAACAGTATTTATTTACATTCAAAAGGAAGCAATTAGTTGGTCAGGGGCCCTGGTCGTCCTCTGCAATCGTCGCAGTTTCGGTAGTGATGCAGGTGCCGGCTCGGGCATCCGTGGCTCCGGGAGCGTGGCTTCGGCTTCTTCAGCAGCTTCATCACCCCTAGATGGGACTGGTGGGAGAAGCGATCCACCTGGGAAGGGGGCGACTGTGGGGTGCGCCGGTGGGAGGGAGGGTGGGGTTGGTGGTGGGGGTGTGGGTGGGGATCCAGTGGGCACCAGGTCCCGTAGGGAAACCGTATCCTGTCGGCCGTCGGGGTACGCCACGTAGGCGTATTGAGGGTCAGCGTGAAGGAGTTGGACCCTCTCGACCAATGGGTCCGACTTGTGCGCCCGCACGTGTTTGCAGAGCAGGATGGGTCCAGGAGCTGCCAGCCAGGTTGGGAGCGAGGTCCTGGAGGAAGACTTCCTAGGGAAGGCAAGGAGACGTACGTGATGTGTTTGGTTGGTCGTGGTACACAGCAGTGATCGGATGGAGCGGAGAGCATCCGGAAGGACCTCCTGCCAGCGGGAGACTGGGAGATTCCTGGACCGTAGGGAAACCGTATCCTGTCGGCCGTCGGGGTACGCCACGTAGGCGTATTGAGGGTCAGCGTGAAGGAATTGGACCCTCTCGACCAATGGGTCCGACTTGTGCGCCCGCACGTGTTTGCAGAGCAGGATGGGTCCAGGAGCTGCCAGCCAGGTTGGGAGCGAGGTCCTGGAGGAAGACTTCCTAGGGAAGGCAAGGAGACGTACGTGAGGTGTTTGGTTGGTCGTGGTACACAGCAGTGATCGGATGGAGTGGAGAGCATCCGGAAGGACCTCCTGCCAGCGGGAGACTGGGAGATTCCTGGACCGTAGGGCCAGTAGGACGGTCTTCCAGACCGTTCGTTCTCCCTCTCTACCTGTCCGTTACCCCGGGGTTGTAAATGGTCGTCCTGCTGGAGGCAATGCCCTTGCTGAGCAGGAATTGACGCAGTTCGTCGCTCATAAAGGAGGACCCCCTATCGCTGTGGACGTAGGCGGGGAAACCGAACAGTGTAAAGATGCTGTGGAGGGCTTTTATGACGGTGGCAGCGGTCATGTCGGGGCAGGGAATGGCGAATGGGAACCAGGAGTACTCGTCAAGCATATTCAGGAAGTACGTGTTGCAGTCGGTGGAGGGGCGGGGCCCTTTGAAGTCCATACTGAGGCGTTCAAAGGGACGGGAAGCCTTTATCAGGTGTGCTTTCTCTGGCCTGTAGAAGTGCGGCTTGCACTCCGTGCAGATTTGGCAGTTCCTGGTGGCGGTCCTGACCTCCTCGATGGAGTAGGGCAGGTTGCGGGTCTTGACGAAATGGAAGAATCAAGTGACTCCAGGGTGGCAGAGGTCCTCGGGGAGGGCCTGGAGTCGGTCCATTTGTGCGTTGGCACATGTGCCGCGGGATAGGACATCAGGAGGCTCGTGTAGCTTCCCGGGACGATACAAGATCTCATAGTCATAGGTGGAGAGCTCGATCCTCCACCGTAAGATCTTATCGTTCTTTATCTTGCCCCGCTGTGCATTATCGAACATGAAAGCAACCGATCGTTGGTCAGTGAGAAGAGTGAATCTCCTGCCGGCCAGGTAATGCCTCCAGTGCTGCACAGCTTCTACTGTGGCCTGGGCCTCCTTTTCAAAGGAGGAATGGCGGATTTCTGAAGCGTGGAGGGTGTGTGAGAAAAAGGCCACCAGTCTGCCCGCTTCGTTGAGGGTGGCCGCCAGAGCTATGTCAGACGTGTCGCTCTTGACTTGGAAGGGAAGGGATCATCGATTGCGTGCATCGTGGCCTTAGCAATGTGCGCTTTGATGTGGCTGAAGGCCTGGCGGACCTCTGTCGACAGGGGAAAAACTGTGAATTGGATTAGTGGGCGGGCCTTGTCCGCATAGTTAGGGACCCACTGGGCATAATATGAAAAAAATCTCAGGCAGCGTTTCAGGGCCTTGGAGCAGTGGGGAGGGGAAACTCCATGAGGGGGCGCATGTGTTCAGGATCTGGGCCTATAACTCCATCATGCACTACGTGGCCGAGGATGGCTAGACGGTCGGTGCTGGACACGCATTTCTCCTTGTTGTAGGTTAGATTAAGGATTTTTGCGGTATGGAGGAATTTTCGGAGGTTTGTGTCGTGGTCCTGCTGGTCGTAGCCGCAGATGTTGACGTTATCGAGGTACGGAAACGTGGCCCGCAAACCGTACCGGTCAACCATTCAGTCCATCTCCTGTTGGAAGAACGAGACTCCATTTGTGACACCGAAGGGAACCCTTAGGAAGTGGTACAGCCGCCCATCTGCTTTGAATGCAGTGTATTTGTGGTCGCTAAGGCGGATGGGGAGCTGGTGGTAGGTGGATTTTAGATCCACCGTGGAAAAAACCTTGTATTGTGCGATCTGATTGACCAGATCAGATATGCAGGGGAGAGGGTACGCATCGAGCTGCGTATATCTGTTGATGGTCTGGCTATAATCGATGACCATCCTATGCTTCTCCCCGGTCTTTACAAACACTACTTGAGCTCTCCAGGGACTGTTGCTAGCCTAAATAATACCTTCCTTCAGTAACCGCTGGACTTCCGACTGAATGAAGGTCCGGTCTGGGCACTGTACCGTCTGCTCCTGATGGCGACGGGTTTGCAATCCGGGGTGAGGTTTGCAAAAAGGAAGGCAGATCAACCTTGAGGGTTGCGAGGCTGCAGGCAGTGAGGGGGGTTATAGGGCCGCCGAATTTAAAAGTTAAACTCTGGAGGTTACATTGGAAGTCTAATCCTAGGAGCTTGGCAGTGCAGAGGTAAGGGAGGATGTAGAGGAGGAAATTTTTTAATTCCTTCCCTGGACCGTGATGTTCGCTACGCCCTTTGATCTCTACAGAGTGAGACCCGGAGGCCAGGGAGATTTTTTGGTTAACTGGGTGGATGGGAAGAGAACAGCGCCTTACCGAGTTGGGGTGTATGACGCTCTCTGTGCTCCCGGAGTCGATCAGGCAGGATGTTTTATGCCCATTGATGAGCACGATCGTCGTCGCGGTCGAGAGCGTTCGGGGCCGAGACTGGTCCAGGGTCACCGAGGCAAGTCGCGGCAGAAGTTGGAGGTTTTCCTCGGGCGGTGTGTGGTCATCCGAATCGGGGTCCTGATACTCCAGCCAAGATGGCAGCGCCCACGGGTCGCACATGGCTGGGGGTGGGCAAGATGGTGGTGCCCATCCATCGCACGTGGTTCCTGGGGAACAAGATGGCCGCGCCCGGGGCCTGCACGTGGCTCTGGAAAAGGAAGATGGCGGCGCCCGCTTGCCGCACGTGGCTCATGGAGGGAGTTGGGGTCCCGGTTCGCTCCTGGAGACCGCGGCGACCGCCCGGGCCTGGCATACCGCCACAAAATGGCCCTTTTTGCCGCACCCTTTGCAGGTGGAGGAGCGGGCCGGGCAGCGCTGCCAGGGGTGCTTGGCTTGCCCGCAAAAATAGCAGCGGGGCCCCCCGGGGTTGCCTGGTAGTCGTGCAGCACAAGCTTGTGGGGGAATGGGGGATACATCGGAGTCGGCCACGGGGGGGTGGTGGGGGGGGGTTTCACGCTGCCCAAGGGGCTGCCGCGTCGTCGGGGACGTCCGCGCAGGCGTTTCAGGAGGCCACATCCAGGGAGCTATCAAGGGCCCATGCCTCCTTGAAGTCTAGTGTCTCTTTTTCTAGCAGCCGCTGGCGGATTTGGGAGGACAGCATACCTGCAACGAGTGCGTCCCGGATCAAAAGCTCTGTGTGGTCGCTGGCTGAAACTTGCGGGCAGTCACAGTTCCTACCTAACACCAGGAGCGCACAGTAGAATTCCTCCAGCGATTCCCCGGGGATTTGTCACCTCGTCGCTAGCAGATGCCAGGCATAGACCTGGTTTACTGGGCGAATATAGTGTCCTTTCAGCAGGATCATTGCGGCCTTGAAATCGTCCGCATCCTCGATGAGGGTGTAGATCTCTGGGCTCACCCTCGAGTGGGGAACTTGCAGTTTCTGGTCCTCCGTAGGTGCAGTCGTGGCCGACCTGAGGTACCCTTTGAAGCGCGGCAGCCAATGTTTGAAGGTTGCCGCTGAGTTTGCCGCGTGGGGGCTGAGTTGCAGACACACCGGCTTGATTCGGAGCTCCATTCTTTAAAATCTAGTCCAATAAATTGATGCTCGATCAATAACTCCAGAAGCGAGATTGGAAGACAATTGAAGGCTTTATTGGACTAGATGTTTCCCCCAGCAGCGCAGGGACAGAATGCAGCTGCCATGGAGACACAGGCTCTTATACTCCACCTTACTGGGCGGAACCAGCAGGCAGGCTTCACCAATGATATTGCTGTCTCAGGTACCTCCCACACCTGGGTACCGTAATACCCCTAATACCAACTACCACGGACTGCTTGGTTGGGGTTGGGGGGGTGGGGGGAAGGGGGTGTTGCCTCAATCCTAGTGGGGAAGGCAATGCTTGTGGGGGGGGGGGGGGGGCGGAGTGTTCCCCTTATCCATGGAGGTTGCCCCGATGCTTCTTGGGGCAAAAGGGCCCCTGTATCCATCGTGGTTTGTCCCGGTGCTTGTGAGAGGGTGTCTTACGTATCCATGAGGGCGTTATTGTTTTAATGCAGACCGGGGTGCCATTTTTAAATGGCGCCCCGATCTCTGTGACTCCTGCATTGCCGGCTCAATCCAGCTCTGCCCCGCCAGCGGGATTGTAAAAACCACGCCCACAGATTCTCTATAGACTGAGTGCCCAAGAAATTGGAGAGCAGGCGCAGCCGTGCAGCTGAAGAGCTACACTCTGGTTTTCCTGCCTCAGCCAACATTCCACCCAACCCCACCTGGAGTCACATGTAGGACTGACCACAGTGAGGACAACAGATTTCTTCTCCTCAAGGGCAGTAGTGAACCAGATGGGTTCTTCTGACAATCAGCAGTGGTTTCATGGTCACCATTAGACCAGTTTTTGAATCCTGATTTGCTAATTGAATTGAATTTCAATTCCACCAGCTGCCACAGAGTATTAGTTGGGTCTTTGGGTCAGTAGTTCAGTGACAATACCACTACTCCATCGCCTCCCCTAAAGAGCTGCAACACGCATCCAGCAAAATGTGGCTCAGCTGCCTGAAAAGCGCAGAGGCAGCTGGCAGAACAGAAGACGCTTGGCCCCAGACCATGACAAAGGTACTGGTATGCCGCTCCTCAAATGAATTGATTCATGATCTGCCCACATTAGAAAAGCAAGGTAAACCAATTTTAGTCCAATTTGTTTTAGAAATGTTGATCAAGAGATAAATATTGGCCAGTCCATCAGGGATAATTCTTCTCTTCTTCACAGTCCCACCGAGATCTTTCATGCCCAGGTACTTTGAATTTTCACAGTTCATGTTCACTCCATTAAGCTGAAATTTGCAGTTAATTGGTGATCTGTGCATTACTTACTGATGCACGATCAATGACCACTAAAGCAAGGTTGTAGTCCAACTGAAGGTTTTAATAAGCTAGATGTTTCCCCCAGCAGCTCAGGTACAGAATGAGGGCTGCTGGGGCGGCACAGGTTCTTATACCCCACCTATCAGGGCGGAGCTATTATACACTCTAGCCAATAGCAAGCATACAGGTTCTACCAATGGTACTTTAGCCTCTCAGGTACCATAATACCTATAATACCACATTCACCCCCTGTTAAACAAAAGTCCGGCGGGGGTGGTGGCCAGAAACCACAAAACATAACAACATGGTATAATTAGTTATGGAGGTAGCGTAATACCTCCGTACAGTGTTTAGTAACTATTTACAAGTCTGGTAGCTATGTACATTTGGTGGTATATATTTACTTATTACAGTTAAAATGAAGCAATCAGTCGATCGGGGGCCCTGGTCGTCCTCTGTGATCGTTGAAGCCTCAGTGGTGACTCCGGTGGAGGCTTGGACATCTGTGACTCCTGAAGCGTGGCTTCGGCCTCCATGGCAGCTTCGTCACCCCTAGACAGCATTTGTGGGGAAAACGGTTGACCTGGGAAGGGAGCGCCTGCAGAGGACGTCAGTGGGTGGGGGGGCCTAGACGGGGCCAGCGGAAGGACCGATCCTCCTGTAAGGTGCTGCGGTGGAGGGGAGGGTGGGACTGGTGGCTGGAATGTGCGTGGAGTTCCGGCGGGTGCCAGGTCCCGTAGGGAGACCGTGTCTTGTCGGCCGTCGGGGTACGCCACATAGGCGTACTGGGGGTTAGCATGGAGCAGATGGACCCTCTCGACCAACGGGTCCAACTTGTGCGCCCGCACGTGTTTTTGGAGCAGGGTGGGTCCGGGAGCTGCCAGCCAGGTCGGGAGTGAGGTCCCAGAGGAGGACCTCCGAGGGAAGACAAGGAGACGTTCGTGAGGTGTCTGATTGGTGGTTGTACAAAGTAGTGACCAGCTGGAGTGGAGGCCATCCGGGAGGACTTCTTGCCAGCGGGAGACTGGGATATTCCTGGACCGTAGGGCCAGTAGGACGGTCTTCCAGACCTTTCCGTTCTCCCTCTCTTACTGTCCGTTACCCCGGGGGTTGTAAATGGTCGTCCTGCTCGAGGCAATGCCCTTGCTGAGCAGGAATTGACGCAGTTCGTCGCTCATAAAGAAGGACCCCCTATCACTGTGTATGTGAGCGGGGAACCCGAACAGTGCAAAGATGCTATGGAGGGCCTTGATGACGGTGGTGGCGGTCATGTCGGGGCAGGGGATGGCGAATGGGAACCGGGAGTACTCGTCAATCACGTTCAGGAAGTACGTGTTGCAGTCGGTGGAGGGGAGGGGGCCTTTGAAGTCCATGCTGTGGCGTTCAAAGGGACGAGAAGCCTTTATCAAGTGTGCTCTCTCTGGCCGGTAGAAGTGCGGTTTGCACTCCGCGCAGATTTGGCAGTCCTTGGTGGCTGTCCTGAACATCCTCGATGGAGTAGGGCAGGTTGCGGGTCTTGACGAAATGGAAAAGCAAGTGACCCCTGGGTGGCAGAGGTCCTCGTGGAGGGCTCGGAGACGGTCCACTTGTGCGGTGGCACATGTGCCGCAGGACAGGGCATCAGGAGGCTTGTTTAGCCTCCCAGGACGATAAAGGATCTCGTAGTTGTAGGTGGAGAGTTCGATCCTCCACCGCAAGAGCACTGTGCACCCAGAAACCACAGGATTGTGCACCCAGAAACCACAGGACTGTTCACCCAGAAACCACACGACTGTTCACCCAGAAATCACAGGACTGTGCACCCAGAAATCACAGGACTGTGCACCCAGAAACCACAGGACTGTTCACCCAGAAATCACAGGACTGTGCACACAGAAACCACAGGACTTTGCACCCAGAAACCACAGGACTGTTCACCCAGAAATCACAGGACTGTGCACCCAGAAACCACAGGACTGTTCACCCAGAAATCACAGGACTGTGCACCCAGAAACCACAGGACTGTTCACCCAGAAACCACAGGACTGAGCACCCAGAAACCACAGGACTGTTCACCCGGAATCACAGGACTGTTCACCCAGAAATCACAGGACTGTGCACCCATAAACCACAGGACTGTTCACCTAGAAATCACAGGACTGTGCACCTAGAAACCACACGACTGTTCACCCAGAAATCACAGGACTGTGCACCCATAAACCACAGGACTGTTCACCCGGAAACCACAGGATTGTGCACCCAGAAACCACAGGACTGTTCACCCGGAATCACAGGACTGTGCACCCAGGAACCACAGGACTGTTCACCGTGAATCACAGGACTGTGCACCCAGAAACCACAGGACCGTTCACCCAGGAACCACAGGACTGTGCAGCCAGAAACCACAGGACTGTGCAGCCAGAAACCACAGGACTGTGCACCCAGAAACCACAGGACTGTTCACCCAGAAACCACAGGACAGTGCAGCCAGAAACCACAGGACTGTGCACCCAGAAACCACAGGACTGTGCACCCAGAAACCACAGGACAGTGCACCCAGAAACCACAGGACCGTTCACCCAGGAACCACAGGACTGTGCAGCCAGAAACCACAGGACTTTGCACCTAGAAACCACAGGACTGTTCACCCAGAAACCACAGGACTGTGCACCCAGATACCACAGGACTGTGCACCCAGAAACCACAGGACTGTTCACCCAGAAACCACAGGACTGTTCACCCAGAAACCACAGGACTGTGCAATCAGAAACCACAGGACTATGCAGCCAGGAACCACAGGACTTTGCACCTAGAAACCACAGGACTGTTCACCCAGAAACCACAGGACTGTGCACCCAGATACCACAGGACTGTTCACCCAGAAACCACAGGACTGTGCACCCAGAAACCACAGGACTGTTCACCCAGAAACCACAGGACTGTTCACCCAGAATCCACAGGACTGTTCACCCAGAAACCACAGGACTGTTCACCCAGAAACCACAGGACTGTGCAATCAGAAACCACAGGACTGTGCACCCAGAAACCACAGGACTGTTCACCCAGAATCCACAGGACTGTTCACCCAGAAACCACAGGACTGTGCAGCCAGAAACCACAGGACTTTGCACCCAGAAACCACAGGACTGTTCACCCAGGAACCACAGGACTGTTCACCCAGAAACCACAGGACTGTGCAATCAGAAACCACAGGACTGTGCACCCAGAAACCACAGGACTGTTCACCCAGAAACCACAGGACTGTGCAGCCAGAAGCCACAGGACTTTGCACCCAGAAACCACAGGACTGTTCACCCAGAATCCACAGGACTGTTCACCCAGAAACCACAGGACTGTGCAGCCAGAAACCAAAGGACTTTGCACCCAGAAACCACAGGACTGTTCACCCAGGAACCAGAGGACTGTGCACCCAGGAACCACAGGACTGTTCACCCAGAAACCACAGACTGTTCACCCAGAAACCACAGGACTGTTCACCCAGAAACCACAGGACTGTTCACCCAGAAACCACAGGACTGTTCACCCAGGAATCACAGGACTGTTCACCCAGAAACCACAGGACTGTTCACCCAGAAACCACAGGACTGTTCACCCAGAAATCACAGGACTGTGCAGCCAGAAACCACAGGACTGTTCACCCAGAAACCACAGGACTGTTCACCCAGAAACCACAGGACTGTTCACCCGGAATCACAGGACTGTTCACCCAGAAACCACAGGACTGTGCACCCAGAAACCACAGGACTGTTCACCCAGGAATCACAGGACTGTTCACCCAGAAACCACAGGACTGTTCACCCAGAAACCACAGGACTGTTCACCCAGGAATCACAGGATTGTTCACCCAGAAACCACAGGACTGTGCACCCAGAAACCACAGGACTGTTCACCCAGAAACCACAGGACTGTGCAGCCAGAAACCACAGGATTGTTCACCCAGAAACCACAGGACTGTGCACCCAGAAACCACAGGACTGTTCACCCAGAAACCACAGGACTTTGCACCCAGAAACCACAGGACTGTTCACCCAGAAACCACAGGACTGTGCACCCAGAAACCACAGGACTGTGCAGCCAGAAACCACAGGACTTTGCACCCAGAAACCACAGGACTGTTCACCCAGAAACCACAGGACTGTGCACCCAGAAACCACAGGACTGTTCACCCAGAAACCACAGGACTGTTCACCCAGAAACCACAGGACTGTTCACCCAGAAACCACAGGATTGTTCACCCAGAAACCACAGGACTGTGCACCCAGAAACCACAGGACTGTGCACCTGGAAACCACAGGACTGTGCACCCAGAAACCACAGGACTGTTCACCCAGAAACCACAGGACTGTTCACCCAGAAACCACAGGACTGTTCACCCAGAAACCACAGGACTGTTCATCCGGAATCACAGGACTGTTCACCCAGAAAACACAGGACTGTTCACCCAGAAACCACAGGACTGTGCACCCAGAAACCACAGGACCGTTCACCCAGAAACCACAGGACTGTTCACCCAGAAACCACAGGATTGTGCACCTGGAAACCACAGGACTGTGCACCCAGAAACCACAGGACTGTTCACCCAGAAACCACAGGACTGTTCACCCAGAAACCACAGGACTGTTCACCCAGAAGCCACAGGATTGTTCACCCAGAAACCACAGGACTGTTCACCCAGGAATCACAGGACTGTGCACCCAGAATCCACAGGACTGTTCACCCAGAAACCACAGGACTGTTCACACAGGAGCCACAGGACTGTGCACCCGGAATCCACAGGACTGTTCACCCAGAAACCACAGGACTGTTCACCCTGAAACCACAGGACTGTTCACCCAGAAATCACAGGACTGTGCACCCAGAAACCACAGGACTGTTCCCCCAGGAATCACAGGACTGTGCACCCAGAAACCACAGGACTGTGCACCCAGAAACCACAGGACTGTTCACCCAGAAATCACAGGACTGTGCACCCAGAAACCACAGGACTGTTCACCCAGAAACCACAGGACTGTTCACCCAGAAACCACAGGACTGTTCACCCAGAAACCACAGGACTGTGCACCCGGAATCCACAGGACTGTTCACCCAGAAACCACAGGACTGTGCAATCAGAAACCACAGGACTGTTCACCCAGAAATCACAGGACTGTGCACCCAGAAATCACAGGACTGTGCAATCAGAAACCACAGGATTGTTCACCCAGAAACCACAGGATTGTGCACCCAGAAACCACAGGACTGTGCACCCAGAAACCACAGGACTGTTCACACAGGAGCCACAGGACTGTGCAGCCAGAAACCACAGGACTGTGCACCCAGAAACCACAGGACTGTTCACCCAGAAACCACAGGACTGTGCACCCAGAAACCACAGGACTGTTCACCCAGAAATCACAGGACTGTGCAATCAGAAACCACAGGACTGTTCACCCAGAAACCACAGGATTGTTCACCCAGAAACCACAGGATTGTGCACCCAGAAACCACAGGACTGTTCACCCAGAAATCACAGGACTGTGCAATCAGAAACCACAGGACTGTTCACCCAGAAACCACAGGACTGTTCACCCAGAAACCACAGGACTGTTCACCCAGAAATCACAGGACTGTGCACCCAGAATCCACAGGACTGTGCACTCAGAAACCACTGGACTGTTCACACAGAAACCACAGGACTGTTCACCCAGAAATCACAGGACTGTGCACCCAGAATCCACAGGACTGTTCACCCAGAAACCCCAGGACTGTTCACCCAGAAACCACAGGACTGTGCAGCCAGAAACCACAGGACTGTGCAGCCAGAAACCACAGGACTGTGCAGCCAGAAACCACAGGGCTGTTCACCCAGGAACCACAGGACTGTTCACCCAGAAACCACAGGACTGTGCAGCCAGAAACCACAGGACTTTGCACCCAGAAACCACAGGACTGTTCACCCAGAAACCACAGGACTGTGCAGCCAGAAACCACAGGGCTGTTCACCCAGGAACCACAGGACTGTTCACCCAGAAACCACAGGACTGTTCACCCAGAAACCACAGGCCTGTTCACCCAGAAACCACAGGACTGTGCAGCCAGAAACCACAGGACTGTTCACCCAGAAATCACAGGGCTGTGCACCCAGAAATCACAGGACTGTTCACCCAGAAACCACAGGACTGTTCACCCAGAAACCACAGGACTGTTCACCCAGAAACCACAGGACTGTTCAGCCAGAAACCACAGGACTGTTCACCCAGAAACCACAGGACTGTTCACCCAGAAACCACAGGACTGTTCACCCAGAAACCACAGGACTGTTCACCCAGAAACCACAGGATTGTTCACCCAGAAACCACAGGACTGTGCACCCGGAATCACAGGACTGTTCACACAGGAGCCACAGGACTGTTCACCCAGAAACCACAGGACTGTTCACCCAGAAACCACAGGACTGTTCACCCAGAAACCACAGGACTGTTCACCCAGAAACCACAGGATTGTTCACCCAGAAACCACATGACTGTGCACCCGGAATCACAGGACTGTTCACACAGGAGCCACAGGACTGTTCACCCAGAAACCACAGGACTGTTCACCCAGAAACCACAGGACTGTGCACCCAGAATGACAGGACTGTTCACACAGGAGCCACAGGACTGTTCACCCAGAAACCACAGGACTGTTCACCCAGAAACCACAGGACTGTTCACCCAGAAACCACAGGACTGTGCACCCAGAAACCACAGGACTGTGCACCCAGAATGACAGGACTGTTCACACAGGAGCCACAGGACTGTTCACCCAGAAACCAGAGGACTGTTCACCCAGAAACCACAGGACTGTTCACCCAGAAACCACAGGACTGTGCACCCAGAAACCACAGGACTGTTCACCCAGAAACCACAGGACTGTGCACCCAGAAACCACAGGACTGTGCACCCAGAAACCACAGGACTGTGCACCCAGAATGACAGGACTGTTCACACAGGAGCCACAGGACTGTTCACCCAGAAACCAGAGGACTGTTCACCCAGAAACCACAGGACTGTTCACCCAGAAACCAGAGGACTGTTCACCCAGAAACCACAGGACTGTTCACCCAGAAACCACAGGACTGTTCACCCAGAAACCACAGGACTGTTCACCCAGAAACCACAGGACCGTTCACCCAGAAACCACAGGATTGTTCACCCAGAAACCACAGGACTGTTCACCCAGAAACCACAGGACTGTTCACCCGGAATCACAGGACTGTTCACCCAGAAACCACAGGATTGTGCACCCAGAAACCACAGGACTGTTCACGTATAAACCACAGGACAGTGCAGCCAGAAACCACAGGACTGTTCACCCAGAAACCACAGGACTGTTCACCCAGAAACCACAGGATTGTTCACCCAGAAACCACAGGATTGTTCACCCAGAAACCACAGGACTGTTCACCCAGAAACCACAGGACTGTGCAGCCAGAAACCACAGGATTGTGCACCCAGAAACCACAGGACTGTTCACCCAGAAACCACAGGATTGTGCAGCCAGAAACCACAGGACTGTGCACCCAGAAACCACAGGACTGTGCAGCCAGAAACCACAGGACTGTTCACCCAGAAACCACAGGATTGTGCAACCAGAAACCACAGGACTGTTCACCCAGAAACCACAGGACTGTTCACCCAGAAACCACAGGACTGTGCAGCCAGAAACCACAGGACTTTGCACCCAGAAACCACAGGGCTGTGCAGCCAGAAACCACAGGACTGTTCACCCAGAAACCACAGGGCTGTGCAGCCAGAAACCACAGGACGCTGCAGCCAGAAACCACAGGACTGTTCACCCAGAAACCACAGGACTGTGCAGCCAGAAACCACAGGACTGTGCAGCCAGAAACCACAGGACTGTTCACCCAGAAACCACAGGACTGTTCACCCAGAAACCACAGGACTGTTCACCCAGAAACCACAGGACTGTGCAGCCAGAAACCACAGGACTGTTCACCCAGAAACCACAGGACTGTGCACCCAGAAACCACAGGACTGTTCACCCAGAAACCACAGGACTGTGCAGCCAGAAACCACAGGACTGTGCACCCAGAAACCACAGGACTGTTCACCCAGAAACCACAGGACTGTTCACCCAGAATCCACAGGACTGTTCACCCAGAAACCACAGGACTGTTCACCCAGAAACCACAGGACTGTGCAATCAGAAACCACAGGACTGTGCACCCAGAAACCACAGGACTGTTCACCCAGAATCCACAGGACTGTTCACCCAGAAACCACAGGACTGTGCAGCCAGAAACCACAGGACTTTGCACCCAGAAACCACAGGACTGTTCACCCACGAACCACAGGACTGTTCACCCAGAAACCACAGGACTGTGCAATCAGAAACCACAGGACTGTTCACCCAGAAACCACAGGACTGTTCACCCAGAAACCACAGGACTGTGCAGCCAGAAACCACAGGACTTTGCACCCAGAAACCACAGGACTGTTCACCCTGAATCCACAGGACTGTTCACCCAGAAACCACAGGACTGTGCAGCCAGAAACCACAGGACTTTGCACCCAGAAACCACAGGACTGTTCACCCAGGAACCAGAGGACTGTGCACCCAGGAACCACAGGACTGTTCACCCAGAAACCACAGACTGTTCACCCAGAAACCACAGGACTGTTCACCCAGAAACCACAGGACTGTTCACCCAGAAACCACAGGACTGTTCACCCAGGAATCACAGGACTGTTCACCCAGAAACCACAGGACTGTTCACCCAGAAACCACAGGACTGTTCACCCAGAAATCACAGGACTGTGCAGCCAGAAACCACAGGACTGTTCACCCAGAAACCACAGGACTGTTCACCCAGAAACCACAGGACTGTTCACCCGGAATCACAGGACTGTTCACCCAGAAACCACAGGACTGTGCACCCAGAAACCACAGGACTGTTCACCCAGGAATCACAGGACTGTTCACCCAGAAACCACAGGACTGTTCACGCAGAAACCACAGGACTGTTCACCCAGGAATCACAGGATTGTTCACCCAGAAACCACAGGACTGTGCACCCAGAAACCACAGGACTGTTCACCCAGAAACCACAGGACTGTGCAGCCAGAAACCACAGGATTGTTCACCCAGAAACCACAGGACTGTGCACCCAGAAACCACAGGACTGTTCACCCAGAAACCACAGGACTGTGCAATCAGAAACCACAGGACTGTGCACCCAGAAACCACAGGACTGTTCACCCAGAAACCACAGGACTGTGCAGCCAGAAACCACAGGACTTTGCACCCAGAAACCACAGGACTGTTCACCCTGAATCCACAGGACTGTTCACCCAGAAACCACAGGACTGTGCAGCCAGAAACCACAGGACTTTGCACCCAGAAACCACAGGACTGTTCACCCAGGAACCAGAGGACTGTGCACCCAGGAACCACAGGACTGTTCACCCAGAAACCACAGACTGTTCACCCAGAAACCACAGGACTGTTCACCCAGAAACCACAGGACTGTTCACCCAGAAACCACAGGACTGTTCACCCAGGAATCACAGGACTGTTCACCCAGAAACCACAGGACTGTTCACCCAGAAACCACAGGACTGTTCACCCAGAAATCACAGGACTGTGCAGCCAGAAACCACAGGACTGTTCACCCAGAAACCACAGGACTGTTCACCCAGAAACCACAGGACTGTTCACCCGGAATCACAGGACTGTTCACCCAGAAACCACAGGACTGTGCACCCAGAAACCACAGGACTGTTCACCCAGGAATCACAGGACTGTTCACCCAGAAACCACAGGACTGTTCACCCAGAAACCACAGGACTGTTCACCCAGGAATCACAGGATTGTTCACCCAGAAACCACAGGACTGTGCACCCAGAAACCACAGGACTGTTCACCCAGAAACCACAGGACTGTGCAGCCAGAAACCACAGGATTGTTCACCCAGAAACCACAGGACTGTGCACCCAGAAACCACAGGACTGTTCACCCAGAAACCACAGGACTTTGCACCCAGAAACCACGGGACTGTTCACCCAGAAACCACAGGACTGTGCACCCAGAAACCACAGGACTGTGCAGCCAGAAACCACAGGACTTTGCACCCAGAAACCACAGGACTGTTCACCCAGAAACCACAGGACTGTGCACCCAGAAACCACAGGACTGTTCACCCAGAAACCACAGGACTGTTCACCCAGAAACCACAGGACTGTTCACCCAGAAACCACAGGATTGTTCACCCAGAAACCACAGGACTGTGCACCCAGAAACCACAGGACTGTGCACCTGGAAACCACAGGACTGTGCACCCAGAAACCACAGGACTGTTCACCCAGAAACCACAGGACTGTTCACCCAGAAACCACAGAACTGTTCACCCAGAAACCACAGGACTGTTCATCCGGAATCACAGGACTGTTCACCCAGAAAACACAGGACTGTTCACCCAGAAACCACAGGACTGTGCACCCAGAAACCACAGGACCGTTCACCCAGAAACCACAGGACTGTTCACCCAGAAACCACAGGATTGTGCACCTGGAAACCACAGGACTGTGCACCCAGAAACCACAGGACTGTTCACCCAGAAACCACAGGACTGTTCACCCAGAAACCACAGGACTGTTCACCCAGAAGCCACAGGATTGTTCACCCAGAAACCACAGGACTGTTCACCCAGGAATCACAGGACTGTGCACCCAGAATCCACAGGACTGTTCACCCAGAAACCACAGGACTGTTCACACAGGAGCCACAGGACTGTGCACCCGGAATACACAGGACTGTTCACCCAGAAACCACAGGACTGTTCACCCTGAAACCACAGGACTGTTCACCCAGAAATCACAGGACTGTGCACCCAGAAACCACAGGACTGTTCCCCCAGGAATCACAGGACTGTGCACCCAGAAACCACAGGACTGTGCACCCAGAAACCACAGGACTGTTCACCCAGAAATCACAGGACTGTGCACCCAGAAACCACAGGACTGTTCACCCAGAAACCACAGGACTGTTCACCCAGAAACCACAGGACTGTTCACCCAGAAACCACAGGACTGTGCACCCGGAATCCACAGGACTGTTCACCCAGAAACCACAGGACTGTGCAATCAGAAACCACAGGACTGTTCACCCAGAAATCACAGGACTGTGCACCCAGAAATCACAGGACTGTGCAATCAGAAACCACAGGATTGTTCACCCAGAAACCACAGGATTGTGCACCCAGAAACCACAGGACTGTGCACCCAGAAACCACAGGACTGTTCACACAGGAGCCACAGGACTGTGCAGCCAGAAACCACAGGACTGTGCACCCAGAAACCACAGGACTGTTCACCCAGAAACCACAGGACTGTGCACCCAGAAACCACAGGACTGTTCACCCAGAAATCACAGGACTGTGCAATCAGAAACCACAGGACTGTTCACCCAGAAACCACAGGATTGTTCACCCAGAAACCACAGGATTGTGCACCCAGAAACCACAGGACTGTTCACCCAGAAATCACAGGACTGTGCAATCAGAAACCACAGGACTGTTCACCCAGAAACCACAGGACTGTTCACCCAGAAACCACAGGACTGTTCACCCAGAAATCACAGGACTGTGCACCCAGAATCCACAGGACTGTGCACTCAGAAACCACTGGACTGTTCACACAGAAACCACAGGACTGTTCACCCAGAAATCACAGGACTGTGCACCCAGAATCCACAGGACTGTTCACCCAGAAACCCCAGGACTGTTCACCCAGAAACCACAGGACTGTGCAGCCAGAAACCACAGGACTGTGCAGCCAGAAACCACAGGACTGTGCAGCCAGAAACCACAGGGCTGTTCACCCAGGAACCACAGGACTGTTCACCCAGAAACCACAGGACTGTGCAGCCAGAAACCACAGGACTTTGCACCCAGAAACCACAGGACTGTTCACCCAGAAACCACAGGACTGTGCAGCCAGAAACCACAGGGCTGTTCACCCAGGAACCACAGGACTGTTCACCCAGAAACCACAGGACTGTTCACCCAGAAACCACAGGCCTGTTCACCCAGAAACCACAGGACTGTGCAGCCAGAAACCACAGGACTGTTCACCCAGAAATCACAGGGCTGTGCACCCAGAAACCACAGGACTGTTCACCCAGAAATCACAGGACTGTGCACCCAGAATCCACAGGACTGTTCACCCAGAAACCACAGGACTGTTCACCCAGAAACCACAGGACTGTTCACCCAGAAACCACAGGACTGTTCAGCCAGAAACCACAGGACTGTTCACCCAGAAACCACAGGACTGTTCACCCAGAAACCACAGGACTGTTCACCCAGAAACCACAGGATTGTTCACCCAGAAACCACAGGACTGTGCACCCGGAATCACAGGACTGTTCACACAGGAGCCACAGGACTGTTCACCCAGAAACCACAGGACTGTTCACCCAGAAACCACAGGACTGTTCACCCAGAAACCACAGGACTGTTCACCCAGAAACCACAGGATTGTTCACCCAGAAACCACATGACTGTGCACCCGGAATCACAGGACTGTTCACACAGGAGCCACAGGACTGTTCACCCAGAAACCACAGGACTGTTCACCCAGAAACCACAGGACTGTGCACCCAGAATGACAGGACTGTTCACACAGGAGCCACAGGACTGTTCACCCAGAAACCACAGGACTGTTCACCCAGAAACCACAGGACTGTTCACCCAGAAACCACAGGACTGTGCACCCAGAAACCACAGGACTGTGCACCCAGAATGACAGGACTGTTCACACAGGAGCCACAGGACTGTTCACCCAGAAACCAGAGGACTGTTCACCCAGAAACCACAGGACTGTTCACCCAGAAACCACAGGACTGTTCACCCAGAAACCACAGGACTGTTCACCCAGAAACCACAGGACTGTGCACCCAGAAACCACAGGACTGTGCACCCAGAAACCACAGGACTGTGCACCCAGAAACCACAGGACTGTGCACCCAGAATGACAGGACTGTTCACACAGGAGCCACAGGACTGTTCACCCAGAAACCAGAGGACTGTTCACCCAGAAACCACAGGACTGTTCACCCAGAAACCAGAGGACTGTTCACCCAGAAACCACAGGACTGTTCACCCAGAAACCACAGGACTGTTCACCCAGAAACCACAGGACCGTTCACCCAGAAACCACAGGATTGTTCACCCAGAAACCACAGGACTGTTCACCCAGAAACCACAGGACTGTTCACCCAGAAACCACAGGACTGTTCACCCAGAAACCACAGGACTGTTCATCCGGAATCACAGGACTGTTCACCCAGAAAACACAGGACTGTTCACCCAGAAACCACAGGACCGTGCACCCAGAAACCACAGGACCGTTCACCCAGAAACCACAGGACTGTTCACCCAGAAACCACAGGATTGTGCACCTGGAAACCACAGGACTGTGCACCCAGAAACCACAGGACTGTTCACCCAGAAACCACAGGACTGTTCACCCAGAAACCACAGGACTGTTCACCCAGAAGCCACAGGATTGTTCACCCAGAAACCACAGGACTGTGCACCCAGGAATCACAGGACTGTGCACCCAGAATCCACAGGACTGTTCACCCAGAAACCACAGGACTGTTCACACAGGAGCCACAGGACTGTTCACCCAGAAACCAC
The DNA here is from genome assembly GCF_047496885.1 of Scyliorhinus torazame. Lineage (NCBI taxonomy): Eukaryota > Metazoa > Chordata > Chondrichthyes > Carcharhiniformes > Scyliorhinidae > Scyliorhinus > Scyliorhinus torazame. The sequence continues at coordinate 323,466,842 of NC_092709.1, forward strand.
AGGACTGTGCACCCAGAAACCACAGGACTGTGCACCCGGAATCCACAGGACTGTTCACCCAGAAACCACAGGACTGTTCACCCTGAAACCACAGGACTGTTCACCCAGAAATCACAGGACTGTGCACCCAGAAACCACAGGACTGTTCCCCCAGGAATCACAGGACTGTGCACCCAGAAACCACAGGACTGTGCACCCAGAAACCACAGGACTGTTCACCCAGAAATCACAGGACTGTGCACCCAGAAACCACAGGACTGTTCACCCAGAAACCACAGGACTGTTCACCCAGAAACCACAGGACTGTTCACCCAGAAACCACAGGACTGTGCACCCGGAATCCACAGGACTGTTCACCCAGAAACCACAGGACTGTGCAATCAGAAACCACAGGACTGTTCACCCAGAAATCACAGGACTGTGCACCCAGAAATCACAGGACTGTGCAATCAGAAACCACAGGATTGTTCACCCAGAAACCACAGGATTGTGCACCCAGAAACCACAGGACTGTGCACCCAGAAACCACAGGACTGTTCACACAGGAGCCACAGGACTGTGCAGCCAGAAACCACAGGACTGTGCACCCAGAAACCACAGGACTGTTCACCCAGAAACCACAGGACTGTGCACCCAGAAACCACAGGACTGTTCACCCAGAAATCACAGGACTGTGCAATCAGAAACCACAGGACTGTTCACCCAGAAACCACAGGATTGTTCACCCAGAAACCACAGGATTTGCACCCAGAAACCACAGGACTGTTCACCCAGAAATCACAGGACTGTGCAATCAGAAACCACAGGACTGTTCACCCAGAAACCACAGGACTGTTCACCCAGAAACCACAGGACTGTTCACCCAGAAATCACAGGACTGTGCACCCAGAATCCACGGGACTGTGCACTCAGAAACCACTGGACTGTTCACACAGAAACCACAGGACTGTTCACCCAGAAATCACAGGACTGTGCACCCAGAATCCACAGGACTGTTCACCCAGAAACCCCAGGACTGTTCACCCAGAAACCACAGGACTGTGCAGCCAGAAACCACAGGACTGTGCAGCCAGAAACCACAGGACTGTGCAGCCAGAAACCACAGGGCTGTTCACCCAGGAACCACAGGACTGTTCACCCAGAAACCACAGGACTGTGCAGCCAGAAACCACAGGACTTTGCACCCAGAAACCACAGGACTGTTCACCCAGAAACCACAGGACTGTGCAGCCAGAAACCACAGGGCTGTTCACCCAGGAACCACAGGACTGTTCACCCAGAAACCACAGGACTGTTCACCCAGAAACCACAGGCCTGTTCACCCAGAAACCACAGGACTGTGCAGCCAGAAACCACAGGACTGTTCACCCAGAAATCACAGGGCTGTGCACCCAGAAACCACAGGACTGTTCACCCAGAAATCACAGGACTGTGCACCCAGAATCCACAGGACTGTTCACCCAGAAACCACAGGACTGTTCACCCAGAAACCACAGGACTGTTCACCCAGAAACCACAGGACTGTTCAGCCAGAAACCACAGGACTGTTCACCCAGAAACCACAGGACTGTTCACCCAGAAACCACAGGACTGTTCACCCAGAAACCACAGGACTGTTCACCCAGAAACCACAGGATTGTTCACCCAGAAACCACAGGACTGTGCACCCGGAATCACAGGACTGTTCACACAGGAGCCACAGGACTGTTCACCCAGAAACCACAGGACTGTGCACCCAGAAACCACAGGACTGTTCACCCAGAAACCACAGGACTGTTCACCCAGAAACCACAGGACTGTTCACCCAGAAACCACAGGACTGTTCACCCAGAAACCACAGGATTGTTCACCCAGAAACCACATGACTGTGCACCCGGAATCACAGGACTGTTCACACAGGAGCCACAGGACTGTTCACCCAGAAACCACAGGACTGTTCACCCAGAAACCACAGGACTGTGCACCCAGAATGACAGGACTGTTCACACAGGAGCCACAGGACTCTTCACCCAGAAACCACAGGACTGTTCACCCAGAAACCACAGGACTGTTCACCCAGAAACCACAGGACTGTGCACCCAGAAACCACAGGACTGTGCACCCAGAATGACAGGACTGTTCACACTGGAGCCACAGGACTGTTCACCCAGAAACCAGAGGACTGTTCACCCAGAAACCACAGGACTGTTCACCCAGAAACCACAGGACTGTTCACCCAGAAACCACAGGACTGTTCACCCAGAAACCACAGGACTGTTCACCCAGAAACCACAGGACTGTTCACCCGGAATCACAGGACTGTTCACCCAGAAACCACAGGATTGTGCACCCAGAAACCACAGGACTGTTCACCTATAAACCACAGGACAGTGCAGCCAGAAACCACAGGACTGTTCACCCAGAAACCACAGGACTGTTCACCCAGAAACCACAGGATTGTTCACCCAGAAACCACAGGACTGTTCACCCAGAAACCACAGGACTGTGCAGCCAGAAACCACAGGATTGTGCACCCAGAAACCACAGGACTGTTCACCCAGAAACCACAGGATTGTGCAGCCAGAAACCACAGGACTGTGCACCCAGAAACCACAGGACTGTGCAGCCAGAAACCACAGGACTGTTCACCCAGAAACCACAGGATTGTGCAGCCAGAAACCACAGGACTGTTCACCCAGAAACCACAGGACTGTTCACCCAGAAACCACAGGACTGTGCAGCCAGAAACCACAGGACTTTGCACCCAGAAACCACAGGGCTGTGCAGCCAGAAACCACAGGACTGTTCACCCAGAAACCACAGGGCTGTGCAGCCAGAAACCACAGGACTGTGCAGCCAGAAACCACAGGACTGTTCACCCAGAAACCACAGGACTGTGCAGCCAGAAACCACAGGACTGTGCAGCCAGAAACCACAGGACTGTTCACCCAGAAACCACAGGACTGTTCACCCAGAAACCACAGGACTGTGCAGCCAGAAACCACAGGACTGTTCACCCAGAAACCACAGGACTGTGCAGCCAGAAACCACAGGACTGTGCACCCAGAAACCACAGGACTGTGCAGCCAGAAACCACAGGACTGTTCACCCAGAAACCACAGGACTGTTCACACAGGAGCCACAGGACTGTTCACCCAGAAACCACGGGACTGTGCAGCCAGAAACCACAGGACTGTTCACCCAGAAACCACAGGGCTGTGCAGCCAGAAACCACAGGACTGTTCACCCAGAAACCACAGGACTGTGCAGCCAGAAACCACAGGACTGTTCACCCAGAAACCACAGGACTGTGCAGCCAGAAACCACAGGACTGTTCACCCAGAAACCACAGGACTGTGCAGCCAGAAACCACAGGACTGTGCAGCCAGAAACCACAGGACTGTGCAGCCAGAAACCACAGGACTGTGCACCCAGAAATCACAGGACTGTTCACCCAGGAACCACAGGACTGTTCACCCAGGAACCACAGGACTGTTCACCCAGGAACCACAGGACTGTTCACCCAGAAACCACAGGACTGTTCATCCAGAAACCACAGGACTGTTCACCCAGGAACCACAGGACTGTTCACCCAGGAACCACAGGACTGTTCACCCAGAAACCACAGGACTGTTCATCCAGAAACCACAGGACTGTTCACCCAGGAACCACAGGACTGTGCAGCCAGAAACCACAGGACTGTGCAGCCAGAAACCACAGGACTGTTCACCCAGAAACCACAGGACTGTGCAGCCAGAAACCACAGGACTGTTCACCCAGAAACCACAGGACTGTGCACCCAGAATCCACAGGACTGTTCACCCAGAAACCACAGGACTGTTCACCCAGAAACCACAGGACTGTTCACCCAGAAACCACAGGACTGTGCAGCCAGAAACCACAGGACTGTGCAGCCAGAAACCACAGGACTGTTCACCCAGAAACCACAGGACTGTTCACCCAGAAACCACAGGACTGTGCAGCCAGAAACCACAGGATTGTGCAGCCAGAAACCACAGGATTGTGCAGCCAGAAACCACAGGACTGTTCACCCAGAAACCACAGGACTGTTCACCCAGAAACCACAGGACTGAGCACCCAGAATCCACAGGACTGTTCACCCAGAAACCACAGGGCTGTGCACCCAGAAACCACAGGGCTGTGCAGCCAGAAACCACAGGACTGTTCACCCAGAAACCACAGGACTGTGCACCCGGAATCCACAGGACTGTTCACCCAGAAACCACAGGACTGTGCAGCCAGAAACCACAGGACTGTGCACCCAGAAACCACAGGACTGTTCACCCAGAAACCACAGGACTGTTCACCCAGAAACCACAGGACTGTTCACCCAGAAACCACAGGACTGTTCACCCAGAAACCACAGGACTGTGCAGCCAGAAACCACAGGACTGTTCACCCAGAAACCACAGGACTGTTCACCCAGAAACCACAGGACTGAGCACCCAGAATCCACAGGACTGTTCACCCAGAAACCACAGGGCTGTGCACCCAGAAACCACAGGGCTGTGCAGCCAGAAACCACAGGACTGTTCACCCAGAAACCACAGGACTGTGCACCCGGAATCCACAGGACTGTTCACCCAGAAACCACAGGACTGTGCAGCCAGAAACCACAGGACTGTTCACCCAGAAACCACAGGACAGTTCACCCAGAAACCACAGGACTGTTCACCCAGAAACCACAGGATTGTGCACCCGGAATCCACAGGACTGTTCACCCAGAAACCACAGGACTGTTCACCCAGGAATCACAGGATTGTGCACCCGGAAACCACAGGACTGTGCACCCAGAAACCACAGGACTGTTCACCCAGAAACCACAGGATTGTGCACCCGGAAACCACAGGACTGTGCAGCCAGAAACCACAGGACTGTGCACCCGGAATCCACAGGACTGTTCACCCAGAAATCACAGGGCTGTGCAGCCAGAAACCACAGGTCTGTTCACCCAGAAACCACAGGACAGTGCACCCAGAAACCACAGGGCTGTGCACCCAGAAACCACAGGACTGTGCACCCGGAATGACAGGACTGTTCACACAGGAGCCACAGGACTGTTCACCCAGAAACCACAGGACTGTTCACCCAGAAACCACAGGACTGTGCACCCAGGAACCACAGGACTGTGCACCCAGAAACCACAGGATTGTGCAGCCAGAAACCACAGGACTGTTCACCCAGAAACCACAGGACTGTTCACCCAGAAACCACAGGACTGTGCACCCAGAAACCACAGGACTGTTCACCCAGAAACCACAGGATTGTGCAGCCAGAAACCACAGGACTGTTCACCCAGAAACCACAGGACTGTTCACCCAGAAACCACAGGACTGTGCACCCAGAAACCACAGGACTGTTCACCCAGAAACCACAGGACTGTGCACCCAGAAACCACAGGACTGTGCACCCGGATTGACATGACTGTTCACACAGGAGCCACAGGACTGTGCACTCAGAAACCACAGGACTGTGCAGCCAGAAACCACAGGACTGTTCACCCAGAAACCACAGGCCTGTTCACCCAGAAACCACAGGACTTTGCACCCGGAATCCACAGGACTGTTCACCCAGAAACCACAGGACTGTGCAGCCAGAAACCACAGGACTGTTCACCCAGAAACCACAGGATTGTGCACCCGGAATCCACAGGACTGTGCACCCAGAAACCACAGGACTGTGCACCCGGAATCCACAGGACTGTTCACCCAGAAACCACAGGACTGTGCACCCGGAATCCACAGGACTGTTCACCCAGAAACCACAGGACTGTGCAGCCAGAAACCACAGGACTGTTCACCCAGAAACCACAGGACAGTTCACCCAGAAACCACAGGACTGTTCACCCAGAAACCACAGGATTGTGCACCCGGAATCCACAGGACTGTTCACCCAGAAACCACAGGACTGTTCACCCAGGAATCACAGGATTGTGCACCCGGAAACCACAGGACTGTGCACCCAGAAACCACAGGACTGTTCACCCAGAAACCACAGGATTGTGCACCCGGAAACCACAGGACTGTGCAGCCAGAAACCACAGGACTGTGCACCCGGAATCCACAGGACTGTTCACCCAGAAATCACAGGGCTGTGCAGCCAGAAACCACAGGTCTGTTCACCCAGAAACCACAGGACAGTGCACCCAGAAACCACAGGGCTGTGCACCCAGAAACCACAGGACTGTGCACCCGGAATGACAGGACTGTTCACACAGGAGCCACAGGACTGTTCACCCAGAAACCACAGGACTGTTCACCCAGAAACCACAGGACTGTGCACCCAGGAACCACAGGACTGTGCACCCAGAAACCACAGGATTGTGCAGCCAGAAACCACAGGACTGTTCACCCAGAAACCACAGGACTGTTCACCCAGAAACCACAGGACTGTGCACCCAGAAACCACAGGACTGTTCACCCAGAAACCACAGGATTGTGCAGCCAGAAACCACAGGACTGTTCACCCAGAAACCACAGGACTGTTCACCCAGAAACCACAGGACTGTGCACCCAGAAACCACAGGACTGTTCACCCAGAAACCACAGGACTGTGCACCCAGAAACCACAGGACTGTGCACCCGGATTGACAGGACTGTTCACACAGGAGCCACAGGACTGTGCACTCAGAAACCACAGGACTGTGCAACCAGAAACCACAGGACTGTTCACCCAGAAACCACAGGCCTGTTCACCCAGAAACCACAGGACTTTGCACCCGGAATCCACAGGACTGTTCACCCAGAAACCACAGGACTGTGCAGCCAGAAACCACAGGACTGTTCACCCAGAAACCACAGGATTGTGCACCCGGAATCCACAGGACTGTGCACCCAGAAACCACAGGACTGTGCACCCGGAATCCACAGGACTGTTCACCCAGAAACCACAGGACTGTGCACCCGGAATCCACAGGACTGTTCACCCAGAAATCACAGGGCTGTGCAGCCAGAAACCACAGGTCTGTTCACCCAGAAACCACAGGACTGTGCACCCAGAAACCACAGGACTGTTCACCCAGAAACCACAGGACTGTGCAGCCAGAAACCACAGGACTGTTCACCCAGAAACCACAGGACTGTTCACCCAGAAACCACAGGACTGAGCACCCAGAATCCACAGGACTGTTCACCCAGAAACCACAGGGCTGTGCACCCAGAAACCACAGGGCTGTGCAGCCAGAAACCACAGGACTGTTCACCCAGAAACCACAGGACTGTGCACCCGGAATCCACAGGACTGTTCACCCAGAAACCACAGGACTGTGCAGCCAGAAACCACAGGACTGTTCACCCAGAAACCACAGGACAGTTCACCCAGAAACCACAGGACTGTTCACCCAGAAACCACAGGATTGTGCACCCGGAATCCACAGGACTGTTCACCCAGAAACCACAGGACTGTTCACCCAGGAATCACAGGATTGTGCACCCGGAAACCACAGGACTGTGCACCCAGAAACCACAGGACTGTTCACCCAGAAACCACAGGATTGTGCACTCGGAAACCACAGGACTGTGCAGCCAGAAACCACAGGACTGTGCAACCGGAATCCACAGGACTGTTCACCCAGAAATCATAGGGCTGTGCAGCCAGAAACCACAGGTCTGTTCACCCAGAAACCACAGGACAGTGCACCCAGAAACCACAGGGCTGTGCACCCAGAAACCACAGGACTGTGCACCCGGAATGACAGGACTGTTCACACAGGAGCCACAGGACTGTTCACCCAGAAACCACAGGACTGTTCACCCAGAAACCACAGGACTGTGCACCCAGGAACCACAGGACTGTGCACCCAGAAACCACAGGATTGTGTAGCCAGAAACCACAGGACTGTTCACCCAGAAACCACAGGACTGTTCACCCAGAAACCACAGGACTGTGCACCCAGAAACCACAGGACTGTTCACCCAGAAACCACAGGATTGTGCAGCCAGAAACCACAGGACTGTTCACCCAGAAACCACAGGACTGTTCACCCAGAAACCACAGGACTGTGCACCCAGAAACCACAGGACTGTTCACCCAGAAACCACAGGACTGTGCACCCAGAAACCACAGGACTGTGCACCCGGATTGACAGGACTGTTCACACAGGAGCCACAGGACTGTGCACTCAGAAACCACAGGACTGTGCAGCCAGAAACCACAGGACTGTTCACCCAGAAACCACAGGCCTGTTCACCCAGAAACCACAGGACTTTGCACCCGGAATCCACAGGACTGTTCACACAGGAGCCACAGGACTGTGCACTCAGAAACCACAGGACTGTGCAGCCAGAAACCACAGGACTGTTCACCCAGAAACCACAGGATTGTGCACCCGGAATCCACAGGACTGTGCACCCAGAAACCACAGGACTGTGCACCCGGAATCCACAGGACTGTTCACCCAGAAACCACAGGACTGTGCACCCGGAATCCACAGGACTGTTCACCCAGAAACCACAGGACTGTGCAGCCAGAAACCACAGGACTGTTCACCCAGAAACCACAGGACAGTTCACCCAGAAACCACAGGACTGTTCACCCAGAAACCACAGGATTGTGCACCCGGAATCCACAGGACTGTTCACCCAGAAACCACAGGACTGTTCACCCAGGAATCACAGGATTGTGCACCCGGAAACCACAGGACTGTGCACCCAGAAACCACAGGACTGTTCACCCAGAAACCACAGGATTGTGCACCCGGAAACCACAGGACTGTGCAGCCAGAAACCACAGGACTGTGCACCCGGAATCCACAGGACTGTTCACCCAGAAATCACAGGACTGTTCACCGAGAAACCACAGGACAGTGCACCCAGAAACCACAGGACTGTGCACCCGGAATGACAGGACTGTTCACCCAGAAACCACAGGGCTGTGCAGCCAGAAACCACAGGTCTGTTCACCCAGAAACCACAGGACTGTGCACCCAGAAACCACAGGACTGTTCACCCAGAAACCACAGGGCTGTGCACCCAGAAACCACAGGACTGTTCACCCAGAAACCACAGGATTGTGCACCAGGAATGACAGGACTGTTCACACAGGAGCCACAGGACTGTTCACCCAGAAACCACAGGACTGTTCACCCAGAAACCACAGGACTGTTCACCCAGAAACCACAGGACTGTTCACCAAGAAACCACAGGACTTTGCACCCAGAAACCACAGGACTGTTCACCCAGAAACCACAGGACTGTGCACCCAGAAACCACAGGACTGTGCACCCGGATTGACAGGACTGTTCACACAGGAGCCACAGGACTGTGCACTCAGAAACCACAGGACTGTTCACACAGGAGCCACAGGACTGTTCACCCAGAAACCACAGGACTGTTCACCCAGAAACCACAGGATTGTGCACCCAGAAACCACAGGACTGTGCACCCAGAAACCACAGGACTGTGCACCCGGATTGACAGGACTGTTCACACAGGAGCCACAGGACTGTGCACTCAGAAACCACAGGACTGTTCACACAGGAGCCACAGGACTGTGCACCCAGAAACCACAGGACTGTGCACCCAGAAACCACAGGACTGTTCACCCAGAAACCACAGGATTGTTCACCCAGAAACCACAGGTCTGTGCACCCAGAAACCACAGGACTGTTCACCCGGAATCACAGGACTGTTCACCTGGAATCACAGGACTGTTCACCCAGAAACCACAGGATTGTTCACCCAGAAACCACGGGACTGTGCACCCAGAAACCACAGGACTGTTCACCCAGAAACCACAGGACTGTTCACCCGGAATCACAGGACTGTGCACCCAGAAACCACAGGACTGTTCACCCAGAAACCACAGGACTGTTCATCCAGAAACCACAGGACTGTGCACCCAGAAACCACAGGACTGTTCACCCAGAAACCACAGGACTGTGCACCCAGAAACCACAGGACTGTGCACCCAGAAACCACAGGACTGTTCACCCAGAAACCACAGGACTGTGCACCCAGAAACCACAGGACTGTGCACCCAGGAACCACAGGACTGTTCACCCAGATCCACAGGACTGTTCACCCAGAAACCACAGGACTGTTCACCCAGAAACCACAGGACTGTTCATCCGGAATCACAGGACTGTTCACCCAGAAAACACAGGACTGTTCACCCGGAATCACAGGACTGTGCACCCAGAAACCACAGGACTGTTCATCCAGAAACCACAGGACTGTGCACCCAGAAACCACAGGACTGTGCACCCAGGAACCACAGGACTGTTCACCCAGATCCACAGGACTGTTCACCCAGAAACCACAGGACTGTTCACCCAGAAACCACAGGACTGTTCACCCAGAAACCACAGGTCTGTGCACCCAGAAACCACAGGACTGTTCACCCGGAATCACAGGACTGTTCACCTGGAATCACAGGACTGTTCATGCAGAAACCACAGGTCTGTGCACCCAGAAACCACAGGACTGTTCACCCGGAATCACAGGACTGTTCACCTGGAATCACAGGACTGTTCATGCCGAAACCACAGGATTGTTCACCCAGAAACCACAGGACTGTGCACCCAGAAACCACAGGACTGTTCACCCAGGAATCACAGGACTGTTCATGCAGAAACCACGGGACTGTGCACCCAGAAACCACAGGACTGTTCACCCAGAAACCACAGGACTGTGCACCCAGAAACCACAGGACTGTTCACCCAGAAACCACAGGACTGTTCATCCGGAATCACAGGACTGTTCACCCAGAAACCACAGGACTGTTCACCTGGAATCACAGGACTGTTCATGCAGAAACCACAGGTCTGTGCACCCAGAAACCACAGGACTGTTCACCCGGAATCACAGGACTGTTCACCCAGAAACCACAGGTCTGTGCACCCAGAAACCACAGGACTGTTCACCTGGAATCACAGGGCTGTGCACCCAGAAACCACAGGACTGTTCACCCAGAAACCACAGGATTGTGCACCCGGAATGACAGGACTGTTCACACAGGAGCCACAGGACTGTTCACCCAGAAACCACAGGACTGTTCACCCAGAAACCACAGGACTGTGCACCCAGGAACCACAGGACTGTGCAGCCAGAAACCACAGGACTGTGCAGCCAGAAACCACAGGACTGTTCACCCAGAAACCACAGGACTGTGCACCCAGGAACCACAGGACTGTGCAGCCAGAAACCACAGGACTGTGCACCCAGAAACCACAGGATTGTGCAGCCAGAAACCATAGGACTGTTCACCCAGAAACCACAGGACTTTGCACCCAGAAACCACAGGACTGTTCACCCAGAAACCACAGGACTGTGCACCCGGATTGACAGGACTGTTCACACAGGAGCCACAGGACTGTGCACTCAGAAACCACAGGACTGTTCACACAGGAGCCACAGGACTGTTCACCCAGAAACCACAGGACTGTTCACCCAGAAACCACAGGATTGTGCACCCAGAAACCACAGGACTGTGCACCCAGAAACCACAGGACTGTGCACCCGGATTGACAGGACTGTTCACACAGAAACCACAGGACTGTTCACCCAGAAACCACAGGACTGTGCACCCGGATTGACAGGACTGTTCACACAGGAGCCACAGGACTGTGCACTCAGAAACCACAGGACTGTTCACACAGGAGCCACAGGACTGTTCACCCAGAAACCACAGGACTGTTCACACAGGAGCCACAGGACTGTGCACTCAGAAACCACAGGACTGTTCACACAGGAGCCACAGGACTGTGCACCCAGAAACCACAGGACTGTTCACCCAGAAACCACAGGACTGTTCACCCAGAAACCACAGGACTGTTCACCCAGAAGCCACAGGACTGTTCACCCAGAAACCACAGGACTGTTCACCCAGAAACCACAGGACTGTGCACCGAGAAACCACAGGACTGTTCACCTGGAATCACAGGACTGTTCATGCAGAAACCACAGGTCTGTGCACCCAGAAACCACAGGACTGTTCACCCGGAATCACAGGACTGTTCACCCAGAAACCACAGGTCTGTGCACCCAGAAACCACAGGACTGTTCACCTGGAATCACAGGACTGTGCACCCAGAAACCACAGGACTGTTCACCCAGAAACCACAGGACTGTTCATCCGGAATCACAGGACTGTTCACCCAGAAACCACAGGACTGTTCACCTGGAATCACAGGACTGTTCATGCAGAAACCACAGGTCTGTGCACCCAGAAACCACAGGACTGTTCACCCGGAATCACAGGACTGTTCACCCAGAAACCACAGGTCTGTGCACCCAGAAACCACAGGACTGTTCACCCAGAAACCACAGGACTGTTCACCCGGAATCACAGGACTGTTCACCTGGAATCACAGGACTGTTCATGCCGAAACCACAGGATTGTTCACCCAGAAACCACAGGACTGTGCACCCAGAAACCACAGGTCTGTTCACCCAGGAACCACAGGACTGTTCCCCCAGGAATCACAGGACTGTTCACCCAGAAAACACAGGACTGTTCACCTGGAAACCACGGGACTGTGCACCCAGAAACCACAGGACTGTGCACCCAGAAACCACAGGACTGTTCACCCAGAAACCACAGGACTGTTCACCTGGAAACCACGGGACTGTGCACCCAGAAACCACAGGACTGTGCACCCAGGAACCACAGGACTGTTCCCCCAGGAATCACAGGACTGTTCACCCAGAAAACACAGGACTGTTCACCTGGAAACCACGGGACTGTGCACCCAGAAACCACAGGACTGTGCACCCAGAAACCACAGGACTGTTCACCCAGAAACCACAGGACTGTTCATCCGGAATCACAGGACTGTTCACCCAGAAAACACAGGACTGTTCACCCGGAGTCACAGGACTGTGCACCCAGAAACCACAGGACTGTTCACCCAGAAACCACAGGACTGTTCACCCAGAAACCACAGGACTGTGCACCCAGAAACCACAGGACTGTTCACCCAGAAACCACAGGACTGTTCACCCAGGAACCACAGGACTGTTCACCCAGAAACCACAGGACTGTTCACCCAGAAACCACAGGACTGTTCACCCAGAAACCACAGGACTGTTCACCCAGAAACCACAGGACTGTGCAGCCAGGAACCACAGGACTGTGCACTCAGAAACCACAGGACTGTGCACCCAGGAACCACAGGACTGTGCACCCAGGAACCACAGGACTGTGCAGCCAGGAACCATAGGAGCGTGCACCCAGAAACTACAGGACAGTGCAGCCAGGAACCACAGGACTGTTCACCCAGAAACTCCAGGACTGTGCAGCCAGGAACCACATGACTGTGCACTCAGAAACCACAGGACTGTGCACCCAGGAACCACAGGACTGTTCACCCAGAAACCACAGGACTATATACCCTCAAAATGTAGCGCAGTGTATCCAGAAAATATAGCAAGAAGTCTTACAACACCAGTTCAAAGTCCAACAGTTTATTTGGAATCATGATCTTTCGGAGCATACACTCCGAAAGCTTGTGATGTCAAATAAACCTGTTGGACTTTAATCTGGTGTTGTAAGACATCTTACTGAGCCCATCCTAGTCCGGTATCTCCACATTCAGAAAATGTAGGACTGTATACCCAGAAAACCTATGACTGTTGACCCAGGAGCCAAACCCGTGGCACCACGGTTGGTTCTGCTGCAGAGGAGAGGAGTAAGAAGTGTGACAGCACAATAGTTCTCGGAGATTCAATTGTAAGGGGAAAAGACAGGCGTTTCTGTGGCTGCAAACGAGACTCCAGGATGGCATGTTGCCTCCCTGGTGGTAGGGTCAAGGATGTCTCGGAGCGAGTACAGGACATTCTGGATGGGGAGGGTGAACAGCCAGTGGTCGTGGTACACATCGGTACCAACGACATAGGTAAAAAAAGGGATGTGGTCCAAAAAGCAGAACACAGGGAGCTAGGAAGGAAGTTAAGAAATCAGACCTCGAAGGTAGTGATCTCAGGATTACTACCGGTGCCACGTGCTAGTCAGAGTAGTAATGGCAGGATATATAGGATGAATACGTGGCTGAAGAGATGGTGTCAGGGGGAGGGTTTCAGATTCCTGGGGCAGTGGGACTGGTTCTGGGGGAGGTGGGACCTGTACAAACTGGACGGGTTACACCTGGGCAGGACTGGAACTGATGTCCGAGGGGGGCTATTTGCTAGAGCGGTTGGGGAGCGTTTAAACTAATATGCCATGGGGATGGGAACCTACTAAGGAGTCAGAGAAAGAGGGAGCAAGGACAAAAGCAAAAGGTAGAAAAGTGAATAAGAAAAGTGGCACATGGAGAAACCAAGGACAAAATTCAAACAGAGCAGTAGAGAAAAATATTGGGAGCAAGATGAGCATTGTGAAAAAGACAAACTTAAAGGCTCTGTGCCTTAATGCACGGAGCATTTGCAATAAAGTGGATGATCTAATCGCACAGATATATATCAATGGGTATGATATAATTGGGATTACGGAGACATGGCTGCAGCGTGAACAGGGATGGGAACTGTATGCCATCAGTATTTAGGAAGAACAGGCATAAAAGAAAAGGTGGTGGCGTGGCACTCTGGTTAAAGAGGAGGAAATTAACACAATAGTGAGAAAGGATATTAGCTCTGACAATGTGGAATCTGTATGGGTAGAGTTGAGAAATACCAAGGGACAAAAAACATTAGTTGGTGTCATATATAGACCCCCAAACTGCACTGGTGCGGTTGGGAATGGCATTAAACAAGAAATTAGAGAGCATGTAATAAGGGAATATCGGTGATCATGGGTGATTTTAATCTTCACATAGATTGGGCAAATCAAATTAGCTACAATTCCATAGAGGAGGAATTCCTGGAGTGTAAACGGGATGGTTTTCTTGACCAATATGTGGAGGAATCAACTAGAGAGCTGGCCATCTTAGATTGGGTACTGTGTAATGAGAAGGGAATCATTGCCAATCTGGCTGTGCGAGGCTCCTTAGGGATGAGCGACCATAACATGATAGAATTTTTTATCAAGCTGGAGAGTGAAGTTGTTGATTCGGAGACGGGGTGCTGAATCTCAATAAAGGGAACTATGAGGATATGAGGCGTGAGTTGGCCTTGATAGATTGGGGAGAGTTACTTAAAGGGATGACAGTAGATAGACAATGGCAAACATTCAAGGAACGCATGGAGGAACTACAGCAACTGTTAATTCCTGCCTGGCACAAAAGCAAAGTGGGTAAGAGGGCCAATCCATGGCTTACAAAGGAAATTAGAAATAGTATCCGATCCAAGGAAGAAGCATACAGATTGGCCAAGAAAAATAATAGGTCTGAGGATTGGGAGCAGTTTAGAATTCAGCAAAGAAGAACGAAGGGATTGATTAAGAAGGGGACATTACATACGAAAGGAAGCTTGCAGGGAACATAAAGAGTTTCTACAGATATGTGAAGAGAAAGAGATTACATAGAACATAGAACAGTACAGCACAGAACAGGCCCTTCGGTCCTCGATGTTGTGCCGAGCATTGTCTGAGACCAAGATCAAGCTATCATACTCTCTGTCATTCTGGTTTGCTCCATGTGCCTATCCAGATTGGTAAAGAAAAATATAGGCCCACTACAGATAGAAACAGGGGAATGCATAATAAGGGACAAAGAAATGGCTGAGCAATTGAATACATACTTTGGTTCTGTACTCACAAATGAGGACACAAATCAGATCCCAGAAATGTTGGAGAATGAAAGGTTTAGTGAGAGGTAAGAACTGAAGGAGATCAACATTAGTAGAGAAATGGTGCTGGGAAAACTGATGGGATTGAATGCGGATAAATCCCCAGGGCCTGAGAATCTGCATCCCAGAGTGGTTAATAATAATAATTGCTTATTGTCACAAGTAGGCTTCAATGAAGTTACTTTGAAAAGCCCCTAGTCGCCACATTCCGGCACCTGTTCGGGGAGGCTGGTACGGGAATTGAACCCGCGCTGCTGGCATTGTTCTGCATTACAAGCCAGCTATTTAGCCCACTGTGCTAACCCAGCCCCTAAGGAGGTGGCTCTAGTAATAGTGGATGCATTGGTGGTCATCCTCCGGGATTCTATAGACTCTGGAACTGTCCCTGCAGATTGGAGGGTAGCTCACGTCACACCGATATTCAAAAAGGGAGGTAGAGAGAAAGCAGGGAACTATAGACCAGTAAGCCTAACATCGGTAGTGGGGAAAATGCTTGAATCCAGAACAAGGACTTTATAGCGGAACATTTAGAAAGCAGTGGCAGGATCAGTCAGAGTCAGCATGGATTTATGAAGGGAAAAATCATGCTTGACAAATCTGTTGGAATTCTTTGAAGAAGTAACCAGTACAGTCGACAAGGGGGAGCCAGTCGATGTGGTACATTTGGACTTTCAGAAGGCGTTTGACAAAGTCCCGCATAAGAGATTATTGTGCAAAATTAAAGCGCATGGGATTGGGAGAAATGTATTGAGGTGGATAGAAAACTGGTTGGCAGTTGGAAACAAAGAGTAGGGATTCATGGGTCCTTTTCAAATTGGCAGGCAGTACACAGTGGGGTACCACAGGGATCGCTGCTGGGACCCCAGCTATTCACAATATATATTAATGATTTGGACGAGGGAACAAAATGTAGCATCTCAAAGTTTGCAGATGATACCAAATTAGGTGGGAGGGTGAATTGTGACGAGGATGCAGGGATCCTACAGCAAGATCTGGACAGGTAGGGCGAGTGGGCAAACCAATGGTAGATGCAGTATAATTTGGATAAGTGTGAGGTTATTCATTTTGGAAGCAAAAACAGGAAGGCAGATTATTACCTGAATGGTTGTAAATTGGAACAGGGGAGTGTGCAGCGGGACCTGGGTGTCCTTGTGCACCATTCGCTGAAGGTAAACATGCAGATAAAATAGGCTAATGGTATGTTGGTCTTCATTGCAAGAGTTTTCGAGTATAGGAGCAGGGATGTGTTGCTGCAATTGTACAGGGCCTTGGTGATGCTACACCTGGAGTATTGTGTGCAGTTTTGGTCTCCTCTGAGGAAGGATGTTCTTGCTCTCGAGGGAGTGCAGCGATGGCTTACCAGACAGATTCCAGGGATGGCAGGATTGTCATATGAGGAGAGATTGACTAGGTTGGGATTGTTCTCGCTGCAGTTCAGAAGAATGAGGGGGGATCTCATAGAGACTTATAAAATTCTAACAGGACTAGACAGGGTAGATGCAGGGAAGATGTTACGAATGATGAATGTGTCCAGAACCAGGGGTCACAGCCTGAGGATTCAGGGTAAACCATTTCGGACAGAGATAAGGAGACATTTCTTTACTAAAAGAGTGGGTGAGCCTGTGGAATTCATTACCACAGGACGTAGTTGATGCTAAAACTCTGAATGTACTCAAGAAGTGGTTGGATATAGCACTTGGAGAGAATGGAATCCAAGGCTATGGGAGAAAGCAGGATTCGGCTATTGAGTTGGATGATCAGCCATGATCGTGATGAATTGCGGAACAGGCTCATAGGGACTTATAAAATTCTAACAGGACTGGACAGGGTAGATGCAGGGAAGATGTTACCAATGATGAGTGTGTCCAGAACCAGGGGTCACAGCCTGAGGATTCAGGGTAACCATTTCGGACAGAGTTAAGGAGACATTTCTTCACACAAAGAGTGGTGAGTCTGCGGAATTCATTACCACAGGAAGTAGTCGATGCTAAATCTCTGAATATATTCAAGAGGCGGCAGGATATAGCACTTGGGGAGAATGGGATCAAAGGCAATGGAGAAAGCAGGTTTCGGCTATTGAGTTGGGTGATCAGCCATGATCGTGATGAATGGCGGAGCAGGCTCGAAGGCCAAAAGGCCTCCTCCTGCTCCTATCTTCTATGTATCTATGTAACCACAAGACTGTGCAACCAGAACTAACAGGGCTGCATACCCCAAAAGCATAGGACTGTACTCCCTGAAACCAAGGACTATATATCCAGGAACCACATGTTGATATGGCTAGAAGCCGCAGGGCTGCAGAAACTGCGCATCAGAAAGGCTGGATCGACTGGAGTTTCAAACAATGAGAGGGGATCACATAGAAACATATAAAATCCTGATGGGGCTGGACTGGCTAGATGCAGGAAGAATGTTCCCAATGTTGGGGACGTCGGAAACTAGGGGTCACAGCCTAAGAATAAGGGATAAGCCATTCAGGACTGAGATGAGGAAGCACTTCTCCTCTCAGAGAGTTGTGAGCTTGTGGAATTCTCTACCACAGAAAGCTGTTGGGGCCAGTTCATTGGATATATTCAAGAGGGAGCTGGATATGGCTCTTGTGGCTAAAGGGATCAAGGGGGATGGGGAGAAAGCGGGAGTGGGAAACTGAATTTGCATGATCGGCAATGATCATATTGAATGCTGGTTCACGCTTGAGGGGCTGAATGTCCTACTCCTGCACCCATTATCTATGTATCTTTGGACTGTGGGAGGAAACTGGAACACCCGGAGGCAACCCAGGCAGGCATGGGGAAAACGTACAAACTCCACACAGTCACCCAAGGCCGGAATTGAACTACAGTCCTTGGTGCTGTGAGGCAGCAGTGCTAACCACTGTGCCGCCCCATTTTCCTAAATGTTCTCCAAGATCTGAGACTCACTCAGCAGAACCGTTTTGAAATTGGTCCAAAAATACAGCTCTACTTGCATTGCTGTATTGGTCCTACTTCTGATGCATTTTAGTCATTCATATTGGCAACGCACTCTGGGAAATCTGGCTCTTTATGAAATATGAGCAGCGTTCCACACATGCTCTCCATCGTGTATATTATCATTGGTATCTCACCAGACACCTGACTCACTATTGTGCAGACTGAGAATCATCTGACCTGCAGATGTGTTCTTTTTTCACATATGTCTCTTGTGTTATGGGTGGCACTATCGACGCCACAGTTATTGCCCATTGGAAAAGTCCTGCTAAGGAGGTGCTGGTATTCAAAAGTGAAAGTTGGTGTTATATGTCCTGTGCAGACACAGTGGGCCAACTGGCCTCCCCGTGCACTATCACAATTCCGCAAGCAATGTTGTTGATATGTGCACAGCAAGATCCCACAAAAAAGAAAATCAGTGAATGTGCAGACAACCTGTTACTGTTGACACTGATTCGGGTATAACTACTGGCCCTGAGCACAAGGGAATTCTTTGCTCTTCTTCGAATAGTGCCTGGGATCATTTGTTCCACCTGAGCAAACAGACATGGTTTTTTGCAGTGTTTTATCAGGTTCCTCTGCCACACGGGCATTCCCACATTACTAATCCTCCATTTTATAGCAATCTCACTCAAAAGAACAACATCGGGAACAATAAGCAATAAACATCCATAAGCCTTAAGTGGACATTTATGATTCTAACAGCAAATAGATGTAGCATGAAAATCCAAGCAGGGTTTTATGGTCTGGCATTTTCATTGCAGCACTATTTTTGCATCCGTATTCCAGAGGTAATCTCTCTACCCTTGTTCACCACACAATGCACCGTCCCAGACTGTGGTGCACATCTAAGATTCACAGTGTACTGTACAGACTGTCCTTAATAACTCAGTGTAAAGAACACAGGGTCATCAGATAGATACAATACAATCAATTGCAGTTGCAACTCAATCTAACAGTTGAGATAAAACGGAGAACAGACAAATTTTTTTTGCCACTAAGGAGATGTCTGCACCTTATATACTTTCTCCCTGAAAATAATTTGTGGTTAATGCATTGTTTTTTGTGGGGGCCACACAAGGAAATATGCTCTTAGAATCACAGAATCCGTACACTGCAGAAGGAGGCCATTCAGCCCATCGAGTCTGCATCAACCCTCCAAAAGAGCACCCTTCCTGTACCCAGTCCCTTGCCCTATCCCTGTAACCCCACCTAACCTTTGGGCACGAAGGGGCAATTTACCTTTATGGCCAATCCACTTAACCTGCACACCTTTGGGCTGTGGGAGGAAACCGGAGCACCCGGAGGAAACCCATGCAGACATGGAGAGAATTTGCAAACTCCATAGTCACCCAAGGGTCTTCATGGTGGAAGGCACCAGTGGCAAACCGGAACTTCAAGAGGGGTTAGAACATAGAACATTACAGCGCAGTACAGGCCCTTCGGCCCTCGGTGTTGCGCCGACCTGTGAAACCACTCTAAAGCCCATCTACACTATTCCCTTATCGTCCATATGTCTATCCAATGACCATTTGAATGTCCTTAGTGTTGGCGAGTCCACTACTGTTGCAGGCAGAGCATTCCACGCCCTTACTACTCTCTGAGTAAAGAACCTACCTCTGACATCTGTCTTATATCTATCTCCCCTCAATTTAAAGGTATGTCCCCCTCGTGCTAGACATCACCATCCGAGGAAAAAGGCTCTCACTGTCCACCCTATCCAATCCTCTGATCATCTTGTATGCCTCAATTAAGTCACCTCTTAACCTTCTTCTCTCGAACGAAAACAGCCTCAAGTCCCTCAGCCTTTCCTCATAAGATCTTCCCTCCATACCAGGCAACATTCTGGTAAATCTCCTCTGCACCCTTTCCAATGCTTCCACATCCTTCCTATAATGCAGCGACCAGAATTGCACGCAACACTCCAAATGCGGCCGCACCAGAGTGTTGTATAGCTGCAACATGACCTCATGGCTCCTAAACTCAATCCCTCTACCAATAAAAGCTAACACACCGTACGCCTTCTTAACAACCCTCTCAACCTGGGTGGCAACTTTCAGGGATCTATGTACATGGACACCGAGATCTCTCTGCTCATCCACACTGCCAAAAATCTTACCATTAGCCCAGTACTCAGTCTTCCTGTTATTCCTTCCAAAATGAATCACCTCACACTTTTCTGCATTAAACTCCATTTGCCACCTCTCAGCCCAGCGCTGCAGCTTATCTATGTCCCTCTGTAACTTGTAACATCTTTCCGCACTGTCCACAACTCCACCGACTTTAGTGTCATCTGCAAATTTACTCACCCATCCTTCTCTGCCCTCCTCCAGGTCATTTATAAAAATGACAAACAGCAGTGGCCCCAAAACAGATCCTTGTGGTACACCACGAGTAACTGGACTCCAGTCTGAACATTTCCCATCAACCACCACCCTTTGTCTTCTTCCAGCTAGCCAATTTCTGATCCAAACTGCTAAATGACCCTGAATCCCATGCCTCTGTATTTTCTGCAGTAGCCTACCATGGGGAAACTTAGCAAACGCTTTACTGAAATCCATATGCACCACATCAACTGCTTTACCCTCATCCACCTGCTTGGTCACCTTCTCAAAGAACTCAATAAGGTTTGTGAGGCACGACCTACCCTTCACAAAACCGTGTTGACTATCTCTAATCAAATTATTCCTTTCCAGATGATTATACATCCTATCTCTGAAAAACCTTTCCAAGATTTTTCCCACAATAGAAGTAAGGCTCACTGGTCTATAGTTACCGGGGTTATCTCTACTCCCCTTCTTGAACAAGGGGACAACATTTGCTATCCTCCAGTCTTCTGGCACGATTCCTCTCGACAAAGATGACTTAAAGATCAAGGCCAAAGGCTCAGCAATCTCCTCCCTAGCTTCCCAGAGAATCCTAGGATAAATCCCATCTGGCCCAGGTGACTTATCTATTTTCACACTTTCCAGAATTGCTAACACCTCCTCCTTATGAACCTCAAGCCCTTCTAGTCTAGTAGCCTGAATCTCAGTATTCTCCTCGACAACATTGTCTTTTTCCTGTGTGAATATTGCTGAAAAATATTCATTTAGCACCTCTCCTATCTCCTCGGACTCCAAGCACAACTTCCCACTACTGTCCTTGACTGGCCCTACTCTTACCCGAGTCATTCTTTTATTCCTGACATATCTATAGAAAGCTTTAGGGTTATCCTTGATCTTACCTGCCAAAGTCTTCTCATGTCCCCTCCTGGCTCTCTCTTTAGGTCCTTCCTAGCTAACGTGTAACTCTCGAGTGCCCTAACTGAACCTTCATGTCTCATCTTTACATAAGTCTCCTTCTTCCTCTTGACAAGTGTTTCGACTGCTTTAGTAAACCACGGTTCCCTCACTTGACCACTTCCTCCCTGCCTGACAGGTACATACTTATCAAGGACACGCAACAGCTGTTCCTTGAACAAGCTCCACATTTCCATTGTGCCCATCCCCTGCAGTTTTCCTCTCCATCCGATGTATCCTAAGTCGTGCCTCATCGCATCATAATTGCCTTTCCCCCAGATATAACACTTGCCCTGCGGTATATACCTATCCCTTTCCAACACTAAAGTAAACGTAATCGAATTGTGGTCACTATCACCAAAGTGCTCACCTACCTCCAAATCTAACACCTGTCCTTGTTCATTACCCAGTACCAAATCCAATATGGCCTCACCTCTCGTTGGCCTATCTACATACTGTGTCAGGAAACCCTCCTGCACACATTGGACAAAAACGGACCCATCTAATGTACTCGAACTATAGCGTTTCCAGTCAATATTTGGAAAGTTAAGGTCCCCCATAACAACTACCCTGTTGCTTTCGCTGCTATCCAAAATCATCTTTGCAATCCTCTCCTCTACATCGCTGGAACTTTTCGGAGGCCTATAGTTAGGGGGCAGAAGTGAGTGTAGTAGTGCCCATCACTAAGGAGAAGGTGCATGGGAAGCTGAAAGGTCTGCAGATGGATAAATAACCTGGAGCAGATGGAGTACACCCCAGGGTTCTGAAGGAGATAGCTGAGGAGGTTGTGGAAGCATTGGTGGTGATCTTTCAGCAGTAACTGGAATCAGGGAGGGTTCCAGAGGATTTTAAGTGGCTAATATAACATCCCTATTGAAGAAGGAAGGGAGATGGGAAATTGTAGTCTGGCTAGCCTGAATTTGGTCGTTGGTAAGATTTTAGTGTCCAATATTAAGAATGAGATTGCGGAGTACTTGGAAGTGCATGATAAAATAAGACTGAGTCAGCACAGCTTCGTCAAGGGGATGTTATGCCTGAAAAATCTGTTAGAATTATTTGAGCAATTAATTAGGAAGTTAGAAAAAGGAGAGCCAGTGGACGTGATCCATTTGGATTTCCAGAAGCCTTTGACAAGGTGCTGTACAGGAGGCTGCAAAGTAAGATAAGAGCCATGGTGCAGGAGGAGATTAGGAGGCCAACACAACCCCCAGATCCCCCAACTCCCGATAAGGGGTCCTCGGACCGCCCCGCATCCCAACACGGGAAAATGGCAGCCTGGCACCTTAGCACTGCCAGCCTGGTTCCATCACTGCCAGTCTGGCAGTATCAATTGGTATCAGTCTGGCACTGTCAAGATGCTCAGGTAAAACTTCCAGGCTGGCAGTGCCAGGGTTCCCAGGTGGCACCAGCAGTGCCAGGGTGCCACCCTGCCCAGAGGGCAACCACCCAGGGGCCTCTGATCCCTTGGGAGACCCCCCCCCCCCGGGAGACTGCCGTTCCATCTGATCCCCGTTTGTGGGGACCATAACTGAATGGCACTTACCTGAAGTCTCCAAGGCAAAAGGGATGGATCCCGGGGCCTCAAGGTAGAACAGGCAAGCTGCATTTTAGAGTGAGACTTGCTGTCTCTCTTTAATATGCAGATTTGCCAAATACTGATCTCACCAAAATTGTGCGAAATTCAGATCACAACGTCTCGCGAGATCCTGTTAGATCTCACGAAATGTGGCGAGCCGGGTGGATGATGGAAGAGGGATCTCCCAGCATCTACCATCCTCACTACACCCCCGTTCACGCCCGAGATGTCCACACCGCATAAAGTAACAAACTAGATTAATTTACATTACGATACATACACTGCCCTGTAGTTCCCTTCCGGGTTCCTCTCTTTCTGCTCGAGGCCTTACTGGCCGACCTTGTATACATTAGTTAAACAGAGTTCCCCTGGGCAGCACACAGTGGCACAGTGGTTAGCACTGCCGCCTCACGGCGTCGAGGTCCCAGGTTCGATCACAGCTCTGGGTCACTGTCAGTGTGGAGTTTACACATTCTCCCCATGCCTGCGTGGGTTTTGTTTTGTTATCTTTCCTTTGTAACATAAGCGGCTTCCTTGTGTTGCATTTGTCAAGGAAGGTCGAGACGTGTAAATAACTTCAACTCATTTATTTACACTATGTACACTTTTATAACTTGAGTTCGACACTACTGCTAATCCTATTGTAGCTACCTAAACTGATTAACCAGCTGCTGGTGGGTGTGATAATGAATCAACCCTGTGCCTCTCCTCACTGACTGTCTCCACTGGCCGAAGGGGGCTGATCATGTGTGTGGTGTCCTTTATGTATGGGTTGGTGTAATGCCCTCCTGTGGTCGTGTCACCTCCTTGTGTATCGTGAATGTCCATTGGTCGCCTCCCATCTAACTTGTGTGATGTTTCTGGTGCTCTCTCTAGTGTCTGTCTAGCTTACATGTATTTACAGTGATGCACATCACCACATCCTCCCCTTTTTATATGTTCATATTTTCTGTACACTTTAAGAAAAACTGAACAAAGAACAGGTAGAGAAGGTAAGGTATATACACGTCATGGGAACGGTGATTAAACAATAAGTCCAAATCATTCATGTGAGTCCATAAACCATCAAACATCATGGTCAAATGTCTCTCTTGGTTATGAACGCCATCAACAGGAACCAAGAAGTGGTTGAATCACTGCGTTGCCCGATTTGGAGTTTTTTTCTTTTTTTCTTTTTCAATGTTTGTGATGGTGCTGTCGGATGGCATCTTGTAGCTGATAGGTCGTTGACATTGAAGAGGTACCATCAACAGTATCATTCGAGGTCATGGATGTGCCAGATGTTGAAGTCGGATGATACTGTGCATACTGGTTCTGGCATGACTCCATGCTGTGCTGGAAGGGTGATTCTGCTGAGAAGCGTTGAAGCATGTCGATTTGGAGACAGAATTGCTGCTCGCATCAATGTCTGGTGATGGTGTGAAACTAGAACCTTGCATCTGATAGGAATATGCCGCCTGGCCAGGCTGTGGTGCAGCAAATCCTGGGCAGTAACTAAGGTATCCAGTCTGTAGTGCAGATTGCGTTGGCGGTAGTCCTCCTTCGGTCTTGATTCCATTCGTGGGCAATCCGTAGGGCTGGCCTGTTTGAGAATATGCTGCATAGACTGCTGGCTGCTGCAGGCTTAAATACTGGGTTTGTCCAGCATGAGCTGTCATTGGCCGCAGTGGCGGTGTGGAACAAATGTGTGGACATAGCTGTGGTGAAGATTGGTGTATTCCTCTTGGACTGTCGCTGCTGCTTGTTATTGCTGACCCAGTGTGATTGTCACATGATCCATCTCCTGTCGTTGTGGCATCAGCTGTCACCCTGAGCGTGCCATCACTGAGGTTGCGACACTGCCTGTCTGGAGTAAAGTCTGGCTTACGTGAATCAGAGTCGGCGTTTGGTTGCTCCCCATCTGGAGTCTGGTCTGTTTTTTGGTGATGCTCCCCGTCCGGAGTCTTAGCAGGTTCACTGGAATCAGCTGAGATTTCTTGAAGCTGCACGCCTGGAGTCGGAACATGCAGGAATGCATTGACTAGTGGAGAGGTTCGAGCAATTGAGGGTGGAAGTAGTGTGGTGTCACCGGAGTCACCCGTGGTCTCACCGTGATCATCGAGTGCCTCTGTACGCACTAGCTGAGGTCTGTCACTTTGCACCTTTTGCATGGGAAGCGGGATGCTGTCGTCACTCGTTTCACATACCGTGGGTAGATCCTCAGTAGCTGCTTGCTGTTCACTAGGGTTGGGTAAATTGTCAGAGTTTTCATCTGGTGGTGCAAACAATGTGGGTGGACTGTCATTGTCTTGCCGTTGTCCTTCATTTGGGCTTTTCTTCTTTGGAATTTTAAATCTTCCCCCAGACATTACAGAACCTTGTTCATTTCCCTCAATTTCTCCCATATGTAGGGCATCAAATGTTAAATCCAATGTTTCTTTCGTCATTGTACTAGTTTCCAAAGAACAGTCCGTTTCAATTTTCTTCTCAGTTACTTCATATGCATCCTTTTCTAATGTACATGCCTTCATAGTCTCTGGCTCTGATTTTGCTGGGACTGGCACAGTCACAGTCTCTCTTTTACTGTTCTCAATTGCCCACATTCTATTACCCAGACATAAATGCTTAATCTCTGGAGTTAATGTGGTACAATGGATAATCGGGTCGACCTTATCTGCATCTTCACCATCACTGGAAAGCACAATTGGTTCAGTTGAAACTGCTGCGGGTTTTAAGTGCTTTATCTGGCTACTCGATGTTGGTGTCCTCAGGATTCTTGCTCCAATGTCCTGCTCATTTATCAGTGGAGTGTGCAGAGGTTCAATGCGATTAATATTCCCATCAGGGGTTGAAGAGTCATTACTGACTAACTGCTGGTCTCTGTAGTTGGGACTTTGCGGTTTTGTGTTGAAGGGAGATAGTTGTCCCTGCTGTAGATATGATTCAGGTTGTGTTATTTCCATTAAATGAGGATCAATGTCTTGCCCATTTTTTCGATCCGTACTAAAGCAATGGCAATTTTCAGTCTGCTCCTTGCAAGTTAGACATACAAGCAATTTCTTTAGCAAATCCTCAGCATCCTTCTGTGACTGTGTAGCATTATTAATATCTCTTCGGCTAGAATGATCCTGAAGATCAGCGCATAATCCTTTTTTCTTCGGGCTCGGAAGAGGCGATTCCTTTGGCTTGTCTTCATTTGGGCTTGAACAGTCATCAGCGCTGTGCCCTTCATTGTAGCATGATAGACCGTCATGGTCGTCCTGCTGTGCAGTGGAGCATGGTAGACTGTTATAGCCTTCTTGCTGTTTACGTGAGCATGGCAGACTTGCATCGTCTGCTGCTAGTTGGTCAGAGGAGGTTGCTAGACCCTCATGGTCTTGTTCTTGCAAGGACTGCGCATCGGAGTCATGCGTTTCTTCTTTCGTAGAGTCGGGAACCCTGAGCGGGGCGTGGACCACGCTCTGTGTGGCAGCAGGCCGCTTTCTGTGGACTTGTACCCCTTTCTGTCTCTTAATTTCAGGCTGCAGCATCATCCTGCACTGATGAGTTGGGACGTCATATCTGCTTTGTTGAAGATCCTCAAATCCGAAAAATGAATCCGCATCTGCGTCGGATTCAATGCGGGGGTTGCCAATGTGGAACACGAAAGGTTCATCCGAGTCGTAGTCGTCTAGGACCATGGAGCTGTCATTGGGCTCGCGAGGTCCAAAAAAAATGTAAAGGTCGGTATCGAAGTATTCGAGGTCGGAATCATCGGTTTGTGCGTAGGTAACTGCTTATTGCAGGGTTCTTCGGAGGTTAAATTCATTTCCTGGTTCAATTTGAGGCATTGTGCTGTCATTCCAGGTGAAGGAAGGTTGTTTTACAGCTTTAAAAGATTTTTTCTTTGATTTGGGACGTTTCCCCTTTAAGTTGGATTTGGGACGTTTCCCCTTCAAATTGGTGCGGTCTGGGGCCTCTGACGTCATGACGCGCGTGACGTAGCACGTAGGAAGTGATTGCGCATGTGCAGATCGCTGTTCCTTTACCGATGGCCGTTTTCTTGATTGCGCATGCACGGCGTCTCGCTCATGCGCAAACGAACCTTCCGGTTCTGCGCACTTCTCGCGCAACTGCGCTAGTGTAGTCCCTTTAGAAAGATGGCCGCCGACCTCGACCCAAATCGCTCTCTGGTCCGGGATTTTGGCCTCGAGGTGAGTACTGGCACTTCTCTTACCTTTCCTTGCCGATTGGAGTGTGTTTTCCTCACAGTATTTGGCGAATTTGTCCAGGACTGCCTGGAAGTCGCTCCTGTTTTGCCCCTTGGAGAATTAGAATTTTAAAAAGATTTCTTCTGCTCTGGCACCGGCGATGGTGAGGAGAAACTCTATTTTTTCATCATCGGCCAGGTCTTTAAGTTCGGCTGCCACCAGGAAGAGTTCAAACGTTTGCCGGATTCGCTGCCAGTTTTCGCGGAGATCACCATGGCACTGGAGCGGCTGCGGAACCCGGAGCTCGTACATCTTGCCTGGGTATTGCTGGTTGTCACTGTACTCTGAGGTATGGCTATCTGGATTTAAGCAGTTCACTACTGGTACCATGTTTTGTTATGTTTCCTTTGTAACTTAAGCGGCTTCCTTGTGTTGCATTTGTCAAGGAAGGTCGAGACGTGTAAATAACTTCAACTCATTTATTTACACTATGTACACTTTTATAACTTGAGTTCGACACTACTGCTAATCCTATTGTAGCTACCTAAACTGATTAACCAGCTGCTGTCTTCCACGTGGTGGGTGTGATAATGAATCAACCCTGTGCCTCTCCTCACTGACTGTCTCCACTGGCCGAAGGGGGCTGATCATGTGTGTGGTGTCCTTTATGTATGGGTTGGTGTAATGCCCCTAGTGGTCATGTCTCCTCCTTGTGTATCGTGAATGTCCATTGGTCGCCTCCCATCTAAGTTATCTATTGGTTGAGTGTGTGTGTGTGATGTTTCTGGTGCTCCCTCTAGTGTCTGTCTAGCTTACATGTATTTACAGTGATGCACATCACCACAGGTTTCACCCCCACAACCCAAAGATGTGCAAGGTAGGTGGATTGGCCATGCTAAATTGGCCCTTAATTAGAAAAAATGAATTGGGTCCTCTAAATTTTTATTTTTTTAAAATTAGAGTTCCCCAGCCCCGAGAGGGGACCTCGTACTCCATGTGGATCAGGAGGCGAGATAATCATTCCCACCCAGTAGTTCCCATGCAGGATATTACAGTGCCATTGATGCTATAAAATATTAAATATTGAGTTATCAACGAGTTAATTCTGATAATTTAATATGCTAATCATATACTGTGTACATCATCGGAAGTGATGCAGTATCACATGATTTCGTCTTTTGTACAGCCTTGTGTAAGACAGATCAGTAAGATATGTTCCAGTAAAGCTCCTGTTTCATCGACCTCTGCAGACTCATTAAGTATTTTGTATTAGTCTCACAACACCAAGACTATTAAAGACGTCAATTAAATTCTAAGGTAAACCCCAAGGTGACTCCCTTCACCAGAGTTCACTACCATGAGAACGGAGTGGTAAAAGGTCTCAATGCAAGGACATTGCTGGACTTAGAACAGGGAGATTTTTCTGGTGCTTTGACCAGTCTGCTTCCCCCACCATTCAGCAGAAAAGCAAACTCAACTTCACTGCTCGTTTGACTTTGCAAAATCTTGTTATGTGTAAAATGGCTGCTGTTTTTACTGAAATGCAATCATAATACTTTATTGTGTGTGAAATGCTTTGAAGCTTTTTGAGACATGATAAAATGCTTTATAAATACAAGACTATTTTTTGTATGTTCATGTTTTTTGTTAATTTTCAGACATCACAGTCACCAAAAGTGTAAATCCTTTTGGCTTTGTTGCCCACTGTGAAATGCCACACTAATAATTTGTCTCTACACGCTGATTAATGAGTGGCGTAGTGGTATTGTCACTAGACTAGTAATCCTGAGACCCAGGATAATGCCTTGGGGTCCTGGGTTCGAATCCCATCACTGCAGATGATGAAATTTGAGTTCAATAAAATCTGGAAGTAAAAGCCAAATGATGGACATGAAACCACACCCATCAGGTTCACTAATGTCCTTCAGCAAAGAAAATCTGTCATCCTTAGATGGTCTGGCATCCATGTGATGCCAGCCCCACACAGCAATATGGTTGACTTTTAACTGCTCCCTCTAAAATGGCATAGCAAGCCATTCAGTTCAAGGTCAATTAGGGGTAAACAAAAAATGCTGGCTCGGCCAGGGACACCCACATCCCAAGAATGAATTTTAAAAATGTGCTTTCTGGAGTTGAATAAATATAGGGCTGGATTCTCCGCAGCCCCGTGCCGAACTCGTGGCCGGCGCGGGGGCGGAGAATCAGCTTTCACGCCGTAATCAGGCTCAGCGCCGGCCCGGCGATTCTCCAGGCCCCGAAGATCGGCGTGACCGTGAAGTATGTCGCGCCGCCGGGGTCCATTGCCAGAGGCCCATCCAGCAATCCTCCGCTCCCAACCGGCAGAGTTCCAGACAGCGTGGAACTAACCACCTATTGCCGGTCAGGATGCTGGCGTGGTGGCTGTGGAGTCAGTCTGCGGCCGCCCTGGTCGGGGGGGGGGGGATCGGAGGCCGGGGGGGGGCCTATATGGCTGATCGGGGGGGGGGGAGTCTCATTTGTCGGTGTGGCTCCGCGGTCCGAGTCTGCCATGGAGCTCGACGAGGCCGCTGGTGCACTCCGAACCGGAAGTGCAGGGGCCCGTATCCACAGCGAAAGCTGTGAGATTTACGCCGGGTCCCTGCTTGCCCCCTGCAGGGCATTGAATTAGTCCATCTTTTTTACAGGAATTCCAGGAGTAAAACTCCACCATTTTTACGCCGGCGTCAACCCTTAGCCTCCTGTTAGGAGAATCCAGCCCATTGTATTTAACAAACTTCTAAAGAATGGGCTAGTCCATCATTTCTTTCCCATCCATACCTTGCCCTTGAGAAGGCGGTGGTGAACCGTCTTCATGAACTGTTGCAGTCCATGTGGTGTGAGTGTACACTCACAGTACTGTCAGTGTAGGGATCTGCATATCTGTATGTACACAAGGGGTTAATGTACAGAAATAACAGCTAAGTAATCACTTGAGGACAGCACTAGATATGGGTATAAAAAGACAGACTCAAGCCAAGTTCCACCTCTTCGTAAGGACAGTGACGAGTGACCAGAGGCAGAGAGAGACAGCTCAGTGCAGGTGTAGTTAATCATAGTTATTTCTGATTCAATCATGTTCATTTAACATCTAGTATACGTGCTGGAGAGAGAGCAAACTCACAGTTTATTTGTTAACATTACTCAATAAAGTATTTGTTCTAATTGGAAGACTACGAGTATTAATCAACGTCGAGTTAAAGATCATCCTGGCAAGAAGCAAGTGAGTAACATATATTGTACGAAGCAATATAACATTACTACCAGGAGTAGCAATATAACAGTTAGTTAGGGAGTTCCTTCCAGGAGTATTTCTTTCCCCAGAGACAGTGAAGGAATGGTGCTATAATTCCAAGCCAGGATGGGGGTGTTCCCATGTCCCCACTGCTCTTGTTCTTCCAGTAGAGGCCATGGTTTGGAAGGTGCTGTTAATGTCCTTTCTATTTATTTTACACCCAGCAATTTGGGAACTGATTTTTCAGGACTGCTTGCACATTCAGTCCAGATGAGAAAAGAGTTTGTTTTGCTCTTCTGCATTTCATGTTGTCACATATTTTGCGGAGTGCCAGCAGCTCATTATTCCTGACTTTAAACTATCAGGAGGAAAGCTCGTGCAGCATTAAGAGACTTATTAAAGGGACATCATTGAGAAGCAAGCAACTTGCCTGTAATCTTCCCTTTGGGGTTTGGTAAGGGACTGATGCTGTCATATTACTAAGTAACACCACTATATCTATTTATTCCTTTCATTTTGTCCTCTGCTAATGATACAGATCAAAAGCCCGATTAAAGTGTGGCATCATTGCTTAGGGACTGATACCTAATTATTGTATATGTGTTCGTGCCTGCTGAGTTCAGAGTCAACAGTGGAGCCGCCAATAATAAACGTTTTCTTTGCTGATCACCAAAGTGAGGCTTGTTAATGCCGGGCAGATGAGTATTTCTGACAACTGGGAGCTGAATTTCTGGGGGACTCAAGAAGTTGGGGACAGAGGCAGTGCAGGGAGTTGTGTGAATTTCAAAGTGACAATTCCGGTGCCTGCAATAATCACCAGACCAGAGGGAGGGCAGGACAGGAATCCCACTCGCCTCCCAACTGAGGCCAATCAAAGCTGTTAAAAAGCTCATTGAGAGCTTCTCAAGGCTGAGCTTTGAATGTTTAAAGATGCGGACAGGCTATTCTTACATTCATAAATACACCAACTGAAGGCAGGTGGATAAAGGGTGGGGAGTTGGACATAGGTGCCACATGGCATCACCCTAGTCCAGAAAGAGGATGAGTGGAGAAAAGGGGGACTGGGCACTTGGTATGGTGGGGGGGTTCCTTTGCACTGCACAGGTGGCAGGGAGAGTGGACACAGCACCCAGATTTTGAATGAGGTTGGCAGTCCTTTGGCTTTGTGAGGGTAGCAGCAACTGCAACCTTTTTTTATTCATTCATGGGATGTCCACCCCTGGCAAGGTCAGCATTTGATGCCCACCGCTAACTGCCCTTGAACTGAGTCGCTTGCTCGGCCATTTCAGAGGGAAGTTAAGATTCAACCACATTGCTGTGGGTCTGGAGTCACGTGTAGGCCAGACCAGGTAAGGATGGAATGCCCTGCCAGTAGTCTCTTCAAAGTCACAATGGCCTTGAACATCTGTACTTCTGGCTCCTTCCAAGAATCAGCTGTGCACCTGGTGTAAGTTCACAAACAGTTGCGCACCACTGCATCGCGCTACGTAACATATTTATATCACGAGAGAAACAGCCTTGCAGGGACAGAGGGCATGGGATTTCAACTCCATCACTAGATTCCCCTAGGTGAAGAGCATCTCGCCCCAGCTGCCCCTCCATCCCATGGAGTAACCCAGGGCCCACGGGCATCCAGAGGGAGGAAGGTCTGCAGAAGCACATTCTGGGGTCTTCCATCCAAGAGACTCTTGCGGTGACCAGTCAATCTGAATCTCCCCTTCCTGAGACTGGTGCAACTCAGGCACAGCAGGTAGAACAGGGTGACACGGCAACACCAGTGCCACCCGAAAGAAGGCCGGGCCCCTCCATGCCCCAGCCCTCCAGAGGACATCAACCAAGGGAATCTCAGGAATAGGGTGTGGAGGCAGCAGGTCACCTCCATCTCTGATGTGCATCCTGGGAACACACGCAGATATAGTGGGAGGGTTCACAAGGCTAAGCAATTGTTGGGGCATAGCTTGGGTATGGGTGAAGTTCGACTCAAGTAGATGAGGGTCATTATCACGTCATCTGCACTTGTCATTTAATCAAATATTATTGTTCTTCACCAAGTTCATGCCTAACATTCTTTGTCCCTCCTCTCAGTGGCATAGCGCTTCACCCCATCTGGACACAGTTGTTCACATAGACCCTCAATGTCATCCAGGTGGTCTTGGTCATTCATTTCTATTGTTTCAGTGATAGGACTCAGACATGACTGAGTGAGCCCTAGTCCCTCGCCCCTAATCTTACTCTAGAATTAAGGCATGAAGGAATGTAGGGCCGAACCTCACTCAGACGTGAACCAAGGAGTCAGCATGCTGGCAGCAGAGACACAGGAGTCAGACATAAGCAATAGCTGAGGAGCATCATAGACCATTCCTCACTGTGAGTCACCATCACTCTCCTGCAATGGCTGAGCAGTAGGCACTCAAGGACGCGTCAACCCTAGCACTCTGATGAGTAAGATCTCTGCAACCATCCCCTGCTCGCAGCGGGGTCATGACATCTGGGGTGGGGGCAGGGTACGGGATGGTGCCACACTATTTAACAACATCCTGGTCCTACTCTGGGGGCAGGGCGATGAGGGCGTCCCTAGCCCTGCTGCCCATGTGCACCCTTGCTCCCAACTAGCCTCCATCCTTCGGACCCTCAGTGGCCTCTTCCTTGACTCCTTCATTAATGCCCTCTTCATCTGAGGATAAGCGGGGTGCTAGGGAGCATTGTGAAACTTCGGCCCTCAACCCGAGGCCTCCAGGCACCTCCACACCCTTGGCGTGGTTTGGAAATGCAGCAGTGATTTGGCCGGCGGGACGTCACGCCGTCAGGGTGGGAACATCACACGAGGCTGGAAGGTACAGTGTAAAGCCGTCTAATGATATTAAAATAAAAACAATTAATGGAAATCAGGTTCACGCCCTTTTTGGAAGGGGGCTGGGGACATGCGAGGTCTCGCCGGTGCAAATCCCATTGTAAACTTCTCGCGAGATTCAGCAGCCATAACGGGACCTACGTCTGTGGCGAACATAGCCGAAAAATCACTCCTGGTGTTTTTCACTTCTCTAACACTGAAGTGATCTTGAAATGTGTCCAGGAGAACCTTACCCAGAATCCGATGTCCAAACAAAGACTCTGAGCAGGACACTCTGTCCCGCCGCACCTTCTCCATCCCAGCAGTCAGCCAATGGGATTTCCCATTGTGGGCACCCCCACACCGTCGGGAAATCCGACTCCGGCGAAACGGAGGATCCGGCCGACGGAGAATCCAGCCCTCTAACTTTCTAACTTCTGTCCCCACTTATCATTATTTCGGGGTCTTTATTTGGAAAGAGTCCAAATTCACCTCTTCCATTGGCTTAGGCTGCGATTCATCTCAGGTCACCCACCTCTGTAGCTGGTCATGTAGACTAATACACAATGTGCAGCCTATGTTGTTTGGGCCAACAGATTTTACATTCCATTGCAAAAACATGATTCATTTTCTTCAAATACAACAAAGTCACATCCTCTTCTCAATAATGCACTGATCGAGGGCAACCCGGTGGCGGCTCTGGGTCACTGTCCG
This sequence comes from Scyliorhinus torazame, assembly GCF_047496885.1. Lineage (NCBI taxonomy): Eukaryota > Metazoa > Chordata > Chondrichthyes > Carcharhiniformes > Scyliorhinidae > Scyliorhinus > Scyliorhinus torazame. The sequence goes on from NC_092709.1 coordinate 323,501,290, forward strand.
TGTGGAGTTTGCACATTCTCCCCGTGTTTGCGTGGGTTTCGCCCCCACAACCCAAAGATGTGCAGGGCAGGTGGATTGAACTTGACCCTTAATTGGAAAAAACGAATTGGGTACTCTAAACTTATTTTTTAAAAAATAATGCACTGATCAAAATCATTCACGTGAACATATTCATTTCTGCAAATGCTAAAACCATTGAGGACAAATGTTAGAAATACTTCCTACCACAATGTCAAACTGAAAGCAACGTTTCTGTCTCATACAGGTTTTCTGCCCTGCAAGTATAGCTCATGAATTAAATCAATGCATGGATGTTGTTTAAAAGAAAGTGTCATCCTAAGTGAGTTATCTTTCAGCCATTCCTTCAAATTGATTTTTAAAACTCCTAATAGCTTTGTGGGCAATTAAGACAGCATACAGTTCCTCAAACTTATCAGGCAACTTAAAGTCGTGAAACAATTGTGTGCAGTTCCTCACAAACAACAGGGGGCGGGTTCGATTCCGGCCTCGGGTGACTGTCATCAAGACCAAGTGACTTATCAACCTTCATTCCCATTAATTTCTCAAATTATTACTGATACAAATTTCCTTCAATTCCTCATTCTCCCTCGTCCCTTGGTTCTGTAATTCTGGGGGATTTACTATATCATCCTCAGTGAAGACAGACACAAATGTCACGAAAACCAAGCTCGTTGTATTGTGAATAGATTATGTGAGTTTAATTTTGTGTTTTAGTGCAGGAAAAGGTACAACACTGGTTAGATTGATGTTAAACAAAGGTGTTTTCATGTATGGGTTATTTTTGTTTCAGTGCAATCTGTGAGAGTTTAGGTTGGGAAAAGGAAACACAAGCTTTGGCAGTGGCACTGCCACCCTGGCAACCTTTGGCTGTGTCAAAGTACCCGGGTGTCAGAGGGAGTGCCAGGGCGCCATCCTGCCCTGTCCCTGACCACCCAGGGGCCTCCAATGGCCTGGAGACTCCCCAGGTGCTGTTCTGCTTAGCCCACGTGTGTGTGGACCAGTACTAAACGGCGCCCGGCTGGTGTCTCCCTGGGGAGGCCGATAGATGTCGAGAGCCGGTTAGATCCGACATCAGTACGGTTAAGTGGGTTCTTAATCTTGCTAGGCTGAGTCCCGCCCATTGTGAGCGGAACCCAGATCACGATGCCTCGCTCCATCTGGTTAAATCGCGTCAGGCGCAATGGCCACCGTGAAACCCGGGGAGACCTCAACTCGCATTTACTGGCCGTGTCCTGCTCCGATTCCGGCGGGACGCTGTCGGTAGATCACGTCACGCTCAGAATTATACAACAGTGACATCACAGAAACAGGCCATTGTGGCTGGTTTAGCCACAAAGCAGCTGGTTTAGCACAGTGGGATGAACAGCTGGCTTGAAATGCAGAACAATGCCAGCAGCGGGGGTTCAATTCCCTTACCGGCCTCCCCGAACAGGCGACGGAATATGGCGACTATGGGCTTTTCACAGTAACTTCTTTGAAGCCTACTTGTGGCAATAAGCAATTATTATTATTGTGTTGGTATTTACCCTCCACACATCTCTATAGAAATGTGGCAATATTTCTATGCCATCTTTCACAGGAATGGAAGCCTTGTTTACCTTCTTAAGTAACCGTCAAAGCTCCCAACGCATTTTTCGAATAATTGCACAGTCTGCATCCCAGTCTCCAAACTTACAATGGGTGAGGTTGAGCACATGGAAACTCTGACCACTGGGAGTCCGATCCCTCGTCAGCATTCCGCATCTAAGTCGTCCTTCCCCAAGGCTGTGGATGTTGGTGTTACCTGCCAGGTCCTGCCGCATATAAATCTTGATTTGTTCGCTGGCTCATTCCACCACAGTCCAACGACACGTTTGGCATGGCCGTGCCGCTATTTCAGATCTGGAGTATTTTGTTCAAAGCCAGAGATTGTCCTTTTAAAACCCAGGCATCGTGTTGAGGGAGTTTCCAACTGATAAAGCTAATGTATCTCAAACGTGAATGGTTTTGTTGTCTTACTGCTTCCTGGTAGCGGGCTGAAGAGGCAGCCCGATGCAATTTTGAAGACCTGAATGATTACTTCCATTTGGACTTGGTTCTCTTTTGAATTTGAGAGGTCAGATTTTAAAATGGAGAGCGTCCTGATAACTCTTCCAAGTTATGACAGGAACCATCCTGTCCAGATGAAGCAAATGAAGACTGGGTAGTTCTGTAGTCTCAATGAAGAAAGCGGCTATTCAAAAATCTCAGAGAAATCAGCCTGATATTCCAAAGTGAGGAAAATTTGTGTATAAAAACATCATTCACAAGCTATTAGCTTTTAGTTCTTTGAGATGTCATCTTTTATTATGTTTTCTAATTGAAGAGTTAGATAAAACAATCTAGTGTACATGTGAGTATGTTATATCATTGTTAAGTAATGCAGTTCCTCATTGTTCATTTAATGAATTGTTTGCCATCTTAAGCTTGAAAACAAGGTGTTTTGTGATGCTCTGTTGGTTTTGAAGATTGAAATGGGATTTTATAGAAGCACATCATTAAGAACCGAAAAACAATTATCCAACAAGGTTAGCTGTTTGCTTACCTTTATTACTGAAAATTTGAAGGACAGCACTCTTGAACTTATGGGGAGTTGGATTTTATCATTAGAGTAAATTAAATTATGATGGGTAAGAAGGTTAGAAAAGCAACGGTTTTGTGAACTATGTTTGTGAACTTGGAATTAAAATCAGAAAGGCTGGGTGAAATTTTGAATTCCAGGACCAGGTCCTGTGGCGGGGCGAGGATGGGGAATGTTTCCTGCTCTGGACGCTGGTGGGAATGGTGGGCACAACACCTTTGTGCTCACGTTGAATCATGTTTTGAGATTAGGTGGGCATTTAGTATGGGTTGGGGACCCCACGGCCTTCCTGCCTATATCTGATTTAATTAGCATTCAGTGCCCGGTCAAAGGATCCAGCATTGGGAAAGGCCAGGGAGGGGGGGGAGCAACACCACTGAAAATCACCTACACTGAAAATCACCCCTACCTTTGACTCCAAACTCCATTCCCCCGACCATCAGCCTGTTAGTGGATCACTTAATACCAGTGGGCCTTCCCCAGTGGGGAAGCTCGTGGCACTGGTAGCAATCCTGAGATTACTACCTTTGAGGTCCTACTTTTTAGTTTAACTCCTAACTCCTTGAATTCAGTTTGTAGGACCTCATCCAATTTTTTACCTATATTGTTGGTGCCTATGTGCACCATGACAGCTGGCTGTTCACCCTCTCCCCCACCTGGCTCCCTGGCTGTTTCACGTGCAAGAAGTGTATCCAGTTGCAGCTCC